>NC_090836.1:66918200-67543200 GCF_028021215.1 Eschrichtius robustus
ATGAAATCTGGGAAAATAAGTTGCATGTCCCCGAAAGAGAGTAATAGATTATTCTGTCCATTCATGGTACAAATTATACTGTTCCTCCTAATTTTTGTAGCAATGAGACTTAATGCTAAAAAATCCATGTATTGATTGTTTCAGAGGTCGATACAGTTTTTCTCTCAAAGTTATAAGTTAGTTCACAGAAATATTCATTTGGTAAAAATTCCTTTAACAATACATCCCAGATGACAAACTTTCCTTTAGCAGTAGGCTCTTCTTTTTCTAAATGTATTTATTAAAAGCCTCTGTACTTTAATAAGCCACATTTGCACTGGTGTAAAAATGTCACTATTTTCATCATAATTAACATCCATTTAATGTTTAACTTTTATGTAATTAAGAATTATATTTGGTTGCTCTTGCCTCTAAATTGGCTATATCAACATTTGGGATCATGTCTAGATGGGCTTATCTGCTGCATCAAAAAAAAAAAAATCAACTAATGAGAGAGTCATCTAGAAATTCAACATGCTAGTGTAGATACACTTGAAAGTATGGGTGTTTTTTTTGTTTTGTTTTTTGTTTTTTTGGCCACGCGGTGCAGCTTGCGGGATCCTAGTTCCCAGACCAGGGGTCGAACTGCGCCCCCTGTAGCGGAAGGGCAGAGTCCTAACCACTGGACCACCAGGGAAGTCCCTGAAAGTATCGTTTTCTTGATGTTCCATATCTTTTCTTTTTCTGGACAACTAATTCTTAGAAGCCCTTCCGAAAGCGTTCTGATCAGTTAGCAACAACTACAAACGCAATTAGTCTGCATATTAGTTAGGCCTGGGCGTGGCTACAAAAACCTGAAAATCCCAAAATAACAGTGGTTTAAAGGATAGAGAAATATATGTTTCTATAATATGAAGTACTGTGAAGGCCATCAGTCCAGAGCTGACATGGGGTCTCCATCTGTCACAAGCAGCCTATGGCTATCTTTCTCCTCTGCCATCCTCTGCATGTGGCTTTCATATCATGGACTCATGTGGCAGCTGCTACATCCATGTGAGAGGGGAAAAGGGGGAAATAAAGTTAACCCATGCCCTTTAGTGAAAGTTCTTAAAGTCCCACATGGGTTTTCCACTTACAACTCAATGGTCTGAATCTAGTCTTGACCTGCCAGGGAAGCTGGGAAATGTAGTCTTTTATTTCAGCAGTGGGCCCCGCTAAAAATTGAGGTGCTAAAACTACGGGAAAGGGGTGAAGTGGATATTGGAGTAGGCAACACACAGTCTCCATCATAGATTCACAGGCTCCTTGACTTGCTCTCATTGTCAGGGTCATGGATGACTTAGCTTCTCCATGCATATTCATGCTGATTTATTTAAATTAGAAGTAGCTGTTGTGCTTCACTAATGTAAATATATATATAAATTATAAAAACTTTGAAAATGCAGATAGTTAGAAAAAATTTTAAACTATCTTAAATTTCACCACCCAGAAATAGTGGGGTTAATTTTTTAGTACATAGTTCCAGGCCTACCTTTATGCACACCTGTGTATATATATATATATATATATACTTTTCCATAATAAAGTTGGAATATACAAAGCATGCTAATCTTTAATCTGCTTTTTTTTTTTTTCTTTTTAAAGATGAAATCTTGAGTGTTACATCTTTTTTTTTTTTAACTTTGGGTTTATTTATTTATTTATTTATTTATTATTTATGGCTGTGTTGGGTCTTCGTTTCTGCGTGAGGGCTTTCTCTAGTTGCAGCAAGTGGGGGCCCCTCTTCATCGCCGTGCGCGGGCCTCTCATTATCGCGGCCTCTCTTGTTGCGGAGCACAGGCTCCAGACGCTCAGGCTCAGTAGTTGTGGCTCACGGGCCCAGTTGCTCCGCGGCATGTGGGATCTTCCCAGACCAGGGCTCGAACCCGTGTCCCCTGCATTGGCAGGCAGATTCTCAACCACTGCGCCACCAGGGAAGCCCTTTAATCTGCTTTTTTAACAAGATGTTCATGATATGGTGAACATCTTTCTTCATCGATAATCTTTTCAACATTGTTTTAAATGACTATAGACTATTTCTTTGTATGATTATACCATAGTTTAACCAATATCCAATTGTTAAATATTTTAGTCATTTCAAATTTTTCTGTATTATAAACCACACTGCAATTAATATATTTGTCACTAAATCTTTTCTCATATCCTCAATTATATCCAAAATATACCTTAGAAGATATATTTTCTGATCAAAGATATGCATATCTTAAGGCTTTGGTATGCCAAATTCCCCTTTATAAAGATTGTTGACATTTTACATTGTTACCCTCCCATCCTAGTATATGACTGTACACTTTGACCAACAATGAACATTATATAATTTTTTTAAGTCTTTGCCAATCTGATATACCAAAACGTGGAGTCTCATTTTTATTTGGATTTCTTTTATTTATTTATTTTTTGGCTACATTGGGTCTTTGTTTCTGCGCAAAGGCTTTCTCTAGTTGCTGAGAGCGGGGGCTACTCTTTGTTGCAGTGCAGGGGCTTCTCATTGCAGTGGCTTCTCTTGTTGCAGAGCATGGGCTCTAGGCGTGCAGGCTTCAGTAGTTGTAGCATGCGGGCTCAGTAGTTGTGGCGCATGGGCTTAGTTGCTCCGTGGCATGTGGGATCTTCCCAGACCAGGGCTCAAACCCTTGTCCCCTGCACTGGCAGGCAGATTCTTAAGCACTGCGCCACCAGGGAAGTCCCTGGATTTCTTTGATTACTACTGAAGTGGAATATTTCCCCCTGCCTTAGATTTAGCTTTCTTTATTGTGAAAAGATAGGACATGAGGGAAAGAGGTTCATGGACTCAAATTTGGAAATACTAACTTTGAACTGAAAGGAACAAGTCTCTGGTTGTTAGATAAGTCATGCATGCTCATGAATGGCAACATAAGAGAAGAGGTTATCCTTCCATTTCAAGTGGCACTCAATGACGATGCCACCTGGCCATTTCAGGTAAGGTACCTCAATTTGTTCCTCATTGTTTAAGGAAGAAGCCACCATGATCTTGGTCCACATTGAGCTTAAAGGACAATGCTTCATATGTGATTTGTGAGTTTTCTCCCAGCCCAGTCCTTCCCTTGAGTTGACTGTCAAGCTCTTATCTCAGCAGAGTGGCAGGTAAAAATATTCAGAGGGTCTCCAATCTAATTCAGGTAGTCAGCAAACCACAAGATCTGTCTGCTAACTACTTTCATACCAGATAGGATATCTCCTACCTAACTTTGTAACTGAGCTGAAAACAATTTTGTGCCTTTAAATATCTGATGATGTGCCACATTTCACTACCTCTGAAGCCAGGGTGATGTACAGTAAGTAGCCAGATCACAACATGTCAGTCAAACAGCTGTTGGTGTCATTTCCTGATGTTTGCTAGGTAGAGAACTTCACATACCTTAGGCACGTGCTCTCTGTGAAAGAGATTGATGTATTTTCTTGCTTGTGTGTTGTATACATTATTCTGGAGCAGTTCATCTCGGCAGCTTTTTAATCCTCTCTTTGTGCCTAAAAGCTAATTCGTAAATCAAGAGTTAATATAAGAGATAATTTGAACACTATAGGAGAATTCCCAATTAGACCATAAGGACAAAACTTCAGAAAAATCGCCTGCCTGAATGCTGAGGTGCAACTAAAAATAGGAGGAATAAAAGTATACTTCATCCTCTACCAGCAAAACCAAAAATTAAACATTAAACCACAACTATCTCTTTTTCTCTGTAAGCCTAACGATTCTCTTCCATATATGTAAGGAAAGCAAATACTCATTTTTGTTTACAATTTAGGTTAGGCATTGTACAGTGACTCACATGAGGCACACCCCAGAGAAAATTTAGTGGGCAATAACATCGAACACTACAAACTCATAGGATTGTAAGACACGGCTGGGGTTTGCCCATCCTCCAACTGTCTTGCTGGAGTATTTTTTTCTCCTTCTATGGGAGAAACTATTTAGAGTCAAGCATTATTAAGTCAAAATGCAAAGGAAGGAGAAAATGAATATGGGTTAATTGCATTCTGAATGCCACTGAACCACAGTTGGGATAAATTATTACCGTGGTATACAAACACATTGTGCATTCCAGGAAGAAGCTGGAGTATGGGTGTGTACCAGAAAGTGGCCGCAGATGAGGATTCTGAGTGTGTGTGTGTGTGTGTGTGTGTGTGAGTGTGTGTGTGTGAGTGTGTGTGTGAGTGTGTGTGTGAGTGTGTATGTGAGAGAGTGTGTGTGAGTGTGTGTGTGAGTGTGAGAGTGTGTGTGTGTGTGTGTGTGTGTGTGTGTGTGTGTTGGCAGGCTGAGCATGCATATGGATCCTCATACTTAAGGCTAAGAAGTCAGGACTTTGTCCTGAAGCAGTAATCTCCCAGAAGAGTTGTAGCTACCGTCCAGGAATGTCCCATTATATGCAATTTGGCACATTCTGTGTGATCTTCTCCCCTTTACTTTACTGCACAAAGACGATACCTGCAATCTTGGTAGAGAAGTAAAACTCTTATTCCTTAACAGCAGATCTGCAGGGTAACAGAGGAAACACTATGACAGGAGCAGCTGTAATTGTGCTGAAGACCTCTTCCTACCATCAACCACCTGGGGAGAAAAAGAATTCAGTCAATATAAATAAAGGGCAGATAGGCACCAACCCTAAAGCAATGAACTTTTTGTAATAGGAGTGAAAAGAAGGGACCAATGAGGGCTACAAGAATCACAGACGGCTTCTCTGAAGAGGGGATGTTTGCTACCCTAGCCAGACGTAAGGCAAAACCTTCAGGGTCCTGAAGAATCGGGTAACAGCAGGACACAGGTAACCATTTCTTCAGTAGGGATACAGTGATAGGCAAAATAGGCAAGTCTCTGATTTCATGGACCACCACAGAAAACACAGGGGCCTGTTTGTTTTGTTTTGTTTTGTTTTTTGCAGGGCCTTGTTAGGGTGCCTGCATCTGAAGGACTTAGATAACTGCCCCTTTTCAATGGCCTTTGCTAATTTTCCATTTTATGTACTTCTATGTATAGAATTGTTTAAAATTCATTTTTCAATTTTTAAAAGTAATATGTGTTCATGAAAAAGCAGTAAAAACAGACCAGAAGTATAAAGTCTCTTCTCCACCCCCATACCCAACCCTTCTTTCCAGAGATAACCACTGTTTCAGGTATATCTGTCCAGAAATTTTCCATGCATATATAAGCACAGAATCTATATTATGTATAAATATTATCATACTATTTTTTTTTTTAAATGTAGTTCTGCTATAGTGATAGCTCTATAATGTTGATATAGGAGAGACTTGACGAAGGCAATCTGGTTGGGAAAAGGTCTTGAAGCTCTGTTGTAATACACTTTATATAAAATGTAATATCAATTGTCAATATCAAAGAAAGGTGCGTACTAGAAAGTAAGGAACAGTAAAGCACCACCAAGAAATTCCTTGGCTTTACCACTTAGGCATCTCTGCATGAGAGCGCAGAACAGTTGCCTACCATTTCACTGTGTGAATGGACCATAATTTTTAAATCATACTCTAGTAGTAGATATATAGAGATTGTATGTAGTGATTTTGCCTTCATAAGCAATATTTTTTGAATCTCTTTTTACATGTACCTTTGCATTCTTAGGAAAGGGAATTTAGAGCATAAAAACCTCCAAGCAGAATCCCTGAGTGGAAGGGAATGTGCATTTTAAACGCTGATAAAATGTTGCCATAAAATGTTGCCAAACTGCTCTCCCCAGACATTTTTCCAATTTACAGTCAATGGGAGAGACAATCTGTATATTTTAGGATTTCCTTGGAGAAAGTGCTGAGCTAAGCTGCCACAGAACCAGTTATGCAAGCTTCGGATTCAAGATCAACCTACCTATTTGCAATCAGGATCCCAGCCATGCATGCAAGTTCAAGTTTCTCTGAGCTTTTGGGATCCCCAGGCAGTTTGCCTGAGTAGTGCAGCTAAACTGGAGTGGTATGGTGCCGCCTACATTAAGAATCATTTTTGTTTTCGCTTTCTGGAGTGTAAATACCTATTAAAGGCTTTTCATTCCAAACCTAGGGAAAATTCTACTGAGAAAGCAAACTAATAAGAGGGAGGGAGCTGTGAAGGCTAAGTCTGAGCTGTCAGGAAGGCAGACAGAAAGAAACAAGGCAGGGAGGCAAGGTCAAGAAATTGAAGAAGGAACTGGGAGACAGTCCTACGACCACTTTGGCCTCCTGAAAGGAAAGGTTTGGTAGATATTTGCCCGAAAGCCCCTTGAAGAGGATTCAGCATCAAGGCTGAATGGCAAAGACAAGAAGTTCAGCACTTTTGCTATTTTCCTCTCTCATGTTCAAATACTTCTCAGAAACATACAGCTTCATCTTCATTACCATTTGATGTTTATGTATATAAATCCTCTTCTAAGTAGACTTGGGGGTTTATATGCATGGTTTTGTGATAAAATAAGAGATAATCACATTTTCAAACATAAACATATGAATGATAGAAAAATGATAGCATTGGTAATTCAGTTTCACATTTTCTCAAGTATCTTTTTAAAATGCAGCTAATTATATACTAAGCCTTCTCATACATCATTTATGTTATTGATTAAATGTAAAAATGGAAGGAAAAAGACTGAGTCCAATTTATTTTTGCTAAGAGAATGAGTAAAAAACAATCAGCCACGTTAATATTTCAAACAACAAACTATTGGAAATTTATTTCTGCTCTTAAAGAAAAGTTTGGGACTAACAAATTCTTTTACACGTGTGCTGTTGATGAAGAAAGGAGGGAGAAAAGGTACAATATGCTCCGGAAGATGATTACACCTTCAGCGAGATACGGAAGGAACAGCCCCTCTGTTGGCCAGTAAGGAAACCATGCTTATGACTTAGTAGTCACAAACAGCAAAAACACAACAAAAATCAGAAGATATACGTATACGTGTGTGTGCGTACTCTTTCTGTGCTTCATTTCCTGTGAAACTGTACAACAGCAATATATTTTTAACTTAATCTAAAATGTAAAGCCTGTTATCAATTATCAGTCATCCAAAGTGTCTGTAGTACAATTTGAGGCAGCACAAGAACAATGGAACACACATTTTCATTCAGTCTTTTTTTTTTATCTTTATTGGAATATAATTGCTTTACAATGGTGTGTGAGTTGCTGCTGTATAACAAAGTGAATCAGCTATACGTATACATATATCCCCATATCTCCTCCCTCTTGTGTCTCCCTCCCACCCTCCCTATCCCACCCCTCTAGGTGGTCACAGAGCACCGAGCTGATCTGCCTGTGCTATGCAGCTGCTTCCCACTAGCCATCCATTTCACATTTGGTAGTGTATATATGTCATTGCTACTCTCTCACTTCGTCCCAGCTTCCCTTTCCCCCACTGTGTCCTCAAGTCCGTTCTCTACGTCTGCGTCTTTATTCCTGCCCTTCCATTAGGTTCATCAGTACTGGTTTGTTTTAGATTCCATATATGTGCGTTAGCATACAGTATTTGTTTTTCTCTTTCTGACTTACTTCACTCTGTATGACAGACTCTAGGTCCATCTACCTCGCTACAAATAACTCAATTTCGTTTCTTTTTATGGCTGAGTAATAGTCCATTGTATATATGTGCCACATCTTTATCCATTCATCTGTCAATGGACACTTAGGTTGCTTCCATGTCCTGGCTATTGTAAATAGAGCTGCAATGAACATTGCGGTACATGTATCTTTTTGTCATTCAGTCTTTTCTGCTTCTACAGTTTGTCATGGATACCTGTGTTTTCCTCCTAATCATGTTTTCTTGAATTTTACTTTTATTTAGGGTCAGGTATTTGAGAGTTTGGGTTTGGGGTTTGTTTATGTGTTGGTTTGTCTTCTTCCAATGACATACAACGTATTTCTAAAAGGATTTTCAAGGAAACGGGAATTGTCACGTAGTAGTAAGTCCTGTTGCCCAGACCTCCTGGATAATCCCCTGTCTCCACCTCCACCTTCCCCCAACCCCAGGGCTGCCTGGGTTCAGGTCTCACCACTTCTCTGTGATGGCAGCAGCCTCCCAAAGCCGGGGGCCCTGGGCTCCTGCCCTGACCCTCCTTCTATCCTCCCCACTCCTGCCAGTGGCGTCTTCCTAAAGCAAAAATCTCACTGTGCCACTCTCCTGCTTAAAATCTTTAATTGGCTTTAATTACCTTCTCACCACCTTCATGGAGAAATCCAGATTCCTTAGAAAGCTCCACAAGCCCCTTGTGACCAGGCTCAGGCCTGCCTTCCAGATGCCATCACTGGCTCCTCGTTTACCCCCTGCTCAAGCTGAAGCAGCCCCGCACCGTTTCACACGTGGAGGCTTTGCGGGTGTTGTTCCTCTCCGTGGACGGTCATCCTCCAGCCTCCAACCTGGAGAACCCATATTTCATCCTCTAAAACGGTGCTTCTCGGGCCTTCCTGCCCACATGAATCTCCTGGGGATCTTGTTAAATAAGATTCTGCTTCTGCAGGTCTAGGATGGGGCCTGAGGTTCTGCATTTTTATCAAGTTCATCAGCATTACCAGGTAATGCTGAGGCTGGTCAAAACCCATGCTGACAACAAGGCTCTAAAACATTACTGTCATCCCTCCCTCTGCGGAAAAACTCCTCCCCTCCAAAGCTGGGCTGCACAAAGCTCCCTCTGTCCTCATTTTATATCCTGGGTATAGAATGTGCACGGATGCCCTTCCATGGCTCACACTATCGTAATTACTTGGTAACGTGTCTGCCCCTCTCACCACCTGTGGATCACCTAGGGCTGGAACTGTGACTGCTGCTTCCTTGTATTCCCCACACTCACATTGAGGCGGAATGTGCAGGCATTTCATAAAGGGATTTTTAACAGAAATTAGCAAGATGTTTAAAGTGCCCGGATGACCATCTGACATGGTGTTGTTAAAGATGTCTTTGCTGGATTGGAGGGTTAAACTAAATTCTCAGGTCTCAAAATCATGTTTGTTTTTTTTTTTTTGAAATGTTGCTACCACTGTCTCCAGTAGGGACGGGGGTGGGGTGGGGAAGGAAAGGCCTAGAACTACTTGATTCCTATTCGTTTAACCAGCATGGAAGTCTAGGCTAGGAGGCTGGCTAGGAGTTTGAAGAGCCCAGACCTGCTAGACAGTACAACAAGCTGATTATCTCTGTGCCCTCGAGGCTGACTTCCCCACCCCAGTCCCCCCCTCTGCTGCACAGAACAGCCCCACGTGTCTCCAGACGCTTGGCTTTGCACAAAAGAATGAAGGAAAGCCAAGACCCAATGAATAATCTCCAGCAGAGCATCTGGGCAAGGAGCAGCCCATTAAAGACGTTTGCAGGTCTTAGTGGATAGAGAATCAGTAGAAACAAACAGCATCTGCCCAAGGTTTCTTCCATCACGTCACAAAGAGGAAAGGATAGGCCAGCAGTGACCATCCCAACCATGGTAACCAATGGTCCCGAAAGTTGGTCAATGGTCTCCAAGGACCACAAAGATAACAGCTGCAGCACAGTGGTTGTCAATGTTGAAGGTGTGCAAGAATCACCTGGGAAGCGATAGTTATAAAATGTGAACACCAAAGGCCCCACCCCAGACCAACTAATTCAGAATCTCTGGGGCTGGGCCCAAGGAGTCAGTAGTGTTTAAAACTCTCCAGGTGACTATAATGTGAAGCCAGTGTTGACAGCCACTGGTAGAGGGTGTCACCACATTGGACGCTTGAAGTGCCCCACAGGGGCCTCAAAATTGAACGCCTAGCCTCAGCTTAAGCACCCAACTAACTGGCTTGTGAGTCTTGTCCATTGTAGGCCAAATAAAACCAATCCAAGACGGTTTACCTTCTTCCTCATGCAGCAGGCACTCATGATGTTACAAATGAGAATTTCTTTATCTGCACCCGCATCACTCAGTTTCCATTAAGAAATTGGTAAATTGAGAGAGAATGTGAGCCCTCGAAAGAAGGAAGCTGAATTCATTTGGATTCAAATCTGGAACAGAATTTGAACAAATTTGGCACAGAAAGTTCCAAATTCCCTTTTTTCTAAGTCTTAATAACCTACCTTGCCTCACTTCTTTTCCACCTGCACCCTCTCTGCACAAACCCATCAGTCATGGAGGTGAGCTCATGGCATCTGGTAGGAGGTCAGATGGGAACTTGATTGACAGGCAAGTCAGGTGGGGTCACACTGGTTGCATCTGAAGGTACCATGCGGGAGTTTCAAGATGGTGGATTCGGCTATATTCACAAGCACAGCCTCCTCCAGTGTTGGCGATCGTGCTACCAAATGAGAAAGGGCCCTCACGGCAGGGGCTTCAGACATTTTAGTTGAATCAGGATCAGAGCTCCTCAATTTTTATTTTTTTTTAACATCTTTATTGGAGTATAATTGCTTTACAATGGTGTGTTAGTTTCTGCTTTATAACAAAGTGAATCAGCTATACATATACGTGTATCCCCATATCTACTCCCTCTTGCATCTCCCTCCCACCCTCCCTATCCCACCCCTCTAGGTGGTCACAAAGCACCGAGCTGATCTCCCCGTGCTATGCGGCTGCTTCCCACTAGCTATCTATTCTACATTTGGTAGTGTATATATGTCCATGCCACTCTCTCACTTCGTCCCAGCTTACCCTTCCCCCTCCCCACGTCCTCAAGTCCATTCTCTACGTCTGCGTCTTTATTCCTGTTCTGCCCCCTAGGTTCTTCAGAACCATTTTTTTTTCTTTTTAGATTCTATATATATGAGTTAGCATACGGTATTTGTTTTTCTCTTTCTGACTTACTTCACTCTGTATGACACTCAATTTTTTTTTTAATGAAATATTTCAGGCCTTACGATATTAAGTATAATATAATGAATACTCATGTACCCAGTACACAAAAGAAACAAAACCTAGGGCATCTAATCACAATACCTTGGGTACCCTTTCCTATCCTTTTTCTCCCATTCTCTCCTCAGAGGTAACTGTTATCTTAAATTTGCTGTTTGTGATTCTCAGCCTAGTTTCAAGTATTACGTTCATTATTCCTAAGTATGTTTTTATTACACATACAGTTTTGTTTTTGCATGTTTTCAGTTATATAAATGATATTGTACTCTGTGTATTTTATGTGTTTTCAAACTTTATATATACAAGTGGTATCATATTATGTATCCTTATGCAGGAATGTGTCTCTCCAAATTATATTCTTGAGATGAATCCATGTTGGTTAATGTGAACTTGTTACTTTTAAATTACTGTATAGCATTTCATGGTAGGAATATACCCCAACTGACGTTTACATTTTTGTAATGATGAATATTTGGGTTGTTTCCAATTTCTTGCTGTCACAAACAGCACAACAAGGGACACTCCGATACATGTCTCCTTATCCAAACATGGGGGAGTATCTCTAGGATGTTTATGTAAGAGTGAGATTTCTGGGATGTAGGGAATGTACGTCTTCAGCTTTTCTAGACATTACCAAATAACACCCTACCAGAAGAATATGAGCATTTCTATTGCTCACATGCTGTCAACACTGATATTGTTTAACGTTTAAGTAGTCAATTTTAACTGGTGTGTTTTTACCAAAAAATCCTGCAGGGGGCAGCATATCCTGGTGATTCCTGCTGTTTCTGCAGCATTACAGTTAATGGGTCCCTTCCTTCACTCCTTGAAATCCTTCAACCTTCTCTAAGTTAGTTACTGCTCAACCCGCTTTCTTACCTCCATCAGCTCCCGGGAGATATCTTACACTGACAAATATAACACCATCTGAAAGCTGAAAGCTCCCTCCCACTTTTCACTCCACATTCCTGGCACATATCTGTCTCCTGACAGGATGGGAGGGAAATAGAGACAAGTCAGTCTTGAATCAAAATACTCCTTCCAGTTCAAAGTAGCATTAAGAGAGGATGTGAGTGGACAGCAAAGTCTTCCACAGTTCTGAAGCAGTGGTATGCAGCCTAATTAGAAGGCACTGCACACTGGCAGAAACCGTTTATGTAAATTGGAAAATTGCTGAGAAGTAGGGAAAAGTATTGCAAAGCAGTGGTGGCTTTGTTTTTCTTCTGGAATAGAAGCTATTTACTCCTTTGCTTTCTTAGTTACATTGTTGCTGGTTCCCTAAGGTAGAAAAAGAGTGTCCAGTTTCAGTACACCTCCTTGAATTTCTCTCGTTTATACTGAGCTGAAGTCTCTCCATGTCCAGAGCTCCATAGTGGGAATGCAGCCTACAAAGATGCAATCCTTTCAACAAAGCAGATGTGAAATTGAGCTGTGCTTAAAGATTGAAAATGGCTGCTTTAGAGGAGAGTTTATTGTTAGTACTTTCAAAGTGGTCCTACTGTCACCCCTCTGCTGGGAGTACTTTTTCCTTCCTAGAACTGGATTTTTAAATTTCAGTACTTTAAAATGAATGAATGAATGAATGATAAAATTGTATTACTGTCCTTAAGGGGCAAATTAGGCAAATAAATATGATTTGCTTTTGGATTGGCCACTGTTTTGAGTTATTAAATATTCTCCCCCTCCATTATCATAGATCAAACTTTCTCCAAATGGAATCTATCAAATATTCTTTTAGCAAAATGTTAATAGGTGTTCTGGGGAGTACAATTTATGTCAGTAAAAACGTTGGGTTGAAGAATGTTTTCTACAGGAAAATCAAGTTTCTCTAATGCAAAAGTTTCTTAGAGTCAGTTATTTGCTGATATGTGTTATAAATCTATAAGGCACGACTTACAGCGATTCTGTGTTTCTAAGTGGTTTGACCACAGTTCCCTTTTCCATGAAACACCTGACAGGATTAGAGTTCAGAAGACACACTTCGGAAAATGCGAGGATAGATATCCTGAGGTTGGCTACACCATCACCCCGAATCACTGAAACCAGAAATTCACAAGACCCAATTATATGTCATCCTTGACTGAAATTCTTTCATGATAGAACATTTGTCTTGACATGCTGGTTGGCATACACATTGCTTCTGTGTTGAATGTTTTTGTGGAGATATTTGAGGGCAGCCTAATTTTTGCTTCCTTGTCTGTGACTTTTTTTCTGTTTCAATGCCTAAGGAATGTCTGTATTCTCGAACTTCAATTATTCAGTTAGGGATATGTTTGTAGTGTTGAGCATTCTGTTATCAGTATGTCCTAGAACATGGTATACTCTTTCAATCTGTAGGCTTCTTTGTCTTTAGTGATACTTCCTTGTATGATATTTGCAAATACTTTTCCTGTTCTATTTATTGGATCCCCTTCTTCAGGGATCCTCAATTATGTTAAGTGCTTTGGAACTCCAATCTATTACCTTCTAATTCCTTTGCTCCTCTTGTATTCACAAGCCTTTCTTCTAGGTCAGTAATTTTATTTGCAGCCATGTTTATTTCATTCCTTGCCATGTCACCTTTACTTATTGCTCTATAATATTGTTTTTGTCCTCAGCCTTCTTTAATTCTGTAACCTTCCTGTTGTTCTCTCATCTCATCATTGAGCTCATACTTTTCTGAGTGCATGTTCTCATTAACTTGATTCATAGTACAAAGCACTTCTGAGGAATTTTGTTTTGTGCTTTGGATTATGTTTTCTTTAAGAGTGAGGGTTTTATCATTTCTCTGCATGCCATGTTCCTTTCTTTTAAGGATTGGTTGGTTTTGTTTGTTTTCATTTGGGAGCGTTGCCTTAGCATGTTTGGATATTTGTCTCTGTTCTGTTCCCCCCAACCTTGTTCTATCCAGACCTTCTCTTTGTTCTGACCAAGTGTATGTGACTTCTCCTTGACTCCATTTCCATTGACTCTGACTTGTTTCCACACTGAGCTATGGTTTGAGAACTTGGTATTGAATACCACCCACTCTCCTGTGGGGACTGGAGGGGAAGACTGTGTGACATCTGTGTGAATTAGACTGAAGGGAAGCTGTGTGACATCTGTGTGAATTAGAACTCCTGGATTCTGCTCTCTCTGGGATTTGATAGGCGTTTTGAACTAAGTTTTAACCCCTCCCTACAATCAGGACTCATATCCACCCTGAAGGGGGACACTCTGGGATTTTTTTTCCACAATCATTCAACACATTTTTATTGAGTACCTATTCTCTACTAGGCACTATTCTAATCTAGGCACTGGAAACAAATGAGACAAAAATCCCCTTTCTTGTGAGTTTATATTCATTGTGGTATCTTGACTGATCAACGTGGTATCCAAAAGAAACTGCCCACTTCTGCCTAATGGCCATTCCACCACCCCTCAGTCAAAAGAGAAAAAAAATAAGGGTAGTCATTCAGTTCAATTTTCTGTAGATTTGAGGGCAATAGTGAAGGCTTAAGATTCATCAAATTCGCCAGTGAAGCTTCAGAGGGGCAGGGAGGAAGGTCAAGGTTAGGAGCTACACTGTGTCACTTCAGAATCTTCTCTTTCCCTGGCCTGCATTTTGCATGCGTGTGTACAGGCCCATGTTTTGGTTTTTTTCGGTGTCCATAATAGTAAGGGGCACTCCTTGCCTTAATTTGGTAGCTGGTTTATTGTTTGGAAGGAGAGAGCTAGTGTTTCTTGGGGCTGGCGTTCACTTTTTTAGTTGTGAGAGAAAAAGGGAAGATTCTATGACCTGTTTTCACTCTATCACCTTCAGCTGGAGGGTTCAACTTGTTCTTTTAACTCTTAACTAAATATCCTATCTGTGGTCTGCAAATATAAAATTACCATGAATAGCTCCTTCCTCGTAATTATTCAAGTATTGAATACTTTAAGACTCAGATTTAAAAAACGAAATCAAGCTGAAGTGGTTTGGTTGGGTTGTGTGCCAGCTCCTCTCGGCTAAAATACATTTCAAGGACTTAAACTTGAGAACACTTCTAAGAAGTTGGTTATTCTTATCCCTGGACACTAAAAAATGGATTCCTTCATATCTAGGAAACACATTTGTCAGAAGAGCTCTTCAATTTCGTGATACCTTATGCTCAAGATTTTTCTTTCACAATCCCATAAGAATCCAGTCTCTCTTCTGAGTATGTCAAACGCCTACACAGTTAGTAGCAGGCAGAGACAGGAAGTGAGAATAAATACCTATCTCTAGACTTCTGGGCTCATATCTCTAAGATATGGGCTCTGGGTTAGCATGAGAAACCCCAAGTACCTAGACCTATTTGCTGAACCTACACAGTCAAAGAAATAACCAAACACTTGTGCCTTTTATTGTGTACAGTAAGAGACTGAGCATTACCTACAAATGTCTCCCAAATAAATCATACTTAATTCAGATTATGAAGAGAATATTTGATAAATGCTTTGAGAATATTTGATAAAGGGAATTTGAACGGCACTAGATTGCATCTTCTTGTGTCACTACCGTGTCTCTGATGTAATTTCCCCCACCCAGAAATGTAATTCTCAGCCAGTTGCCTTGAAAGCTGGTTACCTTGGAGATGATTATCAGTATTACGATGACCTATTTAGAGGAATTTCTGCATTGCCAGAAAACAAATAACCACAGAGAGAGCCTTACAAAGGAATGATGCTCGTTCCCTGGAAGTGCCTTTACAAATGAATGCCGTAGATGTGATGTATTATGTGTGTGTGTGCGCGCGTGTGTGTGTGTGTGTTTGGTGTAGATTTGTCCATAATTAGGATTTACATTTTTGTGGAATGGCAGTTGTCCTTAAGTACTTTAAGAGCAAAGAAGGCGGCAAAAACAGCAGCAGGAATAAGCATATAGACGTCTTCTCTCTTCCTACAATTTGAAATGCATGGCCATGGTTGTATTGATTTCTCATCAGTGTTAACATAGTTTCCATTTGCCCAGTTTCTTTTTCTTGCTCAGGCTCTGTTTTTTGAGGATTTTCTAGGGGTGCTGGAGTGTGGTTGACAGGTGATTGGTGAGGATTGATTTTTACAAACCAATTGATTGACTGTTAATAGTTCCCAAATAAACTTATAGCTGCTATTTTGATTTCCTCAGAATTATGCCACAAAGTCTACATTCTAACTCTATTTGGTCTCCCATTTTTCTGTGAAACTAGTGTTTGTGATTATAGGCAGATTGGACTTTTTAAGTTTTTAAGTTTAAATGCTTTTCATTAATCATTATCATTGTACTATCCATTAATGCTTCACCTGCCTTTTTTTTTTTTTTTTTGGAGAAATTTTTGGTACTACTTTAAGGTGGACCTTAAAAAATTCCAGTGATTGGGACTTCCCTGGCGGTCCAGTGGTTAAGACTTCGCCTTCCAATGCAGGGGTTGTGGGTTCAATCCCTGGTCAGGGAGCTAAGATCCCACGTGCCTCAAGGCCAAAAAAGCAAAATGTAAAACAGAAGCAATATTGTAACAAATTCAATAAAGACTTTAAAAATGGTCCACATTAAAAAAAAAAAAATTCCAGTGATAAATATTAAACCTTTATTACGATCAAAGACACAGGAAAAAACAACATAAACCAAGCATTACCCAAAGTAGGACCAATAGACCTAAATTTCCAAATTTAATTTTTGTTCTTAGGTTTTCAGGTGAAAACTCACTCATTGTAGCTTCCTCCAAGGTAATAACAATGTGTCCATATTTCCCACCATCTTCTCAGATCATCTTGCAAAGCACTGGACACATAATAAATGTTCAATAAACCTGACTCATCGTATAATTTGCCCTCCAAGAACTTCCAAAACCTTTTTACATTCCCACTCAGTTTTCATCTGCTCATGTTCAGCAAGATTATGTAGGAATCTCCTTGTTTTAAGCAATATGCAGTAAGTCTGTTTTCAGAGAGGATCTTGAGTCAAGGTCAGTTAACTCATTCAGGCCCTATTTTCAATTTTTGTACTGTAGACCTGTCCTTATGCCTGAAATCGCATCACTCTGAACTGAGGGCAAATATCAAATTCATATTAGTTACCTAATTAAATTCTTTGGGCTGTTCTGACTGCCATGTTGAAAATGCCGGTGTAAGAAAATTTTCTTCCATTTGACTAAATATAACTCTTTCTCATTCAATATTTTTGAGAGGGAAATACACTGATAGTTTAATTAATAATTCCTTAGCTGAATTTTAACTCCTAAAATCTAGCACTATATTATTCAAATTGATCCTGTAAAATGTTGACTTCTCTCCATCTAACAGAGTTGTTAGGAACGGTTTTACCGAAAAAGCATTAACATTGCTTATTGGTATATGGCCTTTGACTCATTTATGCCATGTCCTAAAAGAAGCATTAAAAACACAGAGAGATTTTCTATTTAATTCAGAGACCGTAAATGGTCTTAGAACATAATGTCTGCCCTCTTATTCATTTATTCAATAAAGATATTTAACTGTCCCTTTAAAAATGGCTTTCAGATGAAGTAACAAGTTGTGAGTTGTTTGAAGTATCTGCACGTCCAGCACTCCTTGGTAAGAATTAACCCTTTTGAACCTAGGCTTGCATCCAAATCATCCAGAATATTTCCAAAAAGATTGAGAATCAGACCTCTGACTCTGCCCAACAATGCCACTAAATTAATTCACTCTGCGTTCTCTGGGATGGCCTTTCAAGGCAAATCATGAACTTGCATTCGAATATTTGCTTTGTGTCTAATCTTCACTCCTAGAGATGACGGTTCTTAACGTTTAACACTCGCCGTCCTTCCCACCCTGATGCTAAACTGGGAAGAATGAGAACAGAATGTTCTAACCTCATCCATACCACAGGTGGTTATTCAAGGGAAAAAACATATTTCATGGCCTTTTGCTAGATAAACTTGCTTTACAAACAAGGCAAAATCTTCTGAAGGATGATATGGAATAGCTTTTCTCCAAAAAGAGTTCATGACTTTATTCCCTCTGCTCTAAGAAAACTCATGTCCTACGTTGCTAGTGATCTGACGCAAATCATGAGATTAACTCCCTACCATTATTCCAGCTGGTCATTTCTGTCAAGTTCTATTCAATCTGGCGCAGCACCTGTTGGAGTGTTTCTGATGAGAAACTTGGGGAAAGGGTTGTTGGGTAAATGGGCTGTTTTCACCAAGTCCCATTTGCCATCCTTTTAGTGATTGATAGTCATCCTTGATGAAGATTATAAAAAGAGAAGCTGCTTTAAAATGGAGAGTCAAAAAGTTGCTATGAAGAAATGATATAGAGCTGCGCTTAATTACAGAGGTATAGGGTAGGGGCATGAAGAGGAGGCATTTCAGGCATGTGGCCCCAAAGAGGGATGAAACACAGTGTATTTAAGGTTGCTGAAAGGGCCAGAGCAGCAGGGGGAGTATCCTGAGAGATGAAACTGAAGAGGTAGCTATGAGCCAGATCATTCAGGGTCTGTTAGTCTAGTTAAGAAATGTGAACATTAAACTTACAGTGTAATTACTGGATTGAAAACCATGTAAGGAGTTATATCACGTTTTAATCATCCTTCCTTGCACAATGTATGGAGTCTAAAACTGATCAAGTTTCTGAATGTTAGATTAGGATGAATGTTCAAAGTCGCAGGGTTTCTATGATCACTGATAATTAACTGTCTGACCACGGACCCATCACTTAGTCTCAGGTCCCTCAGCTTTAAAATGGAGGTAATGAAACCTCTCTCTCGGGGTGGCCACGAAGAATAAGTGAGATAAAATACAAAGAGTGAAGAATAAAGTGCCTGCTAAGAATTTTTTTTTAATCGGAAAGAATATTCAGTACAGGCCTTAGATGTGGGCAAGAAGGGACCGTGCCCCGGAACCCAGAGTTTAGAGAGCCTGCTGTGGTCCTCCTCTATCTGCACTTCCAGGGGATGAAGCATCCTCAAGACCAACAGAACAGAGAATGTTCATCTAGGGGCTGCACCCAACTCTCCATTCTAGACCGGGCTCTGGGTACCTGAGATCCAATGTTCCCTGCCAAAATGAGCTCAAGTTTATTCACGAGGTCTTTGAAGATTTTTTTCCCCCAATTATGACCACCTGAAGGCAAGTGCATGCCCCATGGCTGAGGGATGGCTAAAGAGCAGTTTTGGGGGACATGCAGGCTGGGGCGTCCCCATAGGTGTATGTGAAACTTCTTACGGTGTGCGTGGGAGTTTAGCGAGGAGAAAAAGGGGGCCGTTTCCATTGCTGAACCCCAAGGAGTCTGAGAACTCTTGATTTAAAGCTGGATTTCCTGGTTATTATGAATGCTTATTTGTTAAGCTATGAGAATAGAAACTACATATTTTAACAGTTTGTGTTTTAGTTTATAACGTTTAACAATTTAGACATATGGTATATGGACTTGCATTTGCAGTTATAACCTGGGCCCTGCAAATGTTACAGGCAGGTATATATGTATCCCATTATTTATAAAATCCTGCATATCACACAAAATTCCATTTCATTTAAACCGTCTTAAGATGTATGGGTTGCCTATTTATGAAAATCACTTTAGGGTAACCATGAAATTCCATTATGCTCAGGAAGGCTGGAAAAGGCCAAGGGAAAAAAACAAGTTCAGAGAAAGGCAATCCATCTAGTGACCTCTTTCCTTCTCTACACAAGCAAAAACACCATCCAAATATCACTGTATGGTGTTTTGTGAAATTGTACATCTATATGTGGAGGCGGAATGAAAAGAGGACATAAGAGCTGGTGATGTTTAGACCTAACAAAAGGTTACTTCTCTCTTTGTGACATTCATTTGGACTCCCTAAGTGTAGAGCCTCGAATTCAAACTAAGCATTTCCAACCGAGTGAAGGGTGTCATCTGCTCCAAATTCCTCTCACGGTCATTGCCGTACAAATCACTTAGCAAGGAAACACACACTGTCTTACGCTATCTTTCCTACTACAAAAGGTGTGAGTTGATTTAAACTTAACTTCTCAGGAATTTCTGTCTTCTCCTCCCAACCAAATGTGAGCTCTTTGAAGAACAAGCTGGGTTCTATAGTTTTCTGTAACCCCTCACTCTCTTCCCTAAGAGTTTGCTCAGCAGATATTTATACCTCACTGACTGATGCGATCATTTAGCAAATATTTACTGGATTCTACCATGTGCCAGACTCTGTGTCAAGCATGAGGGTACAGGATTGAACGGGACACTGGCTAAAAGATAAATGCCTGGCACATAATAGGCACTCAGTAAATGAGAGACTGAGCAGGTGAATGAATAAATGAATGGATGAATCAATGAGTGGATTCTGTACCACAGAACTAAGGAATAATATCAAGAAAAATGGAATAACCACTTAAGTTATATTAAACCAAAAGTCATCAAAGTGAAAGACATCAGCCTGTAGAATATCCATGATTCAAGAAAATGGAAACTGTGGGGAAAATAAGAGCAGCCCTAACATTTATACCTCTGGGCCATCGTGTGTGGCTCTGGAATCTTGCAAAGAATTAAACTGATCCATAGAAACCAAATATTCTATATAAAGAATTTGACTAACTCTAACACCCCAACTCTCACTTCTCCCAGATTTAGGGATGAAGAATCTTAGGTGATGTCAATTCCGTAGAAATCAGTATGCACAATAACATTATTGTGAGTTTTTACTGAGATCTGAAATACTGATATGCTGTGATTGACTTTAATCACAAATTTGCTTCATAAAAAGCAGTAAAATCACCACAGAATTATATTACTCCGTGTCATTTTCTTATATGCAGTATAATATTGAAGTCATAGTTTATTTTTATGTTCTCCTTACGATATTGTAAGAAAACCAGGTTACCAAGGTAGAAGTTGATCTCTCTTGCAAAGCCACTTATCTTCTTGACATGCAGAGCACCAGCTGATTTCGAACAGAGTTTCACAGCTTTATAAAATAGCACCATATTTGGCCATCAATGAACCAAAATAAAATACCTCTCTAGAAGGATAAAGGAAATCAACATTTACATAAAGAAACTTAATAACAAGCCAACCATGGTGTTCAAAGTTTTGTGTCTTTTTAAAATAGGGCATGCATTATTCATACTGTAAAATCTCAAACCAAAGGTGGAAAGTATGAGTTATCAGCAATATCATGAGCCTTAAAAACTATTATCTCCTTTTTAGAAGAAAATGAAAGCCACTTTGTTCATCCTATTCCAGGTCGGCATGCTTAACAATGTCACTTAAAGGCAGGAGGGGGAACAGCGAGGAAAAAGAAACCTTCCTGAGATCATGAATTCATCTCCTTTTTCAAGCAGAGAAAGAAGCAGTGAGACATTTCCAGCGAAGAAAATGTAGGGGCCATTCCCCCACTCCCTAGGAGACAGACCCAGGCACTTGACAAGTTCTAGAAGCAATTCAAAGTGAGGACATGGAGGGAGATTCCTCCACTCTCTATGGAAACATTTCCAAATCTCTCCCTCCATTATCCTAAGACAGGCTCAGTCCATAAACTTTCTAATATTTGGACTGCAAAATGTCTAGAAGACACATAGATATTTTAAAGCAAGTACATGCAAGGAATAGGGAGTTAATGAGAGCGAAATCCATTCTGGCTGAACCAATCTGAGAACTGGGTGAAGCTGAAGTAACCCCACCACAGAGCACTAACCCTGTTCAGTCATATTAAGTGTAAGAGCACCTCTATTCTCACATTGTTTTTGTTTTGAACTCAGGCTGAATTGCCTGGAAACCTTCTCTATATGGATAAGGGGTAGCATCCATTTATTGCCATATTACATGTGCTTAAAAATCCCAGCAATGTTTTCCAGTTACCAATGTTATCTCACCAAGTAGAAATGCCTAATAATTGTTAAAAAAAAAAAAAAAAAAGGAGGAAAGAAGAAAGAAAGGGAAAGAAAGAAAGGAAGAAAGGATCTTACTAGTGATCTTTCATCTGGCATAAATAAGAGTCTAAGCCCAAATGTCCAAAAAAAAAAAAAAAAGAAAAAAGTCAAATTTGCTGTTTGCAATTTTGTTTGCTTTGCTGAATCCTTTGACTGTTTTTGTTTTTCCAATCAGCTCATACAAAGAGTTTATACATGGTCATTCCATGAAACTCTTTGTAGTCATCCAGAAAGAATCAAACGTAATTACTACCGTTCCTTGTCTCATGTGTTTGCCCTTCCCAAAAGATTTTCCAAAGTTCAGGAAGAACAGGGTTGAATTACAGATGAAGAATTTCACCTTCAATACTGAAAAGGAAAGATCTGGGTTTTGCAAACACAGTGAACCCCTTCCTCTACCAAGGGTGGAGCTCAAACCCTCACGCTGTTCTTTTACTTGCCCATAAACGCACCACATCTGGAAAATCTTTTTTGGCTGTAGTTCTACTCCATAGGTTTTGTTCATGCATTCCCACACTTTTAGTCAAGAGGCTGGCGGTCACGTACAGTCCACTTTGGCAACAACAAAAATGACCGTTGGAATTCAGTGGCTTCCTCTACCACGACCAAAAATGCTTTCCACTTAATTCATAACAATAGCATTTTGTGCTTATGTATTTGTCTCATCAAAGCACTCTGCCGCCATTAATGAGCTAAATCAGCCTTCGCTATTTTACAGTGTCTCACTACAATGAGGTTGCTTTTCTCTGTGGCAGTCACTTATGTCATGTTGTTTTCTTCTAGCAAACACTGAACTTAACTAATGTAAATTCATTTTTAAATTGTGGGCTCAGAGGAAAATTTTCCCAGAATATATTTTTAATGCTGCATCCTTACTATAACATTACAGGGAGCATTTTAAACTATAAAGACACATAAGTTCTTCAATGTAGTCTTCTCTAAGTACTTGTAAATTATTTATAAAGACCCCCGTCAAGTAAATGTGTTGTAACTGCCAGTGATGGAAATGGAAACTGTCTGCTCTGTGAACCCTATTACTATTTATTTGTATACTGTTTAATGATTGGCTTACTGATGAAATACTCCGTCAGTGTACAAGAAAAAGCTGCAGTTGGCAAGGAAACTCTAAATCCTAAATCTGCCATGTTTTAACTCTGCTGTCTCTGCTACTGCTAGACCACTTTTTTTTTGTAATACTGATATGGTAGTTTAATTCAATGATAATTAGATTTATCTGTCTACTGTAAAATATACAAACATATACTTTTCTGCATTCCTCTAGGAAAAAAAATAAGTTTCATGTCATGGACCACTTTTTACAAGCGCTTAATGGCTCATTCCTAGGAATTTGATCTCAAGTGGAAAGGAATGTCTCTCTGAAAATAAGTGTATACACACTTTCAAGTTTAGACAGAGATGGAATCCTCAAGACCCTAGGTTGAGAAACTGTAAACATTGGTTGGTTGCCTCCCAACTTCTATTCCCAGCATTCTTGGTAAGGGCCTTCTAATTCCTGTTTGAGGAACTACCATATTCTTGTATTCTTAGCCTTGTACTTAGGCTAGAGTTGCACCGACCCCCAACTCCAAAGGTAGGATTCCTGGTGCTCCTGATTGGTTTGGGGATGGGCACATGACCCAGGACTAAGCCAGCCTTACTTAGCTCATCACATCATCTTCACCACAGGGATTAATATAGGGTTGACATTTCATCTATATTTGTCCAATCAGAGTGAACTTGGGACTTTTCCTGGGAATTCTGATGTAGATTCTCTTTCCTTTGGATGGTATAGTGTGACGATATGAGACTTGAAGCTGGTACAGTCATCTACATCCTTAAGAGAAAAGCCTAGGATATCTTGGGGAGGCCACCATGTGGAATTTGCAGAGGACTCTGTAGAAAACAGTAGAGACACAGGTAAACCTGGGACCTTGATATTGTTGACTCTGTATTAAATAGGGAGCAGATTGAACTGCTGTAACAAAGAGGCTCCAAAAGATAGAATTGCTGTTTGAAATTCTTTATCTCCCTCCTGTCCATAGGTGGGTGGGTGGGCAAGGTCGGTAGGCAGTTTGGGGCTGTGAGGTCATTTAGGAACCCAAGATCTTCCTACCTTGCTGTCCTGTTCCCCTGGAGTACTGACTTCATGTGGCAAGGTAAAAGCTGGTTCACTGCCCTCCCACATCATCCATGTTTCAGTTGCAAGAAAAAAGAAATGAAAAGTGGAGGGCGTGAAGCTTATTTTAAGGTAGGATTTACCAATTTTAGCTCTATTGATACTTTGGAGGTGATGATTCTTTACTGTTAAGAGCTGTCCTATACATTGTAGGATGTTTAGCAGAATCCCTGGCCTCTACCCACTTAAGGCCCATATCACCCCCCAAGTTATGACAATCAAAAATCTCCCCAGACATTGCAAAATGTCTGGGGGATGAAATAGCCCCTCCACTGAGAGCCACTGTTTTAAAGATATGCTATGGAGTTCACACACAACACTTCCATTCACTTCCAATAGCCAAAGTTACTTATTTGGCCATACTGAGTTGTAAGAGAGTCTGGGAGAAATATTTCTAGCTGGATGAAATGGTGCCCAGGTAAAACTTAGGAGTTTCATTGCTAAAAAAAAAAGGGGGGGGGGGGAGGGAATTCCCTGGCAGTCCAGCGGTTAGGACTCCACGCTCTCACTGCCGAGGGCCTGGGTTCAATCCCTGGTGGGGGAACTAACATCCCTCAAGCTGCACCGCCCAGCCAAAAACAATAAGTACATTTTACACATCTTTTAAAAATAAAAGGAAGGGAGAAAAGGATTTTAGGGGACAATTAATCTTTGCCACACAGCCCTACTTCTGGACTTTTCCACCATATATGGTGGACTGAAATGAGTTTTCAGTCACTTGAAATTTGGGACCTTACTTGATAAAAGTGCTACCTTCCTCTTCCAACATGATAAGTTGAAATTTACTGAACATTATCCATAGGGGGGGCGGGGGGGCGGGAAGGTGAAAGGAATGATACCTAAAGTTACTCAGAAGCTGGGTACTGGCTCAGAAGGGATTGAACAAAACAGCTGAAATGAGGCTGTTTCTTAACAAGTCTTTGGTTGAAATGGAAAGGCTATGGTTACAAGGGCCCACGGTCACTGTGGTAGTTAAGAAAGAAGACAGTATAATTATGCAAAATTGTCAAGATGAAAACTGCAGGCATCTTGCATTATTCGGCTTTGAACTGCTGCTTTCTAGTTCTCATTGTAAATACAAAAAGCCTTTAGTGGCCCCTTTATATCTCACACAAAAGGATCATTGCTTACAGCCAGCTGTTTTGCAATTATATTTCTATGAAGTTAGCATAATTGGACATTAGAACTGTCGAAGGGAAGAAGGGGGTGACAGTGTTCTTGGGTATTAAAGTAGAGTATGGAACAGTCATGGAAGGATCCCCCTTGTTACAAGGAGATAGTCTTCCCAGAGTTCATCCTGAAGCCAATAGTTCTGAATTCAAAACACATTTTCCCACAAGAATATTGTTTTTATGTTATTAGATAACCACAGAAGTCCTCCAATACCAGAAAAGAAAGAGATGTATGCTTTGCAATAGTACAAAAGAAAATGCTGCAGGGCAGAGAAAGGTTTGTCTGAGGGTTCTGACTGAGAAAATCATCAGTAAAATCTTCAGGGAAGAGGTGACTTTTAAACCACATTTACCATTGGGAAAAGAAAGCATCTCAGGCTAAAGGACAGGCAGTTCAAAGACGGGACATTCAGTTCTCCGTGAGGACGAGTGAGTATTGACCAGGAGTGGAGCACAGGGTTTGTGGAAATGAGATGAGAAGTTAGGATGGGCTGTGAATGCTATGGCAGAGTTTGGAATTCTTTTACGTTGGCAAGTCATTAAAGGCTTTTAATGAGGGAGCTAGTGTGATCAAATGTCACGTTAGCAATTATAGGAAGACTAGTTTGACGTTGATGGCATGGTAGCAAGAGAGATTGCATTTCTGATCTTGAGATGTGGCAACAAGTTAGAGAGAACCAACAAGAGTGACAAGGTGAAGGGAAGTTGGCAGGATGTGGTGGCTCACTCTTCATGGGAGGTGGAAAAGGAGGAATCAAAGACGGCCCCAAATCAAGCTGGACTCATGACACGAGAACAGGTCAACAGGGGAGGTAATGAGCTCAGTAGGTTTCTGTCCCAAGGATAAAAGAGCCGGGGGAGTTATAGTTATGGCCTTATAGTACAGCGTGTGGGCTGCACTTATGTTTCTGCAAAGCTCACCCAACATGGTGTCCCTATAATTGAAGGAAAACAACTTACTGAATTTCATACTTAGTTCCAAAGTCTTCCTCCAAGGTTACTCTATATCCTTTTTTGGGAATGTATCTCTACATGTTGAAACTGTGCCAGGGACACCGGTGTTGGTGAAAACATTGCATTCCAGTGCCAGACTCTGTGGCCAGAAGCTGTTTAGCTGAGGTGGCAGTAATACTGAAATCATAAGGTTGTACTGCAAGGTGTCTGAGAAAAGTAGTGTGGAGAAAAATCCTATTAAATGTGTGCTAAAATAATATCAAATGTGATTAAACTTGAGAGTCTTGGGGCAGATGAAGGGAGAGGAGAAAATAAAGAAGGATCAGTAATGGTCAGAGAGAAAAAGAGGGGACCAAGGGAGAGTTTAGTGGGAAGAGTGCTATCTTAGTCTGGAGACAGATAGATAGACAGACAGGTAGGGCTCTGCTATAACAGAATACCACAGACTGGGTGGCGTAAATAATAAACACTTATTTCTCACAGTTCTGGAGGCTGAAAGTCAGAGATCAGGGTAACAGCAAGGTTGGGTTCTTAGGGCAGGCTCTCTTCCTCGTTTACAACTGTCTCCTCATTGTATCTTCACATGGCAGAGAGAAATATCATCTCTCTTATGTCTCTTCTTATAAGACTCCACCCTCTTTTGATTGCCATACCCAACCTCCCCATTTCCATCCCTTCCATAGACAAAGCCATCAAATCAACCAAGCCTTTGTACAGCAAGGTGGATGGTAGAGAAATCTGGAAAAGCAAGAAAATAGGGGCATATATGTGTCATCACTCTTCTTACTCCCTGACCAAAAGAGGATGGCGGATTCAGTGCATCCAGGGTAGATCAGATGGAGATGAGTGGGATGGGATGCAATGCCTAAAGGGCTATGTGTAGGTGGTAGCTAGAGCTAAATAGCATCAGGGCCAGATCAGACTACTAGGGATTGGCTGTGGGAAGAAATCCTTCAGAAAGGAAACTCCTACCACTTAATGTGAAAAATGTATGTGAGAGGTCTTCCACTCAAAATTAATGCCTGAATAGGGACCAAATGAAAGAAAAAGATTGGCACCAGACCATAGTCTGTCCACCCCACGAATTATATTCAGAAGAGGCTGCCCAACTGGCAGAAAATGGCCCTTTCACCTTCAGAATTGCTCACAAGCTGGAGCTGACCAAGTAATCACCTAACCAGTCAAAGGTAGTCTACATCCTCATCCCTGAATATGGCCACTGAGACCAAAGTATTCATTTGGCCACCAACCTAGATCCTCTGCACTCCTTTCACATGGCAAAGTCAGTGCTCCCTAACCTCCACTGCCTAGGAGGTGAGGTGTAGTAAGTGACTTAGCAAATCATCTCACTGTAGCTTTAACACAATGATTTCCTACCCCTCGCTCTGGATTGGAAAGAGTGGGAAAAAAGAAAGGAGGAGTTCTAAGGCTAGATGGAAGCAGAAGGAAGAAACCAGACTATAAATTTTTTTCATGATAGAAAGGAATTAACAGAAAAAGGGAGGAGGTATAGATACTACCTCTCTCCAGCAACCAGTAGGCATTACTATATTCCCAACAACAACAGTAAATCTCAGAGCTGAGGGCCTCCTTTTCTGTTTCCTCACTTTGAGCAGCATCAGGAAAGTAGATACTGCATACATAACATGCCCAAGTATATCCACGTTAGCTGGCCTCAATACCTGGAAAGAAATCTCCATAAATCATAGTTTTGACTCACACTATCCTAGAGCCTCAGTAATAAGATTCCACTTAGAACTCTCCAGATTAACTTTTCAGCTCTGTGTAATCTGATGTCTTGACTTCAGGAACAAGAGGAAACTATACAGGATGCTGAGTTAGTTTCCCACCTCACACCTTAAGACCACTTATACAGGTAGAAATGAAAGAAACCCTTCCTTTCTCTTTCATACCATACATGATTAAATTCTTCATTAATGAACCAGTTGCTTAGCATGGGTTTGCTTCTTTCCAGAAGTAAATCTGACACTTGGGGCAGCTTGGCTTATTCCTGCAGCCAATGGAATGACTTCTTCCCATTTGCTAATGGTGGGCGCCAGTTCTGCAACGTGAGTTGGGGGAGAGTCTGACACACAGATGCTGACTTAGATCTTAGCCCTTTCATGACACAATAATAAACACTGATCATTAATAACAATATGTTCCAGGCACATTTTGAAGCACCTTTCCTGTAGAAACTCAATTTAATCTTCACAACTCTCTGAGCAAGGTATTATCATTCTCACCACTTTAAGGTGAAGGAACTATGGCACAGAGAGCTTAAATAACTTGCCCAAACCACACAGCTAGCAGTACAGCCAAGATTCAAGTTAATCTGGCTCCAGAGTCTATACTTATAAACACTATACTAAATTATTTCTTCAACGTATCACAAAGAGCAGTAGGTTCAGAGTCATAGGACCTTGGTTTGAGTTCTTGGGAAAAAAAAATTAGCCTTTCCAAACCCCAGTTCCCTCACTGGGATTGTTGTAAGGATTAAAGGAGATGATATAATTTATATATATGTACCTAACATATATGTATATGATCTTAAAGTACTCTACAAACATAAAGGAACATTATTATATTAAACCTTGTAATGGATCTTACTGTAAAAATTATTCTCAGCTAAGATTTCATCCATTTTTATTAATTTTACCATGGATCCTGAAACATCTGTACGTAACTGTTATCTTCTCATTGCACGCTCTGTGTTAACTTTTTTTAATTAAAAAATACTTTTTTGAAGGATTTTGTTTTGAGGAACAATGTAATAATTTTTAGAAGATTGGAAAAAATATCAGTTTTTTTCCAAAAGATTGTTTTCTAGACCTATTTAAACTTGACTTTCATCATCAAACCTTGCTAGATAAACAATAGAATTATCTCTTCAGCTTTGGTTGTTGTATTAGTTTTTTGCTGCTGCCATGATAAACAATCAAAAACTTAATTTTTAAAACAATACGTATTTATTATCTTATAATTCTATAGAAGTCTTACACAGGTGTCACTGGGCTAAAATCAAGGTGTCGGAAGGGTCGCGTTCCTTCCTGGAGGATCCAGGCGAGAATACATTGCCTTTTCCAACTTTTAGAGGCCAACTGCATTCTGTGGCAGTGTAGCCGTCTTAAAAGCCAGCAGTGTAGCTTGTCTCTTACCCTTCTTCTATTGTCACATCTCTTTCTGACCACAGCCAGGAAAGTTTCTCTGTTTTTAAGGACCCATGTGATTAGATTTTGCCCCCTTAGGTAATCCCCTCATCTCAAGATCCTTAACCTTAATTACATTTGTGAAGTCCCTTTTGCTATATAAGGTAACATATTCACAAATTCCGAGGGTTAAGATGTGGTCATCTTTTGAGAGAGCTGTTTTTCTGCCTTCCATAATTGTGAACGTTAGGGACAAAAAAAGAAATGTTGTATGTTAAAGAGGCTTGTCAACATATAAAAGTTTGAGGGTGACTTCATTACAGTGTCCTAAAATACCACCAAGTCATAACAGCTATTATGACAGAAAGGAGATGAAGTTCAGCTAGGCTGACTTCAGACAAAAAGAGAGCCGACAAATGGTGAGTGAAGGTAGCAGTGCCACAGTGACAACAAAACCAAATGACAGACCTGAAAATCATCCAAAATGAGGCAATGAATCTGCACTCTTTGTACCTGTAGTTTATTATTGGGAATAAAGAACCTTCTTTCTGATGCCAGTCCATCATTTTCCAGAATGGAAAGTTACACTCATATACTATTAGAGACTAGATAGACATCAGAAAAGAGCCCTTCCTTTCTACCACAGTTTGAAAAAAAGACCCTAACCTTTTTTAAGATAAATTAAACAAATAAAAGAAGCAAACCGTCCCAAGTCTTGCACCTGCTTCAATGGCAACAGGGATTATCTAAATGGTGTTGAAGAAGGGTTGTCAGTATTTAGATGATGAAAGGTTCCGTGAGTGCTTGTTTTGGGCACAGAATAAAGCAGTGCAGCCATAGAGGTACGGAGTCCCTGAGGACAGTAGCCCAACTTTGTAGCTTGCATATTTCCCCATGCTATTTACATGTTTACAAAAACCTAACAGATGTTTGAATGCCATGCATGGTGTCCAGCAGTTGTACTCAGGAAAAGCAACAACATTAGGGAGTCTCATTACAGCCCATTTATCATTTCCATAAAATTATGTCTTATTACGCAATGATCAGGATTTCTAAGCCACTAAGAAACTCTGAATTGACAAGGATTTCCTTTGTGGAACAGCCCCTAAAACAGAACAAATTTAATTATACAGGGTCTTTACTCTGCAGGAGAGGTGATCCTTACTATAAAAAACGTGTGTGTACTTAAAGCATGGGTGTCTCATAGTTAGGTGGGTATGTTTCCATTTAGAAGACTCAGCCATAGTTAGGGAGACAGGAGCCAGGTCTAGATCCCCAAAGAAGTTACTAATGAACTAATCAAGGGATTAGGGCCATCTCCAAAGGGACCAGAATTCAGGGCAAGACTTCAACCAGAGGACACTTAGGAAATCAAGCCAATCAAAGAGTGGATGAAAATGGAGAAGACTGGAGAAAATGGAGACACAATGTAAGACTTTGGATGGCTGAACTAAGAAGATGCTCAAATGTGACCACCTTGGGTACATAACCTATCAGGCTTAGACAGTCAAGACTTATCCAGGCACAAAAGTTGAAAAAGAGTAAGACGTCTGACAACCTGTGGAGTGGGAGAAAATATTTGCAAACCATATATTGGATAAGGGGTTAATATCCAAAATATATAAGAAACTCATACATCTTAATAGCAAAAAATAAAAATAAAATTTTAAAAATCCATTAAAAATGGGCAGAAGTTATGAATGATATTTTTACAGAGAAGATACATAAATGGCCAACAGGTACATGAAAAGATGTTCCAATATCACTAATAATCAGGGAAAGACAAATCAAAGCCATAATGAGATATCACCTCAAACCTACTAGAATGGCTATTATCAACAAGACAAGAGATAACGAGTGCTTGCAAGATGTGGAGAAAAGGGAACCCTCATGCACTGTTGGTGGGAACATAAATTGGTGCAGCCAGTATGGAAAACAGTATGGAGGTTCCTCAGAAAAATTAAAAGTAGAGATACTATATAATCCAGCAGTTCCACTCCCGGGCATGCATCAGAAGTAAATGAAATCACTATCTCAGAAAGATATCTGCATTCCCACGTGTCCGTTGCAGCATTATTCACAATTGCCAAGACATGGAAACAACCTAAGTGTTCATCAACAGATAAATGGATAATGAAAGTGTGGTATATATAAAATAGATTATTATTCAGCCACCAAAAAAGAAGGAAATCTGCCATTTTTGACATCATGGATGGACCTTGAGGGTGTTATACTAAGTGAAATAAGTCAGACAGAGAAAGACAAATACTGCATTATCTCTCTTATATGTGGATGTAGAATCTATTAAAAAGCCAAATTCATAGAAAAAGAGAGTAGAATAGTGGTTGCCAGGAGCTGAGAATTGAGGGAAATGAGGAGACATTGATCAAGGGATACAAACTTCTAGTTATAAGATGAATAAGTTCTGGGGATCTAATGTACAGCATGGTGACAATGCTGTGTTGTATACTTGAAAGTTGCTAAGAGAGTAGAGCTTAAATGTTCTCACCACACACAAAAAAATACTATAATTATGTGAGGTGATAAATGTGTTAACTAACCTTGTGGTGGTCATCACTTCACATACATATGTATATCAAATCATCACATTGTACATCCTAAACTTACACAATGTTACATGTCAATTATATCTCAATAAATATGGGGAGGAAAAAAAAAGAATAAGCTCTAAGTTACTGTCAGTCTTGGTTATGATTAAGATGGGAATTTTGCCTGTAAAGTAAGTTGCTTTGGTACCTGTATCAGGATGGATCTGCAAAGGCAAAGACTAACTCTGCCCATTCGTAGCAGCCCCACACCTGCTCCTCTTCCAGCCCCCTGTCCCCTCTTGTAAGTATCATGAAATTATAGAATATCTCTGAATCATGGTCAGAAGTGGCAGATTCTGCTTTTGAAAGTGGGAGACCAGCAGTGTTACCTCTCTGACCTCACTGCCTACCTCTCCCCACCTTCTTGTTGTCTGCCTTGTGTCTGCCTTCTAGTTCCGCAGACACACAGAAGGACAAGCACCTTAGGGCCTTGCATGTGCTGCTCCTTCCGACTGGTTCAAGCTTCCACCACATCTTCCAATGACTCACTCCTTCTTGTAATTCGGTTTTTAGCTCAAACCTGGCCTCCTCGGTGAGAACCTTGTTGATCAGTTTTTCTGAATTACCTTGTTCTCCCCCAGGCATTGATCACATCGCATCAGAGTTCATGTTGAAATCTGAAATTATCTTGTTGGGTTTTTAATTTGCTTGCTCAAATGGCAGACGCACAAGGAATTTTCTTGTCATTTACTGCGTTAAATGAATAAACAGATAGTCACCGTGCTTCTCTTGCAAAACCCTGTGCCTTAGTTAAGTTGATGAAGTTTCAACACATGAACACAGGAGCCATAAACATTGATTTGTGAGTATTTAGTATTTGGGTATTTTGTCAGTGCCAAGGAGCAACTGGAGACTTGACCATCTTTGTAAAAGTGCAAGGGGCTGGGATGGAGGACCCAGAGAACTTCATAAGCAAACAAGGTCTCTGAACCAAAAATCAGAGTTGCCTGTGAACAGCAAGATGGATTATCAGTAAAAAGGGCCTTTTTTCCCCTTCATTTGCAATTATTTACAGTGCCTTTTTTTTAACTGATCAACTATGTAGTTGGTAGACTTGGTTTCTCATCGCTTTGTCTGGCTTTTAAAGATATTCTTCATTTTGATGAAAATCTTCATTACGAGCCCCTGACTGGATGTAACATTAAAAACAAAAACCCCGAACAACACATATTCAAGTAATGTGGGCTTTGGGGCAGTGGGAAGAAGACAGGACTAAAAGTAAGGAGACCAAGATTATGAGGCCAGCCCTAAATTAGTTCCTCTGATTCATTCAACAAAAATTGTATACTGCCAGGTACTGTTTAGTAAATTCAGTTAGTGAATATGACAGACAAAGTTTCTGTCCTTCAGGAGTTATGTTCTACTAGGGGATAGGAAGAGGGAGATAAAAACCACCTTTTCTGGTCTGCAGTTTTATCTTCTAAAAGTACAGTATGTGGGCATTAAACTAGATTATCTGTAAAGTTTCTCCCAGCTCTACACATTCTGAAAGAAAGGAAAGTAATTTTGGAAGGCTTGGCAGTGGTTATTTTAGGGGAGTAAAATCATGGATGATTTAAAATTTCTTCCTCTTTTTGTTTATCATTGCTTCCTCATATTTTTTCTATAATAAGCATGTATTACACATCCGATGGAAAAATGTTTAAGAAAACAGATTTTACTATCAAACCTGGGTACTGGCTCTTAATAGCCTGAAGGGAGGTCATTCACCTGTTAGTAATGAGAATCGTCTTACCCCTCCAGGGACTTACTTATTTCTTTGCCTTTACCTAATGAGGCTTTGGGGAAACTGCTAAGGCAATCTTTCTGCTCCTTTTCTCATTAGCTCCGTGTGTGCTACCAGCTTGTTCTCTTTTCCCTGAATCCTTGAAGCTCTTCTCTACCTAGAAATGTTCTGGCACAGATCCTGGTTATCTCTCTTTCTCTCTGTCTCATACACACACACACACACACACACACACACACACTCACACACACACACTCAGACATGTGGCCTCTTGTCACCCTTCAATATTCACATCTTACTTTAAATGTTACCTCTGCAGAAAGGCCTTACCTGAGTGATCTAAGTATAAGAATTCCATTCTTCCCTTAGACTCACCATACCTCTGGGAGTCTCTACCATACATCTCTCTGCTCTTTCCTTCCAGAGCACTCTTCTCAACTTATAATTTCATATATATTTCTTTTCTTTACAAGCTTATTATCTATTTCCGCCACAAGTCTGAAGTTCCATCCTGAAAACAGGGATGGTCTGATTTGTTCACAGCTATACTCCTAGGGCTTAACTAATATTGTTTGAGCAAATGAATAAATGAAAGAATGAAATGTCTCCTTTGTCCTCTCTCTGTCAAGAGTTTTAATTCCCATGCAGTGGTATACTGAAGCCAGTTCTTTGCCAGCTCACAAGAGCCAATTGTTAAATTTTCAGGAATTTAGTGAGCCAATTGTTAAACTGTTAGCTTGAAATCAGCCATGCTGAGAGTATTTATACCATGGACATTAGCAAATGCTACATGTCAAGATTTCTTTTTCGCAAAAAGCTGGTTTACCAGCACACCAATCCTCTCATCTCCTAAATCCAACTATAAATATTGAGATATCATGGCAAAAAAACATGGCCCATAGGTTACTTAAAATCTTTCAATAAAAAAACGCTTGAAATTTAAAAAACAATACTAACTACATGCTACACAATTATTTTCCTGTCAGGAATACTTGGACGTTTTATAAGCTAAATTATAATATAAAAATATGTGTCTCAAGGCTTCCCTGGTGGCGCAGTGGTTGAGAATCCGCCTGCCAATGCAGGGGACACGGGTTTGATCCCTGGTCCGGGAAGATCCCACATGCTGCGGAGCAGCTGAGCCTGTGGGCCACAACTACTGAGACCCGCACACCTAGAGCCCCTGCTCTGCAACTAGAGAAGGCCCAAGCACAACAACGAAGACCCAACACAGCCAAAAATAAAGAAATAAATTAAATAAATTAAAATATATATATATGTGTCTCTGATTTCCTAAAGTTTTTGTTTCTGTTTTTCAGATCCTTATGTAAAGATTCATCTGATGCAGAATGGCAAGAGGCTGAAGAAGAAAAAGACAACAATTAAAAAGAACACACTTAACCCCTACTACAATGAGTCATTCAGCTTTGAAGTACCCTTCGAGCAAATCCAGGTAATGTCAAACATATTTTTTCTTCCCATTCAATTTCATTTCTTCAGATCACATAAATTAAACACGCAGATCTTGTGAATTATCAGTGCATATGCCTCCATTAGAACCGCTATTCTTATTCCATGCACATTTAATGCTCAAACTACATCAAGAGGGAAATGATAAAATATACAGCACAGGATGTGCTGATTCATCAGCCAAAAACAGCTGTCATTCTGTTGAGCAGAAATAAAGTAGGAAAAAGAACATCGACAGAACCACTCTACTAATTCAAAAAGTACATCCACAAAGGTTAAAAGGTCAAGAGAAAATAAGCTTTCACTCTTGACTCCCAGGCCACAATATGTAATTCTCATTATCACCTCTTTGTAGCAAAAAAAAAAAAAAAAAGTAGTGATAAAGGAAATATTTTGGTTGATGCTAAATATGCAACATCTTTAATCTTTCACTATTAAAAAATAATTAACAGTAGAAAAATTAGGCTAAGTTGTATTTTTCATTGTTTAAATTTAGCTTCCTGTTTCTGAGTTGGAATGGATGGTTATTTTTGTAAAGACAGAACCTTAATTTGCTAGATAATATTTGTTATGATAGGAAGTATCCTATTAAAAGACCTTGTGGTTAACATGTTCAAAATAGGATGTTACATGTAGACACAGTGATAGCATATGATCTTATTATTTTGTCATTCTTAAATATTTTTAGGTTTTTTACCTCATATTCATAGTTAGGCTATTGGATCCAAAGTTCGCATCCATTAATTATGGGCTATTCTTGCTAATCTTTAATGGGTATCAGAGAGTCAAATTTCTTAAAGCAACACTATTTTTACACTTTATAAAAAAATTGACGTGCGTCTATCTTTTCAGTCCTATAGAAGTTTGCTCATGACTTGAAGGAGAGATGAAGGGTAGGCATCAAAACTACAGCATGGAACCTTCTAATGGTCCAGAATAACAAAATGCAGCAAATATTCTTCGGTTGCATATTTTTATTTTTAACCTAGTCTTAAAATACAGTACTTTAGGAATGAATCACACCTCTATTCCATGAAGAAAGCTAATGTAATAGCTACATTTATTGTATATATATTTTGTACCTAGGCCCAAGGTAAGCACTTTACCTGCATAATCTCATTTAATCCTTACAATAACCTTATAAGCAAGGTACCATTATTACCCCAATTTTATATACATATAAGGAAACTGAGGCTTAGAATTGTCTCATATATAAAATAGGAATAATAACAGAATCCATGTCAAAGTGAGACTATGCATGTAAAAGCATTTGGAACGGTGCTGAGCACATACAAACGCTCGGTAAATGGTTCCCCTCATTCTTACTCACAATGCTAATGTTGTCTTTTATTCAAATTAACATTTTATGTATTAGAAAATGGATCTAACAATAAGATTAAAACAATATGTAAATCAGCACTAATCCAACAGAACTCTGTAAGGATGGAAATGTAATCGGTATTGTCCAATAGGGTAGTCACCAGCCATAGGTAGGTCATGAGCACCTCAGCCACTAGTGTAATCAAGGAACTTTAATTTTAATTTATTTAAATTTAAACAGCTACATGTGGCTAGTAGCTACTGTATAATATAAGGCAGTTTTTTAAGTCATCAGTAATCCCACCATCCTCACATTAGTTCATGGTTTTTATATAACCTTTCTTATATACATTTTCACATGGCAGCCGATTATACATACTTATTTACTTTCAATAGCTGTTATATAAGTAAATGACATTGCAGAAGACACTGATTCCCTGTCCCCAGTCACTTGTTTACTAGCCTGAACCAGTGAGCTCACTGCTTTGGACCCACTGGCAACCTAAGACATCCAATTTCTCCAACAATTCATTTTGCAATATTTATTCAGTGAACTCTTTTTTGAGTTCTGAGACATTATTCCTATGGAAACTAAAACCTCCTGGCATTTTGTGTTTTAATTCCACAAAACAATATGAGGCAGGACATTGAGATGAAAAATCCTATTGTAAATCTTCTCCTGTGAGCTACAATTCTATACCTTTAAAAAAAAAAAGTACATGTCCCTTTTCAACTATAAATTCCAGCAAATACAAATATATTGAAAATGAAGCACATTAAAAACAAGATGTATGCTGGGTTTCTGGGGCAGCCTTTCAGAGAAGATAACATTTTGTCAGGACAGAGAGAACCTCAGCCCAATACAGAGTCCATGAGGCATGGAAATAATGAACATGCCTTTGACTGCATCCCTTCTTCACTGCTCCTAAAGTCAATTTGTTCTTTTCTTTCTTCTTTTCCCCAAGAGGCTGCTTTCCTAGTCTTTGCATTTCCCTAGAGAAAATAATTGAGCATTTAACATGCTATAATAGGGGCTTAGGTTTTATTTACCCTGAGGTTATACGATTGTTTGTCTTTCTATCTGTCTCTATCCATATGAAATACATTGAGAGAAGCAAACTATGCTGATTTCCAAAAGCATATGAAAAGGTTGCAAACCACCCCCCACCAAAAAACGTATAGACTACATATGCAGCTGAAAAAATTAACCCAAGGCCTTTATAAGGATATTTTGTCTTGATTGCTACTAATCAATACATTCCTAGGGGAAAGAATCAAAATTCACTCTAACTATTCACTCCAACCTCCAAAATCCTTGTTACTTTTGTGCATGACGACCCTACTGTCCCTGTCCCTCATTCCTTGCAATATGACTGCATCCAGATGAATTCGCTTGGGAAAGGTGCTCAGAACCAAGGTGATTCTGTTCTTGGTTTCGAATGCCATCCAGTGAATAGGTAATCCCCTTGATAATGGAATCAATCCAAGGCTGCACAAGGAAAGATGGAAATTTGTTTCCTTTACTGCCCATGTGTTGCATTTTACATTCTAAATTCCACTTTCAGAAGTGATCATTTTCTCTGATCTGAAGCTGTATGTTGGTGACATCTCTCAGTACATTTGTCCAATAATGCAGTCCTCAGAGTACAAAGCCCAGTAGAGGACCACAGCTGGGCAGGATCTTCATCTGGCCCTGGCTTCCATCATTACATTTTCTGCTTCTTTTGACTCTGGCCACCAAATGCTACACATTCTACTTTATTCTAAATTTTTCCTTTATCTTTTCCCTTGGTTTCTAGATTGGAGCCATTGCCTATTTTGACTAAGCAAATTCATTACTTAGGAAGAACTAAAACATACTTTTAAAAAGTGTTTCTTTCGTGTCAAAATGGTATGGGTTTGCTTTCACCAGTTCAAAAAAGTAAGGCATTAAATAAACCCTCACAACCTAATGGAATCACTGGAGTAAATCTTGTGTGGCCTAAAGGGTTATTCCATTTGATGTCAGTGCTGGATACACAGTTACTTAATAAATGCTTATTGAGAGAATTTATGAATGAGAAAAATTATCTTTAGTTAATTACTACTTTTCTAAGACTTTCACTCTGTTGTCACACTTTAATCTCACAATAATCATGTGATTAGCTGAAATTCTATATTAGTTTTATGTAAAACTATGCTGGCTCTTCCCACCTGAAATAGGATTGCAGTACATGGTTGCTTTGAAAATTGTAACCAAAAAAAAAAAAAAAAATGATCTGAGTACTAATGCCAGAAATTTTGCTGATGAAACAATGGAAACAACTGGATTTAAAGGTGAACACAGGGGACTGACTTCCCTGGCGGTCCAGTGGTTAAGACTTTGCCTTCCAATGCAGGAGGTGTGGGTTCGATCCTTGGTCAGGGAGCTAAGATCCCACATGCCTCACGGCCAAAAAACCAAAACAGAAGCAATACTGTAACAAATTCAATAAAGACTTAAAAAAAAAAAAAAAGAATACAAGTTGACATGGGCAGCCGGGCATGGTATTTTATAACATGGACTCCGGAAACCAAACCACTCACTTCTTATATGACTTCAGGCACGTGATTTAACTTCTCTGAGCTTCAGCATCTTATCTCTATAATGTCAATGTTAACAGGATCTATTGTAACTGAGTAGTTCACATGAAAGACTTAGAATTGTGCCAAAATTAACACTTACTGAGTATTTTGAAGATGCTGAAGAAGATGATGATGATATAATAATGGCAACAGGGACTGGACTCGGGTTTTCACGTTCAGGTCATTTTCCTCCTTGTTCTGGTGTTTGGAGATCGGGTCTTCTTATTTCCGACTGCTTTGATCTCAAGGAAGCTTGGTAGAAGGGCTTTATCTCTAGAGCCGGATGATTAATGTTTGTTTTGTGTCCTCTTTCAGAAAGTGCAAGTGGTGGTAACTGTTTTGGACTATGACAAGATTGGCAAGAACGATGCCATCGGCAAAGTCTTTGTGGGCTACAATAGCACCGGGGCGGAGCTGCGACATTGGTCAGATATGCTGGCCAACCCCAGGCGACCCATTGCCCAGTGGCACACCCTACAGGTAGAGGAGGAAGTTGACGCCATGCTGGCCGTCAAGAAGTAAAGGGAAGAAGAAGCCTTTCTGCATTTGCCCACTTAGTGCTCTTTAGCCAGTATCTGTAAATACCTCAGTAATATGGGTTCTTTCATTTTTCCAGCCATGCATTCCTAACACAATTCAGTGGTACTTCAAATCCTGTTTTAATTTGCACAGATTTAAACGTAGAGAGCCCCTAAGCCCTTCGTCATACCACTGCCCTCCAAATCTACTCTTCTTTTAAGCAATATGATGTGTAGATAGAGCATGACTGAAATTATTTATTGTATCACACCGTTGTATATACCAGTATGCTAAAGATTTATTTCTAGTTTGTGTATTTGTATGTTGTAAGCGTTTCCTAATCTGTGTATATCTAGATGTTTTTAATAAGATGTTCTATTTTAAACTATGTAAATTGACTGAGATATAGGAGAGCTGATAATGTATTATATGGTAAATATAGTATCATCTGCATTCCAGCAAAAATATCAACTTGTAAGGCACTAGTACAGTGAAACTGACATCTTAAAGGACAACTTAAATCTGAGCTTTCTATTGAATCATATGAGCACCAAGATACACTGACACCACATATTCGGTGGATGAACCCAATTTTGTAGAATTTCTTCACAGGCAAATTAGCATGATCTGAGCAGCGTCCAGCCTGACCTCCAGGAAGTATAGCCACAAACCAGAATAGCATCTGTCTGTACATATGAACAGAGCTCAAGTCATGCTTCACTCTTACATTCGAGGAAGCAACTGAACAGGGGTCAATGATTTCACATTACTGCATATAGAGTAATGACATGATGGTGTTCCGTGTGTGTGTATGTGTACGCGTGCATTTGTTTGGGGATGGGGTGGGTGGGAAAGAAGCTGAGGGGAGAAGAAGTCAGCATTTCTGAAATACTGCCTGACTATTTAAAAAGAAAAAAGTAGCTCTCCGTTAACACCTTTATACAAAATGTGCATCCTGTGAATACTGTTCCAGATCTCACACCTACTATAACTTCAAAAGGTTTGCACATCAGACTTTGTAACAAAATATTTTATTATACAAAACCAGATTAGAAGGAATGCAGAATATTTTTAACACAGCAATCTGTGCTTATGACACAAAATTACTTTGTGGTAAGCAGACAGTATTGTAATCCCATCAAAAGAGGAAAAAATAAAACAATTAGCCATAGTTCTGAATGCACTTCCATTAAGCCAAAACAGACAGCTAGTGATCTTTTTATATGCTCTTTTTACGTAAATAAGTTTTAATTTGTCCTTTAAAAAAAAGGTGAAACAAAACCAAGAATAAGTTCTAGAAAACTGGAGCAACCTCTTATGTATACTAGATGCTTGATTTAGGAGGAGTTTTTAAATGTTTTCAGTGTTATTATGTAGTAAATGGCACTATTACGAAGCTACTAGTCATTCCATAAGAGTCTTAAAGGACTGCTCTGTGTAACACTGTGACTGCCCTGTGTGCTTAGACACGTAATGTAGTTTCCTCAGTGGATAGCACTCAATCTATTCCGTAGTGATATTGTAACAATACTGCCATTCCCTTCTACTGCACTGCCCAAGGTGTGTGTAGCACAAACCGTTCTCATTACAAAGGACCAATTCAGCACTGAAAAGCTATGCATAGGATAAGAAAGATACAAAGCACGGGGTGGAACACACAGCATTTTGTCAAGCACTGTGCAATATTCCATATTTTTCCCCACTGTGTTAGACCACCACTTTGCCGAAAGGCAGCCCATGATCTCACACTGCATGTAGCCTTTTCTCCCACTCACCTCTGCGACCCTTTTCACTCGCAGGCCACAGAGACTAGTGATGTTCTGAAGTGAAAGTTTTGTCTCCAAAAATACCAAAACAACACGAAGGAAAACTAAGCATTAGCCTCACGTTCAGACTTTCAGATATCACGCCATGGCTTTTACAACTGCAAAGAGAATTCAAAAAGGGCTGATGGGAAGCTTCAAACACAGGGTTGGCTGTTTCCTGATAAAGCTACAATTCCTGTCTTGTTCTTTCCTCATCAAAGAAGAGGCAAACCCTTTGGCCTTTCAGCCCAGTCGTAGCAAACTCCTTAGAACTGGGATAGACCTGGAGGACAAAGGGAGAATAACATCTCCCTCTTCCATGGATGGTCCATACTTTTTTTCAAAAGGTAGATAATAGAAAATGCACAAGTCACGATGTGAGGTTAAATACCAGTTTGAACAGAAGATTCAAATGAGACTCCTTCCAATTTAAAAGATCAGACCCTACCAAAGAGAGGGAGTTGACTGACTTTTTAAAATTCCTTGAATACCGGAAACTGACATTTGATTTCACCATATTTCAGCTTTAAGTTGTTCGCGCTGAAACCAACATTTTGAAACAAGCAGGCTCGAGCTGCTGAATACACATCATTTCTTGCATTAAAGCACGATTAATGCATTCTCTTGCAACACCGCCAGACGTGGGATATTGTCACGATAGAATTAGTTGGTACTACGCTGTCACAAGTCAGTGACCGAACCTGCTTTAAGACCAAGATTCATCCTCCAGTAAGCCACATGTAACTTTCTGACAAAGCTGTGTAAAGTATTAGAATCTGATGCTCTAGAAAGATCCTAGTTGCCTTTGTGTATATTTACTGCCTGCTTGAGTGCTTCTCTGTGTGGGTTTTCTCTGTATCTTGTAGAAATGTTGGGGTGTTTTCTTCTGCCATACGGCTCGTGGCCCGCGGGTCAACTCCTTAGCTGTATCTTACCTTCATTTCTGATGAGGTAGTTTAAGTTTTGTTTCATTTCGTGTAGTGAATTCCACAGTAGTTTTCTGATTGTTGTTAAAAATGACTTAACATATTACACAGATATTCAATAAAAATGTTTTATTTCCTGTTGATGTCGCTGCCTTTCAACCCTTTTTCTTACCTGACTCTGGTGGGGAGTCCATGGCCTACTGACTTTGGAGCCTGCTGGAAGCAGGGGCAGCTAAACAAAAGCTTGCACTGAATGCCACCCTCTGAGTCATGTCTATGAAGACAGAACGGCTGGAGGGAAAACAATGCCCAGAGTGCATTGGGCCGTTCCTGCCCAGTGTTCCTGGGCATGCCTTTCTCAACATGTGTCTCTCTGTTCCTGTTTATGATCAGTTCACCAGGCACACTTTCAGGCTTCCTGCTCTGCCCAAAATGTGTCCTCCAGGATTTTCAGACTCTAGAGTCTGAGTCCCATAAGCCTCTCCAGAATGGAACTAAAAATAAGATATTTTAAAGCCAGTTTTCAAAGGAGAGCATGACACAGTAAATTCCCTGCCTACCACAATTACTAGGTAAAACAAGTAAACATCTTTCCCCCACTAAATGCAACAGGTGCCTGCTGTGTACCGTGTTTTTCCTGGGTGATGGAGATACAACAAATGATGTAATAAGGTTCACCTGGTCCCAGAGAGCCCACAGTCTCAGGCGGACATGTAAGTGCAGTATCCCAAGACGCTATGATACACCCTGAGTCCCTGAGAACTTTCACCAGACCAATCCTAGTGGACACGATGGTGTGCCGCCCTCACTCCCCTTCAGCACCTAGAAGCTGCTAGAAACCTTGCCTGCTGACAGCGCACAGCCCTGTCCCTCTGCCCTCTGCTGAGGATCCTGCCTTACCTGAGGTCACACGTCCTCCCAGGGGGTGCAGCTCACACTCCGTGGCCCACAGCGGACCGCTTGCGCTGTCATGGCCGAGACGGTTAGTTGATAGCGCTTTTGCAACCGCAGTGCCGTTCGACTTCTCCCTCTGCCCCATCAGTCGTCCTCACTCCTTCACGGGTGGCGTTCCCAAGGGACCTCGCCAATAAGACTCCTCCTTCTCAGAATCTATATCCTGGCGATCCCAGTCTTCTCTGGGGGAAGAGATAGGAAGAGAAGGTTCCTAGAGAATACGATACCAGAGGGAAATCCTAAAGGAACTGGTAGGAGTTATCCAAGTCCACGAGTGGGCAAGAGTGTGGCAACATTTATCTCATTTAAAAAGGCTCAAGGTTTACTCATGATAAGGTCTGTGACAGCTGCCTGTATCTTACTCCCTTCAGCAGCTTTTGCTGGGCCCTGCCAAATAAGGGTAAGGACTAAGCCCAAGCAGCTTAGACAGCCAGGGAAAAGGCCACCTAATTACTGTTTCTGAGGAAACAATTGGCAGAGGTCTAAATGTAAGTTGAGAAAAGAAAATTTGAGACCTGTGAGGGTAAGGAGCAAAAAAAAAAAAAAAAAAAATCAGCATTATAAGTAAAATTGTTCAGTTTTCAATGGTGAGCATTTTGTTTTCCTTAAATAGCTCTTGACATTAGTGTACAAAAAGAATGTTTCTTAATGAAGTACCAAAAAGAAAAATCACCATATCCTTTTTCCAATGTCTGTATTTCAAATAAGGAATTTAATATAAGAAATTGGCCCCATAAAAGATCTGAGAAAGCCAAGCAGAGACAGCAGGTTAACCCAGAGGTGAACAGATGCCACCTGTAATTACGTGCTAGGGCTGCCCTGACAAAACACCACAGACCTGGTGGCTTAACCAACGAAAATTTATTCTCTCACAGTTTTGGAGGCCAGAAGTCTGAGATCAAGGTGTTGGCAGGGTTGGTTTCTTCTGAGATCTCTCTCCTTGGCTTGTAGGTGGCATCTTGTCCCTGTGTGTTCACCTGGACTTCCCTCTATGTGTGTCTGCGTCCTAACCTCCCCTTCTTATAAGGACATGAGTCATATTGGATTAGGGTCCACCCTAATGACCTCATTTACACTTAATTACCTCTTTAAGCACCCTATCTCCAAATACAGTCACATTCTGAGGTATTAGGGGGTTAGGACTTCAGCATATAAATTGGGGGTGGGGCATAACTGAGCCCATAACACCACCCTTAAGGCTGGAAAAGCAAAATGGAGAAGAGATGTTAACGCAGCCCAGAACCAGAGCGGAGGGGCCAGAACCTGCGGGAATTAGCATGGAACCACCACAGGGTCTCGGGTGCTGGTGTTGGGACCAACAAAAAGGCTCCCCATTGGAGGCCCTGGAACCGCCAGAAGACCCTCTCCAGTAGCAGCAGTTCACTCTTGCTAGAGGAAAGCCAACAGAAGGGGGAAACAGGAAGAGAACCCCTTCTCCTCCTCTCCTCCCTTCCAGCTCAACCAGGGCCTCCCGCCAGCATAACCTCATCAGAGTCAGCTGGGGAGGGAGTCTGGGAAATAGCCTGCTGGGTCTTAGAGCCGGCCACCGCGTACATAGCCAGCACAGAAAGGTGGGAATGAGGGTGGAGAAAAAGCAGGCAAATGACCAATACTTTTGGTGTCTCAGTCCATTCAGGCTGCTATAAACAAGAACATCGTAGACGGGGTGATTTAAACAACATATATTTATTTCTCACAGTTCTGAAGGCTGGGAAGTCCAAGATCAAGGCACCAGCAGATTGTCTGGTGGGAGGTGGTCTTCTTGCTGTGTCCTCACATGGGGGAAGGGACAAGTGAGCTGTCTCTGGGGTCTCTTTTATCAGGGCACAATCCCATCCATGAGAGTTTCACCCTTGTAACCTAATCACTCCCAAAGCCCCCCATGCCACCTTCTAATACAATCAGTTTAAGTGTTAGGATTTCAACATAAGAATTTCAGGGGGACATAAACATTCAGTCCATAACATTAGGAAACCTTTAGCAGCTGCACAGACTTTCTAAATGCTCTGGTTTCTTCCCTGTAGGATTCAGGTGTTCTTATCCGAGCCACACCTGATGAAACAGGTGCAAGAAATCACATTCTTCCATTTATGCAGAGAGTTGACTAATACAGATTTGAAAATTCCAACCATGATTGCCGTTACCCGCTCCCTGCAACACAACTTTATTACATATGCACAGGACTCTTTGATGTGTAGCAACTGATTTAAGCTGCACACAAATCTTTACTGTAAAACAGTCAGACGGTGACTTTGGAATAAGAAGGTAAAAAAAGCAGGAAAATAAAAATGAGAAATAGCCTGATACTAAATGTACAAAGAAATTTTCCAAAGCATACAGAATAATAATTATGCTGGAGGAACCATCAAGAGGGAGCAGTAATAAAACCACCATGCAAACTTGCTGATGATTTTTGTGTGATCTAAGTTCTGAGGCTGCCTGTAAGTTACCTGCATTTTAAAGTCTGCATTTCAGCCATACTGATTCCTTCCCCCTCCCCAACCAATACATATCCCCAAAGTTCCCACACTCATCCTTCTTCTTGGACAGTAACCATCTTGCCAGCAAAGGCTTTTTCCCTGTGCAAAATGGACTTGCCCTCGCCAGGGCACACACAAGGTTAAAAAGGATTTTGTACTGAACAAGTCAGGGCTCACTTCCTTCTCAGCTGTCCACTTTACTTCGGTCACTTTCCTACCTCCTCTGGCCTGGGAGTGCAGCAAAGAGGTGACATCCTTTATAGGCAGGATTTTTTGAGTTGCCTGTGGAAGGAACCCAATTCAAGCTGGATTAAGGAGAAAAAGAGTGGGAGGGAAAGGGATCCAGGGGAGGGAGGGAGAGAGAAAGACAGAGACAGAGAGAGGAACTATTGGCTCATCTAACCAGGAAGTTCAAGTTATGATTCCATTCAGAAACAGCTGGATCAAGGGTCACAAACAATGTCATCATTCTCTTTCTCCCTCCTCCCCCGCCCCACCCCTGTCCAACTCTGTTCCCAGTATTACTTCACTGTCAAGTTCCAGTGTCTCCATGATGGCCCCTAGCACCTCCAAACTTCTATTCTTCCAGCTTAGCACGTTTGCAGAGAGTGCCACTTTCACAATTACGTCGCTAAAGTTCCCAGACCTGACGTACATGCTTGGGGCACGTGCCCTCCTCCTTAAAATAACCACTGTGGCCACATGATGCAGTGTTCACTTTGGCCAAGCCTAGGTCTTGTCCCACCCCAAAAGCCACAGAGATGGAGCAAGGATAGTTACTCAAAGGAAAATCGGAGTGCTCTTACCAAGGAAGAAAAGTGGTACTAAGCAGACAAAAACAACGTGCATCTACTCTTTGGCCCTGGTTCGCCTCTGCCCCAAGAGGAGGGAAGCTGAAGGTACAAACCCAGCCACGGCAGTAGCCTAGTCATTTTTCCTTTTGGCCAAAAGCACTATCAGGAAGGAAATTTTGAAAGTATGCACCACCTTTCAACCACCTGAAAACATCCATTTTCACCTTCCTACTTATTGCCAGGAAAACCAGTCAACTGCTATATATTTTAAGCAGCCTCTTTTGGAAAGCACTGAGATATGAACACAACTTTAGATTCCTGAATTTGTAAAAAGAATTTGTTATTATTATAGAAACTTAACAGGAAGAAAGGGAAATAGGAAAAATTCACTCTACATACCTTTCTTGTTTTTACAAATGGACTGACTGCCTTGGTCCATATATACAATCACCCTTTAAATGGTGATTGTATAGAATTTAGTATCAACTTCTTTCACTTAACGTGAAACACAAGATTTTTTTCTTGTCGCCACATAGTCTGGAATTCTTATTTTTAACGGCCACCTGACTTTTCTTCAGATAGACAAACAAAACTGTATTTGACCATTTCCCTCATAGCAGATGTTTAAGTTGTTACTAATTTGTTTCTTATATAAATAACATTGCAGCGATACTTTAGTGGAGATTTTATTTATTTATTATGCTATTAATCTACTATTATCTATTTTCTCAAGATAAGTTTCCAGAATTTTCCAATTTGGTCTCTGGAAGTTCCCACCAAAATGCACTGCTACTGGTGTTATGTGCTCCAGTTTTCCCACAGCCTTCCCAGCTGTGGTCATCATGCTTCGAATGTCTGACAGCTGTAGAGGGTCATGTTGCCTCAGTGATAAAAGGTCCAGAGCTGGAATATGAGTCTTTCCATTCCAGGGCCACTGCTCTCCTCACTACTCCGGGCAACTTGGCTAAAGAAAATCAATGGCAGGAGTAAAACGTTGGCAAAGAGCCTGAAAAGAAAGGACAGCAGGAGAGAATCTCAAGGAAGAGAAGGCCCAGGACGAGGAGGGTTCAGATGGGACTCTTTCCTCGTTCTCACCTTCACCATCAAATCCAGGGACTCTGAGGGCTGGGGAGTCTCTCCGGTCCCTCCCTGTTTCTTTAAACCCCTCGTTCAGGCTTGCATCTTATCTCACCATCAGTGTCCCAGAAGCCTCACAACAATCCCTCCCAACATCCAGCCTCACCCGCTCCAGCTCTCACTGCAGACCGGACAAAGCACCGCCCTGAGAGCTGGCAGCCTGGGTTCAAATCCTGCTCCAATCACTAAGCTACATAGCCCTGGACAAGCCACCTAATTCTGCAAATAAAAGATAATTGATATTAAAACCTGGTATAAAATAAGCATTCAATAAAAGGTAGTTATGGTCTTTCTGAATCTAGCTCAGTGTCAGTAAACTTCATCTGTAAAAAAAGCTTCTGGGGAGCTTTGTGGGCAATATGTTCTTTGTGGCATCTTTTCTTCTGGCTGTCTGACAATCATCCATCCCTCCTTTCTTTCCAACCCTTTAAAGATGTAAAACCCTTTGCACTTACTTCGGCAGCCCATATACTAAAAATGTAAAAACCTTTTGTAGTTCACAGACCAGACAGATACAAATGGCTGTAGTTTGCGGACTAGCTTCAAGTCACATCACTCTGCTTCTTAAAAGCCTCCCCTGGGGCTTCCCTGGTGGCGCAGCGGTTGAGAATCTGCCTGCCAATGTAGGGCACACGGGTTCGAGCCCTGGTCTGGGAGGATCCCACATGCCACGGAGCAACTGGGCCCGTGAGCCACAACTACTGAGCCTGCGCGTCTGGAGCCTGTGCTCCGCAACAAGAGAGGCCGCGATAGTGAGAGGCCCGCGCACCGCGATGAAGAGTGGCCCCCGCTCGCCGCAACTAGAGAAAGCCCTCGCACAGAAACGAAGACCCAACACAGCCAAAAATTAATTAATTAATTAATTAATTAATTAATTAATTTAAAAAAAAACCTCCCGTTTTCTCTTCCCTATAGACTTAAATTTAAATCCTTCAGCGTGGCATTCAAAGCTGTCTCCAGATATTAACCACGCCCCTCTGCCAGCCCCGCCCCATATCCCAGCTACACAATTCCCTGAACAAATCCACCCGCTCTTCCGGATCCACACCTTCACTGATGCTGTCCCCTCCACCTGAAATTCCCTGACACGATCTGGCAGGTTGGTGAGTGACGTGGGAAGGGAAGGAAGGCTGTGGAGGCACTCAGGCAACTTGGGGAAGGAGAGAGATGTGACATTTTGTTCCCAGTGCACTGTGTCTGTGAAGCACAGCCTAGGTTCTCAGGCTTAGCTCCTTAGTCCTGTGTTCTTCCAGCCACCCACGAGCCCCACATGCCTCCGACCGTTAGGCAAACAACCATAATCTTTAGAGTAATGATGCCTGAAAGACTCACCATTTTCCTTGAACATATTGAAGATTTTTTTTTTTTAATTCAAGGGAAAATGAACATATTTCAGAATATTGAAGCACTGCTTCCTCCAGCAAATGTGAGACAGTCAGATGATTTATAAATTACAAAAAGGATGGGACAATCGGTCCTTGACTAATCTCCTGTCAGTGTCACAGTTGCCTCATTTTCTTAAATTTCCCTAAAATCTGCACTGCTGTTTTCTGAGCCAGAACTCAGATTCAGGTGACCCAAATTAGGCAGGCTCGGGGCAGTAATTTACGGGCTGAGTGACTCATTAACTCTGGCTTTGCCTCTAGCCAGGATGATCCCTGCATGTGTCCCATAGCCAGGAAGAAGCCACACGGCCTCTTCTGCCTCCCAACCCCCAGGACCCATCACCCAAGCTGGCGTTTTTACCATGAAAAGACTCTCTTACTTCACCAGGAGCTCTTTAGGAAGAGATATACCACCTCTACATATTTATTCAATACTTACTCTGAAATAAGTGCTAATTCTTCGGTTGGGAGTCTCAGGCGCAGACTGGACTGAAGTGGGGTCCTGTTATGGACCGAATTGTGTCCTCCCCAAAATTCATAGGTTGAAGCCCTAACTCCCAGTCAGAATGTGACTGTATTTGGAGATACAGATTTAAAGAGGTGATTAAGTTCAAATGAGCCATTAGGGTGGGCCCTAATCCAATCTGACTGGTGTCCTTGTAAGAAATGGGTCTCATTGGGCTAAACTCGACATTGTGGCAGAGCTGATTTCTTCTGCAGGCTCTAAGTGAGGGTCCATATCCTTGCCTTTTCCAGCTTGTAGTGGTTGCCCACATTCCTTGGCTGGTGGCCCCCTTGCTCCGTGTAGCAGTGTCTCCTCTCTTACCCTTCCTCCTTCTTCCCATCTCTCTGACCGCACGCAGTCAGGGAAAGGTTCCCCATTTCCAAGGACTCATGTGATTAAATTGGGCCCACCTGGATAATTCAACATACTAACCTCATCCCAAAGTCCTTAACCTTAATCACATCACAAAATCCCTTTGCCATGTAACACACATATTCACATTTCAGGGATCTTGCCCTTCCTTGGGGCCATTAATCTGCCTATCACATTGTGTTATTTAAATATTATTAAAACTATTAATTTCAATTTTTTAACTTCTCTTAATGTGCCTACTAAAATATTTTAAGTTACCTATGTGGCCTTCTTTTGTGGCTCACGTTATATTTTTCTTGGACGATATGATATTAGAAATTGAGAAACACAGAGATCAAGACATTTGTCAAAATTTATAAATCCACTCAATAATGTTGCTAAAAACTTTGAAGTGGCTCAGGCTCAGGGCTCAGACTTCCCTTTCCATACTCATCCTGAGTGATCTCATCCTGCCTGATGACTTTAATGCTATTTACGCACTGATGACTACAAAATTTTTATCTTTAGCCCAGACCTCATCCTTGAACTGTAGTCTCATATATCCAACTACCTACTTAATGTTTCACTTGGATGCCTAACAGCGTCTCAAATCTAATCTGTCTCAATCTGAACCCTTGCTCTTCCCCAGCACCAGTCCCACTCTCCATCCCACCCTGCTGCTCATATAGTTTTCCCCCATCTCAGTAAGGCCCCAAACCTCAAAGGTAATATTGACTACTCTATTTGTTTCCTGACCCACATCCAATATATATATCCAATATATCAGCAAGTTCTGTCAGTTCTACCTGTGAAATACATCCAGTTTCTGCTCATTCTCGGTACCCTCCCACCTGGTCCAAGCCACCCTTGTCTTTCACCATGGTTCACTCAACAGCCCCATAACTTGCCTCTATAATTTCATCTTTCTCCCTTGCAGTTTATTTTTAATAGAGCAGCCAAAGTTATCACGTTAAAACACATAGATCACATCATTTCTCATCTTAAAATTCTCCAATGATTTTCCATCTCAGTTGAAAGAAAAACTGAATTCCTTACCATGTTCCACAAGACCCTGCATGGTCTAGACCCCAGCTACTGCTTTGACCTCATCACTTACCACTCTCTGGTTGGCTTACACCACTCATTTGTACTTGCCTCCTTGCTGTTCCTCAGACCTGCCAAACATGCTCCCACCTCAGGGCCTTTGCACCCGCTGCACTTGCTGTTCCCTCTACTTCAGCAGTCATTCTCCAGAGAGCCCCATGTCTCATTCCTTCATTTTCTTTAGGTCCTTAATCAAATACCAACTTTCACCATCCTCATTCCTTCACCCTTTCCTGCTACCCTGCTTTATTTTTCTCAGTGAAACACTACCTGGCACGATGTTTCTGCTCAAAGAAATGTATCCATAAGGACTGACCCTTTCATCTGCTTTGTTCATTCCTATATCTCTAACAACTAGAATAGTGACTCACACATAGTAGGTGCTCAATAAATATATAAACTAATTGACTCGGAAAGAATTCATAATGTTAGGCTGAATAATTAAGAATGAGCTAGATAACTATGCATTAAATATTTTTTTCAGAGCTGTATTGTTTGGTTCTAGCAGATCTTTAAAGGCATCTTTCAAGAGTTAGCCACCTTAGCCAATTTTCAGATAAGAGTCTCATTCTTCAAAGAGCTAGTGGTTTCAAATCCTAGTTGCCCTTTTGCCATTCAAAATCAGTTTTTCTTACGTGGATAATTGTTTAAATCTAGTCTTTAGAACTGACAAGGGAAAACGTAGATAATTGCTATTACAATAAATGGAAAAGCAGCAAAAACTACTGATATTTTCAGTTCATTTAACCCCTAATCAACTGTCAAACAGAACATCCTTCCCAACTGACAGCTTCAGTTAGCAAACTAAGGGGCCTGCTTGTCTCAGGCTCCTGTCACATCAAGAGTCTCAGAAAGCAAACTAATTGCTTATCACCTAAGAAGAACAGGAACAGGGGCATTATATTTTCTTATTACTGTACAACTTTATTTCTCTTTTCGCTAATGCCTTTGGAGCTGGTGATGTCAAATTTTGAATTGCATTTTTTTCATCCCATACAGAAAGCTGTGCTGCTTCAGAGAGGCAGAGACCAACAGGTGGGCTCCTAGATTGATTTGTGTCACATGAAAGATACTCACGGATACTCCTCGGAATACTCATGTGAGGGGACGATTGAGCAAGGAGTTCAAGAAGGAGGCAAGAGCAGCTGGAAGCAAGATGCAGGGGGTTTGAGGTTCCTAGTTAACATCCACCAAGACATGAGATGGGGGAAAAAACCCGACCTTCTCTATGACTACCTTCTCTATTGAGTAATAGCATAGACCCATTAAAAAAATAAAAACTAAAAACCCACAACTTCTAGTCTAGAGTCCAAAGCCCCTAGAGATTTTTTTTTTTTAATTTTATTTATTTATTTATTTATTTATGGCTGTGTTGGGTCTTCGTTTCTGTGCGAGGGCTTTCTCTAGTTGCGGCAAGTGGGGACCACTCTTCATCGCGGTGTGCGGGCCTCTCACTATCGCGGTCTCTCTTGTTGCGGAGCACAGGCTCCAGACGCGCAGGCTCAGCAATTGTGGCTCATGGGCCCAGTTGCTCCACGGCATGTGGGATCTTCCCAGACCAGGGCTCGAACCCGTGTCCCCTGCATTGGCAGGCAGATTCTCAACCACTGCACCACCAGGGAAGCCGCCCCTAGAGATTTTGATTTCTCTTTCTTGGTTTCTAAATTCCTCTGCCTTATTTCTTTGCCTTCTCTCTTCTCTCTCTGTGGGACATTCAGTTGTTGTTTTCATTGATTATACTTTTTGTAAACAAATTTCTACTCAGTTTTTTGAGATTGTGGGATAAAGGGTACATTATTTCCCTTTTTACTTAGATTTTTTTATATTACTACAGTTTGAAATTTAAAAGTAACAAAGTAGGGACCTCCCTGGTGGTGCAGTGGTTAAGAATCCACCTGCCAATGCAGGGGACATCGGTTCGAGCCCTGGTCCAGGAAGATTCGACATGCCGTGGAGCAACTAAGCCCATGCACCGCAACTACTGAGCCCGTGCTCTAGAGCCCACGAGCCACAACTACTGAGCCCGCATGCCACAATTACTGAAGCCGGCACGCCTAGAGCCCATACTCTGCAACAAGAGAAGCCATCGCAATGAGAAGCCCACGCACCGCAACAAAGAGCAGCCCCTGCTTGCCATAACTAGAGAAAGCCTGCACACAGCAACAAAGACCCAATGCAGCCAAAAATTAATTAATTAATTAATTAAATTTTTAAAAAGTAACAAAGTAAATAGAAGATACATGTATTGGGAGCAAAAGTGAAAACCACTCTGATGCAGTCCTGGACACACTAGTACTTAAATGCTCTTTACATATTTTCATCTTGTATTAAAGTCATTCTTGGGAATTCCCTGGCCTTCCAGTGGTTAGGACTCTGCACTTCCACTGTGGAGGGCGCGAGTTTGGTCCCTGGCCAGGGAGCTAAGAGCTCACAAGCAGTGCAGCGCAGCCAAAGTCATTCTTGATATAATACTGATCTCCACAAATATATGTCCAGGAAAAAAACCACACAATTTCTAAACTGAACTTGAGAGCAGGGACTTTGTCTTTTCATCCATTCTTTAATTCAATAAGAGCAATTACTGAATGCTTAAAAATGCCAGGAGCTAAGTTTATAACCTGAGCAAAAGAGATACAATTTGTTCCCAAAAGGATTTTAAAGTGAAGGGATTGTTTTGTTTCTTTGCATCCAGGAGTCTCACAAATGCCAGGAATAAAGGGGACACTGGATAAATGTTGGTTTAACTGTTGGTTTAATTACTAACTGCCTTGGGTGCCAGGACCTTGGTTCTAGTCTCCCCAAATCCCTGAGGCACTTTTTATTCAACTATTCTTTTTCCATTCAATATTTCAATCTCACCTATGCATTTGCGGACAACCTGCTCCCCCAGACAGTAAACACAAAGCACATGAACAACTCTCTGTAGAATGGGGGTAGGAGATGGGAGGGGCAGCGTAGGAATCATAGATCAGTCTGTAAGTCACCGCCCTTTCTTTAGGAAGTTAGTATTGCTCTGTTTATGACCCCTGTAGGAGCTTAATACATAGAGATCTTTGATGAAAGAGTTAATGAAGGGGTATGTGCTATTAAAAATAATAATAATTCAGAACAAGAAGATAGAAATTAATACGGCTGGTTTTTTAAGGAAAAAAGCCCTGCGTGTGTATGCGTGTGTGTGTGAAGGGGAGGATTCCAATGAATTTGCTGTTGCTCGAAACATCTTTGGAATTCCTTTTGGTAAAATTATTCATAAAAAAAATACCCTAAGGATAGGTTTAACTAAAGCTTCTGGATACAGCTGAGATACAAGGAATTTCTTTTGGTCAGTCACAAGATAAAATTCTACTCAGCATTTCTCAAATTGAGATCCCTTTTATACTAGTCTTAAAAATAAACCAACAAAAGAGTTCTGTGGCCAAAAAAGTTTAGGAACTACTTCATCCTATTCTCCACCCTGGAGATTTACAAAGCATATTTCTATTATGTTATCAGCTCTTTGCTGCTTAATTATGGATTCCCAAACTAATTTGACTAAGAAGCCTTTTAAAAAAAAATTATGCCTATCAACATTGGAAAAAAATTTATTGAGGTATAATTGATATATAACAAGAAAATCTTGTTTTAAAGTGACACGTGTTTTTCTTGTGTAATTTTAAATTTTTTTCTAAAAACACTTACTTGAACATATAGATTTTAGATATACCTCTTTTTAAAATCAGTTACAAAAATCAGTTACTGTAGCAAACATTGTGAGTTATATTTTCATATCCATTTTTCCCTTCTACCTTTACAAAACAAAACAAATCCCTTTTGTTCAATGTGGCAAAGTATTCAGCTACAAACACGCACCTAATCTACATCCCTCTGTGGTGTTGTGACCAAGTTTTAGCAGATGAGATATAAGCAGAAGTAACTAGGTATGGCTTCTAGGGAAGCTATTTAAAAGGTGAAAATTCTGCTGGTGTGCCCATATAGCCTTTTTCCTCTGTCCCTCTCCCCTGCCTGGAGCACAGTCATGACACCTGAGGGGGAGCCAGCATCTTGCATCCATGAGATTGAAAGCCACAGTCTAGGGAGAGTAGAGCAGCAAGATGGAAGCAGCCTAGGCGGCTGAGGGCATTACGGGGCTGCCCTGGGCTCCAGAACTTTTTTTTGTTTCAGAAAAACAAACTTCTTTCTTGTTTAAGCCATTGTCTGTCACATTTTCTTTTAATTTTAACCAAACATATTCCTAACCAAGAGTCACATTTATGATCACATTTCCCATAATTTTTACCTTGCAATGAGTTGTGTCTTAGACTTATTATTCTTGTACTTTTATTGTACATCACCTCAAACCCTTCTTGACAGTACGTAGAGTGTATATGAAACAATAAAAACATATGTATTTATAACCATTGCAAGCTCTACACTGCAAATTGCTGTAGGTCAGCAATTAGAAATAAATGTACAAGTGGTCTGCAAAGATTTTTCTAAACCTGAATATTGGTCAAAGAATCCAAAACCATTAGTTTTGTTTAATGTCATAGCAATCACCTTCTATAAATTCTGTTTGTAAATGTAGTTCTATTCATAATTTCAGTAAATGAAAATAAATTTTGTAGTGACAATTTTATTTCATCCTTTGTAAAAGCTATAAATGTCCTTAAGTATTATTATCTTGGGTTGGGATGCCATGATCTAGATATACATCTTTAATTCTACTTTGTTCTTTTTGAATGGAGAAAATCTGACTTCATCTCAGTTCCCGGCACAACTGGCCTTGGGAATGCTGGGAAATGGATAGCTCTAAAATATGTGGGGAAATGAAGGGGATATAAATTGCTGAGTATTATCATCATCTTGATGGCATTGTAGTCTTTTTCTCTTCTTTAGACAGAGTCAGTGACTGGGAAGAGAGATACGATTGAACTCTGTAAGTCTATGTAAGAATGGAAGGGCAATAACCTAAGCCACGCTTGAGGTTCTATTGAAGACTGGCTGCTTTGCCATTGTTGCAAATTGCCCTGCGATTTTCAAAAGTAACTATAAAGACTTGAAATTTTTACCTGAGGAAAAGTGATGAGACAGAATCCAGGCTCCCTTAAGAAGTTTCACCTGACTGAAAAAGGGCCAAGAAAATCAAGCCCACTTCTGGAAATTTCCATGCATATTAGTTCTCATAATCACAAATGGATGGACTTCCCTGGTGGCGCAGTGGTTAAGAATCCGCCTGCCAATGCAGGGGACACGGGTTCAAGCCCTGGTCCAGGAAGATCCCACATGCCGCGGAGCAACTAAGCCTGTGCGCCACAACTACTGAGCCTGCGCTCTAGAGCCCACAGGCCACAACTACTGAAGCCTGCATGTCTAGAGCCCGTGCTCTGCAACGAGAGAAGCCACCGCAGTGAGAAGCCCACACACCACAACGAAGAGTAGTCCCTGCTCGCTGCAACTAGAGAAAGCCCACACGCAGCAATGGAGACCCAACGCAGATAAAAATTAATTAATAAATTAATTTTTAAAAATAATAATAATTACAAATGGAATTCTATGGAGTTCTGAAGGAGTGTTGTCACTTAACGACTTCCTAAATAAACTGCCATAAAAAGAAGCATATTAAAGAGGAGTGATATTTAACATGTGGCAAGAGTTATCTGAGATAAATTACGAAGAAGGTGCCTCTCAGCTTTGCATGCAAAAAGAATCTCCATTAAGTAATTAATTAACCCCAAAGCAATTCTGAACAACTGATACATTTAACAAACTTCATTGAAGGCCTATCATTTGTTATCACTGAGATTCACACAGAGGATATAAAAAGCATTTCTATGGCAAAAGTATGTAACCATAAAAAGTTTACAACTGAATAGGAAATTTAGGACATATATAAGAGCAAAATAAATAATGATACATAAACTAAGTTGCTGCACCCAAGTGACACAGCCAAAGGAACTATAGGAATTCAAAGGAATAAACAGGGTGTCGTGGTTAAGGGCTTTGTGAACAGAGAGAATGGGCGTGAGTCCCTGTTCCATCTCACTCCACCTTTGTGACTCTAGGCAAGTTACCTAACCTGTCTATGCCTCGGTTTCCTCATCTGTAAAATGGATTTAATAGTTGTAACTACCACAAAGTTGTTTTAAGAGTTAAATATGATAACATACGTAAAATGCTTAGTATTGAGTCTGGCAAGAGTAAGTACACAATAAATATTACCCATTATAAATACAGCCATACCTCAGAGATATCGTGGGTTCAGTTCCAAAGCACCGTAATAAAGCAAATATCACAATAAAGCAAGTCACATGAACTTTATGGTTCCCCAGCACATATAAAAGTTATGTTTACACTATACTGTAGTCTATTAAGTGTGCAATAGCATTATGTCTTGAAAAACAATGTACATACCTTAATATAAAAATACTTTATTGCTAAAAAAATGCTAATCATCATCTGAGCCTTCAGCAAGTCATAATCTAGGGTATGCCTCGATGTAGATGGTGCTGACTGAGCAGGGTGGTGGCCGCCGAAGGCTGTGGTGGCAGTGGCAATTCCTTAAATTAAGACAACCATGAAGTTTGCTGCATCAATTGACTCTTCCTTTCATGAACGATTTCTCTGTAGCATCAATGCTGTCTGATAGCATTTTACCCCCAGAACTTCTTTCAAAATTAGAGTCAATCCTCTCAAACCCTGACTCTGCTTTATCAACTAAGTGTATGTAATATTCTAAATCCTTTGTTGTCATTTCAACAATCTTCACAGCATCTTCTCCAGGAGCACATTCTATCTCAAGAAGCCACCTTCTTTGCTCATCCATAAGAAGCAACTCCTCATCTGCTCAAGTTTTATCATGAACTTGCAGCATCTCAGTCACATCTTCAGATTCCACTTCTAATTCTAGTTCTCTTGCTATTTACACCACCTCTGCAGTTACTTCCTCCAATGAAATCTTCCATGAGGGTTGGGCTCACCTTCTTCCAAATTCCTGTTAATATTGATATTTTGACCTCTTCTCATGAATCACGAATGTTTTTAATGGCATGTATGTAGTGACTCCTTTCCAGAAGGTTTTCAATTTACTTTGCCCAAATCCATCAGAGGAATCAGTGTCTATGGCAGCTATAGCCTTACACAGTGTATTTCTTAAATAATAAGACTTGAAAGTCAAAATTATTCCTTGATCCGTAGGCTGCAGAATGGATGTTGTGTTAGCAGCATGAAAACAACATGAATCTCATTGTACATCTCCATCAGAGCTCTTGGGTGACCAAATGCATTATCAATGAACCATACCATTTTGAAAAGAAGCTTCTTTTCTGAGCTGTAGGCCTCAGCAGTGTGCTTAAAATATTCAAGAAACCACAGTGTAAACAGATGTGCTGTCATCCAAGCTTTGTTTTTCCATTTATAGAGCACAGGCAGAGTAGATTTAGCATAATTCTTAAGTACCCTAGGATTTGGGGCATGGTAAATGAGCATTGGCTTCAACTTCAAGTCACCAGCTGCATTAGCCCCTAACAAGAGAGTCAGCCTGTCCTTGGATGCTTTGAAGCCAGACATTGACTTTTCCTCTCTAGCTATGAAAGTCCTAGATGTGATCTTCTTCCAGTAGAAGGCTATACTGTCTACACTGAAAATCTATTGTTTAGTGTGGCCACCTTCATTAATGATCTTAGCTAGATCTTCTGGATAACTTGCTGTAGCTTCTACATCAGCACTTGCTGCTTTACCCCGCACTTCTATGTCATGGAGATGATTCCTCCCCTAAACCTCATGTAACAACCTCTGCTAGCTTCAAACTTTTCTCTGCACCTACCTCACCTCTCTCAACTTTCATAATACTGAAGAGAGTAGGGCCTTGCTCTGGATTAGGCTTTGGCTTGAGGGAATGTTGTGGCTAGTTTGATCGTCTATCCAGACCACTACAACTTTCTCCACATCAGCAATAAGGCTGTTTCTCTTTCTTATCATCTGTGTGTTCACTGGAGTAGCACTTTAGATTTCCTTCAAGAAGTTTTCCTTTGCATTTACAACTTGACTAACGGGCACTAGTGGCCTAGATTTTGGCTTGTCTTGACTTTTGACATGCCTTCCTCACTAAGCTTCTAGCTTCTGATTTAAAGGGAGAGACGTGATTCTTCCTTTCACTTGAACACTTAGTGGCCACTGTAGGGTTATTAGCTGGCCTAGTTTCCATATCGATATGTCTCAGGGAACAGGGAGGCCCCAGAAGAGGTGAAGAGATGGGGAATAGCCAGTCAGTGGAGCAGTTAGAACACCTTTATCTATTGAGTTCCCTGTCTTATATGGGTGCAATTCTTTGCCCCAAAACAGTTACAATAGTAACACTAAAGATCACTGATCACAGATCACCATAACAAATATAATAATAATGAAAAGGTTTGAAATATTGCAAGAAGTGGCAAAATGTGATAGAGACGCGAAGTGAGCGGATGCTGTTAGAAAAATGGTGCCAAGAGAGTTGCTTGACGCAGGGTTGCCACAAAACCTTAATTTGTAAAAAACGCAGAATCTGTAAAATGCAGTAACGTAAAGCATGATAAAACAAGGTATGCCTGTAATTTGGAGGCATGATAACTGAAGACTGGGTCTGTAACTGAACTGGAAGTCTTTCAGAAATGTTGTGAAGGATCCAATTTAAACAAGCAGAGGAGAGAGAAGAGTGAATAACTCAAATCTAGACCAACATAAGTAAATACAGGGAATAGGAATGCACAGGGCACATTTTATTTATTTATTTATTATTTATTTTTGGCTGTGTTGGGTCTTCGTTTCTGTGCGAGGGCTTTCTCTAGTTGCGGCAAGCGGGGTTCACTCTTCATCGCGGTGTGCGGGCCTCTCACTATCGCGGCCTCTCTTGCTGCAGAGCACAGGCTCCAGACGCGCAGGCTCAGTAATTATGGCTCACGAGCCTAGTTGCTCCACGGCATGTGGGATCCTCCCAGACCAGGGCTCGAACCCGTATCCCCTGCATTGGCAGGCAAATTCTCAACCACTGCACCACCAGGGAAGCCCAGGGCACATTTTAGAATTAATAAATTTGAAATCAGTAGTTCTCAGTTGTTAATAACTGAATATTGCAATAAAGAAAGAAGCAAAGGACATGAGCAGCAAAATCACAAATTAGGAAGTAATTAGGAAACAAACATATGGGAAAATATTCAGTCTTATTAGGAATCCAAAAATGCAAATTAATACGAGAGGAAGATTGACTCAAGATGGTGGATTAAGCACACAAATCTAAGTACTTTCTTAGCCCCAAATCCCAAAAATGACAGCGATGATATAAAGAAACTAGAACAAAGTGCCATCAGCAGACTAGAAATGTTGTGAGATTCTTGAACTATAAAAATCACACTGCAGTGGATTGATGGAGGAAACCCAAAAGAGTATGGGGGTGGGGGGGGCGGAAAGACCACTGCAGTGATACTAGCCATTCTGGAGGTTATCCAAGTTCACAGGTAATTAAAACATGGAGGAGGTGGGATGATTAATTCAGGTAATTACTGCATAGCTACTATAACAGACATGTCCTGAAATCTCACTGGTTTAATACAATAAAAGTTCATTTCCCTTACCTACATCACGTGCCATCAGCAGCAGAGATGCAAATGGGCATTTCAGGGAAGGGGGCTGCTGCATTCTTCCCTGGGATAAAAATGAGTGCGGATACAATCACACCCTTAGACTGGCAAGTGGGGCCCCTGTCCTGCATTTTGCCGCTCAAGGATCCCTGTGCTCTGAAGCATCTTCCTTGAAATTTTCTAAGTCTCGTGCCTGGACCTGCCAGAGACAGCAGTGTCATCCAAGCAGGGCACTCCAAGTCTGGACCTGGTCCAACATGGGTCCTGGTCACCAAAAGCCCCTCTGAAATTTTCCAAGCTCCCTCCAATAACTGGGAATGGCCAGGGCTGTCAATATTTTTCTCTCTTCTTCCCCTTTTTCTCTAGGAGTCCAATTACATAGCGTTTAGGCTACTTAATATTGTCCCACAGAGCATGATGCCCTATTTAAGTTTTTTCTTAGGCTCCTTATTGTCTGTGCTTCTTTCTTTTGGATGGTTTCTGTTACTGCCTTAAAGTATACTGAACTTGTCTTCTCCAGTGCCTCATCTGCTGTTATGCCTACCTGGTCTATTTTTAATTTCAGATATGGTATTTTTTTCATCTTTAAAAGTTCCTTTTGGAATATATATCTATGTTCCACTTCTCTGCTCAACACATCATGTTTTCTTCTACCTTCTTGACCTACAGCGTGTATTTATATAGATGTTTTAACGTCCTTTTCTGCTGGTTCTGTCATCTCTGGAGTCTGTTGTATTCCTTTCAATGAGGTTGGGTATTTTCCTGGCACACAGATAAGTTACTGGAATAAGCTGAATGCTTTCAAGACTGACTTTTTTTTTTTTTTTTTTAATTTAAATTTATTTATTTATTTATTTATTTTTGGCTGCGTTGGGTCTTCGTTGCCGCACGCAGGCTTTTCTCTAGTTGTGACGAGCAGGGGCTACTCTTTGTTGCGGGGCGAGGGCTTTTCATTGTGGTGGCTTCTCTTGTTGCGGAGCACGGGCTCTAGGCACACGGGCTTCAGTAGTTGTGGCACGTGGGCTCAGTAGTTGTGGCTCATGGGCTGTAGAGCACAGGCTCAGTAGTTGTGGCGCACGGGCTTTGTTGCTCCGTGGCATGTGGGATCTTCCCGGACCAGGGCTCGAACCCGTGTCCCCTGCATTAGCAGGCAGATTCTCAACCACTGCGCCACCAGGGAAGCCCCAAGACTTACTTTTAAGCTTTGTTAGGATGTGTCCAAGCAGTCATTAGTCAAGGGTTAATTTAGTTCCAGTACTAAGATAATATTCTTTGGAGGTTTCTACCCAATGTGTATATAATGAGGTCTTTCCACTACGGCTTGTGGGAACATGAGCTATTCCCAGCCTGTTTGAATCCCAGTAATTTTTCCTCCTACTTCTTTTTTTTTTTTTTTAATTTTATTTATTTATTTATTTATTTATTTTTGGCTGTGTTGGGTCTTCGTTTCTGTGCGAGGGCTTTCTCTAGTTGCGGCAAGTGGGGGCCACTCTTCATCGCGGTGCACGGGCCTCTCACTATCGCGGCCTCTCTTGTTGCGGAGCACAGGCTCCAGATGCGCAGGCTCAGTAGTTGTGGCTCACGGGCCCTGTTGCCCCGTGGCATGTGGGATCTTCCCAGACCAGGGCTCGAACCCATGTCCCCTGCATTAGCAGGCAGATTCTCAACCACTGCGCCACCAGGGAAGCCCCCTCCTACTTCTTTTCGATGGTTGTTTTTTCTGGTCTCAGAGAGCTCCCCTCTCACACTCAGCACTGGGCCAAAATCTCAGGAGGACCCACTGCTGCTCCCTCCCTCACTCCCTCCTTTCTGCCCGCCCTGCAGCTCCATTCTCTGGGGTACTCTGACCCACAAATTGTTGCCATCTTGGCCTCCCCAAACTCCAATCTCTGTCTCCACAATTAACTGGGACTGCCAGTTTCCTTCTTCCTGTGCTGTGGCCTGGAAACTGCCTCCGGGCAGTAAGCTGGTACAGTCACACCCAAGTTTTGTGTGTTTGTTTTCCTTCTCTCAGGAATATATCTCTTGCTGCCTATTATCCAATGTTGGAAAATTATTGTTTTGTATATCTTGTCCAGTTTTCCAGTTAAGGTAACAAGGTAAATCTTGTCCCTTCATTTCTTCTCATACAGAAACCTCTCAATGTAGCTCTAATTTGCATTTCTCTGATGCTAAGTTCTTGATCAAAGTGTACGTACATTTCAGAACTTTGAGAGATACTGCCTACCTGCTCTCCAAAAAAGGTGTTATAAATTTATATTCCACCAAGGGTTTTGCATTCCAATACTACTGATTGCCAATCTTAAAACATTGGATATGGATAGATAGTAATAAGAATAGGAAATACAAATACCTTTAACCATATGAAAATATGCTCAATTCTGTGTAGAACATAGAGACCAAAAGCACAAAATTAAGAAAAAAGCACTTAGTAGAAAAAGAGATGATGCCAAAAGAGAAAACATATAAACAATTTGTTATTAATCAGATAAGATATTGCATTCATAAAACAAAACCAGGATCCTATTTTTTTAAAGGGATTTTCAGAGAACAAGAAAAAATGCTTTCATAAGTTACAAATGTGATCACAAAAGTTAAAAAAAAAAAAATAGAAGGGTTGAGGAAATTTCCCAGAGGTGGCACACTCACACATAAAAAAGACAAAGATATGGGAAAGAAGAGAAAAAGATAAGAAAAATAAGAAAGTCAGTCCAGGAAATCCAATGCCTAAGTAGTACAAGTTCCAGAAACAGAGAAATAAACAGGAGAAAATCATCAACAAAATAATTAAGGAACATTCCCCAAAACTGAGATACAAGATTGAAAGGGTCCACTGACTGCAAAGTACAGTGGATGAAAATAACCTAGAATGATGGACATTATTGTAACATCTCAAAACACTGGAGCAAAGAAAAGATTCTATAAGTTTTCAGAGAGAGAGAGATGGAGAGGGGAAGGGAGAGAAGAAGGAGGAGGAAGAGGATGGGGAAGGAGAAGAAGAAATCCATATTACTCTGGACATCTCAGCAGCTACCCTGGAGGCTAGAAGACAGTGGAGAGATGGCTTCAAATGACAGCCAGTCTAGAATTCTATACCCAATCAAACTATCAAACAAGTGGGAAGATGGAATATAGGCATTTTTAGACACTCATGGTCTCAAAAAAAAAAATCTATCTCCCACTAACCCATTATTGAGTAAAACTGACTAATGAGTTCCACCAAAATGAAGACGTAAACCAACAAAGAGAAAAACGTGGGGTTTAAGAAAACAGGAGGTCCAACGTAAAGGAAAGCATATGGAATCTCTAGGAGGAATGTGAAGGAAGATCCCAAGAAGGTAGTTACAGAACAATTATAGAAGAGCAACCAGAACACTGTTATTCAAAAAACTGACACGCTGAGAACTACCATTAGCAAGATCCTCCTGCCTTTTTGCCATCATTTTAATCTGAGGATTGAAAGCCCAGATAAAGCCTGACCCAGATTCTCATAAGCACTTGGCTTATTTGAACCATGCATTGATGATTCTCTTCTCTACTGCACACCCTGACTCTTGGATCAGCTGGGCGTACTCAACTCTTCCTAGAGAAATGTTTTGCTTTGATCTATTCCTGAAAATTTGAACTAGGCCATAGCAAGCTTAAAAGTGGAAAATACAAAGCAGTCTCTTCCCTTCATCCTATTCCTACTAGATAGCCAGTACCTGGCCCGTCTATACTCCTGCCAGATGCCCCAACTGTGGTAAGCCCTGCGTCCCAGGATTCACTCCTGACTGTGACCCCCAACTTCCCAAAAAGGGGCTCCTAAAATCTTTCAGGAAAGCTGAGGCCAGGCCATGACCCAGTGACTCTGTGCAAGTTATATTTTCTATGTTTCATCAGTGGTAATATTGCCTTTTCCTTACACAGCTAGGTTTGTGCTTATGTTGTTGAAGGATATACACATAGGTGATAAATCTATAAAGAGAAACACCACAATGAACACAGAGCTAGTACAGTGGTTCCTCTAGAAGGGTTAAAAGTGGGTGCAATCAGAGAGGGACCCACAGCCATTTCTAAAGTGTTGGTAATGTTTTTGTTTTGTTTTGTTTTGTTTTTTTATAAAGCATTTATTTATTTTTATTTATTTTTTGGCTGTGTTGGGTTTCTTTGCTGCACTCTGGCTTTTTAGTTACGGCGAGCGGGGGCTACACTTCGTCGCAGTGCGCAGGCTTCTCATGGTGGTGGCTCCTCTTGTTGCGGAGCACGGGCTCTAGGCGTGCGGGCTTCAGTAGTTGTGGCTCGCGGGCTCAGTAGTTGTGGCTCTCGGGCTCTAGAGTGCAGGCTCAGTAGCTGTGGCACAAGGGCTTAGTTGCTCCGTGGCATGTGGGATCTTCCCGGACCAGGGCTCGAACCCGTGTCCCCTGCATGGGCAGGTGGATTCTTAACCACTGCACCACCAGGGAAGTCCTTGGTAATGTTTTAATCTAGTTCATGTATTACAACTTTTCACTTTATAATTATTACTTAAAATGTGCATATGCATTTTATACACACTTCTATGTGTGTGATACACTTCACGGTAAAAAGAAAAAATACATAGCAACATAATGATGTCCATAACTGGACAAGTAGGCCATGAAATTGAATGCATGCTATGATTACAGCTCTGCATTACATGACTAGGGAGAAAGAATGGAAGGCAGTTATTCCCAAATGAGAACAGTAAATTAGAGTTGAAAGATTATGCGTGATTTTCTCACAAACCTAACAGTTTTCAAGTGGCTTCAAATGCATCATCCCATTAGTCCTCGCCACTCTGTAAGGCAAAGGTTTGTTGCAATGCTCATGCTGCCAGTGGAGAAGCAGAGGCCTGCCTTTTTTAACACAGCTCGCCCATAATCTCACAGTCAAGGAGCAGCAGACCTGGGACTCAAACCTCTACGCCATCAACCTCTCTGCCCAACCCTTTCTCTTACCTTGATCCCAGTGACCTCACTAAGCCTCAGCTTCTTCATCTGTACAGTCATAATAATGGTAATGGGGCTTTATTCAAAGAGCTATCAGGATCAAATGAAATAAAGCATGTCTAGCACTTAGCATACAACCTAACATACAGTAAGTGATCAATAACTGTTACATATCAGTAATAGTAATGTTAATATTAAGAATTAATTAGAGGGCTTCCCTGGTGGTGCAGTGGTTGAGAATCTGCCTGCCAATGCAGGGGACACGGGTCCGAGCCCTGGTCTGGGAAGATCCCACATGCCGCGGACCAACTGGGCCCGTGAGCCACAACTACTGAGCCTGTGCGTCTGGAGCCTGTGCTCCGCAACAAGAGAGGCCACGACAGTGAGAGGCCCGTGCACCGCGATGAAGAGTGGCCCCCGCTTACCGCAACTAGAGAAAGCCCTCGCACAGAAACAAAGACCCAACACAGCCATAAGTAAATAAATAAATAAATAAATTTATTAAAAAACAAAACAAAAAAAGAATTAATTAGATAGTTGAGTTCAGTACTCTTTAACTAGGCATTAGGCATATGAGAATGACTATGAGGTCATTGTCCAGGAGTGACAGACAATTAAACAAATAACAAATTCAGGAATCTGTAGAAATGATGGTGATATAGATATACATAGATATATATAGATACAGATCTCTCTCCAAGGAAGATGTGTGTGTGTGTGTGTATATATATATATATATATATATATATATTTTTTTTTTTTTTTTTTTTTTTTCAAGGAACACTTGCTTTGGAATTGGACCTGGTGAGGTGAGGTGAGGCAGCTGGGGAAGGCTTCCTTGAGGAAATATTGCAGACTCTGAGATGTACAGCTGAATTGGAAGGAGTCTAAGAGACTATCTAGGCTATTCTCTCAATCCTCACTTGAGAAAAGGAAAAATGATGACAGTTGGAGTTGAGGTAAGGAGATTATTATACCCAGAGTTTAATATTACCACACTAAAATGGTCTACTGTGACTGTTAAATCAAAGGAATAAAGACAAAAGGTCATTTGCTTTGGCAATTAAAAGATAATTAGTTACAGAAAAAAATAGGTACCTGGGAATTAGATGATATCAAAGAATTGTTAATTTTGTTAGGTGTGATATATGGTGGTTATATTTTTTTTAAGTATCATTCTGTGAAAGACATAGAGTTCAACTTCATTAGTTACCTTAACTTATATAATTGGCCTACAATGGGAATGGGATAGGCGTGAGAGTGATGATTATAAAAGAAAGTATCATAAAAAGGAAATCACCAGGCATTCAAAGAGAATAACCTTAACTCTACCTTTATATATGGGTGACATTTTCTGTAATAAAAAATTTTAAATATAAACAGTGGCCAGCGACCTTGAAGGAAGCCACTTCAGATAAATATTGTGGGGAGAAGACAGATTTAAAAGGGTCAAAGGGTACATGGGTGATGAAATATTGACTCAACTCAAGAATTTTGGCCATAGCTCGGTGGAGTCTCAGGCTGAGAAAATGCAGATAGAGACACAGATATATACAGAAATAAATATGGTTTGGCTAATTATAAGGAAATCTGAACACATCTGTGGGTCTAAAGGAAGAAGCCAGTGGAGGAAGAAAGATTGAAAAAGTAAACCAGAAGGCATAAGAGGTTAAAACCCCAGATGGGTCCTAAGAGGAGAGGAGATTAAGCCAGAAATTAGAGCAAGAGAAGCTACTTTCAAAACCATCCACGTCAGATGAGCAAAATCTCTAGCTTTCCTGCCAGCCTCGGCCACTTGTTTCAGGAAGACGCAGCCATCAACCATCATGCGATGGAGCTCTTTGATGTGAGGCCTGACAGTGGAGGGCATAGGCTACCAACAAAAAGGAGGAAAAGGTGAATGAAGAAACACGTACAAAGAGCAGGGAGACAGCTACTCCGAGTGAAAAATCTGATATTGAAAAGAATCTGACGTGGGGTGAATCATAGCATTCACCCCAGCCCTGCTGCTCCAATCAGATTCCAACGAGCAGCCCACCCACAGACTCAGGTCTGGAGTTCAGGAAAGGCAAGAAGACTGGCCCAGGTTGGAGTTAGTAATCCAGGGGTTAATATGGGCTCCTCCTAGGGTAGAAGAGAGAGGCAGGGCAGGCAGGAGCTGTGTCCATTTCAGAGAGGTTCTGAAACCCAGATTTAACAGCCCTGAATCTCAAGGGTCAGTCCAAACAGGGCCAAATTTTTTTGGTTTGAAACAGGAGCAGTCTGCTTAAATATGGCTACTAGCTAACAGAACCCATATTATTATCCGATACTAAATTTAATGATGCAGGAATTTTGGCTTACCGCTTCTCTGTAACTCAATTTCCACAGTTACCCTAAGTTGGCCCGTGGTGGGAGAAAATTATTCCAAAATAATTATCGTAAGAAAAAAAAATGTCAGTGAGAGGAATAAAATTATTCCTCTCCTCCATGCAAACCAAAGAAACCTTTTCTACCTTTTCCCCTACACCCATCCAAAAAGGTATCTGAATCATTGGTCCTTTGAGAACCAACAATAACCCTCAATTGTTAAGGAACTAGAATTCTATCTACTAGAATAAATTATTTTCTTAACGATGCCAGCTGAGGAAGTGAGAACTATTTGTTGCACTGTTTAGCTGCCTTAATAGGGCATCGTTAAAATTCCCTCTTCCATTCACTACTTGAGATGCAAAGCCGGGGAAATGTTCCACTAGGTGTGAGTACAGATACTCTAATTAACATCATTGTAATCAGGGTTTCTGCCCACCGATATGCTAAATCACGTGAATTGCATGAATAGTGACACGGAGGGGCAAGTATTTCAGAGCTGCCTTCTAGCGGAATCCATATTCTGCTTCTAATCAGAGCTACAAAGATTTCCTATATAAAATCTCACATTTCTAACTCTCCATCCATCAGTTATTGACTCCTCCTTAGAGCCACCTCACCCACAGTCCTCACAGCGATACTCACTCCTGTGTGTTTTTTCTCCCTGGGACACAATCCATTGCCCCTCACCAGGAATTCTCACTGACAATACCCGGAGAGCAGAGTTATTCTCAGAGAACAGCCCAGTGCCGGGCTTCATTTGTCTTTCCCCGTGGGTCATTTATCACAGGGAGCTAGCCTGTTGAGGTAAATACTAATTGAAAGCCTGTATGTTCTCCTGTGTGAGAGCTGTACATTCTCCAGCCCTGAGCAAAGGAAATTATTTTACACACAGAGGCACCAGTCCAGAACTGGACAAAGTCCCCCCGGCGGGCAGTAACACATGCCCTATCACTGTATTTGGAAGAAACATTCTTCCAATTCTTGGAGAAAAAAAGAATCATAGAGTATTGCAATTTACATATGCAAGCTGAGATTTCCCCCAGGCCAAAGGTTTTGTTTCTATAGTAGCTTTAACTACCTTCATATCAGAACCCAAGAAGAGAAGGTTGGGTTCCCAAATTCAGGCGTGTTCCTACATCCCTTTCCTCACCCTTCCCCCACCCTCTCTCCTCCCTATTGGACTTGACGTTACAGGTGGAATCCATTTGTAAATAACTTGGCACATTCATTCATTCAGCAAATACAAGTGCCTGTTATGCACCAGGCACAGCGGCAGCCGTAGAAGATAGAATTTTGATTTTGAAAGAGAATTATGTACCATAATAATGCAAACACTGATTATTGATTTCCAGCAAGTTAATCTATGCATAAAACTTGAAAAACTTAAAAAATGTACAGAGAAGAATGTGAATGGTAGCAAATGATGTAAATGTACAATGACAAATGCTGGCAAGTGAAAGGGAGGGAAGATTGCTGAGGGGAAGGGTTTGGAATCCATGGAGGAGCAAATAAAGGTATAAATGCGTTAACGTTACCAAGGTAATTAGAGTGGACGTTACTGGTGCCTGACCTATTGCCACCTCCCCTTCTCTCCCTTTCCCCCTGCATTTTGCTTGTTAGCAGAGCCCAGATTCTATTCATGTGCCCATGTTATTCTTTGGAATCATGTGCTCAGGAACAATCAAGGGTAAATCATGATTGATCTAAATCGTGATAACTGCACACCCCTTGTCAGTCGTTAGTGCTGAGTATGTGGCTGGTTCTAGCCAAAGAGACAGGAGGCAAAAATCGGCACTGAGCTTCTGGGAAAGATATAAAGGAAGAAATGGCCTCTCATATTGTTTTAGACATTATCTGAATTGATTAACCTTATAGTTAACCTATCTTGGAACATCTTATTGTGGGAAAATACATTTTCCTTACTGCTTAAATATTTGAAATTGATTTTCTCTTTCTACAAGTGAAAACAACCTAAATACGATAACTCACTGCAGAATTAAAAATGATGATTTAAATGTACTGGGAGGAAGGAAAAAAGAAGGAAGGAGGAGATGTAAGGGAAGTAAATTCTCAAGTATAATAGCAGAAGATTATATATATGTATATATATATGATATATATGTATGTATATAATTGATTTCTTAACAAAAGAAAAGAAGTAGCAGTGTAAGAATTCTATTTAGAGGGATGGAGGTAGTCATCAGAAGAAACAGAAGTTAAAAATGTGACCAGAACTGAGGTGAGAAGGAGTGGGTAAATTATTTTTCATTATAAGTCTTTTTGCACTATTTTATTTTTAAACCATGTGCATGCATTATTTTTGATAAAAGCTTTAACATTCACATAAAGAAGAAAATGAATTCAAAACTTGAAATTAATTTCCTCTTCTGGAGCCACCAGGGAGAAAATAAGACTCTTTCTCGGAGACAAATCAACAAACGTTAATAGAAGCGCTTTTAACCAGGGGAGAATGCCAAGGGCCCCAGTGCTTTTCCCTGTGCTATCAGTGTAGTAGTTTCTCTTTGTGCAGATGTGGATTAGGCTTTTGGCAGTGAAAGTGTTTGAAATAGAAGGAGATAAGGGAGTTTGGAGGGCAAAGAAAGAGAAAAATCCCCCAGCTACAGTACAACCAATTTTCCTCTCGCTCCAAACAATGCAAATTACACAGGCTCTCGGATTCCATTTTGCTAAAATAGGTGGCAGGTATATGAGTTGGATAACTAAGCATGCTGCATTTCTCCCACTAAAGTAAGATACCAACTTTCTCCAAGCTGATTTCACTTTTAAAAGTAGAAGAGAAAATTGCCATGCTTATCTCGACAGTCTCCTCTGGGATATGAACAAAGATCACACTTCAAACTGCATCTCCCCCACCTCTTTGACACTGTTGACAAAAAGGTACTAACGATCTAACTTGAGCCACCAGTATCGCCATAAAACATCTAAGGACATTCCTCTTCAGCAAATCCCAAAGCTCCCAAAGCTGCGATTTTGTTCCCAAGGGATCAGAGTTACTGAAACAAGTTCTGGGAAGAAGACAATCCTATAACTGCCAGAGTCCAAGAGAAATAAACATCTACTTCCAACTTTATTCACTTGATGTCGCATTGAACTCATTGGTCAATAGACCATTTCTTTTAAGCTGTTTTTCAGTAATGTAAGCCATACATACTGGTTTAAACTCAGTTAAAATAAATTCTAACCTGAAACTAGTAAAGTCTTCTGAAAGCTAACCTATTACAATATCAAATATGAATTGACACAGCCATGCATATTTCTAGCAATATATCCTACAGAAATAAAACATACAAGGTTGTGCATTGCAGCATCATTTGTTATGGCAAAAAAACCAAACAATCCAAAAGTCAAACAGCAGGAGATTGATCGAACAAATAATGACGTAACCACACTAGGGAATATTATACAACTATTTAAACAAAAATAAAATAAAAACTAGATAGAACTCCATGAATTGTCATAGAAAGATGTCCATGATACATTCTTATCTAAAAAAAAAAAAAAAAAAACAAGTTGCAGAAATATGTGCACAATATATTTCCATTTTATTAAGAAAAAGTGTATATGTATATGTGTATGTTATTTTTACTTTTTTCGTGTAACCAGGGAAAGATATGAAAGGGTATAGGTCAAACTGTTCATGGTGATCACCTCGGGGCATAGAATTAGAGGCAGTACAGTTTTACTTTATATACTAGTAAATATTTTGAATCGTTATATCAACACCACATTATTTTGCATTGAGGAAAAAAACCAAAAAAAGATGTATTTGTTGGGAGTGTAGGGAAGGTTTTCAAATCCCCTCTCCCAGGACCACACTTAATATTACAATTTCCTGAAAATCTGTCTGGTTTTTCAATATCTTCAGAAAATAAAGATTTTGCAACCTTCTTCTGTAACTTTGTCATAATAATAGTTTCCATTTAGTGAAAAGCTAACGTGTGTGGGTGCTTCCCATACAGTCACTCACTTAGTCTTTCACTAACAGTCCCGGTTTCCCTAGGTCAATTGTACAGATGAGAAAATGAAGTAACTTAAAACAAGATCACACAAATCCACCAAGCCGCCTAGTCAGGATTCCAAAGCAGATCTAGCTGGAAAGCTTGTGTTCTTCCTGGGACTACAGCACATCTATTAAGCACATGCTTCTAAGCTGAATCACTCACCTCGCTTCAAATTCAATTAGTTTTGCAAATGGAAATAGTATGTACTGTGGGAGTCTAAAATCCTACCTCACAGAGATGTTGAAAAAGAATCAAAAGAGACCTGCCTCAACCATTGCCTCTTCTTCCACCCATCATGCTCGCCTCCCAAAGAAAACTGTCCTTCACAAGCCATCATGTCCTCTGTTACTCAAAGCCATACGCTTCCCACTCTATCTTTACCTTCAGCCTATTTTTAAAAAATTCTCTTGGTGAGGTCTCTCTGAATTCTCTAGATTTTTCCAGACCTGAAACCTGAACAGATCTCTTCAATGCTAAAGCTCACCTCCCAGCTGCCAAAAGCTAAGATCTTAGTCCTCTAGTATCCCAATAGCCTGCAAGCATGTCATGATGTTTTGTAGGTTAACAAAAACAAAAATATTGCGAACTCATGGTCACTTGACTCTAATATTTTCTTCAGCTCTGCTTGAACATGGTTTGTCATTCCTGGCCTTGAACTTGTAAGATTTGTTAACAACTCTGTGGGAGGGACAGTGGTCAACAACTTTTGGAGAAAAATGTTCATTAGAGCCAAAGAGGAAAACTCAGTAGGGTTTAGATGATACAAAGCATAGTAACTAAGAACTGGGAAAGTAGACATCGGAGAGGCAGCAGCCCTGTCCCCTGTCGCGGACGCTGAGATGTGACTGCATTATTACAGGTGCTGTCTTCTCACACAGCCACAGTGACCAGAAATGCCTTTCATCCCATCTCTGGCTGGTCCAAAGGTCATACTCCCCAGGGATCTACCACTTCATAATAATGATTCATTATGTATTCCAGCCCCAGGACATTTCAAAAGAGTGTTTCAAGCCACTGCTGGTTATTATATTGGATTTAACTCTACTGATGCATTTATTGACACCACGGGAACCACGGAAATGCAGTAAGCTCCTTTGAAAGCAGAGAATTTCAAGTAGGCACATATTTTGAATCTGTCTTTCCTAAGAGGCACAGAATACACAAATTAATGGTGGAAAGTCACAAGCCTATATACATGGAGTGACCTGGGAGGGAGGGCAAAGATCCTGGGGCAGGTGATGGGTACACCTACTCATTTACATTTCATCTTTGTACTGTTGCTATAGCAATCTTTCTAATCTGCAAAGCTAGATCAAGTCTCTCCCACATTTAGAAGCCTTCAGTGGTTCCCACTGCCTTCAAGATAACCCCCTTAACATGCTGTCTACCCCCCTTTCAGGATCTGGAACAAAATTCTCCATCTGGGATCCATCAAGCGTTCATAGTAACTGATAGTAAGTAACAATAGACTATGTCTGTATCCACAGAGGCTAAGAGAGTCCTTAGAATACAGTAGATGCTTGTTGACTGACTGAAAAAGTGAAAGAAGAAACAAATGGAAGAATGAGACATTATTCTTACAAGATTCTGTTCAGTTGTTTTGATTCAAAATTGTGACTGTTCCTGCTATCTCATATTCACAGGAAGGGGGCAGGGGAGGAGACAGACAGATAGATAATTTTTTTTCCTGTGAATATAGGCATATTATATATATTTTTCCCCCCCACAGGAAATACTCCCAGTAAAAAAAGATTATCTATCTATCTATTATCTCTATCTGATAGCCCAACAAAATCGGGCGTTTTAGTTCTGGTTGCTCTTTTCAGTGGGGGTTTTTGGCCCCAAGAATGTGAGGAATTTACTTGTATTTACTTTCTTATCCTCAAGGCTAATGTTTAATCACTCACTTAACATTCCAAAAGCCCCTGGAGCCAATAAGCAAACCATTTGATTGAAAATAAAATTGTAACGTAGTCCTCTATTGCCTAGAGAATTAATTAGAGTTCCAACTCACTTCCTTAGTACCATTTTAGTCTGGGGGGAAAAACCTAACTAAAGAAATCACATGTTACTGGTATTGATGCTTCACCCAGGCCATACATCGTAGGCCACTGAGTACTAGGAAACAACCTAACACCTAAAAGCGTCCCCTATAGGCTAGAAGTATTAATGCAGCTCTCTCATTACATCAATGGAGTAGCTTGGCACAAAATGACTAATTCTTTTACACAGATCTGAAAAGAACTCCGTAGAGAATCATTTCTCTGTCAAATCCCCCTCTTCCCCAACACCACCAGAAGCCTTAGCCAACAGCACTACCACTTACTCGCTGTGCAGGTCAAAAACTTAGCAGCCGCCTGTGATTCTTCTCTCTGATACTCTACAGCCAGTCTGTCTATAAGCCCTGATAGCTCTGACTATAATACATAAATATCTCTAAACTGACCATCTCCCCTCCCCCCACTGCTACCACCCTAGTGTAAGCTCACTAACAGGTCTCCATCTCCACGACGCTTGTCCCATTTGTCCATCCTCTCCACAGCAGCCAAACTGTCTGTTCTAATTACATCAGCCCACATCCCTTTCCTGCATCAAACACTCAATGACTTCTCACTGCACCGTGAGTAAACGCCAAACTTCTCACCGTGGCCTCTGGCCTCTAAAGCTTTTCGTACCCAGCCCCTGCTTCCCTCTCCCAACTCATCCTCCCTTCTCCCTCGTTCATCACGTCCCAATCCACTGGCCTCATTTCTATCCAACATGCTGAGCTCAGCCCCTACTCCCTCAAAATTGTCAAATGGCTGCTTTCTTCCCAACATTCAGACCTCAGTTCAGATGTCATGACCAATTTGACAGCTTTGACCAATCGACGTCTTTCCTGACCAATTTAGGCCACTCTCTAACCCATGACCCTATTTTATTCTTTCAAGGTTAGATTTTATCATCTGTCTCCTTCCACTAAAGTTGGAAGCTCCTTAAGGTCAGGGACTCATCTGTTTAAGTTCTCTGCTCTACCCACATGGACCAGAACATTTCCTGGCACAAAGCGGGCATCAATAAATATTCGCCAACTAACTGAGTACCACCAAAAAAGGGATCTTCTTTTCCACGTACCACATGCTAGCGTCCGGCGAGAATGAGCACACCTGTGAGGTGCCGTCATTTGAAAAACAAACAACTTATCTCTTTGAAAGGAATATTTCAGACCACTGTGGATAAGATTCGTATCCAGAGTAAAGAACTGACTTGTCATGAGCAGACACTAGAGGTAGTTCATCTTTCATTCTCACTAGATTAAGATCTAAAAGTCTAATTTCCACACCCTGAGATCTTCAAACGAAACCTGATGAGTTATTACCCCTCGCCTGTCAACTGATAAACAGACACTTGTGGTCTTTCTTACTATCACTCACTCAATCTTTGATCTTTGGAATTCTGCTTGCTTCATCTCGGTGCAGTTACAGCTCCACTCTGTGGAAAAACGGGGAAGGCAGGCAACTCAGGATAGGTGTGTCACCTACGTGACCACTGAGAAAACTGGGGAAACTAGGCATCAATAGTACAGCCTGTAAAAACATGCACAAAACATCAGAATAATGAAGTGTGTTTTATTCTTATTTAGATTCGATATGGTAATCTCTAAAAATTAAATATGAATCCCGGGCCTATCAATGTTTGATGATTTACTTGTTTTCTTGCCCATCTTCCCACCTCTTTTATTTCCATCACAGGTTTGCAACTGTTCAGCAATGTTCTTTTCTAAATGATGCATCTCTGTCGGTAGACACCATGATGTGTATAAAAATCACAAATACAGAACACAAAGTTCATTCTGGTCAGACCCCGAAATGAGACGATTAAAAGTAAATGATTTCCTATATCCAGATGCATAGAATGCAGCCATGGAAACTAGCAGAGGCAGCACTGACTTTTTCTTAAAAGGAAAAGGATGTTTTTCACTAACTGGTATCCCTCAAGCCTTGCCTAGGGGAAAAGATCCTTCATGAAGCTGCCAATCGTTATGAGCAACATCAAATCAAGACCTAATCAATGTCCAATTGGCCCAGCTTCCAGGAGAACAGGTGCAGAAAGGGAGTTAATCATCTCTCCCAGAAAAGTCTAGAAATATTTTAACATTTCTTAGGATTTAATACACTGCAACTTGCGGTCTCCAAAGCATCAAAACTTAACATGGTTTCTGGTAACAGAGCGACACTCAACACAATAGAGCGACACTCAACACAATAGAGCTACAAGGCTTCCACCACTTGGCCATCTAAAGATTTTAAAGTCGTTTCAGACTGAGCTTTAATCTATGATTGATGGTAATAATATCAATTGCCCCTTCTCCAGCTTCAAGAAGTCAAATTTGGGCTCCACTTTACACTGGGTTTTTCATTGGACTCACTCATTAGAAGGCTTCAACCCTTAGTGAAATTAGAAACTAGGCAGAGTTTATCTTTGGTGACCCAAGATAAACACTTCATCTCCACACTCCCCCACGCTCCTGTCCCTGTTTTGCTCTCAAGTTCTTTCCCTATCAAAACAGCCTCTAAAGAAGAGATCTGAATTCCTCAGCACTAAAATCAACCTCTGCTAGAAGCTTCCAGAATGACCTTTCTCCAGGAGCTACAACTAGGGATCAAAGCTTTGAATTAGACTATGTTTTCAAGAACAAGAGAACACGTAGGGAGATGGTAGAGGAGTTTTTCCTGAACCCATGAAATTGTACAGACAGCAGCTGCCAGCTTAGCCTACTGTGTGATTAAATAAATTCACTTAAAAACTTCAAAACTAAGCCCTTCCTTCAATTAGTTCATAGTTCACAAACATGCAAACAATTCATTTTCATTCATGAAATAATTACAAGATTATTTAAAGGACAGATTGATACCCAGAAAAAGGGAAAGTTTCACAAAGGAGGCATTGACTGAGCTTGGTTCTCAAGGATAAATAAGAATCTGTCAGCAGTCGAGTTAAAGGACGTTGTAAAGCAATGGATCAAAATGAGTAAGGGGTGGGGGGGGCGATTGAAAGCATTCTATTGGCAGCTTGGTTTCTAACTTACCTCTCTCTCCCCTCCGGAAAATCCTGACCTTAGGGATTAGAAACTCTGCTGACAAGCCCCAGTGCTCAGATTTAGAATATGTATATGGACTGAGAATATTCGTGATGGACATTCACTGTGTAGAATGTAATGAATAGTAAGAAACAGCCCAGCCACAAAGCAATTCACAATATAATGGACGGAAATAGAAATGGATGCACAGAATGTAAGAGAATAAAGACTAAGAAGAAGAGAGAGTGGAGCGTGAACTGGCTGTAAAGTCAGCTAGCCATAAAGTTAGCCCAGCTTCCAAAACGGAAGTCACGGTGCGTAGATCATTTAAAATCCTATCAAAAATAAATCAATAAAAATTTAAAAATAAGATAAAAGTACTATCCAGTGGCGAAGTCGATGTTGCCAAGTCCTGCCTGAGTTAGAGGAGACTGAGTGGGTAGGCGTGGCTGCCTTCTGCCCCACCTTAGTGTTTCCAATTTGCTGATAAACCCCACTCAACAAAGATCAGGTTCTCCTGGCTCAGGAAAGAGACCCAAGGGTTTTAAACTTTTTACATTTACTAATTTATCATGGAAGAATTCCTGATCACGGGAGAATTCACCCGCAGCTAATATCACGCGGGACCGTTCTCAGCAAAGAGGGTAACCATTTCCTCATTTGCTGGAACCACAAATCCCATCTTACTTGAAAAAGAGAAGAAACTTCAACATCCTGCTGACCCCTCAGAATCTTGCCTCTTCTGCTAAGGGCTGCATGCTCCCTGTCATCTGGTTGCCTTGGACACATCACCTCCCTCATCTCCCTGATGTGGGGCTGCATGTAAAGATCACTCACGGTGCAACTCTGGAAATCCCCCAGTCTGGGTAGCGTTCGCCCTATGGCTGCTCACAGCTGTCGCTGCTCAGGCCACCTTCACTCAGCCAACAGCAGGCACGCCACTTAGAGCAGGGAGAGCTTTGCTGCTGCTGCAGATGTTGACAAATGTCCCTCCGCCTGTGGCTGGATCAGCCTGCCATGGTCTTCTTTGTAGAGTTTGAGCTAGGAAGCCTCTGACCCCTTGGGCCAGACATCCAGCTGGTTGTTTTGGACAATTACGAATCAGGTAAATATTTTCATAAGGCTGAACATTTTTAGCAGTTTGAGTGAATGCTCTTCAAAGCTTCAGGTGCTGGGTCAAAGGCAATTTTCATTTAGAGAAAAAGTCTCATCCCTTCCCTTTTTACCTGTTAAAGTTGTATGGACACTATTTGAGATAGCTGCTACTTTTTTTTTCCTTTTATCTTTTCTTGAGTGTGAAAGTGCGAGAGGCCCATGTTAAGCGGGTATTCTCTCTGGAGAAGGCATCTCAGGTCCAATCACATGCCTTCAGAGTCCCACCTATATAATGATATGAGCCTTCATGTAAAACGTAAAATGAATTCACACACAGGATAAAAGTAATCTCGATAAACACTGAAATTTTTACTATATGGGAAAAAAATATGAATGGGGTATCCTGTAGTTTAGAAGAAGCATAGACTCAAAAAACCTCAGAGACCATGTCATCTAAGCTCTCATTTTATGATTTAGGGAATTCATTCCCATTTATTCATTCACTCATTCAAAACCAGACAGGATTCATCCCAGGCCAGCATTCGTCCCAGTGATTCTCAAAGTGTAACCCCAGGACCAGCAGCAGCAGCTGGGACCTTCTAAAAATGAAAACTCTTGAGCCCCATCACAAATCTACTGCGTCAGAAACTGTGGAGGGTAGGATCCAGCAACCTGTATGTTAACAAGTCTTCCAGGCACACAAAAGTTTGAGAGTCACTTCCCTATATCCTGTAAGTGGAATGTATTAGGGCTATTTATTTTAACTGGATTAAACAAAAAAGGAAATCTGTTCGTCCATGCAACTAAAAAGCTCAAGGAGGGGACTTCCCTGGTGGTGCAGCACTTAAGAATCCTCCTGCCAATGCAGGGGACACGGGTTCGAGCCCTGGTCCGGGAGGATCCCACATGCCATGGAGCAACTAAGCCCGTGCACCTAGAGCCCATGCTCCGCAACAAGAGAAGCCCCCCGCTCGCCGCAACTAGAGAAAGCCCGCAGCAGCAACGAAGACCCAATGCAGCCAAAACTAAAATTTAAAATAATAATAATAATGATAAATAAATAATTTTGAAAGTTCAAGGAGTAATTCCTCCTCTACAATAATCTGGGGAAAACACCATGTTTTGCTTTTCTTCAACGGCTGCAAATTTCCATCTCCATCAGCTACTCCTCTGTTAGGGTTGTCCACACCATGGTCCCAAGCTATCTCTCTAACTTGATTTCCCACTGCTCCCCAACAGGTACCGCTGCTAGAAACTTTATGGTTTTCCCCGTGTCGTTTTTTAAATTGAAGTATAGTTAATTTACAAAGTTGTGTTAGTTTCAAGTGTACATCAAAAGTGATTCAGTTTATATATACATATATATACACATTCTATTTCAGATTCTTTTCCATTATAGGCTATTACAAGATATTGAGTATAGTTCCCTGTGCTATACAGTAGATCTTTGTTGATTACCTATTTTATATATAGTAGTGTGTATATGTTAATCCCAAACTCCTAATTTATCTCCCCTTCCCCCCACCTCTATCACCTTTGGTAACCATAAGTTTGTTTTCTATGCCTGTGAGTCTATTTCTGTTTTGTAAATAAGTTCATTTGTATCATATTTTAGATTCCACATATAAGTGATAGCATATAATATTTGTCTTTCTCTGTCTGACTTACTTCACTTAGTATGATCATCTCTACGTCCATCCACATTGCTGCAAATGGCATCATTTCATTCTTTTTTATGGCTGAGTAATATTCCACCCCCCTACCCCCATGTCTTGACCATACTATGCCTATTCCCCTATGCTCATTTCCTCCACTAAATTCCCCTTGACTGAAACACTTCCATTCCCTCAGCCTATTAAAATCCTGCCCAGACTTTAAGAACAAGTTCAAGTTTTACCACTTCCATGAAAAAATCCCTTGTCCACTCCAACCCTCTCTTATAAACTTTCTTGTGAACTCCTATAGCATTCAGTGCCTGACCCATACAAGATAGCCTTTAATTACACTTCTTAGTTAGGGACTGTTTTGTTGTAAGAGAAACCGTCTGTGCTTGTTTAAATAAACAGAGATAGCTGTAAGGATTCAGAGAGATTTCATGTAACCCAATTGCAGGATGATTAGCTAAACCTCAACAGGTGTGAAAGGTCACAAGTAGTAGACAGGGACACTTATTCCTCGTGTTTTAATATGAATGGACATATCCTGTCCTCTCTCCCTACCCCTTAATCAATCTCAGTTAACTGTGACTGGTGACTTTGGGAGAAGGAAGTACATGCTCAGTGTAGCCCCTTATGCTCCTTTTCTGTGGGGGGAGCGAGGCTTCTGTAGGGAGCGTTCAAGGGCAGGTGCCCAGGGCAGGGAGGCGGGCAGCGCTGCAGTTTTCCAACTCTGCCTGGACTAGGTGGGTACGTTTATTTTGGGGTGAAGTTAGTGAGCCCCTTGTTACTGCAGGGTTGAAGTTGTTCTCCAAACAGATTAAGGTGACACTTATTTCCAGCTGCCTTATTTATCTGACCCTCAATTAGTTCCAACTCAGGCGAGAAAGAAAAGGGTATTATCACTGGTCACCCTAACAATCTAAATAATAAGCAGCGATTCTCTATCTGGAGCTACATATTTATCATCCTTGCTGTAAATCCACTCCAATTCTTCTCCCTCTGAAAAATGAACTTCTTTTTTACTTGGGCTTCTTCCTCCTCATTAACTTAGAAATTTCTGTGGAACTGGGTGTTGCCATTAGTGACAGAGACTGCTAATTTTCCCCCAAATTTATTTCCCTCTTCCTTAGTAACAGAACACCCAAATTTCAGCTGAGTCCATGGAAACCCAGAATAAAGAATATATTTCCCAAGTAGACGTGGTCATGTGATTAAGTTCTGTCCAAGGGGATTTAAGTGGAAGGGCTATGCACAACTTCTGGAAGATATCTTAAAAGTGAGGGAGTTTGCTCTTCCCTTTTGATTTCTTCTTTCCTACTGGCTGAAATGCAGTTCTAATGGCTGGAAATGAGGCAGCCATTTTGGACCATGAGGAAGAAGCAGTGGTATGCTAGAGCTGGCTCACAGGCTCAGGGGAGCAGATTGTTGAACATTCAGGAATTTTGCAAACTAGTGATTAAACCACTGGTAGCTTGAAATTGGCCATGCTGGGAAGGTTTCCAACATAGGAATCAGGCAAATGTTACAAATCAAGCCTTTCCACTCCCACCCGTCACCCCCACCCCTGAGGATCAGTTTACCAGCACACCACTGGATAGAAAGAAGTGCATGTTGAAGATGTCAGAGCAATAGGACAAAAGAAGCCTGAGTCCCTGATGGCAATGAAATACCTTGCCATGGGAGCCCTGGACTGCCTACATTTATGTGGGGAAAAAATGAATTTCTATCTTGTTAAGGAATTATAATTTTTGCTTTCTACTCCTCAAAGCCAAACCCAGTTGGGACACTGGACCTAACTCAACATCACCTGACCATTGTTTTGGGGTCATTAGGAAACTAAGAAAATCTAATTACTTCAGCTTAGATCAGGTTTCCACATCCCTGGAACAACCTTTGGGGGACAGGTGTGTGGCTTCCATGGTACAACCATCCTTTCAGCAGGGCTATAGGTTTACATCTGAAAAAAAGGGGATATGAATGGAGCAGGCACCCCAAACTAGTTAATTATGCTACCATTTGGTATATTAGGACACCGTTAATTTATTTAATGTCATTCCATGTAGCATCTACTCCTTTTAAGCCCACTTGTCTGAATTACTTTCCAAAAGCATTTTAGAAATAATTGTTGCTATGTCTTCCACATAATTTATAGTTGCATATTTTCCCCTCTGCCCTGAGTGCTGTAGGTACACCACACTCGCTCAGCCACTGAGAGCTCCACCATGCTGCCCTGAGTTCAGTGTCTTGTTTATTCCAGTGTGGTCTCTCTCTGTTGATTCTGTGCTCTGGCAAACAGATCTGATCAATAACACCGGAGAAAAGCTGTTCAGATGACGGTGCTGTACCTGCCAAATGGAGCAGGAAAGAGCAGCACAGGAGACCCTCAAATGCCTGCTTTACTGCAGCTCCAGGCACCTCCAAGGAAACAGACAATAAAGCTCCATAGTCAGTAAGAGACTCAGAATCCCTCTGACTTTATAAACATCCTCGTCAACATCACTGCGTCTATGGTGGATTGACCAACCATCGCACGACTATGCAGCTAAAGGAAGATACAGCTGGAGACACAACAGAGCTTCAGGGGATCTGAAGAGACTGGAAGAGCTACTGCCAGTCTACCAGGTGGAAATGCATTTCCAGTGGACTTTGCTATAACGGCCGTTTATAATGCTGCTTCCTTTAGGGTGCCCAAGTTCAGGGAAAAAACTGGACCACTACGTGTGGTATGAATCTACTCAAAATGTCTAGGTGTGTGTATGCGTCATGTGTGGGTGGATATTATATTTCTAACCAGATTATAAACTCCAGGAGAATATGGAGAGAAAAAGATCAACAAGACAAGGTCCTTGACCTATTAGAGAAAACAGACAAGTGAAGAGAATACTACAAAAATGGTGTGAAAAGTACTGTAAGAGAGATAAGCAGAGTGAAGTGCTCCTGGTGGTGGAATCTCCGATATCGACTCCGCTCCACATGAACAGTCTATCCACCCACAAGAATCCCATGCCTGTCATTGGTTTAAAATGGACACAGAAGCCAATCTTGGTCTCCGAGACACGGAAAGAAGCAGAAAGTTTTCTCACTCCTAAAAAGGAGACGCAAAAAAGAGGTGTTCCCACTCTTCCTCTGGACTTTGGGGTCAAACACCCACCCAGTGGGCTTACTATAAAGCACTGGGCCCTATTTTAGCAGATGAAAAAGAAAGCCCAGAAAAAAGAAAAGAAAAAGCTAGATATCTGAGTAGAGGGACTTCAAATACCATAGTAGAAAGTAGCAATCGTTCTTCCTACAGGCAGGAGCTAAGCCTCTTCTAAGAGGCCGGCTGCTTTGTCTGATAACCATTTGCAGAAATCTCTTCCTATCCCTACTCTCTGCTGTATTATAGGGCAAGGACCACGTCTAGGACAAGGCCTCAGGCACAGTGCCTTGTATAGCCCAATCAACAGTGCTCAGAAAAAGTTCAAGAGCAAAAACCCAATAAATCGGGCTTCCCTGGTGACGCAGTGGTTAAGAATCTGCCTGCCAATGCAGGGGACACGGGTTCGATCTCTGGTCCGGGAAGATCCCACATGCCACGGAGCAACTAAGCCCGTGCGCCACAACTACTGAGCCAGCGTGTCTGCCTAGATCCCGTGCTCCGCAACAAGAGAAGCTACGACAATGAGAAGCCTGTGCACCGCCATGAAGAGTAGTCCCCGCTCGCCGCAACTAGAGAAAGCCCTCGCACAGCAACGAAGACCCAACACAGCCAAAAATAAAAACAAATAAATAAATTTATTAAAAAACCACAATAAATCTTTTTCAAGGAGTGAGATTGGGTATTTGATGGTGAGAAAAACAAAATGATTAGAAAGAAAGATTTGGGGGGAACTAGTGTTATTCTAGGATCCCCTCCCCCAAATTCTTCATCCCTCAAGCCTGCTTCCTCCTTTTTTTTTTTTTTTTTAGTTATTTATTTTATTTATTTATTTATGTGGGATCTTCCCGGACCAGGGCTCGAACCCGTGTCCCCTGCATTAGCAGATGGATTCTTAACCACTGTGCCACCACGGAAGCCCAAGCCTGCTTTCTCCTACAAAAGTCTGCTTTCTTTAGCTGCAGCTCAAGAACTATATTTTTCCTATACTACCCTCTCTCAGTTGAGAATTAATTCTACATGCTGTCCCTTCAGGATCCTGTTCTGCCCTCCACTGGTCATGTCAAGTTCCTATCCCTCACCGTGAACTAGATTTTTTGGTTTTTTTTTTTTTAACTATCAAGACCCAGGTCCCACTTCCAGACTGACTGAATCTAGTATGAAGCCAGAGCTGAGAACCAGGATATGACTGTATAATAGACGGTTGTCGCCGCTAGATCTCAAGAATTGTTGAGGAAGTTCTATAGCTATGAACAAAATCCCACCCATATTCCACGTCTGAAGAGCTCACGGGTGTAGGCGACAGATGCCTACATGCAGGAACTGGAGACAGTCAACCTGCCAGCAGACCCACTTGTTTGACGCAAGAGAGAAAACGGGAGAGAGACAGGGGGTACCTCTGGGAGGAACGCATTCTGCAGAGTGGCAACCATCCATCCCTTCCATCGCCCCTCGCTGTTTAGAAGGTTAGTTTTCAAGCTGGGCTCCCCGCACGATAAAACTGAGGCCGAAATGTCGCTTCCCACCACTACCGCTAAGCTGAGGACTGGGGATGGGCTCTGGGCTGACAGCTGGCAAGTCACTGGTCTGGCACAGCACGTGATCCTTGCGAGAGTGGAGGGGGGAGCAGGAGAGAGATGCTGAAGCTGGCGGGAAGCACCAGAAGGCGGGCTGTGTTGCCCTCCTTGGAGCAGCGAGAAGACAAGGGTTCCACTTGGCTCTGCCAGAATCCAAGGAAGGTGACTCGGCTTTGGCCGTCACGCTCTCGCAGGCAGCTAAGCGTACCATGGTCTAGCCGAGAACACTGCACCTGAGAGAGATCTCCACTTGGAGCATGGCCAGGGGTAGCCTGGAGAGCCCACTGAGGAACCAGCACACGTGCCCCAAGAGAGAAACTGCACTCAGACTCCTTCTACACAGAATCGAGCAAAGGGCAATCAGTGCTGGCCAGATGAGCCGCCACAGCCTGCAGAAAGGAGAGGTGAGTACAGACCTCCTCACCAGAAGCAGGCAGGTAAGAGGAGGCATTGCCAGCTTCCATTCCTACAGCGGAGGGTAAGCGCCGCAAAGGGCGCTGGGATGTGAGAGAACAGAGATCCCCATCCCACCCTCCAGCATTTAAGATGACTGGTTTTTCTAGGGGTGTGGGCAATAGAAGGAAGAAGACCTTTGAATAGAAAATGACTGTGAACTAAAACGAGCACTACTGAGTCTGAAGATTTCAATGACACTGTTTTAATAAATTGGGAGCGACACAAGGTATGGAATTGGGCTGAGACGCCATTAAGAGCGCTTACAGGGACTTCCCTGGCCGTCCAGTGGTTAAGACTCTGCGCTTCCTCTGCAGGGGGCGCAGGTTCCATCCTTGGTCGGGGAACTAAGACACCGCATGCCGCGCGGTGCGACCGCAAAAAAAAAAAAAAAGAGAGAGAGAGAGAGCGAGCGTTTACAAGCTTACAACCCGGCAGGGGAAGAGAGTTTTGACAGAACACAGTAGCAATTATGGGAAAGATAAAAACCCTTTCACGTTTATACCCTAACACAAGGAAAGATTCTCACAAAACTGGTTACACGTTAATGCTTGCACTCCTTGAATGTGAAGGGAAGTGTTCCTGCCTAAGTAACACCTTTATGTTTCCAAGGAGACGTTTCTGGAGACAAAGGTGAAGCAGGGTGGTGGGGTGAGGTGGCTGCAGTGTGAGGGTAACATTGAGCTTTCTTCAAGAGCCAGATATGCCTCAGGATAACAGGTATTTAATTCGAAACAGGAGTCCCGCATTACGCAACCAACCAAATCACGTTCCCCATGTGAGATTCTTCTGATTGTCACAAAAGTGGCTGAGTGTGGGAGTGAGGGTTGATGGTCATTCTCATAGTTATGTGAGTTAAGTGCAAGACATTAAAAAAAATAAAATAAAAAAGTCAGTGTGAATAGAGAGCCAGTGGAACTCTGGTGATAGTTCTGAGTCAGGCTCTCGCCATTTCTCCCCTCCTTTCCTGTCAAGAAATAAGACTGGAGGGGAAGTTCCAGGATGTAGCAAACCCAGGAACAGTACCCTACCACTCAACACTGAAAAGACTAATTGCTCACTTTGTTTACCAATTATGTTGGATACAACTAAAATACCAATAGTCTGCTACACAACCACCACCTTGCCCCGAGGTATCAGTTCCCAGGTCCTTGAAAGGACTCCAAGAGGAGACTCTGACTTCAGAACCAGTTCCTTAGCCTGAGGTCATTGTGATCCAAGGTGTTTTCGAGAAAGCCCCTCCCCCTCCCTCTGAGCCCAAACTTTCTTTCCCGTGGGTCTGAAAAGTGAAATGCCTGAAATTCTCAGCATTCCTGTCATTCCCCAAGGGCTGAGACAGCTCTCTAAACATTCCTGCCCAGAGGCACCTGAGGAATGGGGCCGCAGTTCTGTGGGAAGGCAGAAGGAAGCTAAGTGCACAGGGCAGCCAAAGTATTTGGGAGGACGACAGGGAGGACTTAGACACACACACACACACACACACACACACACACACACGAGAGCGTGGAGGGTGCCAGAGAGGGAGCTTGGTCTAGAGGAGCATTTGCAGCACCTTGGTTCCCGGCTCAGCCTGGTTAGGGACTTACCTTGGAAAGGAACGTGGGCCAGCAGAAGCTGGTGCAAAGCTTTGGAGGCTGGAAAGGAACCCAGGGCCCTAGTATAAATCTTTAATCAAGATTCTTCACTAGTATCACTTGCTGGAACCCCTGGGGGAAAAAGTTTTCACTGAGGCCCTAAGTGTACCTCAGTAGCGCAGTCACTAGAGCCTCAGAGATGAGCTCCATCGGCAAAAATCCTCTCCCTTTCTGGTCTCTTTCTCTCCCTCCCTCTCCCTCTGCCTCCTTCCTCTTTCCCACACACCACCTGAGAGTTTATTGGGGTAAATCTTCCGGAGAACTGGGTACACCTGCAGTTTATTCATCTATGCCTCAGACACACCACTAGAGGGCAGTGTCGTCACTGATCCCCCTAAAAACGGCTCCCGGTTTCCTCTGGCTGCAGTGTTCAGGCAGGCCCAGGCGCACATCCTGTGACAGGATGTTTCAGAACTTTTCCTTCCACTCTCATTGTAAATAAACAACCTCGGGGTGGATCCATCCAGATGCACATCACAGCACAGCATGAACTGCCTGGGCCAAAGTTTCCGGTCTATCTGTAACAATCTTGCTCAGCTGTGTAGCACAGGTCAAAAGCCGGAGTTTAAACTTGCATTTTCGTCCTTCTGAATTTCTGCCTGAATTCTGGAATTTCTCTCATATGCTGCCCTCAGGAGCAAAAGGAACTTTTCAAAGGAATGAACAGTTGAAGAATCCTGCACAGCCTTTTTTGTACAAAACTCTGTTTTGTTTCCATGTTCAAGTTACAAGTGTTTGGCTTGCTCAAAAAGCAAGGTTGCCCAACTGGTCAGAAGTGATTAGTGCTTAGTCATGTGTGCAAACATGGGGACCAGGAGCCACATGTTTCTCTCTGCTGGAGGCACTGGGAGTATGAACTGGGGCCCAGTAGATCTGGTCCTAGTTAATGTGCCAAAAAAAACAAAGTTGCTAGAAGCTTTGGGCGTTTTTGGCAGAATTCCCCTTCCTGAGTTCCACTAGTGCTCCTAGGCCCAGGGGACGGGCTCGTATCTGACTTCTCTGAGATTAGTATTTGAAGAAGCCATGCAAACTAACCCACTGACTGAAGGTCTGGGTGAAATGATAAATCAGGGAGTATTAAAGGAATCAGATAAGGGCTAGAACGTGGGCATGGATATCTCTGCCCCAACATTGGTGCTGTACTTCCTTAGACAACCAGTACCTCCTGATATCAAACTCATCTTCAGTTTATCAGCAAAGGCAGATAAGGTGAAACATTTGTAGCCAGAGGGATATCTGGAATTTTCCTACCATGCTGAAATACCATCCAGAGTTCAAGTGGGCCATATTTGGACAAAGATTGCTATGTTTTTTTTCCTATCTTTTGTGTTTTCACTGCTATATAATAACATTAACAGTCTTTACACAAGGTCAGTACTATTTACCTAAGACTTTCTCAAAGGTCTCTCTTCTCTTTTCCTATTCTTTTCCCTCAGAGGATCATGAGTCCATATTATGCTTTTGAGGGGAAAAATAAAATAGAGGAGAAGTTTATTGAAATGAGTCAGGTGGGGATTGTAACTCCGCAAATCCATGTGCACTGAAGGGAAGATGGGAGCTGAAAACTAGTCCCAAAATTTAAAGATGACATTTCAACAGGAAGCTCCCAGGGCTGGGCCCACATTGTGTTTCACAGCAGGCAAATAGAGAAAAAAGTACATAAAAACAAAGATAGAAGAAAATGGAGCAAAACCTAACTAGGTAGAATGTTGACAAAGGGTGGAGATGGATTCAAGAGTTTTACAGGTGGCACCTGTGGCCCTCATCACCCACACACCCCACGAACATTACCAAGGAGGCATCATGGCCTTTTCTCTTACAGGTACCTTCTTTACAAGATGTTGCCCACCCCAGGAAATCAGGGAACAAGCACTTCTTTGCCTTCAGCTCACCTTTACAAGTCCAAGATTTGGGGACAAATAAAAACAGATAGCTAGGAAAGGATAAACAGTAGGTGAGATCCCAGCTGTAACTTGGCTAAATAGAGTTGTTTCAGAACATGACAACTGGGCTTCAATCTGTATTATTCTGAATGTATACTCGATGTGTCCTGTTTCCAGGAAAGGAACTTGTGTTTGTTCTGCTTTTTTCTTCTCCACTTTCACCTGGAAAGAATGGCTTTCTCATTAGGCAATGTTCACATGCCCTCAGAAAATGTGTTTGGAGTAGAAAGACTCCCCGGAATCACAGATTAAAATGCCAGCAGAGTTGAGTATGTTCTTCCCCATTCTGAGCTGGTGAAATGAGCACTCATGCCGTTCTCCATGTGGGGAGCTTCTCAGGTAAGACTATTAAAGCCATGCAGTCATCTACTCAGTGCGGTTATTAAAATCCTACAGCACCCTTGTGAAGAGTGTGCGGACTGGCAGACAGAACACCTTTTCCCATTCCAGCCCCTATCTTTCCTGGATTTATAGAAGCAAAGCAAGTAGGTAAGATTTAGGTCCTCCTACCCGCTTTGCAGATATTAATTGAGCACCTATTCAATGTGTTAGGCACTGGAGTACAAGATCTAGGGACTTCCCTGGCAGTCCAGTGGTTAAGAATCCACCTTCCAATGCAGGGGATGTGGGTTCAATCCCTGGTCGGGGAACTAAGATCCCACATGCCACAGGGCAACTAGGCCCGCGCACCGCAAACGAGCATGCGAGAGCAACTGGAGAGCCTGCGTGCTGCAACTACAGAGCCCACCCGCTCGGGAGCCCACGGGCCACAATTAGAAGCCTGCACACCACAACAAAGATCTCGTGCAACTAAGACCTGATGCAGCCAAAAAATGAAATAAATCAATAAATTTTTTTTAATAAATAAATAAACAAGATCTAGCCTAGACTTTGCCTTCACAGAGTTTAGTCATGAGGGAAACAAGCCAGTTAGAAGTCAATTATAACTTCACACCCACAAGCGTGGCTGTCACTACCTAAAACAAAACAAAACAAAACAAAACAAAACCAGAAAATAACACGTGTTAGCAAAACTTTGGAGAATTTAGAATGCTCACACACTGTTGGTGGGAACGTAAAACGGTATAGCTGCTGTGGAAAACAGAGTTACCATATGACCCAGCAATTCCCCTCCTAGGTACATATCCAAGAAAATTGAAAACATGATCAGGCAAAAACTTGTACACAAATGTTCACAGAAGCATTATTCATAACGACCAAGAGAAAACAATGCAAATGTTCATCAACTGATGAATGAATAAACAAATGTAGTGTATCCATACAATGGAATAATGTTCGGCCATAAAAAGGAATGAAGTGCTGATACATGCTACAACGTGTATGAAGCTTGAACACGTTATGCTGAGTGAAAGAAGCCAGACACCAAAGGACAAATATTGTATGATTTCATTTACATGAAAAGCCTAAAAGAGACAAATCCACAGAGATTGAACTTAGACTAGTAGTTGCCAGTGGATGGGGGAGGAGGGGAGGGAGGGGCTCATAGGGTGTGGGGTTGTTTTCTGGGGTGATGAAAATGTTCTGAAATTAGGTAGTGGTGATGACTGCATCTGAACTGTATACACTTTAAAAGGGTGAATTTTATGGTATGTGAATTATATCTCAATAAAATGAAGTAATTATAAGGCAGTCTGATGAACGCTTTCTGAAAGAAGTGACTTTTAAGCAGAGACCATAAAAGATAAGTAGGAAGAGGGACAGAGGAGGAAGAGTGAGCAACGCTCAAGGACCAGCAGAACAGCTGCGTGCTGAGGGGAGAAAGCACAGCACAGTTGGGGAAACAGTGAATTGCCCCGTGAGCTGAAGCAGCGTTTGTGGTGGGCACTAGAGAGACATGAGGTTTGGGGTAGAAGGGGCTAACCAGCCAAGCTAAGGAATTTGGACTTTGTCCAAATTATAACAGGAAACCTTTGAAAGAGTTAAAGCTCAGGGGCACCAAGATCTGATTTGTTCTTCAGAAAGGCTGTTCCAAATGCGGAGTGCAGAGCAGGCTGGAGATAGAGCAAGGATGGAGGCGGGGAGATTAGTCAGGAGGTTACTGCACTGAGAAAAGTCAGAACTGACCGTGTAGGGAGAATTGGAAGGTACTGGGGAAGGGCTTCCAGGCTCCCTGGAATGCTCTGCCAACCCTAGAGGAGATGAGGTCTCCTGAAGAGGCGGGGCTGAGCCTGCCGGCATGCCCCCCAGCAGGGAGGCCCTACTCCTGCTGCGGGCCAGACTTGCCTTCGTTTTTCAGACCACCCCGGCCATAAAGAGCCTGACCACCTGCCCTGGAAAGACAGTCTGCTCTGGATCAGCTACGGAGCTGGGACGCAGAGACACCTGAGTTCAAGGCCTGCTCTGCTGTTTCCAAGCTGCCTGACCCTGGGTAGCTGTTTCATCTCTGATCTCAGTTTCCTCAAATGTGGGATGAGGAGTATAGTACGTCTCACAGTTTTTACTCACGGCTATATGTGAGTATATAGGTAAAACAAGCCTTGAACTAGGCCTGCCCTGTAGTGGGTGCTCAATAAACTTGTTTTCTGTACCTTTCAAGCCCTCTGAGACTGTAACTGTGGTTTCAGTCACAGTCATAATTCTTCAAGGCAAAGTAGGAGTCCAAAGGGTAAAAAAAAAGTCTGCCTTAGGCCTGGTGCTGTCAGTATTTAAGTGAGCTGGGAAACACTTCCACTATCATCCTAGAAATAGGTTCCTGCCCAAATGACAAACGTAAGTCATCTGGATCCAGGCTCTTTAAATACCATTTCAAAATCAAATGTATTTAAATAAATTCCTAAAAAGAAAGATCTGAGAGCTCCTCAGACAAGTTACCAAATTGGGATTGTTTACGCTCCAACAGGAAGGCCAAAGTTCCAGGTAAGATACCCCTTTCAGGAGCTCAGCATAACTCCGGGGCAGCAGACCATATAAATAGTTTGAGGCACTGAACAAATGGAATGTCGTCTGGAATGATAATGTGAAAACAGAAAAACAGTCATGTAAACACAGCAGGCGATTTAATTTAAAGAAGCACATTGAACAAGCCACCTAGAGCTTTCTAGGCACAAGTTAAGGGAATACATTTTAAAAAACAGGCAAGGACAGAAAGTATCAAAATATATTTTAAACCCTTACTAAGGAGCTCATTGTTATCAGCACTGAAACCAAGGTCTTTCCTCTTCTCCTTTGCCAGGCTGCAAGTCCTAGTCATAAAATATAATTTTAATACAGATATCATCTAGTAAACAATCCCCCAAACCTTTAGAAAGCTCTCTCGCTCTCTCTCACACACACACACACAACGTATCTTTCATGTATCTGAAACATGTTTCCCTCTCATCTTCCTACACTATGAAAATTCATCTCCGAGGAAATACCCACCTTCCTAAGGATTTTCCTTTCTTCTCTGATCACTGTAATGGGTTGCAGAAAGCACAAGGTGGCAGCAGCACACTAGAAATGCAACTAGAATAAGCTCTTGGGCATCATGGAAACTGCAGCAACAATCAATTTATTTTCATAAAAGTAAAAGAGACTTCTCCATTATAAGAACAAATATGCTCAAAGTTTGGAAAATATGATAGTGAAAAGAGGAAAGAGAATTCTACCACCCAGAAATATGGACAAATGTTTAATTCTTCTTCCTGCCATGATGAGTAGTTGTGATTATACTAGATATGCAACTTTATATTTCTCCCTTTTAAACTTTAACAAAGTGAGCACTTTAAAATCTTATTTATTCATACATCGCCTTGTTTCAAAAAAGATTTAAGTCATCTGCATGTGTCCGTCCATATTTTTATAAACCCTTTAAAAAGATCATTTATTAGAATTAGCGTATTTAACCATTTTCCCATTAGCAACAATTACTTTAAGCGAAACATTATCAACAGTGCCTGAGCCAATAAGTTTACATTTCTAAGATGCAATATCTAAAAGCAAAAACAAAAAAGCTAGCTATGAGGGAGAATCAGAACTGAACAAGTGAAATGGTAACCCTCTCTTTTTTCCTAAAACAGAAAATGAAATCATGGTGTCCTTTCTGGGGGAACAGCATTTACTCTAAAACCTCTGTAACTCCAGTAAAAAAGTACAGAATATATTATTTCTTTAGCTGGTCTGTAGGTACTGGGATCTTCATTTTCTTATTTTCAAACCTATATCAACAGTGTATAATATGTATTTTACAGGTGTGGGAATAATTGTATATATATGCGTAATTTTACATGCAGAAAATATCACAAAACAAAATAATTTTTAAAATACTTAAGTATTGCTGAAGCAGCCAAAAGTCCTTTATACTTTTAGAAGATTGCCACTAACTAGATTTGCTCCTGGAAAATTAACCAAAACCAAAATTCATTTGCTGCTTTGGAATCATTAGTGAGTTCTTAAAAGAACTGTATAAAATCATTTGGTCTAGTCGTCTCCTTTAGACAGAAAAAAACCATTATTATTACCCTCTACTCAGGCAAGTGAAACCTTCAACAACATCAGGCAACTAAGTGGGGAGACAGGGTACTTAAAACCCTGTAGCAAGCACTGAAAAAATTCCATATCATCTCCCCCATGTTTCAGTACCTTAACTCATCCCTTTAATCCGCAGGTCAAATATGAAAAGTTAGAAATAATGTAGTCACTCTTCCCCCTTTTTAAAGTGAAAAATGAACAAAATACTGACTTCCATGGGAGGGGAAATTCAATTGTCAGGAACAAATATTATTACAGTCCAGAAACTCCAAATGGTAAATCTTGATTCTCTCCTTTCTAAGAACCTATTAGGCAATCACAAGAAATTCTCTACAAGAAACAATCCCATTCAGACTCCCCAGGCCCCAGTCAGAACTCCAAACAAAAGGGTTCTCACTCTGAAGGTTTCACTTGCTCCTTCCTGCCTTCCCCCTTCCCAGGTAGCTTTGAAGAAGTTTCCCATTTTATTCAAATGCTCTCAGCCAGTTCGGAAAGGGGATTTCCTTAACTCTGAGCGCCAAGGTTAAGTCTTCTGTGGTCCAATATATATTGCACGTTGGAAATGACTGAAGGGGGAAAAGTCAGCTTTAAAGAAATTACTACTGCAGGAATTGAGAGCACTTTCTCAACATTTCTTCGCCATAGAACTGCATAAGACACTCAAGACTGAGTCTGGATGATTTGACTAGAAACTTTTTTTGCCTCCCTAGTAGCTGAGGTTTCCCAAAGATTGGGCTTTTCCATTTCCAGAGCCCTGGAGAAGATTAAAAAGCATGCACTATATTAAGTAACATGCCTTGTGTATGGAGTATCCACATTTTAAAAGCCTAGAGATTCTCTGGCTTGGGAAAGCTAGAAAAGTAAACACCAACTATGATGACTGGCGAAGTTAATCTTTCCATTGCTGAATCTTGTCCCCAAACTTTTAATAAAAATAATTTAGGTTTTGGCCCTCAGAACGATTCCTTACAAAAACTGCTTATCATTATACAAGAATAGTTTCCACTATTTTCTGTTTGTTTTTCCTCTATTTCTATTCTTTCCCACATAGATTAAACCAAAATAAGATTAGCCAGACCTAATTTGATTCCAATCCAAGCCACACACCCTATAAGTATTCCATTCCAAATCAAGTTTAATTTACTAACTTCCTTGGGGCCCAACTGAATGACCTACTGGAAAGAGGTCACAGAATAATATTGCAAGCCAAAAAAAGAATGTGAAAAACACAAACAAGCCTGGAAACAGATTGGCCCAAACACATGACTTGGTTAAGATGTTTCTTGTGGAATTCCAATGTTGAAAGATTAAGCCTTCCAACAGGAGAAGCAGCCAAGGGAGCAGTAGATGCATTTGTATTTACTTATCATTCATTCATTCACTTATTCGACAAATATTTATTGAGCACCTATTATACAATCAGACCTTGTATACTCATGGACCTTATAATAGTAGAAGAGACTTCAGGAGACTATTTGCTTTTCCAGGTGTCCAGGTCTGCACTAAAGCCATTTTACCTGCTTCTATCTTTTGATAATTTAGAAGCTAAATTTAAAACCTCCCTTTTGATTCTGGCAACAAGTGACTTCTGGACTCTTTTAATCTCAAGGATTTTAGACCTTTTTTTTAAACCTCCTTTTGAAGTCAAGTTTTACCTCTAAAAGATAAAGTCAATTTCATTTGCTACCAATATAAGAGCTAATAATATAGCAGCTACATATGGCTTTATACTAGTGATAAATCACTAATATTGTTATAGCTCATGTTACAAACTTCCACCATATTTTTGATCCTCAAAATCACTCTCATGTAATAGGAGATATTACTATGTAATAGTGTATTTTGTAGATTAAGAAGTGGAGGCTAAAGAAGGGGAAATGACACATCCAAGGTCACTTAGTAGGTGGTGAATCCAAATCTTAAGACTATCTGATCAGTGTGCTTTTCTACTTTTCCTCAATTTAAATTCAGTTTAAAATTTAAACTTTTGGCTGTTTGTGCTAGCGAGTGGGACTCTGTTATGCTACAAACACATCAAGAATTCCTCCTTAAGATTCAGAAGGTTCCTGCTTAGTCCTAAATCTTTGGTTTTGTTTAACAACATACCATCTGCCCCATTTGAATTAAAAACAAAAATTAAACATATGATAACAGTAGACTATAGGTATATCAGACTTCCATAAATAGAACAAAAATGCTCTTATTTAGAGCATGTCATTTTGGTGAACAGGAAATCAGAAAAACTATTTTAGTCCTCATTTCAGCATTATTTAGCTAATTAATCCTCTATGTCAAGTTCTATGACAGTTTTACACACTATAAAATGTGTATAAAAAGTGTCCTGTAAATTTATAAGAAGAACAAAATAATTAATTCTGAAATATTTTATATAGTACCTAGTGCTACTGTAACATGAATTCTGAAAAGGGAGAGAAAAAAGCCCATTTCCAGTTTCAGCTCAGCAATATCTTAGGAGAGAAGGTACATTTTTTTTGAGGTTTCTGTTTAGTATCTAGAATATTGTAATCACAATCAGTGAATTCTTTAAATTCCTTTTACGGACATCCCTTTGGACCATGAATCCAAAATTATGTAGGCATTTTCCCTATTACACGATTAGACTGATTGGTTTGCACAAGGTACACAGTAAGTGAGTAGCAGGATCAAAGGTCAAAATCTCTGATCGATATCCTAACCGTGCCAGGATCACTAGGTCACACCTCTGCTAATAAGATAAAACTGTGACACCCTAATATCAACAGAATTCTCTAAGCTGAGCCTTAGTTTAGCCATCAGTTCCCATGTTAAATCTTAGCAGACCTGCTTCTTTCTCTTTCTCTATTCATGCCTAACAAGCAAAAAGCAGATAAAAAGAAAGCTGTAAATGTGGAGCAAAGAATCTGAATAATCCACAAGCCAGAAAAACCTCACTGAACGAGAGTTAACTAAATGGATTTCTTTTCTACAGTTTAGAAAGTGAGTTTTCTTAAATCATAGAATGAGTCCAAGGATTCAGCAGGCTACAATGTGAGTTTGTATTCGAATTTTATTTTCATGAAAAAATTTTCAGAGTCACAAAATGGAAATAAGAAAATGCACAGGGACTTCCCTGGTGGTCCAGTGGTAAAGAATCTGCCTTCCAATGCAGGGCACGCGGGTTCGATCCCTAGTCAGGGAACTAAGATCCCACATGCCGTGGGGCAACTAAGCCCGCATGCCCCAACTACTGAGCTCGCGTGCGTCAACGAGAGTCCGCCGTGCCGCAAACTACAGAGCCCATGCGCTCTGGAGCCCACGCGCCACGACTAGAGAGAGAAAACGCGCACGCCTCATCTAGAGAGAAGCCCGCGTGCCGCAATGAAGAGCCCACATGCCTCAACTAAGACCCAACACAGCCAAAAAATAAAATAAAATAAATAAATAGTAAAAAAAAAAAAAAAAAGAAAATGCATAAGTTGGCCTACAGAAAGAGAAAAACGCCTGTGAGAACGCTATCACAGGACAACATTGTAAAAAATCACAAAAATCTTTCAGAAAAGGTAATCTAGTCACCCAAAGAAATGTATACATTGGCTGGAGAAGAGCTACTGAAAAATACAGACCCTGTCCTTAACAGATTAGTAAGAAATAACAATACTAATAGTTCTGCATTTACCATGTAATACATATTGATTTAGGCATTTTTAAAAAAAATCTTAATCCCTTAAAAATTGCTAGAGCCCTAAGAAGTTTCACTAGTCCTTCAAAGCAATCTCTCCTTCCTCTGTGCTTGTTCACATTATATCTATCCTTTAACTATATGTAAACCTACCGAAGACAGAGACAGTCTGATTTATTTTACTACTGCCTTCAGCATATACCACAGTGCCCTGCCCAGTAAACAGCAGAGTTTAAAAGAGTGGTTTTCAAACTTTGGGTGCATTAAGTATCACCACCAGATTTTGTTAAAGGGGCAAATCCCCAGACGCCAGACTCCAGAAAATTGGATCTAGTATATCTGAATTGAATCTAGTGATTAATTCAAATATTCAATAAACATTTATGAAGTACTTACGTGGTAGGTGTCATTCACTCAACTTTACAGATACAGAGCCATGAGTAAAGTAACTTGCTAAGGTCAAGTAAAGTAACTTGCTAAGGTCAAGTAAAGGTCACAAAACATAGTAAGGGTCAGGGTTAGGCTAAAGTAGCAACCAAGGTCTCCCATTTACTCATTCATTCATTCTTGTATTCACTTATTTAACTGGTAATTGAAAACCTCCTATGGGTGGGCCTTTGAAAGGAAAATGTACACAGACACCAAATGCCAATCATTTCTGTACTGTTAGCTGACAGTCCTGGAAAACGTTATCCCCACCAGCGTAGTCCTGGAGTAGCCATCAGAAAGGGTGCAAGAAAGAAGAGAAAAGGGATGTCCTAGTTTTATTTCTAGGAGATAGAAGCACTTCACGATTTTAGGAATAGCCTTTTTCTTTGTACATTAATTTTTTTCATTGGGAAATTTATTTTTTAAAGATGCCTTTTTCACATTTTTTTCTGTTCAGCAGCTTAGTCAGCTATCTTTTAGATGTTAAGAAAATCCATCTATCTCTTTAAATCCATACTACCTTTCATAACCCCCACCAATTTAAACTGAAGTTCCAAATATTTTTAGTTGAAAAGAGTCTATCGCTTGCTTTAATTTTTCTCATCAATCTCACTCATGGGGAAAAAACATTCCTACTATTTCTGAACTTAATTAAAATAGAGATTAAACTTTCTTATACCCCACAAATTTCATATGACAAGTAAAATACACATGTTTAAGCTGAGCAGAGTATTTTCCTACTAGAGTGATATGCATATGTAAGGTCTAAGAATGGACAAGTGTTAAGATCCAAGATAATATCTCAGGAGAAAATACAACAAAAGGAGATACACTGTGTGTACAATTTCAAATTAATACATATAACTGGACAAATAAAATGTCCACACTCCAGTTAAGATTCTTTTTCTAGGTCAGAAGACGAACATTACTTTTAAATCTGCACAATTCAGGAGGGAAAAAAAAATGTCCTAGCCCTTTCAATTGCCACTGGGGTGCCCTGCCTCAGTGATTAAAAAAAAAAAAAAAATCATCCCTAGTACTGACACCTGTAACTGCCATCCTCTGCTTTGCCGCCTAATAGCACGTGTATCCAAGTCAACAGAAACTGCTTCTTGTTGTACAGGAGCAGGTCAGGAGACAAACAACCTCTTGCTTTGATATGCTTCCTGTTTTCTGCTATCAGGACATACCAGTCTCTAGTAATCAGGTACACTGAAAAAACAAGTGGAGAAGTAGAGAAAGAAACTGACTCCTTGCCAACCTTCGTGAATTCAAGCTGATTCACCCTGTTTGTTTAGTTCCCGTATCAGCTCGGTTAATGATACTCCTCTGGAATATATTTGTTCAGGAGTCCGGGCAGAGGCATTTCTTAGTAGGAAAACAGGCCCAGGTTGAGCCTAGGGATTTGAACGGAAGAGAAAGCTAACTGAGAAATACTCTGAGCTTCTCAAGTAAACTAAATCAAGAAGCTCTTTCTTTCTAAAATATGTTTGCCTTCAACCGAGATTTTGTTCAGTGTTTCTTGGGTAGCCACGATTTTCCAGGGGCTACAGAGATTATGTCACATTTATATCAACACATACTGCATCCTCTTTTAGGACAGAGTTCTGACTTGCTTCAATTGGACTTCTGAGGACAGTCTCCCTAGCAAAGCAGATACTTAAGACCAGAGGGCAGTTTTATTACTCATTCAGAGCTTCCTGATTACTTTTTGTTTAATTTCAGGGAGGACAATCATTATCATCTTCTCAACTTCTTCACTGGTAAAAATCACACTAAAAAAGGTACTTCATTTTAATTCTTCTCCCATCATGGCTATCTATGAACAGGCATTGCGTCACATTTTCATTTATCCTTCACAATGAGCCAACCAAGTTAGGCACTATGTTGTCCTGGTTGCAGATGAAATTATAAAGCAACTTGTCCAAGGTCACTCAGCTAGTAGTGGTACAGCCAGGTTCTCAATTTGAGTAGGTCTAACTAAGAAGCCAGCACTTCATGAGGTGGCGTGTGTATGAAGAACCTTAGCTGCAACCCTCGGGTACGATACCATGGCTCATCAGACATTGAGTATATTTTCCTAAATATTCCTGACTATGACTGACACCAGCCCTCCCTCGCCAGTTCCTTCAAACGTGCCTCAAATTCCAGGTCCTAAAGGTGTCTCCTCAGTCCTTTAAGGAATTAATCTCCCCCTCCTTTTCTTTGTGCACATCCTGTCTAATCCTTAACCATATATATGCATTTTGAGAACAAACAAAGACAGTCTGATTCATTTGGATGTCCCTATGGACTCCAGGTGATTCTGAGGCAGGGGTAGAGGGACTATCACACTTAAAGAAACACTGCCTCCAGTTGTTTGTGACACTGGATTGAAATCATGTTCTAAAAAGACACAGACAAAAGAAAAGTTAATTTCCACTCTCCCTCCACTCAAATAATTTTTATGATTTCCTATATCTTATGGTTTGATAGTATTGTTTAATCTCTGACCTTTCTCTAAACAGGTCAGTGTTGCAGACTAATCTTATTAGTGGCCAGACACCTCCATTTTCAGGTACTAGTAAGATATCTGATTCTGTTTACATCACTATGTGACCTCAGGGTAAATAAAACACTCCTCTCGGTCTTATTTCCCCATCAACGCAGAGATATTCAGCTTTTTAAAGTTATGAAGATGTTATAAACCTATTTGAGACCAAATAAAAGAAACTTCTCAAGTACCCTGGGGAGGGGAAATAACTCTTACCAATTTAAGTTACTTTTAAGAGTTTAAAAAATCTAAGTATAAAAGGGAAAGGGCTATCCTAAGTTTATAAGTGAATCAGGGGTAAATCCTCAAAACTGGCTCTAATTCCCCCACATATGTTCTTCCCCAAAGAAATAAATCTTCAGGTAACTCACGGGAAAAGGATAAAGTGTCCTGACCACTCAATTACAAAAAAAAAAAAAAAAAAAAGTAAATGGATGATGATTTCACCGTAGGGGGAGTGTTTCTCAAGTAACTAGATACCAAAAGGTTGTAAAGTACACTGTACTTAGTTCCACCTCAGTTGCAGAGCTCAGAAGGAAAGAAAAACACAGAGAGAAATAAGTTTTATTTAACCATGGGTGACTTTGGGAACTTTATGAGCTATAGGAACATAGATCCATATTTGGAAATCCATTATAAAATTAAGCATAGAAATGGTAAATAATTACAAATCTTTCAGATGATCAGAATGTACTGGAAAATGTGGAATCCTGACCTCCACTAAGAACTTACTAGCCTTGGCCATTAAGGACATGATTTGGGGGCAAAAATAAAATCCATGTAACAAATTAAATGAATGGAAATACAAATTTATGCTCTAAATGCCCAATTTCTCAAGATTAGGGGAATAAATCTGCCTTTTCCAAACATTAGACCTATCAGCATGTTTATAACACAAACTATAGCCCATGACACATATTGAGGCTACTCTCTCTGTCAAGAGAGAAGTGAATTTCAATTCTCATCTTCTGGAAAGTTCCAAAGGACATTCTGAGAAGCAACCACCCTGTGCCAACACTCTTTTTGGGGCAACAGAGAATAAAATGGTGTTGGCTAGGGTTTTTCTTTTCATTCACTGTGATATACCAAGTACCTAGAACCAGAGCCTAGCACAAAGTAGTATACAAGGAGTATTTGTGAACTAATGCAAGATGCAAAGTACAAGAATTCTAGGCTACAGCTGGTTTCCATGTTCTGGAAGAAAAGAGGGGATCCTTCTTTCTGGATGGAGATATTGGCAGGAAGAGAAGAAAGGTTTTGTCAATGTTAATTATCAGGTGGTCCCCTAGTTGATGGCTGCCAGCAACCAGGCTTTATTCTAAGCACCGCAAGAACTCGTGGTGGCTCAGTCACAGGGCGACTTCACAACCTGCCTCTAGCCCTCATCCAACACTCCACCTCCTACTCACCAGGACTGCCTCACAACCAGCTGTGAAAACTTGCTTGGCTGGTACCTCTACATAGATCCTCATTCATATGTGACTAGAGACGGAAGTGTCTAGCGTCTATTAAAATCCCTACTCTGAGTGTGCGCCCAATTTTAATGGGGTGAGGAATGAGAATTTGCATACCACTTTTTAATTATGATTTTATTAGCTTAATTAACTTATTATATAAGCTCTCTGATGTCTTTTCACATCCAATTCAATGAACATCTATACATGTTGACATTAGTTCTGTGCTGCATTCTAATTTGAACACCACTTTACTGTGATTTAACTACTAAAAAAAAAAAAAAAACTTGACTTTTATAGTCAATCTCCTGTGCTTCTCAACAGGCGTGAATAGATTTAAATTTTTTTCAAATCAAGATATGTAAGATCTGCTTACCATTTATTTGCACAGAAAATGAGTGAATGAGAAATCACAATTCATTGACAGTTAAGAAGAACTCTGTAAGTGCTCTCTGGTTTTTATTTCATCTGATAATTTAGATGGTTATCAAGGATTTAATTTTCTACAAAGAAAGGTAGCTCTTAATTCCAGGTCTTGTAAAGGAAATGTACAAGATGAGACTGGAACACCTAATGCCAGAAAACAAGGAGGCTATCCATGACCAAAAGGACACAGGAGCTAACTTGGAAGGGGCACCCACTGGCCACATATGAGATAATCTGGACATAAAAAATAATGACTGCAATGGATTAAAACACTTTAACCATATAAAACAAACATATGACTTACCTTTGGAGGTAGCCTGGGCTCTGGCCCATTACTGTAAAACTGGTAAATTAAGGAAAAGAATGTGATCTTATCTTCCTTATATTTTAGGGAAACCAAGTAATTGATGAAGAAGAGTTTCTCTTTAAAGAATTCCAACTACTAACGTAAACAGAATGATAGAACTTGAAAATTATCACTGCAATACCTAATGATATAATAGATCTGGGCAATAATTATCAATGTTTGCTAAAACCATTACATAAAAGGTTGATGTGGAATTTTTAAATAGAGCAATCAAACTAATAACATCTGAATTTACTGACCTATCTTAACATCATTAAAAGTGAGACAACCAGACATTATGTACCTTCTGATGTGATTAAACAGAAATACACAACACTCATAAATTACTGCCCAAGAGGTATACATATATTGAATCTAATAAAGTCTCTTCATCTAATTACAATTTATAGAAAATGGGGGGGATAGAGGGACAAGTTAAACAGCATCTTAAAGACAGAATCAGCCAAATCCAGAATGTGGGAAATTCTACAGCACAAATGATCTAATTTCTTCAATTTGAAAAAAGGCATGAAACTTGGGGGGGGGGTGTAATTTATAGGTTAAAAAAGGCTTAAGAGACATAGTAACCAAATGCAATGAATGACTCTCATTTGGATCTTTATAAACAGTAAAAGGACATTTTTTGAGGTATCTGGGGATATTTGAACACGAAGTATTACAGGATGTGGCAGCCATGAAAATGGGCTTCTCCATGCGCCTACTGTAGGGTGGGTAATTAACTGACAGCTGCTGTGATTTGAATCCGCCAAGGTGTTCAGCTAAGGCCCTGCTTCCTACTGGCTACTCCCTGCCAACAAAGGAGCATAGCAGGAATACAAAGGCAAGCCCATTCCTGCAAGATGTGGGACTACTCTGATGAATGGGCATCTTTGGCATGAGGACTTTTACAGACTTGCTAAAACTTTCTTCAAACTGCACTGTGGATTAAGACTTCCTGCTCAACCATCCTCCTTCCCTCTGTTCTTCACAGCAGTCAGATCTATACTGAGGTTTCCCAACCTCCCCTAGCTCCTGCCCCATTTTTCCTCACAGGTGTTTTCCCCCAGTAGATCTCTTGCAGGCCTGCCAGAACCCAAACTAAACAGATGATATCAAGAAATTAGCATTAAATGAGTTGGGTATGATAATATTGTGATTATTTTTTAAGCCTTATCTATTAGAGACACATACTCAGGTATTTACAGGTAAAACAATAGGATGACTGAAATTTAACTGTAAAAATACCTCAGCAAAAAATGAGAAAATGGGGGATAAATTAAGATTGGCAAAATATGGGTAATTTCTCTTCTTTTGTGTATATCTGAAAACATCCATAGTAAGATGTGAGAAATACCTGACCAATAATCCTCAAAACTGTCGAGGTCATCAAAAACAAGGGAAGTCTAAGAAACTGTCACAGCTAAGAAGGGTGTAAAGAGATATGACAACTAAGCATCATGCGGTATCGTAGAGTGGATCCTGGAACAGAGAAAGGACATTTGGGAAAAAGTGAGGCTACATGAACCAAGTATGAACTTCAGTAATTAATAATGTACCAATACTGATCCACTAATTATCACAAATGAACCACATTAATGTAAGACATTAATAACAGGGGAAAATGGGTGTGGGGTATTCAAGTACTCTCTGTACCATCTTCATAATAATTCTGTAATAGAAACTTGCTCCAAAGTTTTTAAAAAGTAAAAAAAAACGAAACAGTAGATTATTTAACTATCTCAGCATATAAGAAAATAATGATCCCAAATAGACTTCAATGTTTTTCTTTACTCACTGGGATGCAATTTTGTGGCTTTATCCTCACCAGTCAATTAGCTAGAAAATGCTATTGAATTTCTGAGTGCACAGAGAGTAAACTGAAAATTCAGTCTCCCCATGGACCACCCCCACAGTGTCTATACATACAAAAAAACAAAAACAAAACTATAACTCTGATGAAACATACATTTATTTGTTCCCATCAAGGTTTAAAATTTGACAAAAATGCATTTCTGTTACCAAAAACCTTCAGGCAATAACAGAGATCGACCTTAACACAGAAAAACAAAGATTTCATTCCACAGACTCTTGGACTTAAGAATTCATTTGAGTTCCAGAGATAATACTAAACTAATGGGGTCATGTCAAGCTGCCAGTATCCATGCTGAGGCTTTTCCTGATACAATCTCTTGCAATGTAAGCAACAATGAAAAGATCACTTATTTATTTTTTTTACAAGTTCATGTTATATTACTTATATAATGTCCAAAGACAAAAGAAGGACCAAGATCTTTGCTTAAAAATAGAAGTGCATAATGCAAATTTGCAAGCTTTGACCTGCAGCAGAATCATTTGAAGGGCTTGTTAAAACACAGATTGTTGGGCCTCACCTCATTCTATTGTTGGGTGGGGCCCACGAATTTGTATTTCTAACAGGTTTCTAAGTGAAGCCAATGATACTAGTGCAGGGACCACACTTTGAGAACCACTGGGAAAATATTTAATAGGACAATGAAAAGGTCATGAAAGTGAGTATGTCATAGCAAAAGGCACAAAGTATTGCTTTGTGACCTTGGCAAATTAACCTCCCAATCTGTACCTTGCTTAAGTTTTAAGGAATCAAATAAAAACAATATTTAAAGCACTTAACACAATACCTGGCATATGTGGTTACTGAATTATTAATTATTGAATGTTTTTACGCTATACGAAATTAAAGTTATGTTCATATTGTTAACTGAGTCACTATGCTTAACTGAACTTAAGATATATTGATCTCAAAAGAGTTACAAGAAACAAGAGGTACTTTTAGGTTTCTTATGATCATTAATTAGCATTCTTAAGTGTACATTTATTCATCCAATTACAATTTTCACTGATTAACTGATTTACTTTAAATAATAAAGAATACAGTTAATATGAAAATTACTGGCATAATTTTACTTTAGTGATGTTGTTTACTATCCTGACCTATCCATTCATGAAACTTTCAATCTGCTACAGAAGGCTAATAATTTTCCCACTTTTCTTAACACCGTATCAAATGAATGCATTCTTACCAAAAGTGATTTGCAGGTTCTTCAAATGGAATTTCCTATGCCTTTGACTGATAGCTTTGTTTATACTTTTGCACTACAAGAATAATAAAAGGAATCAGATACCTTTCTATTATCTTTCCTAAAACTTTGCTTCCATAAAGCTAAAATGTCCACTGATGACATCATCTACCTTTGTTTAACCACAGTAAATAGTTTACATTTTAAAGGAATGCAAACATTTCCCTGGATAAAAGCCTGTAATGTAATATAAAAACTGTAAATTTCATGTCCCGTAGTATATCTAAGCAGGTATAGCTGCTGATCATATATGGATTAAGACAATAATTTATCCTGAATAATTTTTCATACTTCAACATGAAAAAACATACCTAGCAGTCAAAACCCTTATTTCGTTTTTCTTTCACATGTATAAAGTCAAAGTCCAATCTACCTTTCCTAACTAGCTCATATTAATTTTTTTTCATACTGCTCAACTATCTGACACCAAGCAGCATTCTCCTTTAATAAAAGCATCTTTATTCAGTCAGAGCAGTTTTTTTAAAGTGAGAGTTGAATTGTGCATTTGGTCCAGAATTAAGAGAGAAGTGTTTTGCTTTCTTTTTAACCTTACATGGTTAGACATTAAAAAAAAAAAAAAAAAAATGGTTTGTAAAGGGTGTTATAACCAGCCCTACCTCTTTAACATGAAGGTCTAATATTACATAATTCTTTCCAAGAAGCTGACCAAGAGTAAAATGTAACCTCTTGTAGAGGTAAAAAGAGAAAACTAGAGGCATGAGATTAAAAAATCATATGGGTAGTTTATAGCTACTCACAGAATTCTGTGCATGCACAGAGTGAATCTAGAAGAAAAAAAAAAAAAAATAGGGATTTGATGAAGTCCAAGATAAAGAGATCCAGTTCCAGTTGAGACTAGGAGACCTTGCAAATTTTTTCAATAAACTTGCAAATGGAGTACATTCTTACATAATGACTTGAGACTTTATCTAAACAGTCTGACTGAAAGATGCTTGTTCACTTGTTAGACATGTATGACATTACTGAGAAGATTTAGAGTTCCAGAAGTAAAGAAGACTGATTAGCCTGTGCAGGTGTATGAAGAATGACACATTAGGCAAGAGGTTATGTAAACCATTTACTAAAAAAACACAGACTGGATTTTTACATTCCCAGACCTCTACTTATCTTTTCTAAGTATGAGGGACCTGAAATTCTTTGACCACCATCAGATTTAGTGGATGATAGAGCCAATTTTGGATTAAGAAATTATTTGTGCAGTTTCAAAACACAAAAACAATTAAAATTTTCAGTCAGGTTGAACATGTACACTTACTCACTTACTCAAAAAGCCCCACCACGAATGTATTCAGATCTTATCAATACTGTATGTTTGTTTTTTAAAACACAATTCCTTCTACAATAATATACTAATAAAGATTTTAAAGTACTGCATACTGTTTCAGTAAGAGGCACATAATTAGAATATTAACATTGTCCTTTAACTTCGAAAATAAAACTCATGGTTTCACCGGGTTTCACCGATAGTACAGGAAGGAAAAAAATAATTAACCAGTGTTAAAAATTAAACAAAAATTTACTTTTTATTGAGTATTTATTATTTTACATGCAAAGCATATTAAAAGTGAATCTATATCACGTTGACTACCCCAGTGAAAACCTACGCAATGGGAATTATGAAAGCTGTCTACAACAATACTAATGTGATCCATAAATGATCCAGATGTTTCTCTACAAATTTGGATTACCTGAATTAGCTGATTTTTCAACAAAACAGTAATTTTAGCTTTCATATGGTCTTTACTGGTAATAGCAGACATCTGATACTTAAATTTAGCAGAAAAGCATAATAATAAAAACCCTGAATAGCATAGTCAAAACTTTGAAGAAACAAGTTCACCAAAAAAAAAGGTAATATACATCTATTAGGTATCCAGAGGGGGAAACAAAACAAAACAAAACAGGCATGTAATAAATGTCCATCAAGTGGTCATCACTAACATTCTATTACCACCAAAGTGACTGCCAATATGTGAACTGTTTATTAGACTTAAATACCTAAAAACAAACCAGTAATCAATAATGCATACAGAAAAACTAACTTAAAATTACATTTGAATACCATTAACAGTTTGGTGTATCTGACATACACTGAATTCTTTTTACTTCACCACTGGTACAAATGCCTTTAAAACGTTCTTTTCATAATACATAATTATCTTAAAGAAACATGGTAAGATACTTCCCAATATGCATCAGGTCTTTCATCCACCATTCAGTAAATGCTGCAGCAAATTAAACAGTACCTATTAACCAGACCTAAAATACAATGGCTGGATAATAAATACAAAAAGAATACTTTTGAATGAACTATTCAGATTAGACTGGCTAATGCTACTTAAGATAGCACTCTTAAGATAGCATTGACACACACTATACAGATTGTATAATGCTAGACAGAGGACTGGTCCATGTCCATTTTTTTGAAACTTCTGTAATATCTAGAATTGTATACCCAGTTGACTAAAAAATACTTGCTGAAAGAATAAGTATGAAAATTTAACATAACGCCCTCAACCATATTTTTCTCACATATAATTATTTTGGGGGGGTGGGATGGGGATATGACTTTAATATGCTGTGAGATTCTAGCTAAGTAAACTAAAAAAACAACATGGGCTCAGGTTTTCTTGGACTGTGATTCAAGTCTACACTGAGAATGAAACGACCAACTTCTATACATCAATGAGAAAACCTAACAGGATGGGGGGAAGTGCCTTTGTTGATGGACCTGATGAGCAAAATGTTTGTCTTATTAGTACTATGTTTTCAGTTTATTGAAACAACAAAAGAAAGTGTCACTAGTTCTCAGATAAGTCGTACAAGTTACAATCCTAATCAATGGGATGTCCTTTATTTATGAGAGCATAGTTCCAATGCAAAAGAAGTCAAGTTTACTGTTACATATTAGGAATGGTTTAGATATAATAAGAGAACATTTACCACTGACTTTAACATGTGATTTTAAAGTTCTGATTGCTGAATGCTAGTTTCTTCTCACTTAATATATTCTCCCCAGTGAAAAGCTGGTGTGTTTGGTTTTTCGTATTATAAGATGAAAATATATGCCTTAATCTTATAACAGGTTATTAACAACATTATGAATAGTTATTAAATAAGTGCCAACATTGCGTGAACTTACTAGGTACTGAGTCAAGATCAAAGAACTACAAAAAAGATGAAAGATAACTATCACTATACATATGAATACTGTGTAGGACATCAGATTAATCATCAAACCCAAGGTCCTTCCTATTTTGTCTTTTGGTGTTGAACATACGGACGTGCTACTACATTGACTTGCATTATTTTCCACAAAGTATTAGTGGACTCAAAAATTTGCATTTTAATTTCTAATTATAAAAATCCAGATTACTCCAGACAACAGAAACCACATGTAACTGAGGTAGGTTTTTTACCTTAAGAATACATTGCTTTCTACTGCAATTAGAAAGTTATTTTAAGAAACACATTGTTTCAGATATCTGCTCCTGATACTTAACCTTCTGTTATAAACTACTTGAGCAAGTATTACAATGTTAATCTACTATATTTAATAAATTCCCTTAGAAATATACACCCTAAAGCCTTCCTCTTCCTCTCTAAAGGTAACTATAGTGCAATAAAATTAGTAACAATTCTAGAAAGATGAAACAGATATTACTACAGTAATTCCCAAGTTAATGCATGTCAGAAATCAAGGAGGAGAGTCACGTTCATTTTAAAGATAATAAACTTATTGTTTTGAAAATAATATCATAAACACATTAGAACTTTGGATATGCTTTATTATGCCACAAATTCCCAAGAGATATAAGAAATATTATTTCTGAACGGGACTAATAATTTCACAAATACTAGCACTTTACTGACAATAGCCAAGTTTTTTAAGGTCATGCACATGTATTTAAGTAACCTTTTTAAAATCTCAGTGCTTTTTTATAAAATTTAAAGGGAAACTGTAGCAGGTCCTACTTTATTTTTCAATACTCAGTGTAAAAATCTATATGTGATATAAATATACATTTTAAGGACGGGAGGGAGGACTGCAAATGAACTGCTTTGCCTAAGTTGTCAGGCTCCTGCACATTTGCACTAGGTACCATTATGTAAAAGATCATTGTTGGAAATGCTCCTGATAAACTGAAATAAAGGAAAAATTTTTAAACAGCTTGGTCTTTAAAAGCATTAATACCTGGTATAATTTTAAAGGGGGAAATGAAATATTCCTTTACTTCCAAATGGATTAAACAGAAAATTCAAAATACTTCTCTTATTGAAAAACGAGTACACTAATACATTTTAAGGCTGGATACTAACACCATTTTCACAACATCCAAAGTATGGATGGGAAACTAGGCCACGCTGGTATTTCTGCCATACGCCTAAGGATAAACAAAGGGAGATGAGGATTTCACCGCCAAAGATGGTGACTGAGCCTGGCATACCACTTCGACATGTGGGCAGCAGATCATTGTTCCCATGCTGGGACTATTCTTCAAAAAGGATGCCCTTATGCAATAATTCTACAACTATATCAAGTCTGATAACCTAACATGGAACTTTTTGCTAAATATATATATGGACATATGTGAACTTCTCCAGTGACCAAGTTAATTATTAAATAAACTAAATGGTGAAAAAATGCTAATAGCTAAAATTATGTTAATTTCAGGGTTTCCAATGGAAGATATAGGAGGAAAGAAGCAAGGGTAGCTGTTTCCAAATCTAAGTTATGATCACAATCATTAGATGTTGAGCTTTAAAAATTCTATCCAGGGTCTCAACCTAAACCTATCTAGAAGCTATAACCCAGGAATTCTTTTTAAGCAACCCAAATGATTCTGATGATTAGTCAAGGTTGAAACTTCTGAATTGGGGGCGTGGGGGAGGGAAGAGGGCACAATCTAGGTTATTGCAGAGTTTTAGAATTCAACATTGATATTTATCATTTACTCTACATTTTTTCCCTATTGTCTCACCTTCCCTATTTTTCTAACAGTGAATAATGAAGTGGCTTAGCACGTAAAAGGAAAAGTTAGTAGGGTACCCAAAGTGGGTTTTTACTATGTTCAAGCCATTTACGTACATTAATTGGATAAAAGGGTACCAGTATACTGTTTGAGATTCAACTTCAGACAGATATTTCTTAATGTATTTTAAAGGAGAAGGTTTCCTTACTCAACATGAAAATGTAATATAAAATAATTCTAAACATTACTGTTATTTAATAAAAGAGAAAATTTGTATAATTCTTCAAAATAATTGTTTTTAAAAATCCAATGTTAGGAAGAAAATCCCTTACATTTGAGGTAGGGGAATAATTCTCTCATACGGGAACAACTGTGTCACAGTGTTATCCTCCAAGTTAGAAATTAAGCAAAGTATTTCAGTACTATTTCTGTTTACATACTGTTTTGTTACAGTAAGTACAAATGTTTTAAATGTGGATAAATATTTTGGTTTTGATTTTAATGCATATGATAATTAAAAATATGGATTTTTTTTTCCTTCTACACTGAAATTGTACACACTCTCCAGGCTTGAACAACCTTTAAAATACCCCATGTTCACTTATAAACCTTGGAATAATAATAAAAAAAAAAAAGTAGTACCTACATAAGAAATTTTACATTAAAATTACAATTGTATGTTCTTCAGAAGTCAAAGTGATTTTAAATTTATTTCAATATTTGAATACAAAATAGTACATTTTAATTTACTATAGCATAATTCAAGTATTCTCTTAAATTTTATATTTAGCCAACGAGTATATGATATTAACTGACTTTTTATAATAGCTTTCCTTTTTAAAGATGACTGTTATACAAAAGAGTGTGACTCTATGTTCCTCTAAATTGCTTAGAATAAGTTCAGAGAACAAATGACAGTAGACAAAGACCTTTATGAGTAAATCATCAACATATAAAAGGTTGCGCACATCAGTAATAAGGCATTTGCAGGTAACTCCCTAAAAAGTATTTGAATTCATGTAAACAAAGACTATGTATATTCTTTTAGGGAGAAAATGCACTACCATAGATGAAATATATTCAGATGGCTGTGACTTTAAACCATATATTATTTGAATACCACACAAAACCAAAAGAGGCATAACCTACCAGTTTAATAACTAAAAGATGTTACTTATTCGTGAAATAAAAGGTTGATACTTTTTGAAACTAATAATGAAAAAGAAATATTTTGAAAATAAACATCCACTGTTTTCTAGAAATAAATATACATACTTAGTTAGTTTAATGTATTACAGCATAGGAATACTGTCCTAGCGCTAACCATAACATTCAATCAGTAGTTTTAAAATATTTTTCCACACTGAGCCTTGAATCTTCTACCTTGTTAGCTGCCCAACAACTTTCAAAAGAGTTTTATTCTCCTGCTTTAGTTGTTCATTTTCATCTTCTATGTCATCTAGGTCCTTAAGGAAACAAAAAGGAAAATAATACGTAAGTTCTTACAACACTTAAAAGTATTCTGAAGGTGATAAAAAAAAATTTCAAAAATATACATTCAAAGATAATTCATACAAGCAATTAGTTTGCAAACGAGGGCTAGTTCTGAAAACAACTTTGGAAGGCATATGCCCCACCTAAAGGCAGCATCCACTGCTAGAGTCCTCATTGGTATCATGATAATGCAGGCCAGCTCTTGCCAGATCTTTCAGTTTTTAAAGAGAAGCCAGAAATCAGAATTCTTTATTGTGAATCTTCCAATTTTTAATCACTATAAATAACTTACGTTTTTAGTTAAAAACAAATCCCTCCTTCCCCAAATTGAGGGCTAAATACATATGCAGTCAATATGAGGTTTGGGGCCTTGGACTGCAACCTTGTGTCAAATTAGGCATCAAAAAGATCCAGGTACAAGTTCTAGATGTACCCCTACCACCTTGGTGATCTTTGACAAGTATGCATGTTGCAGGGGGAGAATTTGGGGAGGTGATAGAACTGAGGTATACAGAAAAGGAGGTCTGGGGCTTACAGAGTTGATCTGGTTCAATTTACGTTAGGCTTCTCTATGACATTTTGTTTAAGGGAAAGGTTTCGAGCTTAAAAAAATGCGAAAGCCACTAAACTAGGTGCTTTAAAGTTACCCGATTCTAGCTCTATGTTCCCTATATTAATCTTAGTATCATATATACAACCAGTTGGTAAATACAAAGACAATCCACTATAAGTTTTAGTTTGAAGAAAAACTATTTCAAGGCAGACTATTTACTGATGGTTGGAAAAGCAGACATTTATAGATTTATCCTTGCAATTCAAAATACTAAGCTTGGAGAAATCAATTTGAATTCTAAGTATACTACTGGATAGCAAAATTCTGATACATTTAGTATACTGTCTTTGAACAATTAGGTAAATGATTTTTAAATGTACACACACAGAATTTGTATTTACTCACAAACTATATGAATGATATTAGGAAACTAATTTGTTGAAACTAACGATAATAAAGATACAGGATTCCTAAAATCACTACAACTGAGACCTACCTAAGATTTAGAATTAAATAATAAAATACATTCACATATCATTACTAGATTATAAACTCTGTAAGGGCAGGTGTTTTATTATTCTTTTTAATGAACACACTGCCTAAGACAGTGCGAATATATCATAGACATAAAAATATTTGCAGATTTTATTAAATTATTCTAGAACCAGAAGAGGAATGCCCGTGTTCCAAACCAAGATGAAAGGTAGTCTATAAGAATGGAAGAGCTTACTTAGAATTAAAACTACTGAATACCTGAGGGTCAAATACTGGCTCAGCAGATAACTATGTGATTACTACATATGACCTTGAGCAAGTTAAACTCTGAGTTTCAGTGTCCTCATCCACACCCTGCAGTTAATGCTGCAGAGCTGTATTAGAATGAGTCTGCACATAATGAAGCTTTCTATTTTCTCTTCTTTTAGAATTAGAGTTAAGATTGGATTAGGAATTTGTTCCGTTTTTCCCTGAAGCAAATTTATTTCTTTCCTCCATCTTATGTAAAGCCTTCGAAAAAGGGAAACTATGAAATCTCTCCTCATTACCATTACCTAAGTAATACCTGCTTCTTAAGCAGGGAGTAAATTCTAGGGCTGAAAGAGAAAAAAAAAAAAAGAGAGACCTTAGGTTTAGGCTAAACCTAAAGCTGGGGATGCATATGTATAACTGGAGAAAAAAAAGTGGTGAAAATACCACAAAGACAAGGACATATGGAGTTTCTTATGGCAAGACAGTAGCAATTTTAGTTCTTCATTGGGGCAACTCTGTACCAGTACCATTTTATGTGTGGCGCTGACCAAGCTGCCTCTTACCTCCACACTCTAACTAAACACAGAACAAATCCATTCACTGGTCCATCCCCAAAAGAACAATATTAAGTAAATACAACTGACTGGTAACTGGCCAGAGGAAATCAGTTTATGGAATAAAATGACGGCTCTGGCTACCACAAATTACTATCGCATTAACAAGAGAATGAACTATTTAGTTCATATTATTATTTAATAAAATTAAATAATTTCTTCATATGTATGTATTTTCATCCAGTTGACAGAAAAAAAGGAAACCATTAAACTGAAATATGTGAATACTCACTCGATTTAACAAATCAATTTCTTCTTTGAGTTTTCCAATCATTTCCTCTTTATCTTGCATTAGTCTCACAAGTCTTAAGTTTTCTTGCCTTTCTCTTACCACTTCCTGGTAGGTATAATTACAAAGTATTAATTGGGAAGTAACAAGTTGTTTATAATCTTAAATAGCATACATACATCTGCTAAGTCTGGTGAAGTACCTTAGATACATGAAGATTTCCAATGAATTTCTTAAGTCACTTGGTAAGGGAAGGAGGAACCCATCCCAGAAAAGAACCAGAGAATGAGAGGAATACAGGAGTTGTAAAATATACGTCTGATTAAATCTATGTTTACCAAGTTTTTAACAAATACCAATACTCAATGACTTTAGCTCTTTAGTTGATCACCACCATTAGTAATAAAATATCTTAACATTTAATGACTAATACCCTGTTGAAGGAAATTCAAAATTTTAATTAAAAATACAAAGTTTAAGAAAAGGAGACGGCTCTATGGAAAACTCTAAACAGAAAAATAATGATCCTCCATTTTACTTTTGGCTCTGCCAGTTAACTGACAATGGATAAAATGAAGGAACTGAAAAAGATTACTGGTTTTTAAACTTTCTTTTTTTTTAAACAATGCAACACCTTTTCCAAAGCAATCTTATTCAGAAGCCAGGACTTTATGCTGGGTCAGCCACCTTGGGGGCAAAAGTGAAGCAGAACTGAAAAGGTCTCACATAGAATTTGGTTTCTTTCTTACTCACCCTCAGAGGAAAGCAGCCAGCCGGCCTCATTAATCAGCTGCTGCCAACTACTAGGAACTCAATCCAAACTCTTGTGGAACTTTAAAAGCCCTTCTGAAGAACCCCCTTGAAAACTATACTATGTATTCCTTAAAGTTTTTAATTTAAACTCACAGAAACTAGGGTTAAAGTTCAAATGTGAACTAAAAATAATCATAATATTATAAAAAGAATTTTTAAAATTCAATCTCTACCTAAAACAATTTTTATATCACAAGGAATAGTTTCAGTTCAGCAAAATAAAACACACTTTCAACAATCAGAAAGTAATTCAGCACCGTTATCAATTGTAGGGATTGAATGTTTACAGAACAAAGTTGAGACCCCATGGTTAATAAATTAATGCCAATATTCATTTGAGATGTTCTCAAAGATACTCCTAAACAGGTTTATCCTTAAAATTGTTTCAAACACCACAGTGGCTCTAGGCTCTAACTCACAACCCAGAAGAAAGTCTACAATCTGTACAGATAATATAATAAAACACACAGTAGTACATACTGCTAACAGAGACTTCTAACCATTTCAAAGGCAAAGATTGTTTTCAATATATTAAAGATAACACTTGGCAAAATGAGAGTATCCATTAAATATTAACCAATTCAAGAGCTGGCTCCATTTCTAAAAGTTTTAACATCAACAGAACTGGATAGAAAAGTATTAAGGAAATCAGAAAATGCTTAGCCACTATGCATCTAGAAAATATATAATTAAGAGTGATTCAAAGCTTTTATTTGACTACACATGGAAGTACCAATTAACACTAATGGTATCTTCCATTAGTGCCCCTTATTCTTTTCCCTTTTTCGACACTGTCTCTCCCTTACACATTTCAATTTTTCTCTCTCTGCTGCTATGAAAGTGAAAAAGGAATCCCAATGGTATATTAATTTCATAAATCTTAAATAATTTGTAATTCATACCTTTTCAAGATCTTCAATTTTCTTTTCCAATGTGCTACTTGAGACCAAATTACCAGAAGCATTTGCATCCCTGTTATACCTGCTGAACCCACTTCTATCTGTTCGGGGAAATCTACTTGAGACATCTTCTTCAGAGGCAGTGGTTGTGCTATGGAAATAAAAAAGATACAAAATTTTTAAAGATACCTAATATTCAGCAAGAAGAGGGCCAAGAGTATTTTCTATTCACCCTAAACAATTATCATTCCCCTGAGGACACATGGTTATAACAGCCAACTTATTTATAATTATGGAAGTTAACCATTATTCCAACACAATAAAAAAAATTTTTTTTAATTAATTCTTTTGACCAGTATCTACTGAGTAGCTGCTAAGTACCAGACACTGTTATGAGTACTGAAGATGGAACAGGAAACACAGACATGCAAACACGGACTCTGACTTTCATAGAGCTTTCAGTGTAACAGGAGTATAACCAATGACAATAAAGCAAGACAACCATCACAATAAGGTAAGTGTAAGGTGCTCTGAGAACTATGACAGGGGACCTAATGTAGCCTATCTCTAGTGAAGAACCACTTCCTTTCTCTTTTTATTTTTAAATTCCATTACATCATGGACCAATACTTTTTTTTTTTTGGCTGCGTTGGGTCTTCACTGCTGCACACAGGCTTTCTCTAGTTGCGTCGAGCAGGGGCTACTCCTCACTGCGGTGCATGGGCTTCTCATTGAGGTGGCTTCTCTTGTGGCAGAGCACAGGCTCTAGGCACACAGGCTTCAGTAACTGCAGCACGCGGGCTCAGTAGTTGTGGCTCACGGGCTTAGTTGCTCCGCGGCATGTGGGATCTTCCCAGACCAGGGCTCAAACCCGTGTCCCCTGCATTAGCAGGCGGATTCTTAACCACTGCGCCACCAGGGAAGTCCCCATGGACCAATACTTTTGTAAGATCAAACAAAAATGAACTGGAAAAATAAAAGTAAAAAAGGCCATACAAAATACAAGCCTAAATGTTTTATTAGATTCAGACCCATAAAATTATATTTCAAAAATAGGATAAACAAAAAAAGAAAAGAATTACATAAAACTGCATAATTTTCATTGGAAGTATGCATATAGGCAATTATAGAAAACAGCTATGGCACTAGCAACTTTTGTCATTTCATAATTCTTATTTAACCAAAAGTTATCACTGAAATAGCCATTCTTCATATTAAACACCAATTCACACACTCTGAACTAATAGCATGTATGTCAATATTTAAAGTTTTTAATATAACAAATAAGCTTGCTTCTTGCTTTTGCATTAGTTATCTATTACTGAATAAAAAAATATGCCAAAACTTAGTGGCTTAAAACAACACAGTTATTATCTGACAATTTCTGTTGGTCAGGAATCTGGAAGCAGATTAGCTGGGTGTTCATGATTCAGGGTCTCTTATGAGGTTTTAGTCAAGATGTTGGTCAGGGCTACAGTCATCTGAAGGCCTGTCTGGACTGGAGAATTTGCCTCACTCACAGAGCTGATGGCAAAAGGCCTCAGCTTCTCACTGGCTGTTGGCCAAAAGCCTCAATTCCTCAGTATGAGGGCCTCTCTACTGGGCTGTTCACAACAAGGCAGCTGGCTTCCAGAAAGAAAGCGACACAACAACCAAGACAGACACTGCAGTCTCTGTTATGACCTAAACTCAGAAGTGACATACTATCACATCAACCCCATGTTGAATGTGGAAGGGGATTACACAAGATGAAAATACCAGGAGGTAGAACTACCTGGGGGCTCTTTTGGAGGCTGGCATCATTCTTGCTAATTTACCTAATCCAGGTTGGACTGATGACAGTGCTGGTCACAAGGGGTAAGGTATATCTAAACTACCTCTACGATTTGTTTTAGTAGCACTCACAACAGAGAAATTGGTTTCACAGATGTATATTGACCAGAACAGGGGAAGAGACTTTAAAGCAATTTTAGCAAGCTCAGGATATTCAGCTTTAACTTTTACCCAATATGCAGAAAATGACACTTTTCAAAATTTGTCCTCAATTCTTTATTGGTAGCCAGTTCCGAAAATTTATCCATCAAAAGTATAGTTAAATCTAAAATAACTTTTGATGAAAAATAATAGATTCTTGATCTATTAATTTCCTATGCATGGGTTTTCTTTTGATGGAAAATAAAATTCAAAGTGTCTTATCAAATTTGTAAGGTATATGATTATAACATTTTGCAACAGTGCAATACTAAAATCATCACCTACTTACTGATAAATTGTGGAACCCATCATAACAATTTGAAGAATCTTTTCCCCCAAATTTCTAACTTTCATTTTTGTCCTTTGACCTTATGTAACACTGAGAACATTTGATATTTCTTTCTTGCACGAAAGGCTAATTAAGATCATTTTTAAAAAAAGAATGATGCTATCAGACAAGTAAACTTAATTCACATATTTTAAAAGCTGGGGACCAAACTAGTTTCTTCTTTTAAAAATTGAAGTATAGTTGATTTACAAAACCTGATTTTTTATCTTGTAAAAACATGAAGTGTTCATGCCAAAGGTCAAATACTTTGCCTGAAAATTTCCCTTTAAAAATTATTGTATACCTCAGCATATGGTAACAGTTGATTGGCTCAGCTTCCAAACTATCATTTAGTTTTTTTAAAACCTCAAATTTAATGTATTAGTGTTTAAGTAATTCACACTTTTAGTGAACTGTTAATTTAGTTGATATACCAAGTACACTATTTAGTTCAGCCGACATAACAAAACTTTCTCAATGAAACAAGCAGGACGTTGATTTACATTCTGGCACAAGTTCCAACATTTTTTCCCTGTCACTGTCTATATAATAATCAGAATATACTCCTGCAAAGCAAAGCAAAACACCAAACCACATTTGTTGACTTGTTAACTCTTCAAAGTTTTATATACTTCAGAGCAAGCTGTGTTTGTCAGCAAGGAAGCTGAAAAATAAATTCTTCCTTCACATTACTGTCATGTTAGCAAAATCAATGTGTTGATCATATTGTAACAGTAATTCCTTTGCTATCCTGATTTGTCTAAGAGTTGGTCTTCTGTATGACTAAAACTGTCCCTAAATACACCAAGCTATGGGTGTTGCTGGGAAGTGTTACATGAACTACCTTCTTTGCTACAGATTCCTCCAACACCTTCCAGCAAACATCTTTGTCTTGTCATTTGTGTGTAGTTTTTTAATGTTAGCAACCTGAAGTCAGACTGTAAAAGAAACTCACAGAATACTAATGAAATCCTGAATACATATGAAATCCTGAAGATCTGCTTCTGTCAGCTTCTTAACTGTAATAGTTCTTCTTTCAAATAAGGCATTTGTGGTTGTGAATATAATTATGTCATGCATATAAATGCCACTTAAATTTTGATGGTTTTATTGTTTTAGCAGCCAGTACATCACTGCAAATAACCCACTGTGGTTCTAGCACTTCCCATCAATAATGGTTAAAAATTAAACTCAATATAGGAGGGAGGATACTTCCCAACAAAACTAGTACAAACTCTTTTGGTCTGTACCTCTTTGAAATTACTTCCATCATCATCATCATTTGGTTTAGTATTACTGTCACATTCAGAAAAGATGTATCTTTTTTTATTTAAAAAAAAATCTAGGAAAGCTTCCTTTATCATAAGTAAATTAAGATTGAAAATAAAGAATATAAATTTTACTTCCTAGATTTAGATAATACTAACAAAAGCAGAAATTGAAAAGAATAAAAACGATTTTTAGTTTTTATTTGTTTTATTTTGATTTAACTATTATATATTTACTTTTTAATTATTTTACTTATGGGAAAAGAATATGCCTGATTAAATGTAACACATGATTTTTAAGGTAAATAAATCCTTCTTCAATTCTTACACATTTTGGGGTACAAATGACTAACATAAAAATAACACAGGTAGAGCAGAATACACATTCTTCTCTAGCTTGCATGGTATACTAACCAAGATAAACCATATTCTGAGCCAAAAAACACACTTTCACAAATTTAAAAGAACAGAAATCATATAATGTCTGCTCTTAGACCACAAGAGAATTAGACTAGAACCAGTAACAGAAAGATAACTGGAAAGCCCCAAAATAACATGCAGATTAAACAGTGCACTTCTAAATAACACATAGGTCAAAGAAGAAATCTCAAGAGAAATTTTAAAATATTTTGAACAAAACGAAAACGAACCCACAACTTACAACTTACAACTTGTGGAATGCAGTAAAAGCAGTGCTTAGAGGAAAATTTATAGCAATGAACGCATGTATTAGAAAAGAAGATAGATCTAAAATGAATAATCTAAGTTTCTACCTTAGGAAACTAGAAAAGAAAGAGCAAATTAAATCCAAAGTAAGCAGAGTAAAAGAATAACAAGAACCAGAGCAGAAATCAATGAAATTGAAAACAGGAAACCAATACAGAATAATCAATGAAACCAAAAGCGATTTCTTTGAAAATACCAATATAAGCAATAGGCCTCTAGCCAAGCTAACTAAGAAAAAGAGAGGACACAGACAACTAACATCAGAAATGAAAGAGGGACTATCACTAAAGATACCATGGACATTAAAATGATAATAAAGGAATACTGTGAACAACTCTGACCACAAATTTGATAACCTAGATGAAATAGATCAATTCCTTGAAAGATACAATCTGCCAAAACTCACACGAGAAGAAACAAACATCTGAATAGGCCTGTATGTATTAAAGAAATTGAATCAGTAATTAATAACCTTGCAAGACAGAAAGAAAGCACGAGGCTCAGATGGATTCCCTAGTGAATCCCACCATACATTAAGGGAAGAAATTATACACATTCTCTAAAATCTCTTCCAGAAGATAAAAGCAGAGGGAATATTTCCTAACTCATTTTATGAGTCCAGCATTACCCTAATACCAAAACCAAAGATATCACAAGAAAAGAAAACTAAACACTAAGATGTCTCATGAACATTGATGCAAAAATCCTCAACAAAATATTTGCAAATCAAATTCGAGAATGTATAAAAAGAATTATACACCAAAATCAAGTGGGATTTATTCAAGGCTGGTTCATCAGTTAAAACAAAAAATCAATTAATGTAATCTATCACAGTAACAGGCTAAAGAAAATCACATGATCACACATAAATTCAGAAAAAGAATTTGATAAACTCTAACATCTATTCATGATAAAAACTGGACAAACTAAGCACAGATGGGAACTTCCTTGACTTGATAAAGAATACCTACAAAAAACCTACATCATACGAAATGGTAAGACACTCAAAAGCTTTCCTGCTAAGATCAGGAACAAGGCAAGAATGTCCCCCCCACCCCACCATTCCTTTTCAACATCTTACTGGAAGTCCTAGGTAATGCAATAAGACAAGAAAAGGAAATAAAAGTTATACAGACTGGGAAGGAAGAAATAAAACTGTCTTTGTTCACAAATGATAAGATGGAGAAAATGTGAAAGAATCCACACCAAAAAATTCCTGGAACTAATAAGCAATTATAGCAAGGTTGCAAGATACAAGGTTAACATACAAAAGTCAATCCCTTTCCTACACGCTAGCATTGAACAAGTGGAATTTGAAATTAAAAACACAATACATTTACATTAGCTCTCTCCAAAATGAGATACTTAGGTATAAATCTAACCAAATATGTACAACATCTACGTGAGGAAAACAACAAAACTCGAATAAAAGATACCAAAGAAGAACTAAATAGAGAAATAATCCCTGTTAATGGATAGGAAGAGTCAACATTGGCAAGATGTCACTTCTTCCCAACTTTGATTTCCCACTGATCTACTGGCTCAATGCAAGCCCAATCAAAATCTTAGCAAGTTATTTTGTGGCTATTGACAAACTAATTCTAAAGTTTACATGGAGAGGCAAGATCCAGAATAGCCAACACAATATTAATAAACAATGTTGGAGGGCTAACACTACCTAACTTCAAGACTTACTATAAAGCTACAGTAATCAAGCAGTGCAATACTGGTGAAAGAAGAGACAAATAGAGCAATGGAACAGCAATGGAAGCAGAAAGAGACTCACATAAATAACCCACAAGTCATCTTTGACAAAGGAGCAAAGGCAATACAATGGAACAAAACAGACTTTTCAACAAATGATGTTGGAACAACTGGACATCCGTGTGCAAAAAATGAAAAATAAGACAAAGACCTTATACCCTTCACAAAAGTTACTTCAAAATGGATCATGGACCTAAATGAAAAATACAAAACTACAAAATTTCCTAGAAGATAACTAACATAGGAGAAAATGTAGAAGACCCTGGATATGCTGATGACTTCTTAGATAAAACACCAAAGGCACAATCCATGAAAGAAACTGATAGCTGGACTTCATTAAAATTAAAAACTTCTGCTCTGTGGAGTGAAGTAAGTCAGAAAGAGAAAAACAAATATCGTATATTAACACATGTATGTGGAACCTAGAAAAATGGTACAGATGAGCCGGTTTGCAGGGCAGAAGTTGAGACACAGATGTAGAGAACAAACGTATGGACACCAAGGGGGGAAAACCGCGGTGGGGTGGGGATGGTGGTGTGCTGAATTGGGCGATTGGGATTGACATGTATACACTGATGTGTGTAAAATTGATGACTAATAAGAACCTGCAGTATAAAAAAACAAACAAGCAAGCAAAACAACTAATACTAAACTTTCATTGGGTTATTTGTATGGAAATATGTTAATATAAATGTTCCAGACATTACATGAAATTTCTAAAAAAAAAAAGGTAATTTTAGAAAAATAAATGGATGACAGTAAACTATAAAAAAAAAAAAAAAATTCTGCCCTGTGAAAGATAATGTTAAGAGAACAAGAAGACAAGCCAGCCTGGGAGAAAATATTTACAAAAGACATATCTGATAAAGAACTGTTATCCAAAATATACAAAGAATCCTACAACTCAACAATAACAAACCACCCGATTGAAAAATGGGCCAAAGAACTTAACAGACACCTCAGCAAAGAAGGTATACAGATGGCAAATAAGCATATGAGAAGATGTTCCATATCATATATCATCAGGGAAATGCAAACTAAAATGAGATACCACTGTACACGTATTAAAATGGCTAAAATCAGGATCAATGCTGGTGAAGATGTGGAGTAACATGAACCCTTATTCACTGCTGGTGGGAATGTAAAATGGTACAGCCACTTCGGCAACAGTTTCGTGGTTTCTTATAAAACTAAATATACTCTTACCACCAATCATGCTCCTTGGTATTGACCTAAAGGAGCTGAAAACATATGTCTACCCAAAAACCTGCACATGGGTGTTTATAGCAGCTTTATTCATAATTGCCAAAACTTGGGAGCAACCACGATGTCCTTTCAAGGTGAATAGACAAACTACAGAAAATGGAATATTATTCAGCACCTAAAAAGAAATAAGCTATCAAGCCATGAAATGATATGGAGGAAACTTAAATGCATATTACTAAGTGAAAGAAGCCAATCTGAGAAGGGTATATACTGTATGGTTTCAGTTATATGACACTGTGGAAAAGGCAAAAACTATGGAGAGAATAAAAAGATCAGAGAGTAAAATGATACCATAGTGATGGATACATGTCATTATACATTTGTCCAAACTCACAGAATGTACAACACCAAGAGTGAATCATAATGTAAACTATGGACTTTGGGTGGTTATGATGTGTCAGTGTAAGTTCATCAATTGTAACAAATGTGCCTCCCTGTTGAGGAATGTTGATAATGGGGAGGCTATCCATGTGCGGGGACAGGTTTATATGGGAAATCTCTCTACCTTTCCCTCAATTTTGCTCTAAATACTTAAATTAAAAAAAATCACGTACGTACCACAGCACCTGAACTAGTTGATATCCTGTTCTGAAAGGATTCCGCTTATCATGCACTTAGGCGTGATGATGACAATGTTAAAATGCAATTCAGGCTTCTAAATATTTACTCTTAAGTTTTATTCTTACCTTGTCATGGATTACTTACAAACAGTTCAAGGACCACACTTTTGAGCAGCATTATGCTAAAGAATGTTTAAACTCAGACTTAAAAGAGGAATAAGAATGTGTAAATATCTAGAAACAAAGAGTGCGCGGCCCTTTGAGAAACAGAAAAATCCAATATGGCTAAAGCATGAAAGGTAAATATAGGGGTGATAAGATATGACACTGGAAAAGCAAGCAGGAGACCTGAAAGCTATTTTTTGAAGGATTTCAACTAATGGTCTCCAAATTTATCCATTACATACACATTGGTATGTATATTTATCTACTATCTTTATAATCGATTTACAATATCATTATATTTGGTTATATATTAAATATTACATATTCATATATACTTTATTATACAAACATATATGTAAATCAAATAATATGATTTACAATATGATATTGTTAAAATATTATCTGTATCACAAAAAATATAACATAAAGGGGTGAACAGAATTTTAAATGTACATCTTTTTTTTTTTTTTGGCTGCGTTGGGTCTTTGTTGCTACGCGCAGGCTTTCTCTATTTGCGGCGAACGGGGGCTACTCTTCGCTGCGGTGCGCGGGCTTCTCACTGCAGTGGCTTCTCTTGCTGTGGAGCACGGGCTCTAGGCGGGCAGGCTTCAGTAGTTGTGGTGCACAGGCTCAGTAGTTGTGGCTCGCGGGCTCTAGAGGGCAGGCTCAGTAGCTGTGGCACATGGGCTTAGTTGCTCCATGGCATGTGGGATCTTCCCGGACCAGGGATGAAACCCATGTTCCCTGTGTTGGCAGGCGGATTCTTAACCACTGTGCCACCAGGGAAGTCCCTAAATATACATTTTAATTATTTATGGTACAAATTTTTTTGTTTTCACAAAAATTGACTATAATAATTTTAATGAAAGTATAATTTGAATATGCTTTACTTCGGAGGAACTTATTTTAACTCTTTGTGATATATAGAGATTTGAAGGTGTAGTTCTAAAATGAGCTTGCATATTTGATTTTTAATGTCTGTAACAGCAGAAAGAGATGCCTCACAGTAAGAATTTAAAGTTTTTAAAATTTTCACTTAAAACTCCAAAGCAAGCATCAAAATTTTTTTCTAATTTATAAGAACAGATCTGATTTTATGTATCTTGCCAACTGAACAACCACATGATCACCTTTGCGTTTATATACTTGTTTTTATATTCTCCTTAAATTCCCCCCCGACCTATCCATTTTGTATTAGTTAAACAACATAATAATTCATAAATCCATCTAACCATTCAAATTGCACTACTGTGCAACATTTAGAAAGTGAACAAAGCACACTTTCCTCAGGGTACCTCAAATACTAAATAATCATTTGATACATAGAACAAGGGAGTAAATAACAAGTACACAGTGCTAGCTATTAAGTATACAGTGGGCCCTACGAATCTGTGGGTTCCACATCCAGACTGAACCAACCCACATCGAAAATATTCAGGGGGGAAAAAATGCTAGAAATTTCCAAAAAGCCAAACTTATATTTATATAGCACTCACATTGTATTAGGTACTATAAGCACTCTAGAGATAATTTAAGTATACAGGAGGATGTGAATAGATTATATACAAATACACCATTTTATATAAGGGACTTGAGCATCCACAGATTTTGGTATCCTCAGGGTCGGGACCCAATCCCCCCTCCGTGAATATCAAGGGATGACTGTAAATGTCTTACTGTCTTTTAGATTAAAAGGTAAATATAAACAGAAGATCTAACATTTTCCTCCTGCATCCTAACATTATCTTGTGTATCACCCTGCCATGGAGACCAGTTTAGACTCATTTAAAGGTAATAGGAAGTCATTAAAGCAGGGAAAGTGACAGAATCATTTTAATAAAATGCACTGGAAATGAGCAAAACTGAAGGCAGCGAGACCAGTTTGAAGGGTATTGTAATCATCTACGTAAGAGACGATGGTGTCCCTGGACTTCCCTGGTGGCGCAGTGGTTGAGAATCTGCCTGTCAATGCAGGGAACACAGGTTCAATCCTTGGTCTGGGAAGATCCCACATGCCGCGGAGCAACTAAGCCCATGCACCACAACTACTGAAGCCCAAACACCTAGAGCCTGTGCTCCGCAACAAGAGAAGTCACCACAATGAGAAGCCCGTGCACCACAACGAAGAGTAGCCCCTGCTCGCCACAAATACACAAAGCCCACACGCAGCAACAAAAACCCAACACTGCCAAAAATTTATTTATTTATTTATTTTTCTTTTTAGAAAAAGAGATGATGGTGTCCTAGATTGGTGGGTTGGCACTGGAGCTACAATGACTGAATTTAAGTGAGGTAGTGAAGAAAGGGGAGGAGAGGGGAGGGGAGGGGAGGGAAGGAAAAGGAAAAGGGAAGGAAAGGAAAGGAAGAAAGGAAGGAAGGAAGGAAGAAAGAAAGAGTCAAAAGCAATGTCCAGATTTCTGACTTGAGCAAGAATGGATTTTGATACCAACTACTGAAATCCACTAAGTTTCACAAGTTTACTTTTGAACATGCTGAGTTTAAGATGCTTCTAAGATACCTAAAAGTAGATATTTGAAAGTTGTTGGTTATATAGGTATAGAGCTAATGATTTAGAATCATCAACATAGGTATATACAGTAACCAAAGTCACCAGAGTGAAAGAAATTTCTAGAACAAATACACAGAACAAAAAGAGAATAAAGTCTAAGACAAAGAGCTGAGTAACACCAACACATAAAGAGTAAGTACAGGAAAGGAAGAACTACAAATAAAAACTGGGAAATACTGGCAAAGTGGTAGGAAGAAAATCAAGAGGGTAAGGTATCACCAAAGCCATTATCTATCATGTTATAAAAGAGCATTAGAATCATTTTAAAGGACCTCTTTTCACTTAAAAAGAAGTCCACTTATCTGCATCAACCACAGATTATTCAAGTAGAAACCACAACGCTGACAACTACAAACGAAAACCTAAAAATGTGGATATCCCTTAATATGTTTGTATTTGCTTGATGTACAAGCTTAAAACAGCATTTCAAAAAGTTTAACCTATTAACAATTTTAAAAATCCTTCATATTAGGCCTGTCAATACACAAGTGATAATATCATACACACTCAAAACAAGGAATAATTATTACTGAAAAACATAATCAGTGATTTATCCCCATTAGGTATTAGGTCTGTAAAGAACACTGTCCTAATTGTGAATAACTGTGTTATGTTTTAACTTGATCTTATTACCAAATTTAGCTCTGTTTATTTTAAAAACAGAAATGTTTTTAACCTATTTTTGAGGGCTGGATATGTACAGCGCAAAATACCCAGAATAAAAGATTGTTTTATTAACTCCAAAAAGATTGTAACGTTCTATTCAGGAATGTTAACACAAATCTCTAACCAATACAATTCCAAAAAGAATCCCCCTCTGCCCTTAGCTACAAAGTATTAACCATAATGTTCAGAAAAGGAAAAAGAATAAACAGTATCATCAAAGATAAATACCACCATTTACCGAAATTTTCCCCCTCTGGGAATTTTCATATTTTCTGTGGAAAGACTAGAAGGTGTTGTGCTGGGGGATAAAACTATCACGAGAACAAGATTGGCAGCATTATGAGATTACAGCTAGAGGAATTTTCCACTAAAATAGATATTTTAAACCTTAGCAATTAGAAGAAATACAAGACCCATGAGTAAAATTCTAGTTTTAGAATGGATACCAAATATTTAGAAGTATTAGGTAAGTTGTGAAATTATTAAATAACCAAGAAGTACATGATTGGTCTCCATATTTTTAATGTTTCACTACCTTATTCAATTCCACCACCACTGTCCCAAACAGCCCCTCACTCTGTGTAGGTCTTCTCTCTCTTCTCCCTTTAAACACACACACACACACACACACACACACACACACACACGGCAACAACTAAAGACCAAAATCATCTCTCAGACTCTTTATTAAAATTGTGATACATATTCATTGTGGGAAACAGATAACATGAATCAATATCTCCAGTAACTCCACCAACCCAGAGATAACGGCTGTTATGTTCTACAATATATTAGTAGTTCATAACCGTTTTGGATTGCAGATCTCTTTGAAAATCTGATGAAAAATATAGCTCTTCTCCCAGATAACCATGATATTCTTTTACATAGAATTTTAGCAGCTCATCAATAGAGTTCAAGTTAAGAACGCTTATATATATTATGATAGACGTTGTTTTGTATCATACTCTTTGTAATATGCTTTCCCTCTCTCCATTTAACATAAATAGGTAATAATTTTCCTATAATTATTAATTCCTATAATTAATGGTTTTCTAAAGAATCAGTTTAATGCCTGTATTGTAACTTTATATTAATATGCTATAGCTTATAACCTATCTCATTGTTAGAAATTTAAGTTTCTCCAGTTAGCGGCTATCATACATGTTCATTTCTGGTATGTTACGTATATGAATTATTCTAAAGCGATCACTATAAACTTAACCAAGTAAACATTCTACTAAGAAAATTACACATTGGGGGAAAAAAAACCCCAAAACAGATGACCACTGATCCATCTTTCTTAAACCTTGAGTTTCAGAAATTTCATGACCCCCCCTCCAAATAATTATCCAAATTATTTAAACATGTTTTAAAAAGGAGTTCAGTGAATATGTTAAGAGACGTTCTAGGTAAACAGGAGTTGATTCAATAAAATAGAGCTTAACTACAGTGACTGCTTAACAAACTCAATGCTTAAAAAGTACATCCTTGATATTTGTAAGAAAAAATTTAATATTTAATCCATAATTTACAAGAACACACAAACTAGTCTTGTGGGTGGCTTGTACCCTCTAATGACTTTTTAAGTTTGTCTAGTCGTATATGTATCATAGGTTATTTGGTTTGCTGAAAATATTTTCTAACATATAATGCCAAATTTCTATCCTTTAGCACATTCCTCCTTTTTTCACCCCATTAATCAGCAGACACCCTCTCCAAAAAACATACATTCTCCAGTCTTTGCTACAACTTGCTGACAGATTAAAGTAATGAAGTGTTGATATACAATATAACAAATTCCTCTAGATAAGGAATTGATAATTTCAGATCTAGATTTTGCGTTTGTTTTTATTTGGTGTGTGTTCAACTATGAGTTGCTATGAGTCCATGAATAATGACTAGAAACTTAAAAAAAATTTTTTTGTTGTTTGTTTTATAACAGTATTAAACATGGCTAAACCTTTGAGAGCTGAAAAGTAACAAACCATGTGCTTTAGGCTATGAAAATAAAAGAAGTAACAAGTATATGAACAGGTCACAAGTAAAATAATGGTCTAAAAATGGGTGGGATGGGTAGGGGAGGGAGATCCAAGAGGGAGGGGATATATGTATACATATAGCTGATTAACTTCACTGTACAGCAGAAACTTACACAACACTGTAAAGCAATTATACTCCAATAAAAAAAAAGCTTAAAAATAAAAACATACACCATGTGAAATCAATTTTCTACCTAATTTAACACAATATATAAATAAAGCTTTTGATGAAGATTTGTAAGAAAGTTATTCCCCTAATGATTCTAACTAAAGAATGCAAATCTGAAAAGTGCCAATTATAATTTAAGGTTTATAATTTAATAAGGATTAAATATGTATGAATGATACAGCAAACTTGATAAGTTACTGAAGTTTATTTTTATTCCCCAAACCAAAAACTGATGATAAAAACTCTTTTGAAAAAAAAAAAGAAAAAAAAAAACTCTTTTGGTTTGAAAATGTGGCCTGGAAATAGGCCAAATCAAAGCTATTTGATTGGCAATGCTTGCTAGCAAAAGAAAAAAGATTCTTTCCAGTTTAAACTATTCATGTTAAGTAAAAATTACCAAGCACAAGTTTCATTATATCTACATCAAAATTACTCAGAAATGAAAATAAAAGCAGCAGCAGTGGCAAACATATCAGACCTACTTAGTCAATTGTTGATTACCTTGGCCTTCTTATCTCTTTTAAAAGGTAAACACTGGGACTTCCCTGGTGCCGCAGTGGTTAAGAATCCACGTGCCAATGCAGGGGACATGGGTTCGAGCCCTGGTCTAGGAAGATCCCACATGCCATGGAGCAACTAAGCCCTTGCACCACAACTACTGAAGCCCACGCACCTAGAGCCCATGCTCTGCAACAAGAGAAGCCACCGCAATGAGAAGCCCACGCACCGCAACAAAGACTCAACGCAGCCAAAAATAAATAAATTTATTTAAAAGAAAGTTAAACATTGAATTTTATCTATATAATAACTTAGTATTAAAATTAGAGCTCTTCTTAATCAATGTTTTATTTTAGATGAATTATAATAACCACAACTTTTAACCAAATATTTTAAACTTTAACATAAAAGTAGGGGAAGACACAGGTTTTTTATGTATAAATCTAGGTAGATTGTCTTGTGCAAGCATGTGGGTTCTGGAGTCAGGTTGCCCAAGTTAAAATCCAGACTGTTCTGTTCACTAGCTTCGTAACCACAGTGAAATGATTCTACCTCTTTATCCCACTTCCCTCACCTACAAAATGGAAGTAAATATTATACCTACAGTACCTACTTTACAAGATAACTTTGAGAATTGAATGAGATCTCTATGTAAAGCTTCTTGGACATTATAAGAACTTGATAAGATTTACCATTATTCCATAATTATTAGCACAAGCATGACCACACCTTCTGCAACCTTCATGGCTTCAACAGGGACAGAAGCTAATATCTCAGTCATCTCCGTTAAACAACTTATACTTAATTGTGATTTTCCTCCTATACATGTGCACACACACTCAAACACATTTTCTGATAAAAGCATTACTCCTTGTGTATAGCTGGTGCTATGGACTTGCTAGGGTCTGAATGTCTGTGCCCCCCCCCAAAATTCGGTTGAAATCCTAACGTCCAATGTAAGGGTAATAGGAGGTGAGGCTTTGGGAGGTGCCTAGGTCACAAAGGTGGAGTCCTCATGAATGGAGTTAGTGCTCTTATAAAAGAAATCCCACAGAGCTCTCTAGCCTCTTCCACCATGTGAGGACACAGTGAGAAGCTGTTAGTCTGCAACTGGCAAGAGGGCCTTCACCAACCAGAACCTGACCCTGCTGGCACTCTGATCTCTGACTTCCAGGCTCCAGAACTGTGAGAACTAAATTTCTGTTGTCTGTGATATTTTGTTATAGTGGCCTGAATGAACTAAGATCAGAATGAATTGGATACTCCCAAAATTCATATGCTGTAAGCACTAACCCCGATGTGATGGTATATTTGGAAGCAGGGCATTTGGGAGGTAATTAGGTTTAGATGAGGTCATGAGGGTGGGGCCCTAATGATGGGATTAGTGTCTTTATCAAAAGAGACACCAGGGAAGCCACCCCTTCTCTCTCCACCATTTGAGGACACAGTAAGAAGGCAACTCTCTGCAAGTCAGGAAGAGAACCCTCATCAGAACCAGACCACGCTGACTCTCTGATCTTGGACTTTACAGCCTCCAGAACTGTAAGAAAATAAATTTCTGCTCTAGCCATCCTGTCTATGGTATTTTGTTATGGTATCCCAAGCTGACTAATACAGATGGTATATCTGTATTTTCTGTGTTTAAATACACAAGGGAAAATGACTCAGTTTTTCTTTTGCTAAGTTCATCAAACCCTTACAAATTCATGGTGTGTGCAGTGTTCAAAGACTGCAGACTATGTCAGAATAAGTCGTGGTCAGAAAGACATTACACTCCTGCCTACGATGTAATTTCTTTTTAAGAGCACAATATTAAGGTTTCTTATTTTTCAAACAGCTGCTTGAAACAGTTCTAGTTAGTTAAGCCATGGTCAGGAAGACATTACACTGATGTCTACAATATGTTGTTAGTCATAACTTAAGGATTCTTACCTTTTGTATCTGCCTGAAACTGTTCTAGATGGCTCCTGTAAAGTAAAAAAAAAAATGACATATCAGTTTGGGTATGTGTATAAGCACACAATTCCGTATTATATAAAACTATTGATAGAGAATATTGGAACAATTACCATTGCTTTTTTTAAAATAATTCTTTTATAGATTTATTTATTTTTACTTATTTATCTTTGGCTGCACTGGGTCTTTGTTGCTGCTCGCGGGCTTTCTCTAGTTGCAGCAAGCGGGGGCTACTCTTTGTTGTGGTGTGCGGGCTTCTCATTGCGGTGGCTTCTCTTGTTGTGGAGCACGGGCCTTAGGCGCACGGGCTTCAATAGTTGTGGCACGTGGGCTCAGTAGTTGTGGCTTGCGGGCTCTATAGCGCAGGCTCAATAGCTGTGGCACACAGGCTTAGGTGCACCGCGGCATGTGGGATCTTCCCGGACCAGGGCTCAAACCCGTGTCCCCCTCATTAGCAGGCGGATTCTTAACCACTGCGCCACCAGGGAAGTCCCTTTAAAACTATTTTTGAAACCACAGTAACTAGGATTTAAATGTTTAATCACTGGTTATTTAGATAAAGCAGAAAGAAATACTAAGGTTATGTATATGCACTCAAAGTACATTTTATTGAATGTAGATAATAATGATTTCATATGGAACTTTTCCCCTTAAGTTTCACAAACAGTACTCCAACTAACATTTTATCAAGGTTTTCTTTCATAAAAGTCCCTAATCTTATTCTATATGAACTAAAACTTAAGGCACAGACTTTAAATGATATCTGTCTAAATATGCATTAGAAAAAATGCTAATAGTGCCTTAAGTTCCAAAACATAACACCTCTCTCACTTTGGTTATAACTGAAATATTTCAAAACATGACATCAGCTTGATTATCCACACTATCTCTTGCTGCAATGAAATAAGCAAAATTGCTAAATAAGAATAGCCCTTGTTGCATTTACTGATTTGTGGGTAACTAACTGATATATTGATTGTAATGGTAGAAACAACCTGGCAATAAATAATATTTCTGAGGCTTAAAGTAGGCATTTTCCCCTAACATGGTAAAACTTAAGACTAATACACATTTAGAGTAGAATTTTAATAAACACAGAAAGGTGAAATGGAGGATGTTTTCAGCAACACTACACTGTCGTGGCATTATACTAATGTTATACTTTGACCCAACTATAAATGACTTAAAGTCAGGTATCAGGTAAGTTGCCATTTAAGTATACTAATAAGTTGTATAATATCTGTTTTCTACATTTCTCACAGCTTTTTTTTTAAACAACTAGTCACTTAAAACATATCTCAAGTTTTACGGTATTTTCTCTACAGCTAGTTTGGTGCAACTGATCAAATTACAACTCGGACATACTTGATGAAATTACTCCATGCTCATGTCCAAGATGTATAAACAATTAGATTTAAGCCTATTTCTGTATAACTAATATTCAAGAGCTAAGATTCTAAAGCAGACCAACAACTCTTAAGCTTATTATTTATTGGTTAGATTTGAATATGCTTTTTATTAGACAACACTTAAGCTTACTGTTTATTGGTCAGATTTGAATACAGTTTTTATTAGATTATACATTTTGTAACTAAATGTTATTTCACAGTGACTCTAGTAATCAAATTCTATTGCTTAGGGACTTCCCTGGTGGTGCAGTGGTTGGGAATCTGCCTGCCAATGCAGGGGACACAGGTTCAAGCCCTGGTCCAGGAAGATGCCACATGCCGCAGAGCAACTAAGCCCGTGAGCCACAACTACTGAGCCTGCGCTCTAGAGCCTGCAAGCCACAACTACTGAGTCTGCGTACCACAACTACTGAAGCCCGCACACCTAGAGCCCGTGCTCCACAACAAGAGAAGCCACCGCAATGAGAAGGCCGCACACCACAACTACGAGTATAGTCCCCGCTCACCACAACTAGAGAAAGCCTGCGCGCAGCAACAAAGACCCAATGCAGACAAAAATAAATAAATAAAAAATAAATTTATATATATAAAAAAAATTCCATGGCTTAACAATGGAATGTTCCCCAAATTGGATAGACTATATTAATATTAGCAGAGATTGGGAGGGGTGGTAGCCTGCTTCTCATGTGTATTCAAGACTCACATTTACAGATGGAATTTAAAGTGATCTCTATGCCCTGCTAAAAAGAGGAAACTGAAATGTTAGATAGAAAAAAAAAATCAGCCCCTATAGTGCAGTAAAAGAGTCCCTTATAACTTTAAGGAGGAAAATTCTTGATGTTTCTATACATTAATACAAAATTCTATACAAATATAAACCTTAGATTTGTTAACTAGAAGCCCTCTATATTTCTGTGACCACAAAGATTTCCAAGCAAAGAGTGATAACTTCATAATTACTATAACTGTTAAAGTTGAAAATTCCATTCTAAATGTGGGGCGGGAGGGAGAAGAAGTACCTTCACTATCACTGAAATTGCTTGTAAAAAATACAAATGCTAAGACTATATTGGTCTTAAAAGTTTCAAAGACTATGTAATTAGACCTTCCAATAACCCTAAAGTTTATTATACAACTGATTTAAAATATACTTTTCCTGAAATAATCTTTCTTGTAATGGGATGGTTTATATTACAAAAGGGAGGGGGAAAGACCTATGTAGAGCTTAGAAAATGTTGGCAAAGCACGAACTGTTTTATGAGTTTAACTAAAACATTCTGCTTCATTCAAGCTTAGAATGGTCAATAAGGAAATTCCACAAACATTGTCTTTACAGGTGCAGTGGCAGATCAGAACTTGTAAAGTATAAACGAATATAAAAGCATATGTGAAATATGATCAGACAAATACAGGCCCAGTAGAATATAGTAAAATAATACTGAAGTTATTCAAATAAACTTGAATAACTTCAGTATAGCCCTCGGTAAACTATGGTATACCATGGTAACTGGCTCTCAGGACTAACTTTAAAATACCTATACTGGTATACATAATGTACTAAGATACAATGTTGAAGATGAATGCAGAACAGAATATCTGTAATGTACAATTGATAAAATAACTTTAAAAATGAGAATAAAATAAGAACATTATCAAATTAACAAAGATTTTAAAAGGAAAAACTAAATAATAACCAATATTTGTAACTATAAGTGAAGTATAACCTTTAAAAATTGTGAATCACTATATTGTATACCTGTAACTTGTATAATATTGTATAGCAACTGTACTTCAATTAAAAAAAAAAAAAAAAAAGGAAAAGCTCATCATTCCCCACCTTTCCTGAACAACTTAGTCCTAAAGGCATTAGGTGGGGCAGAGCAAGGTAGGGAGGAAACAAGGTGGCCCCAACCAGAGGGTTTCAGAATACCAGAACACTCCATGAAGAAGAGCTGTTAGGCAAAGAGAATGAGAGTCCAAGAAAACTGAGGACAGCATCCATACAGCAGGGGGACTTAGCCTGGCATGAGAAATCAGAGCCTGAGCAGAATGAGGAGGGGTCTACAAAGAATGAAAAGGGAAGTCAGGTTATCAGGCCTGAGGCAAGGTCAGAAAGGGAGTCCCGTGAAGGGATACTGAGAGCCCCAAGCAGGGTGTGATGGTCATCCATTCATGAGGGGGGCCCAAAATGGGGATTTAGAGCCCCAGAAGGGTAAAGAAGGTGCTCCCTCAAAAAGGCAGCCTGGCGTGGAGAATTCACAGCCCTTGCAAGGTGTGGAGAGCATCTCTGTAGGGGATGACCAGGGCTGATGTGCCGGAGCCCAAATAGGATGAAGAGAGTGTCCACAGAGTGGCAGCCTGGCCTGGAGGCGTCAAAACCTAATCAGGTGATAAGGGGTCCCCATGGAGGAGTAATCCAGCATGAGGTCTCAGTCTGAGCAGGAACAAAGGAAGACCCTAGGGAAGAGCGGCCTGTCACAGGGTGGAGAAGCTAAGCAGGGTAAGGAGGGAATCCACAGAGGGGGTGAACTGGTGTGAGGAGTCACAACTCAAGCAGGGTAAAGAGGGCGTCCTGCAGCTTCACGAGGGATGCCCAAGCCTGAAGAAAGCGAAGAGAGTGCTCACGCACAGGGTAAAGGCAGTGCATGACGTCAGAACCCACTCGCGGTGAGGGGGGCGTAAGTGTGGGCAAGGAGTGGCAATGGGAGATAGGCTACATATAGGGGAATTGACGAAATAAGAAAACACATGAAGAATAACGGGAAAGAGGTTCCTCAGTGTCACAAAAGGGAGTTACAAATACTAGATTTAAGCCTTGTGATATTAGATTAGAATTGGCCATGTTGGTATAAATTAGTTTCAGGATCTACATAGATAGATGTAGTTAGCTAGGTAGGTAGGCAGGCAGCAAACAGATATGTATATGCATGCATGTACATATAGACACACACAGTAGGTCTGTACATAGAGCGGGACTACGAACGGTGACATCTCAATAACATGAACATAACTACAGCCCAGACCTCTGCTTCACAATATCATTTTCCAATAACAGGAATCAGGGCTCCTTAGAGAAATAGCTGCTAGCTTCCAAGACTGGAGTAAGAAGCTAAAGATGAGTCTACATTATCTTATGACGCCAGAAAACAAAGAAGTATTCCAAGAATGATGGAGACGTAGCAAAGGATACAAAAGGTTAAAGGGGCTCCCACTGGCCAAATTTGGGATAATGTGACTATTAAAATAAATAATGATGGTGTGGTAGGCGGAATAATGACCCTCAAAAGATGTTCACATTCTAATCTCTATAACCTTCAAATATATTAGGTTACATGGCAAAGGGAAATTAAGGTTGCTAATAAATGCCACTAAATAGGGAGATTATACTGGGTTATCTGATGGGCCCAACGTAATCACAAGGGTCACTGAAAGTGGAAGAAAGAGGCAGAAGAAGGTCAGAGGGAGATATGGCAAAGAAGAAAGGTCACAATGCTGACTCTGAAGGAGGAAGAGGGACAAGGAATACAGGTAGCCGCTAGGAGCTGGAAAAGGCAAGGAAACTGATTCTCCCCTACAGCCTCCAGAAAGGAATGCAGCCCTGATTTTAGCCTTTGATTTCAGTCCATGATTTTATTAGTCCAATGAGACTTCCAACTTACAGAACTGTAAGTTGATAATTTTGTGTCATTTTAAGACACCAAATTTGTGGTAATTTGTTATAGCAGCAACAGAAAACTAATACAGATGGTAAGTAAAACCCATCAGATAAAATAGGTAATAGTGAGTTGATACAGATATACAGATATAAATAGATGATAGATAAATGGATAGAGATAAATAGAAAGTTTGATGGAGATTAAGATAGCTACATGGTTCAAAGCACTTATCCACAAAATACTTATTAAGAAGGCGCAGTGAAGCCTGGCAAATACCACCTTCATCACATGACCAAAGTGACCATCATCAGCAATGGAACAAATTAAAATCATGTGTCACCTGATAGGATACACAGTGAGAAAAACATAGCACCAACTCTGTGATATTCCTGACAAAGACATACAACCTGAATCTAATTATAAGTAAATATTAGATAACCCAAACTGAAGGTCACATCACAAAATAAATGACCTATAAATCTTAAAAAGTGTTAACATTAAAGTTAAGGAAAGAAGGTATCAGATTGAAGGAAACTAAAGAGATATAGTGACTAAATAGAACATGTGATTCTGAATTAGACCCTCTTGCTATAATTTAGGACATGATTGGGACAACTGGCAAAACTTGATGATGGCTGAATATGTTAGATGGTAAAAGAATGTGTCAATTTTAATTTCCTATTTTTAAGAGCTGTGTTGTGGTTATGTAGGAGATCTTGTTTGTAGAAAACACAGAGTGTAGTATTGGGGTTAATAGGGCATCAAGTTAGCAACTTACTCTCAAACATTTTAAGGGAAAAAAATTCTCTGTACAGTGCTTGCAACTTTTCAGTAAACTTGAGATTGTATTAAAAGGCAAATCAATAAATAATCAAAGAAAGGAGAAAAATAAAACTCATAAATGTCCTCTCACAAAACGACATTGTTTACATAAACTGACAGACTTTTCTTCATAAGTAATTTAGGCAATATGTATCAGAAATTTTTTAAATCTTTAAAATGCATTATGGGGAATTCCCTGGCGGTCCAGTGGTTAGGACTCTGTGCTTTCACTGCAGGGGGCACGGGTTCGATCCCTGGGGGAACTAAGATCCCACAAGCTGCAAGATGCGGCCAAAATATAAATAAATAAAAAATTTTTAAATGCGTTACGGCTTTTGGCCCAATAAGTTCATCTCTGGTAATCTGGCCAAAGAAAATAATTCAAAACACAAAAAGCTTAATCTCCACAGATGTCAATTCCAGTATGACTTACAATAGTAAAAAAGTTTAACCACTGAGGATTTCTATTAATGGGAAATTTGTGTCACCTATTATACACATTAACAAAGAAAATTCTATACCACTGAAAATAATACACAAAGAGCTTTGAATAACATGAAAAAAAATGTTCATGCTATAACACCTACGAAGAGAATTTTGGCAATACCATCAAAATTACAAATGCACATTCCTTTTCACCCAGAAATTCTAGTGCTAGGGTTTTATCCTACTGATTTACACACACATATGCAAAAGAACATATATTGAAAGGTTTTCACCACCACATTGTTTGTAAAAGCAAAAAATTATATATAACCTAAATGACCATCAATAGAAATTAGTTAGAAAAATTATGATACATATATAAAATAGAATATTCTGTGTTTACAAAAAAATAATAGGGAAGCTCTTTATGTACTCCACAATATTAAATGAAAAGAACAGGATGCAAAATAGTGTGCTAAAAATTAGTGAATACATATATAGACATATATATACACACATATAGACATAAATTTGTTTATGGACTACCTCGAGAAGGATCTAGAAGGATGTGCAAGAAAAGAAAGCACTAGTTGCCTCCAAAGAAGGTAACCAGGTAGCTGAGGAAGACTTTTTACCATACACCTTCTTATGCTTTTTGCATTTTTCAGCATGTGACTGTATGCTTCTTTTAATATTAATTAAGCCTAAAGTTTAAAATTTAATAAACAGTTCATAAAAATACATAAGGAGACCAAACTAGATAATTTCCCCTGTCTTTTATATTTTCATTTTTTTCAAATTTTCTAACTGATCATGTATTATTTAATCAGAGAATTAATATATTACTTTAAAAACTGGCATATTATCTAGGAAAAAAACATGGTTAAAAATGTGTAAAGTCATAGCTAAAAATATGAGAAGAAAATATAAAGGCTCATTTTTTATTACCACTACTCCATATTATCTGAAAAATGCCAAACAGAAACTTAAAACACTCTAACCTTTCACAGAGCTTACTGTTATGCCAAATTCATGTTCCCATTTCATTCTTCATTTTAAAAAATTTGTTTAACTGATTCACATACATAATGCTGAGAAACAAAATCTCTCTGTCCTATTCAAAAACAGCCTTAGAACAACCAATGATGCCAATATTTTCTCTCTTTTTGTTGCTTTTGAAGTTGGAGTTATAAATAAAATCTATATCTTATCTGAGTAATAGAATATGTGAGTTTAGGTAGTAACTCAGAGAGAGGTCAACTATGTAGACAGAAAAGTTCCTGTTCCCATTCCAACTTCAATGTGGCAATTTGGGATCCACAGGAGAGTTTTTGCCTCACTTTCACCCTAAGCACATAGCCTGGAATATACATACTTAAAACCAAGACCGTCAGTGAGTTACATCCTAATTGCTAATGAAACAAACAAATAAACAAACATGAGAGAAATGAAGGGCGGACCTAGGAAGAGATTAGAAAAGCTACAGGAAAGAAGATAAACTGGATAAGGCAGAAAGCTCCTCAGAGAGCCCAGATCAGCAGAGACCGCTACATATCTGGGTGTAAACTTGGAAATAAACTAAACACTAGGCTCCTCAGCTTTGACTGGGTAAGGAACAGAAAGAAATCAGCCCTCCTTCCAAAAGCTGCTGCCTGATGTTAAGTGACAGACCAAGAACTGAAACCAGTTCTAGACTCAATCAAAATGCTATATTGTCTCTATCCCAATAAATTAAGCCTATTTCTTCACCTGGAATAGGCACAGATTTAATTTCAACTTTGCTGTAATACACAAAAACAAAGGACACAAAGATACTTTAGATTATGAACAGTCACAGAGGTGCTGAGAGAAGCACTGCTGGTTAGCTTACACTATGTTATAATAGGGTATTCTAGCAGTAGCAACTGCAGTAGGGGCACAGACAAACCCACATTACCATTCTTCACATCAATGTACCTGCCTCAAAGAGCAGAGGAAAAAGAAGTTTTGCATTCACATCCAAACCACTTCAAAATATTTTGCCTCTCTCTGCCAAATGCCTTCTATCATAACCTTGCAAATTAATAGACAAGTTTACATTTCATTTTTTTCATCAGTAAAACAGGGAGATGTGTGTCCTGCTCGGAAACTCCTTTTAGAGTAGTATCATAATAAAGTGCATTTAAAAAGTCAAAGCTGGAACTCTGAAAAGACAACACAGTAGCTTACGATCTCAAAATGTCATCAAATTAATCTAAGATTAGATATATCAAGATAATTCCCAAAGTACAGTTTATATGGAATGATTCTGCAGAGTGATTTGCTTTAAACTCAGGCACCCCAATGCCAACAACTCCCAATTTTCTGTGCTACAAGAAGCCAAGATAACAGCTAATTGGAAACTGACTTAAATTTTGTTTTAAAAAGTATTTTATAATTACACAGAAATATGGATGTTTCTGGCAATTCACAATACTACATGCTGTGTTTTATTATTATGTTTAAACATCTGACTTGGTAGACACTTGTTACTCAACTCTTTATTTGCTACATAATTCTAATGCAAATATCAGCCTAGAACAGTACTCTCCACTCACTTAAACTCACTAATCCTTACTTTTTTAAGAGCAAAGGGTAATTATTTTTCCTGCTTATTTTTACAACGGATACTGTTTAAACCTGCTTAGTCAGTAAATATTCATTGATCAGGAGCTAAGGACCAAATACTGCTCACGTCAAAAAGTTATTTAGATATAAGGAAAATCACTGGTTAAATCCATTGAAAGTACTTAAATGGAGTTGATGCAACCAAAATGAAACTGGAAAAATTATTAACAGTAACTTAAAAATTATTGTTCAAATAGCTAGTGACATTCTAGAATTTTTAAATACTCACTTGTAACAGATAGGAACTTCCTGAATCTAATAAGCTTACAGCCTCATTTTGCATCGTGTTCTGTTGTGTAATTGCATCTTCTCGTTTCCGCTCTTTCTGCCCAGCTTCATCATCTTCATATTCATCTAAGCACTGAAAGAAAGAATAGTTTCCATTTTACTTCTATTAATATTAATAAAATGTTTTGATAGTACGTGAAGATACATTTGATAGCATTAAGAAATACTAAGCATACAGAAACTTCACAATAAAAGTGTTCCTTTCAGCAATTGGTACATTTAATTCCTATAAACTAAATTATCTGCTTAAAATCCAAACCTCCACATTCACACCCTTGTCAACATCTTTCTAGGCTCTAGGCTCTAACTACCAGTGACAAGGTTTGCTTAAAGGTAGGGTTCACTCTTTCTTCATCATTCAATCTTCAAGTAAATGGACTACCTTAAAGCACTTTTTGGAAGGTAACAAAAGATACACCACACAGACATGGAATGTAGAGTCTAACGGGAAGGGGTGTGTGTCTGTGTGTACATGTGCAGATAACTTAATAATAAAGGCCACTGAAGGGGTGTGTGTGTGTGTGTGTGTGTGTGTGTGTGTGTGTGTGTGTGTGTGTGTGTACGTGCGCAGATAACTTAATGTTAAAGGCCATTTTCTACCTTAGTAGCCTATGAGTATCTTCACCTAGGGAGTAAGTCTTCTACAAACACTCTGTAGAAGAATTTACAATTTAAAAAATGCGTTTAATTTGGAATTGCAGATATAAAAAAAAAGAGAATTTCAGATGATGGGACGAGCATATGGAAAAGCTCACATGAAAGGGTGCTGTTTAAAAAACCGAATCACCACCTGTGTTATCTATCCAGACTTTTTACGTTAATAAAAAAAACAAAACCAACAACCCATAAACAGAAACTAAACTCTATCCATTACACCCACTGTGAAATAGGTCATCTGTTCCTTGTAACTGAACACATTCTTAACCAATACACTGCCTGTGTGTGTTCTGTAAGAGACAAAAAATAAATAATATCTCTGCCGGCAATTTGTAAACACAAAGACACTGACCAAAGCACAGAATAGCAGGAAAGACAATAGTATTTACAAATTGTGCAAAGAGAAAAAGAAAGGCTGAAGCCACTGTGCAAACCAAGAAGGATCACTGGAGCATCTGAAATAGGAGAACACAGAAAATAAGCAGCACATTCAAAGACACAAGGTCCATAGCGGTGGCGGGGGGCGGGGGTATGGAAGAAAGCATCTGTCTGAGATGGAGTCTTAAATCAGGATGATGTGGAGGGAAAGCTGGGGGGCAGAATGGAAGGGATGAATTAAAGAAACAAGTGGGCTGAGATTCCAGAGAATGCTTAGGGTCTCTCCTGTAATGCAACTAACTATGTGTACAGGTATCACCTGGTCCTCTTCTCACCCTCTGGGAACTGGGGCTTAGGTAACTGGTACAAGAGAAATGATAACACTGTGGCTACTGCTATTGCTGTGAGTAACAAACTGTTCTTGACCCCCAGGAGACTAGTGTCTTCTGCCAGGATCCATGAAACCATAGCAGGCTAACTCGTTAGCTTGTGAGCAGGGTAAGATCTCAGATCCTTCAAAGTCCTTGACAGAGGTGAGTATTGGAAAGGCATATGCTCTGATCACAAAGAAATACAGATAATAAAGAGCCTAAGAAGTCTGGACTTTTCATTACATAACACTGAAACATGTTATAGTGCTACAATTCCCTGGAATATAAGTAAAACATGATCGAAACTGATTTGGGGAAAAGAACCTGTATACAGCAATTCAGAGTTCTGATTAACAGGGACCAAAAGTGGAGAGACTAAACAACATAGTAGGCAATGGGATCCTATGAAAAATGATGTATCTGGGAATTCCCTGGCAGTCCAGTGGTTAGGACTCAGCACTTTTGCTGCCGGGGCCCAGGTGTGATCCCTGGTCGGGGAACTAAGATCCCTCAAGCCTCTCAGCATGGCCAAAAAAAAAAAAAAAAAAAAAAAAAGTTGTATCTTAGGTGGAAACAGAACCAATAAAAGGAATCTAGTAAAGGGTACCAAAGTTTAAGAAATTAGTCCTGATTAGAAAACGAATCTCTCTTAGGACTTTTAAAAAGACTTTCTCAAACCAATAGACAGTATCATGTTTTATGCCAAAATATCAACAAAATTTAAAAGCAAAGCCAGACTTAAGACACTGGTGTCCACTATCAACAGGGTTGTTAACATCACTCTGGAAGTACTATTTGGTAAAACTAGGGAAGAAGAATAAGAGATTTCAGCATCAGAAAGGCAAATTTTCATCATTTCAAATGATATAATTTTGTCAAAAATATTTTAGAATTACTACAGTTCCTTAAGATGGTTTTTCATTAAGCACACAGAAATAAATAGCTTCTCAGAGTAACATCAATAGCTAGTTAGATTATATAATTTTAATAGTAACCATAAAAATAAACTAAAAAAACTTTATGAAAAAACTGTAAAATTTTACTGAGTGATATAAATTAAGATCTCTTCTTAAGAAAAAAACTAATACTGAAGGTGTCAATAATCTGTAAATCAATTCATAAGTTGAATTTATTTGGAAAGTAAGGGTGGATCATCTGGATGCATAATTACATAAGACATCCAGAAAAATTACTTTTAAAGAGAGAGTTATGACAGAACACTCACTCTAACATTAAAATGTGTAAAACCACAACATTGAAAACTATGTCATAAAGATACTAGAACAGAAAAGAGAATGGAGTACAGAAATTCTTCAATACATAGTACTGAGACAAGAGGTCAGCAAGACTATAAGCTCTAGAAAGAATAAAAAGCGGTCTCATCTAGCCTTCTACTCTGTGAAAGCAATCATTCTCTGGTACCTGGGCTGTAAAAATCCCTGACCGTAGGATCAAATGTCAGTAGCATGAATTCTTAAATCATAGAGTAATATAGACTCACCAGCATTAAAAGAAAGCAGAAAAAATAAACTTCAGTAAATGTTTGATAAATGAGTTACCAAGATGAGACAAATAAGGGAGATGGACTGTTGCACCCCAAGTTAAAATTCTGAATGTTCTTTTTCTTGGCAACACTCTTACCCACTAACCTGGGAACCTATTCATCACACATACTATCTCTGTGGAGAGTGTGTACATCTTGCTTTCCAGGAAGCTTTTAGAATAGGGATTACTTGATGAATCACAATTTCCCTCCAAAGTTCTTCTAGAAACCAGTATAGGTTTTTTTAGCAACAAGCATCTTACAAATTCCTTAAACTATCTTACTTAACGGGGGATAAGTACACCTGGAGGAACAACTTGGTCAAAATGGTGAGAAATAAGAAAAGGCTGAAAGCAAAAAGGAACTGAGTTAATAGACAAAGGTGGGTAAAGACATCTTCTATTTCTTGCAAAGATTAATAATTTTCTAAGCACAGAAGCTGGCTGGTATCCTTAAGGGAGAGAGAGAGAGAGTTGGTCTTTAAATAAGTACTAGCAAAAAGAAAACCAAAAAGAACCCTAAATATTTTTTAAAGATTCTTTCTATGAATTATAAGTTTTTTACCTGGGAGGGGAAAAGATGAGAAGAAAATAGCTACTGATTTTATAGTATAATTACAACAATAATGTGGGACTGAATCTCCTACCTCTCTTCTCAGCTCTCATTTATAGATAAATGTAAACATGTAAAAGTTATTCTCTCCTTTCACACAGATTAGAGAGGAAGTTGCATGGGAACTGAGTTAACAATTATTTGAAACAAACCAAAAAGTCCGATTTTATGAAATGATAATAATAAGCATCACTAATTCTCAGCAAGCTCTTTGCTCTTCCCAAAGGTACATTTAGAGTGTTAATATTTTAACAAATAAAACCTCAGAACAAAAAAGGAAATGTATGATTTTCATTGCTAATAACAAAGTATCAACACTGAAAAAAAAAGAAGCTACTTTGAATAATTTTTTATAACATGTAAGATTATTGCTCAGATCTGACAAAGTAACCAAATAAAAAGAAAACGGATTTTTTAAGTCCTATTAGTTAGGATTCAAGAAACTGTACTTCATAGGAGCACAACAGAAAAGTTCAAAAATAGATCTAAATAGACAAATTGTGTTTACAATAAAAGTAGAAACTCTTACTGGTGGGAAAGAATGGGCTTTTTTTTAAACACATGATTTGGGGACAACTGGATAACTATATATTTTTTAATGTGAAATTGGATTTATTCCACATACTAGGATAAATTCCAGTACATCATTAAAAATGAGCAAAAATTTGAACACTGCTGAGGAAAATATAGGGGTGACAAATAAATACATGAAGAAAAGGCTCAATATCAGTACTTATTAGGGAAATGCAAATGAAAACCACAATGGGCTATCACTACATACCTACTGGAATAATAAAATCAAATACCAACTAAAATTAAAGTGTTAAATGAGGATTTGAAACAACTGAATGTCTCCTATATTGCTGGTAGGAACTAACAGTGGCATAGTCATATAGGGAAAAGTTTGGCAGTTTCTTATAAATTTAAATATACACTTACCATATGACCCAGCAATTCTACTCCTAGTTAGTTACCAAGAGAAATGAAAACATATTCACTCAAAACTTACACAAAAACTTGAACAAAAAAAATATCAGTTTTCATAACAGCCAAAAACTGGAAATAGTCCAAATGTACATCAACTGGTGAACAGATAACCAAGAGTAGTACAGCCATGCAACAGAATATACTCAGTAACAAAAGAATTATGCTAAGACACCAGGAAATGAAGACTACATGCTGTGTGATTCAATTTCTGTAAAATTCTAGAGAAAGCAAAATCATAGTCACAGAAAGCAGATCAGTGGTTGTCAGAAGCTGTGCCTGAGGGGAGGGGGCTGACTAGAAAGGGGCAGAATGAATGATGGAAGTGTTCTATATCCTGATTCTCATGGTGGTTTGCCCAGTTGTGTATATTTGTCAAAATTCATCAAATCACACTCTTAAGACAGTAGCATATTATTATATGTAAAAGACACCTTAATAAATATGACTTAACAAAGAAAGAAATATCGTGGAGGTATTGAACAAATAAAATGAGTTAAAAAAAAAACTGAACCTAAGTTTGATTAAGACTCTAGATCCAACTACCAATTAAAGGAAATAGAGGGAATAGAACAGTATATTAGACAAGACCATGGAGATGCAATCATGAAAATCCAGACTGTGGGAATATAAAAGACCACAGAGCAAACAGTCATCTGGGGCTACATAAGGTTTGTTGCTTTTTAAAAAAAAAAACAAAAACTTTAAAAACCATTCTCTGCTCTCCATCATATAGAAATAAGCCTCTGCTGATCCCTGTTGTAACTATAAAATACAAATGGCCAGTTCCTACAACTAATAAATTATAAGAAGGGGAGAGAGAGGGAAAAGAGAGCCACAAATTTGAAACTCAAAAGACATATGAACGAATACGAAAATATTGACCTCATTTGCATCCTTACTCAAAGAAACTATTTTTTAAATAATCATTTAAGAGACAGTTTGAAACACGATGAAATTTGAAATTAAGTCTAAGGAGTTTCATGAGATTAAGGAACTATTTTTAACGTTTTTTAGGTTTGATAGCGATATTGTTCTTTTGTTTTAAAAAGATTCCTTATATTTTAGAGACATATGCTGAAATATTTAAGAATAAAATAATAAGTCATCTGAGATTTGCTTGAAAATAACATAGGGATAGAATGGGTAGTGTGTGGTGGTATAGGTAAGACAAAACTGGCCAGGAGTTGATCACTGTTGAAGCTGAAGGATGTGGACATGGGGGACTTCACTGCACCATTCTCCTGACTTTTATATTTGACCAAAATTCTCACAATAAAGTTCTAAAAGTAGCAATAAAATTTGACTGTGCACTGACTAAGTAACTAGAACTAGGTAAGTATCTTTCCTATGAAGCATAACATTTCTGCCTCTAGAGAGCAAAATGGTGGAATATTATTTGAAAACTCTTTTCAAAGAAATGGAAATGTTTGCAATTTAATGTAGAGTGGGAAAAAATACTATGATGAATGATAAAAAGAAAAATACACATTATCTCTAGATTGATTTTCTTTTTTTAAATTTATAACTGTCTGTAAGTTATATTTTAGATTAAAAAAATATAAGAACTCAGATTTTGGAATCAGAGAGACCTAGATTGAAATCCCAGGTTGGTCACTTAAAATAGTAATAGCATCTACTAGTAACTGAATATTTTCTAGGTATGTAGAGCACTGTTAAGCTCTAATATCTAGTATTTCAAATACAGGTAATTTTCACAAAAACCTTAGGAGGTGGGTACTACTTTATATAAGAGGGATGTGAGGATTAGAATTAAGTAACAGGACACAAAGTTGTTGAGGGGTGCAGTCAGAACTCCAACCCAAGCAGTCTAACTACAAACCTCAACCTCAATTTTCCAACTACCAGTTGTAACCTATTCATCAGTCACGAAATCCATTTAGTGCTCTGCAACCCATAGTTTATTTGAAGAAAAAGAAAAGGAACAGAGCAGAAAATATCAGTGAGCACTTTCCTGTGAAACTTTGGTTTCACATTATCTCGTGAGGGTCTTGGATCACTTTGCAGAACACAGAATTACTGGAAGTTACAGGGAAAAAAAGAGTGGTTATGAGTTGACTATTGCTGTAGCTGGATGACAGTTATATAAGGGGGGTTCATTTACTCTGTATTCTGTGTATGTTAACATTTTTACTTTTTTTTTTTTTCCCATTTTTAAAGGGACTTTTAGGAATTCTACCAGGTCTCATTTCCATGTTTATTTCAGTCACTGACAGCAGACCAAACTTCCCCAGGTCTCACCCATTCACTTGTACAGAATACCACTGAGTACCACTCACTCCATACCACTCTGTACGTTTCCTAATCTGACCCAATCCCGTGTCCTTCCTCTCCCTTCCAAATCATTCCTCTGTGCCCTCTGGAATTCCTGCTGATTAACATTTTGCTTTCCTCAGCTACAGGATGAAACCTAGTTGGCTCTGTGAAAAAGCCCTTTCCCCTGTAGCTCACTCAACTGGAAGTTTTTGTTTTTGAAGTTCTTTCATACCTTTGGGCCTGGTGGTAGGATTGGTGTATTCTCTGACTACCTCTCTGGAGCAAGTATCTCCTTTGGCCACAATGCTCTAGGCCAATGATTCTTATTCAGTCAATACCACTCCCTACAAGGCATGGAATTTTGTGGTGGCATTTTTGGTCATATTGATGACTAAGAAATATTACTTGTTTATGGATCAGAAGCATGAAATGGATATCTTGCATTTGAAAAATTAGTCCCTCTAAGATAGAACTGACCCACGTCCCATCCAAGTGTAAAATGTAATACCAAAAAGTCATGCAGGTGAAAAATCTATTTATAATTATCTGAGCCTAAACACATTTTACGGGGCGGTGGTGTGGGGGAGCGGGGGGATGGGGAAATGGAGGTTCCAGGGTTTTAAAATACATACGGATTTTTCCAGGAAGACAACTACCCTTAAAATCCAGAGAACATGGTATTTCATTTGTTAGTAGTCTTATTTTTTTAAAGTTGCTCAACATTTTGGAAAAGGTCACTGACAGCAAAACTATTTGTGGTATTTGACTAATAAAGCACACTTTTATCAGTCCAAAAAAAGGTTTTTAATAAATCAACATTTAATAAGTTCTTAGACTAAAATAACTAAAGAGGATCCATTTCATGGTAGCTTTTCCCTATTAATTTGAAAAAGCAGAACTCCACAAAATTCAGGAATCCAGAAAAAGCAACCAACATACCATTTGCCTACTTTAAACACAACTTGTATTAACATTTTTAAATGCTTCTAATATATGGAGAAGAGCATATTCCATAGAACTTTTTACTTAATAAGAATTCTTGGACAGTAAGTAAGCTCAACAGACAATCATCACTCACAACTATTATTTATCTGAAACTATGCACACACAACTAAAGAAAATACAATTTTAAAAAATATTTCAAATGCATTAAAAATTGTTAAAATTAATTTTTAATAAAATAAATGCTGAGGCCAAGTTTTGACACTTTCATAACTAGAATAAATTGTGTGGTATACTATCTAGTTCTTGGAAGATCTCAGCTAGAGATTGCTTCACATTCCTTTTTCTTTTTTCACATTTGTTCCCTTTCTTAAGTGAGAAGTCTTACAAATGAATTAAACAATTCATTCATCTCCAAACACTATTAACAATAGTTCATAAAATCCATTTAAAAATACTAGTCTCCTTAATTTTCAGAATCCCTCCCCAAAAGTGTAATATCATGTTCTTCTTCCCAAATGCCTCAGTCTCTGTAACCTATGAACATCTGATCTTAATATAAGGAATCCACAAAAATTCCTTAGGTGTTTCAGTTTTTCAGTAAATTTTTGCAAAGTATAATTACTTCTCTAGAAAACTCTAACACCAGGGAATAGCACAATATTTTCTACATATGAATCAGAATGAGGAACAGAATTACAATAGAACTAAACAGCCAAGTAAGTTTAATTGTATTTATGTACAATAAATCATATAAATGTGGCTCTAAAAGCATGCTGATTTCCCTTTGCATTTTAAGCAATCTTAGCAAGGCTTTTAGGGAAGAGAAAAAAAAACTATACAGCTCCAGGAGAGGGGAAAAAAGTCTGTATTTGGGATCACACAGTTACAAACCATGAATGTGGATAAGTGCCTGTACTTTCCAAAATGGAAAGTTACTGTGTCCGTGAAAGGTATTAGGGGAGTTAAGCTAGATTCCACTAGTTTTCTTCAGAGAGACCATGCCATCCTATCAGTACTACTGCTGCTTTATCTGCCTCCCCCTCTGGTAATACCCCTTTTCATCCTCCATTAGTCCTTTATCTAGCATATACCACTCTGTCATCATTCAACCTCTGCCAAGCTATTCCTTACCTTCCCTCCCTGTTCCTAAGCCAAGAGGTTTCTTTTGAAATGGTTAAACAAAAGGAACTTTACAACATAACAAAAAGAATAGTAAGATCAAATTAATAAGCATCTTTATGTGAAAAGAACTGAGCAAAATAAACAAATGACTGCTCTCCTCTCATTAGATAGCTGAAAAAGCCACATATATAACACAATGCTTAAAAACTGCTACACACACACACACACACACACACACACACACACACACACACACACAGCCTTAAGCTAGAAAGTTTGGGAACTAAGTGGGATAAATTAAAACGTATGGGGCTTCCCTGGTGGCGCAGTGGTTAAGAATCCGCCTGCCAATGCAGGGGACATGGGTTCGAGCCCTGGTCCGGGAAGATCCCACATGCCGCGGAGCAACTAAGCCCGTGCGCCACAACTACTGAAGCCTGCACTCTAGAGCCCGTGCTCTGCAACGAGAAGCCACCGCAATGAGAAGCCCGTGCACCACAACAAAGAGTAGCCCCCTCTCTCAGCAACTGTAGAAAACCCGCGTGCAGCAGCAAAGACCCAATGCAACCAAAAATTAAATAAATGAATAAATAAATAAATTTTTAGATGAAACAAAATGTATGAATTTTCCAGACTAATTATTAAACATCCTGATTAACTTTGTAAATTAGCAATGAATTTCATCTATCATACTGAATTAGGCTTTCTAACAACTTGCTAATATATTGATACTAATATAAGTACTTTGATTTCATGGATATAAAAGCTGAGTTTGCACAAAGGTTAGCATTTTAGACAAAAATGAAATCTTATCTGTAAAGAATCTGAAAATATAACATTCCAAAAAACAGGAAATGAAAACAGAATTTCATCCTTCCACAATTTTAAAGCACCTCCCCCACCTTAAATTCTACACCAGTCCTATCAGATATGACTCAGCCATGGACAATCCAACCATACTACTTCGTGCTGGGATCCCATCAGATCTCAGGGTTAAGCAGTGTCAAGTTCTCTAAAGAGCAACAATATTCATAATGAGAGAGGCAGGCAGCATTCTCACTTTCAGCAATCTCAACAAATAATAATAACAATAATAACTTAGAAACTATAGTTGGGTACTTTTTATTTAAACAGAAAATGAGATTTTTCCTAATTACAAAATTAATGTACATTACAAGAAAACTTTTAAAATAGAGAAAAGAAGAAATTAAAAATCATCCTTTATCTTAAAATAAACAACTGTCATCACTTTGGTACAAATCATTCTAGTAGAACTTTTTCTTTTTTTTTAAATCCATATAATTGTAGGCATCTTGTTTTGAGATCTATTTATATGGCCTCTTCATTTTCAACAAAAATTTTAGTAGTTGCATAGTATGATATTAAATTTGCTTAATCAGATCTATGTTGTAGGACATATAAGCTAAATAGCCTTTCATATAAATTTGTGTGCCTATCTCTAATTTTTATGGCTCTATAAACATGCTGCCAAATTTTCCTCCAAGAAGGTTAATGTTGTCTTACCCTTATTATTATTGTTTTAACTCTCTCCGAACATATCAGGCAAATAATGGTTTCACTGAATCCTAGGTGAGCAGGATGAACTTGTGCTCTCTTTTTATTGGCTTTATGTATTTATGTATCTTCACTTTCTTCACTGATATCCTCTCAATTTTTATACTGGTTTATTCATTTCCTTAGTATTTCCAAAAGCTCTTCATATAATAAGATGGTAACCTTTATTGTCAATTTTTTTTTCTAGCTCACCTTTTAATTCTGTTTAAGTTTTCCTTCTGAGATTTTCTCCCCATGGTTTTATGTTAAGAAAATGTTTTTCTTACTTTAAGATCTAATAAACAAGGACTTCCCTGGTGGCCCAGCGGTTAAGACTCTGCACTTCCACTGCAGGAGGCGCACGTTCGATCCCTGGTCGGGAAACTAAGATCCCACATGCTGCTCGGTGCAGCCAAAAAAAAAAGTCCATGAATTCCAAAGTTCATGAATTCCGGAATTCGTGGATATTCCTATTTTAAAAAATCTAATAAACACACATACTTTCTAACTTTTACCATCTCACTTTTTTAAAGTTTTTAACTCATCTCATATTTAATTTCTTGTATAGGGAGTGAGTTTGGAATCTAATGATTTTTTTAGGGTAAGCCATTGTTCTAGCCCCAGAAATGGACTAACCCAGAACTGCAACACCGGCGGGAGGCTGTATGAGTAACAGCCCTGGGAGGAGCTCAGCACCCCCTCCAGGTTCACACCTAGGGGCTCTTAAACAACCCCTATCTCCTCACCACTGATTCAAAATGCCATCTTTATATTTTTATATATGGCTATGTTTTAGCTTTCTATTCTGTTCCATTGATCTATTTACTTTAATGCCCAAATCATATTATTTTTATCATTAAAAGTTAATAGTATCTAGTAGTATCTAACAGTTTCCTTCATTATTATTCGTTATTCAACTCTCTTGGCCATTCCCAGACGACAAATTCACCTGGTACAATGGAATAATTATTTCAATACGTTTGAATTAATATATAAATTATTTGGAGAAAACTACCGACAACATTAATTAGCTGTGTGATCTTGTAAAATGGGAACAGCAGTACCCACATAACAGGGTTGTGCAATAAGTTAGAACTAAGGAAATGAAAGTAGATACGGACTGTGGACAGACATAGCAAACAGCAGTGGAATCTGAACCACTGAGTCAAAAGCAGTAAATAGCAGTAACAAGATGACTCCTAGTTTTCTAGTTCATGGTATCTATCATTCTTGCACGCAGATAATTTAAAGAGAGGAGAAACAATGAAGGTGTTTGGTGTTGAGTATTTGAAATATTTGTGTGATATAAACAAATAATTCAAGGAAAAGAAGGACCAAGGTAGAGATCAAAGGCTAAACCTTTTCTAGTAAAACTCTCAAGATGGCTCTAAATGTAGGTAAGTTAGACGACACAGGCAAACAAAAATTGAGAGTTCTGACAGAGGGTTCTCGAACTTCTCTGAGAAGTAACTGTGCTTTTCTGCTGACAAACATGGGTAAAAGTTTAGGATAAGGTAGTGGGGTGTAGGTTGATTAAAAGTTTAGAATACATATTTGTAGGAAATATGAAACTGAGTGAAATAAAAGTATGCAAAGGATTTCCAGACAAGTGCTGAGGGTCCAGCTCAGAAGGAAAACCCTAAGACTTCAAAATGGCGCCAATCTCTAATATCAGCTGTTATTAATTTAAAGCTCATTACTGCTGTGAGTCCAACTCTAGTAGAGAAACTTCTTCATAAATATTTTCAGCAAGTCGTCTAATTATTTTTGGAATGAGTAAGGAGGAGGGTCTCCCCATATCCCTTAATTGTTCAAACAGGTAACTCAGAAGCAAGTCTTGACCAGCGGGATATTAATTGTGCAATTATACTTGAACATAAAAACTTTGTTAATATCATTTTCCATCAATATCTGACTTTCCCCCACTGGATTTCTTTTTTTAAGTTACCAAACTTAGTAAGAAAGACTCCAGAACCACACTGATTTTAGATTAAAATTCTTTCTACGGTTTTATATTATACTTTCTTTTATTATCTACAACCCAGGTCTCAACCTAATTATATTTGTTTTAATGCTTAGCAATCCCAAGTACTAGCCTTGGGTATTTACAACATAAAAATTCCTCAACATGAGTCACACAAACAATGCTAGGGAAACAAACTAGGCACTAGTGTAAGGAAAGAGGCTATCTTCAGAAGGAACTACCAAAAGAGACAAATATGTAAAATATATTCTATCTTAGATGTATCAATGATGGCTCTTAAATAAGCATAGTGCTGAGGTTGGAAAAATAAACATCACACTCCAAAGCTTAACAGCTCACAAATTATTGATTATACTCCTAGAGACGCAATGAGTAATCAAAGAAAACAACCCAAAATACCTAATTTAGCTTTCAACCATTATCAGATTTAAACAATCCAGTATTCACAGCCTTTCTTCAGCTACATCCAATGATGCAAATCTAATCCCATGATTGTTATTCTTCAACTTCCTAGATGTTTGGGCAATATATGTAACTGCTCTATGCTTCAGGGTTTTTTTTTAATCTGTAAAAGAGGGATGACAGCAATAATTATGTCCCATAAAATTTTAAGGATTAAAGGAAATCATGTATGCAAAAAGCTAAGAACAGTGATGCACACAGCAACTTAGTAAATGTTTTATTATCATCATCATAACTCCCATCAATGAACACTCAGATGTACACGTAAACACGCTAATAATAACAATAGCTAACTTTTACCGGACACTTACAACGTACTAGGCATTATTCTAATACTTTATTTGGATCATTTCATTTAATCCTCACAGGTAGGTACTAGTATAGATTCCTTTGGTCAATGCTGTTTCAACTGGAATCACTTTCTCCTTACTCCTCTGTGCTAATCCAACCACAAGTATCCAATTCTTCCACCGAGTAGGCACTTTGTATTTACTGAATATTTCTTTATTGAATGAAACCTTGTCTGATTATTCAAATGTAAAAAATCAGATTATAAATTCTCCATTTCTTAATTTTTAACTCATTCCAGTTCTTGATTACATACTATATAGCACTGGTCCCTTTTCTTTCTTTCTTTCTTTTTTTTCCTTCCTTCCTTCCTTTATGGCTGCGTTGGGTCTTTGTTGCTGCTCGCAGGCTTTCTCTAGTTGCAGCGAGCGGGGGGGGGGGGGGGGGGGGGGGGGGGGGCTATTCTTCGTTGCGGTGCATGGGCTTCTCCTTGCGGTGGCTTCTCTTCTTGTGGAGCACAGGCTCTAGGCACAGGCTCAGTAGTTGTGGCGCACAGGCTCTGGAGCACAGGCTCAGTAGTTGTGGTGCACAGGCTTAGTTGCTCCGTGGCATGTGGGATCTTCCCGGACCGGGGCTCCAACCCATGCCCCCTGCACTGGCAGGCGGATTCTTAACCAGGGAAGTCCCTGGTCCCTTCTTTTATCTTGCAAATTCTATCTACTTAATTAGGTTTCAAGGTTCCCAAAGGCAGAAACCTCATCCAGTATTATTTCTGGATCCTTCAGTTTCTTGTCAGTAACATCTACACAATGGGAACTTAATAAACATAAATGCAAATTCCCTAATATTTCCTGACTGTCCTATAAAATTTTAAGATAATTTTAAAAGCATATTTATTCACTTTTATTCAAAAACATTCCTTCTGCTTAAAAAATACAGTTTGAAAAATCCTCATGTACACAGAAATAACTTCTGGTAACTACCTCCCATTTTATTCCAGTCAATATCATTATAGATTCTAACGAGAAATACAGGATTTTCAAGAACTCTCATACACAGCATGCTTTAAGAAACACTATATAAATGCAGTAAAGCCTTGTTTCTTCAGCAATAAACAAGCAAAACTTCCCTCTTACATAATGAATGTGGATCACTCTCAGCCTCAAACCCCTCCCCTCAAAGAATGAAAAGCAGTGATTAATAAATTCAGAGGACCTGAAACTAAGTCAAGTCTAAAAGGATTGCAGCACGCAGAAGCCCTGAAACTTTTAAAATAAGTTATCTTACTAGTTTTTGTGGAAATGTTTATTTATAAAAACACTCAGAATTTCCTATAGTCAAACCACCTTTTGAGATTTTAGTCAGCAGGGAGAGAGAGAAGATTATAGAACAGAAGGCAATCTACCACACGTTTCGATTTCCCCAATGTAATACGGTTTTTCTGAGAATTCAGAAATATTTGGATAAACACAATGACAGAATAATTTGTATACATATTTGAACAAAAAGAATGATAGCACCGAACCCTTTGAAAATGAGCAATTATCCTGGAATCTCTTTTATGCTTAGAGAAACAAAACCACCAAACAGCTTCTCTGTCTCCTTTCACCAATGGTCAGTAGTACTAAAAAGAAATAACTAAATAAGTAAAGGTTATAGGAAAAGGGATCCTAGAGAAGAATACGTGGACTCATAATTTTGCTAAGGTGTCCACATGCATAGCTAAAGTTCTGTAGAGGTCCTACGGACGACATACCTTTCTGGTCTATTGTCTGTAAACTTCATTTTCAGTCCTCTTTCCCCCTTAGGAACATTTGTCTAGCCCCTCTCAAGAAGCTTTACATTTCTGTTTAAATTTCCTTGTCCCCTATGCATATCCTCTCATCCCCCAGAGAGTCAATCTGAAAGTAATTTAATTTAAACTTATCGTACAAATCATTCATACTAATATATACTTCCATTTCTAAGAACAGTTTCTCTCACAGAAAAATAAGAAGTTTTGTCTATATTAAAAAAAAATTAAAACTGATCTTGAATGTGAGCTAGCACTTAACACGGAGGCTGGCACACTACCAGTACCTGAATATTAAATAAATGAATGAACAACTTAACAAGTAAACTAATTAATCTACTTGACCACAGCATGCTCCCCACCCAACAAGGGTCTTTCCTTAGCACTCCCTTAGTCTTACATCTTTCACTTCTCTCCCATCCCTTGGCCTGAGAATCAAGGACTCAGTTCTATTATATGCTGTACCTTCTCCCTTTATCCCAGGCTTCCAATCATAAAATGAGCCAAGTAAGCAATCTCCAACCTGTACGACCAAGAAATTCCAACTTCTCAAGCTCTTTAATACTTTGGGTACACACATTTTGGGTATGAAGAAGAGAAAGGAACTAGGAGAGAACTGATCGGCTGGGAGTACAGGAATGCAGCTTAAAGAAAATCAATCCTGGAATGGTTTGATGGATGGGACTCTTGAATGAGAGCTTATAAGTATATGTGTATGTGCATCTAAGAGTGAGGTTAGGGGAAATAACTAAATTGTACTGGCAGTGGCTAGATAAAGAAAGTAAAAAGAGAACTAAAAATGTAATCTCAATTTTGTCTAATTACCATATAACACCCATCTTTAAATGATGGGTTCATTTTGCTTTAACTTTCATTAGATAACTAACTCTATTTGTGCCCTTAATTCTCAGATTTACTGATTATACAAAGGTAGTTAACTGTTATTTTTTAAATGTTTTTAGAGAGAACACTATTGATGTTAATTCAAATATAATAACGACAAGAACACTAACAATTATACAGCACTTATGTGCCAGGCACTGTTCTAATTCTTTTCAGAGCAAAATTCTTTTAACCTACACAACAACCCTATGAGATAGGCACTATTATTATCCTTACTTTACAAATCTGGAAGCAGTTAAGCAACCTGCCTAAAGTCACACACCTAACAAGTGATGGAACTGTTATTTAAATTCAGAGAATCTGGCTGCAGAGTCTAGGCTCTTAACCACTAGGCTATATTTACTATTCTGGGGTGACTTAGCTTGTTCTCTACTTTCACTGTTAAAAAAAAAAAAGGTCTCAAATACAGCAGATGTTTTATACAATGTTTATTAACAGGATTAAGAAAGTCTAATGATTTACCAAGGGAATCTGCATAACAACTCCTTTCCTGAGCATTTTAAGGAATCATAAACATTCATTTACCTCAGATGCTACAGGGCGAATCTTGGGTGGGGGGCAGATTATCAGAAAAATATATTTCATTGAATCTAAAGATGCCATTGACTGAAAACATACCATTATTTTATGCGCCACTGAGAAAGAAAATTCTGCCAAACTATAATACACCATTAGTTTAAAACATACCCTTAAATAAAAAGTGAACAAAGTATAACAAAGTCAATGAACTACAGTCACTTATCAAGGACACTTTTAATATATGGTTGCATAAAAGATGAGACCATGTAAAAGACTATTAGCATTTCTTGAAATCTGCTGTATCATTCTGGGAATCCACATATTTGGAAGAACTTAAAAACCTGAGGACAACATATGATTAGAGTTTAAGTTGTGGTTGTACAGAACATCAGGACAACATGAGAAACTGGTTTACCAAACATATGCTCAGGTCAGGGCATATGTATTAGTTTGTTGGGGCTGCCATAATAAAACACCACAGACTGGGTAGCTTAAACAACAACAGAAATTTATTTTTTCACAGTTCTGGAGGCTGGAAGTCCAAGATCAAGGTTATCAGCAGGTTTGGTTTCTACTGAGGCCTCTCTCCTCGGTTTGCAGACAGCTGCATTCTCACTGTGTCCTCTCATGGCCTTTTCTCTGTGTGTTTTCAGCCCTGGTGTCTCTCTCTCTTCTTAGAAGGACACCAAACATATTGGATTAACACCTCACTCTAACAATCTCATTCAACCTTAATTATATCCTTAAAGGTCCTATCTCCAAATACAGTCATATTGGGGGTTAGAGCTTCAACATACGAATTTGTGAGGGGGGTACAAAATTCAGTCCATAACAACATAGAATAGCTGATCTTAGTGGAACCCATTCCTGGAATACAAAACATCATATCTGTTATAGCAAGATACTATTGAGGTAATAGTACTCAACACAAGTCATTTCTACATTAGGATCAACAACTCAAACAAACAAACAAACAGACTAGCTCTTCATTTGAGACTAAAATAAATTACTCTCTGGGATTTTAGAAAATTGTTTAAGCTCAATAAGGTGTCCTTATTTTTGGTTTCTGCTACATTCTTGTATTAGAATCAATTCACATTTTATATTACAAAGGAAAATCTTGCTTTCAGGCAATTTTTGCACACTATTCTCTATATTACTTAAGAATAAGAGCCACTATTTACCTTTGACTCACTAGCACCTTACAAAGTGCCTAGCATATAGTAGCGACTCAATAAATATCAGAGGGAGGAAGAGTAGAAGGAAAGAAGGAAGAAAGTAAGTTAGATAATTATCAATTTAGGGTACAGTACTCTAAACTCTTATCTGCTTTCAGTTTTGTACCCTCCGGATTCCGTGAACCAAAATGCTTAACATTCAGAAAAGGTATAAAGATAACAGCAAGTTTAAGGTCTAATACAGACTTCAGCTGATTCTTAGCTTCATGTCACAGTTCATAAAAGTAGAAAGCAAGCAAATCTGACGAACAGAATCAGAATGTCCAGCCCCCCCGAATGAGCATTTAAATGCTATTTGAAAGCAGAAACAGACACAGTTTAAAAGACCTTTCAGAGTTCATGGGCCTATGTAATTGCCAGGAAGTCTACTAGTTCAAAAGCTGGCTTCTGAAGTCAGCTGATTCTACAGTTTCAACAAGAAATTTTTACATTTTATCTCCTCCCCCCCCCAAAAAAAGGCCTTCATAAAACACAGCATTTACATATAATACCTACTCTAAACCCTAGATATTCAGAAACCATCCACTGAGTAGTCAACTCATTTAGTATTTATCATCTTTGTGGCTCCAAATCTACAAGGGAAAAGTGGAAGCATAGAGTAAGCTAGAGCTATATGAAAAGAAATATTCTTAAATATTCTGCTATTTTCAACTGTCAAGGAATATCAAAAGGAAAGCAATATTTAAATGCTTCATTGGGGTCTTAACCATATGAAAAATATTTCAATCGCACTGGACTGAATAACAGATTAACATAAACAAAGGTGGACCATTTTTGGTCTACTATTTGATGTGTCCACGCTTCTCTATAAATTTAGACCATTGAGGATGAAAGCAAATGTTAAGATAATAACACTACTTTAATTTGACACATCTGAATTAATGAATATTAACAAACAATAGTTATTTATTATTTAGAAAGGAAAACATTCCTTCAGTACAAACGTGCTTATTATATGGTTTCTTTTCTTTATAATTGAAATTTAACATATGTTTAAATTGCCAAAATCCCGTATCATTGAGTTTCAGTTTATTTTTAAAGGATCCAAAGTTCTTGATCTCATATGTCAGAAGAAATGAACAAGACTTTTATAATGAGAGAGAAAACAAAATGTCTATAGTAAACGATAAGTTCATTTTGTCTTAATTCTCACATTTACTGAAAAATGCTCTTGTGTAGCCTACTTTTCAAAGCCTTTTAAAGAATGATAATAATATCTCTTTCCCATTACATAATTCAGATCAAATTATATGCCCAACAATTACAAGCATAAAGTATTCATTTACATACCTTCCTTCAGTGTTCAGAATGTGTTTATTATTGACCAAATCACTTACATAAAAGATTTAAATAGGACACTAGGTAACAAAAATTCCATTTCTCCTTGCCTTAGTCATTTCTTATTCCCTTTATCAAATAACTGGTATTTCAATAGTGCCCTTCTTCAGAAAGTTTAAAAAAACAACTTTTACCTACAACAATGATTCACGTTTTGTGAGCAAAGAGAGGAAGCTCTGTATTTTTGTTATTTTTGTCTGTAAATATATTTTCCCTTTAACAACCAGAAACCTAAGGTAAAGAAAATAGAACTTATGTGAAGTCTAAATTGAAACTAGGATTTCAAATTGAAACTCAGATTTCAAATAAATTTGAGTTTATACATTCTATCCCTAATAATTCTTAAATAAGGATGATGGTTCCCAAACAGTACACCAAGGTAGAGTGAATTCAGAGGCTCCTCCAACGGAAACAAATAATTTTTGGTATCTGTGGAACACTGCATGAGCCACTGGGCTCAAGGCAGTTGTTTCAAAATTAGATCCTACTGCATTCCTTTATACACACTCATTATCTTCGCAAGACTAAGTCTCTGCAACTAAATTTTAAAATTTTTAAAAAAAGAAAAGAAAAAAAATAATGGCCAAAACAAAAAATAAATGTGGAATACAAAATGAGAGTAGAAGTTCCCATCTGATTCCATTCCAAGTTTTAATGAAGTTGCATATAAACTGTACACATCCCATTAGAAAAAAATTTTAGCTACTTAAGAATAAAATTAAAATATTTCTTGGGGAATTCCCTGGTAGTCCAGTGGTTAGGACTATGCGCTTCCACTGGAGGGGGCACGTGTTCGATCTCTGCTCAGGAAACTAAGATCCCGCATGTGGCGTGGTGCAGCCAAAAAAAAAAAAAAAATTTCTTCAAAGAAGAAAGTCAAAGGGACTTCCCTGGTGGCACAGTGGTTAAGAATCCACCTGCCAATGCAGGGGACACGGGTTCAAGCCCTGGTCCGGGAAGATCCCACATGCCGCGGAGCAACTAAACCCATGCGCCAAAACTACTGAGCCTGCGAGCCACAACTACTGAAGCCCATGCGCATAGGGCCTGTGCTCCGCAACAAGAGAAGCAACCGCAATGAGAAGCCCGCGCACTGCAACCAAGAGTAGCCCTGCTCACGACAACTAGAGAAAGTCCGCGAGCAGCAACGAAGACCCAACGCAGCCAAAAATAAATAAATAAATAAATAAATTTATTTAAAAAAAGAAAGTCAAAGAATTCATATGCGTTATTTATTCAAGTTGTTAGAACATAAATACTTAAGTCGTTTAGACCTAAGTAAATGGAGTTATTTGGTATTTCTTTGGATCTAAGGGCATCATGAAGGAATTACTGGCACACTAAGGGTGTGGTGAATTGAGAAAGTTTGGGAACCTTCTGATAAGAGTATAAAATGAAATGCCACTGGGACTGTTACTAAACTTAACGAAACATTAAGTGACTACATTATCCTCAAAAGACCATATATAAAAGTTACTGTGTAGGCTCTAATAACTCTATTTACAAAAGTCTGAAGTCATCACCTTTTCAAAGAACATTCTCCACCCCTCCCTCTTGTTTAACTGAAGTCCAGCTCTTACCTAAAGTCCAGTCCCTCTTCAGCTGTCTCTGGGGTAAAATACTCCTCAGTCCTCATTTGGGCTGGTACAAATTCATCTTCCTTTTTCCATACTTAGGAAAAAGACCTACATAGTATTCTTATGATAAAGAGCAAACTTCTTCAACAAATTCTCATGGGTCTTGGTAACAATATATATACAGTAACAATATTAATATTATACAAAATTCTCCAAAATACTTTCAGAGCCATATCCTGAAATATCAATATCCTCATTATGCCAACAATAGTGTTTCTCTGTATAATCTGAAGGAACATGAAGTCAGCTCAATGTTGATCTGGTTATAGCAATTCAAAGAGCTTTCAGTAGTACCAAGCACAGGATCTCAATTAAGAACAAGTGGGTAGCAGTCAAGTTCTGCTACCATTAACTTTAAGCAAGTCCCTCTACCTCCTGAGTCCCAGTCTCCTCAACCATAAATAGGGTCATTTATTTATATAACAACATTTAGGAATGTTCAAATGAAATTATGCTTATTAAGCACTTCATAACATATTACTTATTATACAAACAAATGGATCCATCATTCTTCCAAATATATACATGCAAAGCACTGTATTAGCAAATAGGGACAGAGCAAAAAACAAGACAAAAAAACCCTCTCCTCATGGATTCTAGTTGGGAAATAATTAAATAATATAAATAATATAAATAATTAATATATTTAATCTCAGCTCCCTTCCACTAAAATGACAACGAAGACATGTTAAAAAGATATTAGCACATATCAACAAAACTTGAGACAAAAGAGAGATGACAGCTAAATTCTGTCTATAAAAAGTAGATGGGGACTTCCCTGGTGGCGTAGTGGTTAAGAATCCGCCTGCCAATGCAGGGGACACGGATTCAAGCCCTGGTCCAGGAGGATCCCACATGCCACAGAGCAACTAAGCCCGTGCACCACAACTACTGAGCCCGTGTGCCACAACTACTGAAGCCCGCGCGCCTAGAGCCCATGCTCCGCAACGAAGAGTAGCCCCTGCTCACCGCAACTAGAGAAAGCCGGCGCAGCAACGAAGACGGAATGCAGCCAAAAATAAATTAATTAATTAAAAAAAAAAAAGTAGATGAACAATTGCTGATTTTGCAGAGCAAAGAAAGCTGAAATCTACACGTCAACCAAAAAAAAGGGGAAAAAATTATACCAAAGAATTGGGGAAGAGGCTTAGGAACCCAAAGTTCAGAAAAACAAGAGGAATGGTGAAAAGTCTACATAAGAGGAAGTTAGGACACCTCACTCCCTACCCTCCTCCTCAGTCAGGAAACTACCTTATCCCCATGGACAAGGTTTACTCTCTACAAATACTGAACCAAAGAAGTGCCGGACTCTGAGACATCAGTAATAGTCAAGGGTGGAGGTGAGGAAGGATCATACTGAAACAAGGAGTGAAAGTCTATGTATAAAACATCGGTATTTCCAGTCCTCTTCCCCAAGTGCATCTCAAAACATCAAAATGCCGCGATGAGGAGTGGCCCCCGCTTGCCGCAACTAGAGAAAGCCCTCCCACAGAAACGAAGACCCAACACAGCCATAAATAAATAAATAAATAAATAAATAAATAAATAAATAAAAATTTCTTTTAAAAAAAAATCAAAATGAAGAAAGTTTATATAATAAATATTCCCCATATTTTCAGACTTAAGAGATAGCTATATATAGTTAACTATTTATAATGGTTCCTGTTCACCAAAAAGGCCATATTTCACTATTAAAAAAAAGATTTATTACGTTCAAGTTTATATAGAAAGGGAGAAAAACAAGAAAGAAAGGGAATTACATTTAGAGGCTAGATGATCGTCTTGTCAGGGAAGCTTTAGGCAATGAATAAAGAGGTAATTCAATACAATTTTTAACAGTACACAAAATGTTATGCAGTTATTTTAATATACATTAGAAACAATATAGCTAATTTACTGAACCTATAATTTCAAAATTAGTATTGCTTAGCTAAGGCTAAGTTTAAAAACTATTAAGTAAATATTAACATAGGCATTTTGCAGAAATGGCAGTACTATGTAAATGTCTAAACTTTGAGGCACACTACTGCAGAGACAATAATAATTTGGATGGTAAAGTTAAGGCCAGGTAAACGAAAGTTACTTCAAACTCCAAGGATTCCTTCAATTCTGATTCTAGGAATATTTTTAATAGACATACTTTAGGAAGCAAATGTTTTCTGGATATATATTGACATAATGTAGGTTGACCAAAGAGATGCTTCTTCAGAAACATTTTCCCAAGATATAACATTAGATAAAAAGTATTCTTTGAACAATAGTAATTTAAAGTTCTAAAAATAGAATAATAGATTAGATGAATAAGAAAGCAGTTAGATAAGGTAGAGGAGAATTATAAATTATATTAATAGAAACTACCATTTATTGAGCTTCTACGGCGTACTAGGCACTGAGTTAGCCAATCAAAACAGGAAGTCTTTACACAACTCCCTTTTTCAAGTTAAAATTCTAAGACTCAGAAGTTAAGTAATTTACTTATGGTCCCAGTTGGGGGAAAGAGGGGTAGCTGAAGGGGAAAAAGTGTGACATCAGGGAAAAAAAATCTTTGATAATCAACTAAGTATCACAATTAAATTCCCAATACTATAGTTTTCCACATTCCTAACATTCGGAAACCCTTATAAAAATCCATAAAGTAAATGACTAAAAACTAGTGGTTAAACAAATGGCCAATAAATTAGATGTATTCCACAGAGATACTGTACCCAGAAAAAAAACTTCGATTTGATAGAGTAGATTCATCATGTGCATCTTATCCTAGCTGAGGACTTAGTTACATTGCTGGTTCAGCCAAAGAAGAGACATCGCAAAAAAAATGCCCAAAACTTTTAAAATGGTCACATTTCCAATATTCAGTTAAACGAAGTCAGACGTTACTGAGCAGCCCAACCAAACAACAACAAAAATAACTGCCATATGCTTTATAATTCTATGATCTGTGTCCTTAAAATGTCAAAGAATGTTTAGCAGTTAAAAAATTTCTCTTAAGTTTTCAGAAATCGTCCCACATTTGCATTATCATAAAAAGCAGTAATTCTGTAAAACTGAAGGGAGACTCTGCTATTCATGGTTTTAAAATGTGCTCTTAATTTTTCTGACTACTAAAGGCTATAATAATGTCACTTGGAAAACAGAAGGCTGAGTGAGCATCTGAGGGTAAAAAGGAATGTTTTCACAGGCTCAGTTGGTAAATACCACTGGCTCTAGATGAGCATTCTTCCCTAACTGGAAGCCAATCCAATTTAACTTTAAAAATCTCCTTGTTACATAGAGCAATGGGAGATCATATTATCTCAATTATCCCTTCACATTAAACTCAAGGGTTGAACTAATACTTTAAACATTATCAACATCCGTTCCTTTTTACTGTGTTTCCAACTGAGTCCATACCCAGAGTTAAGATTTAGCTAAACTAGTCAACAGGCTTAGATGTTGTTCTCTAGTTTGGGCACGACAAAAAGCTGATTTTTATACTCCATGCTTTCCATTTTGATTATGCAAACATTCAATTTGCAAGTTATAATACATTACCAGTGCTCTCAGGGAAGGATAGCTTGTGAGACCCAATCCAAACTTTAATGTCATAGCAATCCTTCATTTTATTACTGCACAGCAGTGTGAAAAAGGCCAGTATGGCATGGGAAGAAACAATCCTATACAAACACATTTTACAGTAACGAATCTGCAATCAATAAATCTATTTGGATAGTGGAGTAAATGATCTTGAACAGAGAAACTTAGGTGCCTAGGAAATGAATAAAGCATAATCACAAGAAATAAAATTTTAAAATAAAGCAAAATAATTACATTTCTGAAATTTAAAGTAGTTTTCTTTCTTCACACTTAAATTTTTACACTAAGTGACTGCATAGAATATACACCATAAACATGAACAGGCAATTCAGAAAATATAAACACCCAGTAAGTAAGTAAGTAAACATGTACAGTTCTCAATGAAAAGCAAATTACAACCAAAAGAGAACTGGTTACAGAAATTATGGCACATATATAATTTGCATATAAAGCTTTCCCTTCCAGGCCTGAATCCTGGCTCCCAGATCTGTCTTCCTTATCTCAGCTCAGTCTCTCAATATAGCTGTCTCATGTGGTATCTCAGCTTAGATCTCGCTGGAGGATCAGGCTATTCTCATATCCAGGCTGGACTAACAAAACAAAGACTCAAGTGACAATAATAAAAATCAAGGAGGAAAGGGATAGTCAGTCCCGAGGCTTAAGTCCCTCAGTCCCCTTCTATAGTGGATTTCTAAACCATTTTTGTAAACACTAGAAGGGACTGATAAGATCAGTAATTTTTTTTGTTTATTTTTTAAAATTTTTGGCCGCACCTCGGGGCATGCAGGATCTTAGTTCCCCGACCAGGGATCGAACCCACGCGCCCTGCAGTGGAAGCGTGGAGTCTTAACCACTGGATTGACAGAGAAGTCCCAAGATCAGTATTTTGAATTTATGCTATAAAAGGAAAGAAAAGGAAGCAACCCAGTGTCATTCCACCCATGAATGGATAAACAAAAAGTGGTATACATAACCAGAGGAATATTATTCAGCCTTAATAAGGAAATTCTGACACACACTACAACATGGATGAACCTTTGAAGATATTATGCTAAATGAAATAAGCCAGTAACAAAAGGACAAATATAGTATGAATCTCCTTCTATGAGGTACCTGAAATACTCAAATTCAGAGACAAAGTAGAATGGTGGCTGGTAGGAGTGGGGGGCAGGGAGGCAGGGGAAATAGGGAGTTACAGTTTAATGGCGTTTCAGTTTGGGAAGATGAAAAGTGGTTGCACAACAATGTAAATGTACTTAATGCACTGAACTGTACATTTTAAGATAGTTAACATGGTAAATTTTATGTTATGTATATTTTACCACAATAAAAAAAAGGGAAAGGAAAGATAAAAACAATTAAGCTCACAACTGCTAAGACCCTGAAAACCTTTCAAGAGCATTAGTGGTATTTAAATATTTAATTTATTAAGTAATACAGATACTCATTGGCTAAATATACCTTGTAATACAGACCACGACGAATGTGAATATTTGAGCGGATTAAAGAAAGACTTTCAATAGGAGTCACTTTAAATCTTTTATATAAAAAAGTTTCAGATTTGTGATTCTGTAGGGAATGTCTTTTCAAAAGCTCTTTGGAAAGAGTTCAATCATAAAAGAAGACAAAAATATGGACCATCATGCGCTTACTTCATTTTCCAACCTCTATATTAACCTGTTCCTGAAATGTATTTACAAAGAATGCAGCAAATCTTTTCATCAATCACCATGTGAAAACCTTTGGCAGGGACACTGTGCATTCCTGGGAGGATTTAAATTAGTTTGTGAGGGACGGAAACCTGGCTTAAAAGCAAAGAATTGGATTTAGGATTTGACAAAGAGTTTCTTTTCTGAGGAACTTAAAATGTTCTATCATGAGTTTTCACATTTATTTCCTCCATTATTATTAGCAAAGACACAAAATAACAAAGAATTTCAATTAAAATTATCCTTTGGTAGTTTTCTACACATTATTGTGTTAGCTTTATCTGTCCACCACAGTACAGTATTTGAAATCACATTTCTACTTTAAGCAAAAACGGAACTAAATTAAATATTCCAAAGGCAGGAAATCCTGTTTCAATTGCATCATTTAAAAACTCTTAACTGATCTACTTTGAAGAACAAGAGTTCTCTACCAGAAAGTAGGATAATTTTTTTAATTGATGCAATTTCAATCTATCTCCTTAAACACTTTACACTTGAATATATCAGTGCTTATTTAAAAAAAAAAATCACTCTATCTTTTTTTAAATTTCAAATTCTAGTTTATTTTTTTAAATGTTAGTTTGACAAATTATTTTAATTGTAGACAACAGGCACTTAATTTAATTCTGCAACTTTTAGTTTAGGCCTAAAAACTCAAATTGTTCTAAGAGATCCTTATATGTAGTGCGGAAAATCACAGAAACGCAAGTACTACTAGAGGTACTATGTGAACGATATGCACTCTTCCTATAAGAGCCAAATTGTCAAATTAGCTTAATTTAAGTAGTCAAACATGTTGAATAGCTGCAATAAACCTGAGAGAACAGGAAGAAAAGATTAGCAAAAATAAATTGACAGTCCTTAAAGAATAGGAATGGGGAAAACCAAAAACATCCTTGTGATAATGCTGGAAGAATCTTCCAGTCCTATGACTCAGGGAAATAACATTCTTACTGGCACAACAATAGGGATTAAAATAATGGATGAAAGTCTACCCGTAATGGCAGCACCCACCATTTGCATAAATAATGTTTGGCTAAATATGACTACATTTAAATTTTATCTTAATTACAAATACTATTCCACTAAAGCACCAGCAAAGAAAGTGTGTGCAGAGGGGGAAGACATGGACTAGCCAATCCAATAGTTATAATATGGTCAAAAATAATAACAACAGTAATAGTAATAAGGTAGTACCTGTAATCAATATATTGAAAAGAGAGGATATGGTCCCATTTAACAGACAAAGCTTGGCAATAATTCTAAGATAATGGCTCAAAAGACAGCCCTCTTGTCCCTCTGTGCAAAAGGAAAGTGTTCCTCCTTCCCATAATCAACCAACTAAGGAAGGCTCTGGGAGAGTTTGCAGATGGAAAGCTGCTCAAAAAGCCTAGTTCTGGTGATGCTTTACCACCCCTTGGGTGGGGGAACTACCACTTGGGAACTGGAGACTGCAGTATTTAAATGCCCTTTCTCTTCCGTTCAGTAACAATCAAGGAATCATTTCAGCTTGTGAAGTACTGCTACTGTACTCTGAGGGGGAAATCAAGGAAGTAAAAGGAAGTACACGTCTGTTTTCATTAAAGTTCCTTAACATCTCGACTAGTTTTCTAATGCATTTAATCTTGCTAAAATGCACAATCTCAGGCCTCACCCCAGATCCTTCAAAAAAATCTGCATTTTACAAAAGCCTCAGGTGATTTGTATACAGATTTAAGTCTGAGGTGTCCTCTAAAGTGCCACACCTGACAGCCTGACATCCCCAACTAGCCCCAGGCCTAATTGCAGATCACTACTTTCCAAACATTTTAAAACTTGAGAATGGAAAATGAAAGCAACTCAAAATCTGAATATAGTTCTGATAATGGAGAAAGTGTTGAACTAACTAAAGAGCTTAGACTTCCTAACTCCTTTTCCAAGAGGAAAATTGTATGAATAGATTTGTGTTTTGAAATCTAGCTCTAACAAGATGAATAATATACTGGAGGCAGATAAATTAATTAGGAGCTACTGCAGTGATCCAAATGAGTGATAACGGTGGCCTGAAATAGTATAGTAGTAATGAGGATATGAGGGAAGTAGATGAATCTGAACGATATCTAGGAACTAAAGTTGACAACATGTGGTGAATGAATAGATGTGACATGGAGGTGGGGCAGGGAAATATGCCACATACTCATGTAATTCAGAACATTCATATCAATAACTTGGAAAAACTAAGCAGAGGCCATATTACTCACAAGTTAGGGAACACCAGAGCAATAAGGTTTAGCAGAAAAGACTGTAAATTTTTAGAAAAAAACCAGAAATGTTCAGTAGACAGACTAGCACAAAAGTTTTAAGCTCAAGAGGAAAACAGGCACTGGAAATACATATTCATAAATTAACATTAATAACATCCACTTCTGGCCAAGTTGGAGAAAGAAGGACCAGATTTACCTGCCTGCTTGAAACAACAACAAATACATAAAATGCATGGAATAATGGTTTTCAGACAATAACTATAAGGCAGCACACAATAATGAATCCTGAGAGACAGAAAACTAAAAACTCTGCAATTACTTCCTAGAGAGTTTCCAGACAGCAGCACAGTGAGAAAGAACCTGGGCAGAGACCAGCAATCTCCCTGAATTGAAGAAGTGGATATGGGAGCCCAGCAAGGCCAAGGTAGCTAGAGTATGCAGGACCGAATTCTGAAGAGAAGAAAGCTGCACAAAAATATCCAGAGATCTGAAAGGGTCCCCTCTCTAGATTTAAGCTAAGCATTGACCAGTGGAGGCACATGAGGAAGCACCCCAAGGCTAATCCATCTGAAAGGATTAGAGGGAAACTGATACAAGAAAAATGACTGTGCTCAATCAATGAAGCCAGATTTTAAGGAGTACGCACTATATGATTACCTTTATATAAATTCTAGAAAATGCCAAGTAATCTATTGTGACAGAAAGGTCAGTGGTTGCCTTGGATGGGGGAGAAATTACAACGGATTACGGGCAAACTTTTGAGGGTGATGGATATATTCAATATCTTGGTTGTTATGATGGTTTCATGGGTGTACACACATGTCAAAACTTGTCAAATTGTACATTTCAAATTTATGCAGTTTATCATATGTCAATCTATCTCAATAAAAAAAAATTTTTAACTATCAGCATATACACAGAACCTGAAGTTATGAGGGTGGTTGAGATTGCTGAGCAATTATACACAGATTGAGAAGAAGGCCTAGGAAAGGACCATAAAGAATACCAACATTTAAAGAAGTAATAAAGCAGAGAGATTGTGAAGGAGTTTTCAAAGAATTAGAGGAGAAACTTGGAGAGTGTGGCATAATTGAAGCAAAGGAAAAAGAGTTTTCCCTCAAGGAGTCTTTAAAGGAAAGAGCAATCTATAATGTCAAATTAAGATAAAGCCTAAAAAATGTTCAACGTACAAAAGAGAAGAATATTATGAGGTAGGCATGGTGTAGGAGAAAGAGCACCAAGACATCCTTGATCCAATAATTTGTTATTTTAACTAGAAAGACTAAGAAATATAGTAAAAAATTTATTTAAGGTTTGACAGTTAAGAAAAACCATGAATCCTAGACACTAATAGATTATTTTTCATCTGGCACTGGCACCCTTCTAACTAATATGCTACATTCAACATAAACAACAGTAATTAACTGTCCTTAACTGAGTCTTTAAAGGAAATCAAATCAGAATCAAGCTAACAGTAATTAATGCATATACTCATTAAGCATGAGTGAAAGTCCAACTTGGAGGTCTATCTTCCCATCTAAATTTAATAGGAAACTAAATACTTGAAATTCTTTCAGTTTTTCTTTTTTAATGAGTAATAGGGTTATTTATGTTCTTCCTATCAGCCAACCAAGAAGAACAAGATTTTTTTTGCCTCATGTTAGAATAAAAATTTATGTTTACATACAGATGCACATCATCAGCACACATAAGAATTTAATTCAGTAAATTAAATTAAGTGAACAATCTTCAAAACAAATGCAGATTTATCTATGTTATATAACACTAAAATTCCGAGACCAAGCTAGTCATCCTTCAAAATAAATAATACCAAAAAGTAATTATGTTTAATTGCTTCTTTTAAATTTTTACACAGATAGAATTAATATTTTATAACTTTTTTTTGTTTCATTTTGGAATATTTAGTAAATTCAATCTGTTACATCTCTTGACTATCAACATACTTTTAAAAATCTAAACTCAAGCTAAAAATCTCTTTAATATTTTGCAGCAGGGGCGTTTTAGATATTGGATAAAATAGGCCAATGTAGAAGGCCAAATACGCATATCATTCACAAACAGAGGCAGACTTTGTTCTTGTCATTAAAAACACTTCCCCTGCTCTCTACCTCATCTTACTAGCTTCATTTCCATTTGTACAGTAGTAATAAATGTCTGGAGAAAGCCCACTAGTTCACAGTATTGTCCAGACCAACCAATCCCTAAATAAGACTAAAACGTTAAAAAAATTTCACAGTGGGACTTCCTTGGTGGCGCAGTGGTTAAGAATCTGCCTGCCGGGGTTTCCCTGGTGGTGCAGTGGTTGAGATTCTGCCTGCCAGGGCAGGGGACACGGGTTCGAGCCCTGGTCTGGGAGGATCCCACATGCCACGGAGCAACTAAGCCCGTGAGCCACAACTACTGAGCCTGCACGTCTGGAGCCTGTGCTCCGCAACGGGAGAGGCCATGACAGTGAGAGGCCCGCGCACTGTGATGAAGAGTGGCCCCGCTTGCCGCAACTGGAGAAAGCCCTCGCACAGAAACGAAGACCCAACACAGCCAAAAATAAATAAATAAATAAATAAATAAATAAATTTATTAAAAAAAAAGAATCTGCCTGCCAATGCAGGGGACAAGGGTTCGACCCCTGGTCCGGGAAGATCCCACATGCCACGGAGCAACTAAGCCCGTGCACCACAACTACCGAGCCTGCGCTCTAGAGCCTGTGAGCCACAACTACTGAGCCCACGTGCCACAACTACTGAAGCCCGCGCGCCTACAGCCCATGCTCCACAAGAGAAGCCACCTCAATGAGAAGCCCGTGCACCGCAACAAAGAGTAGCCCCTGCCCGCCGCAACTAGAGAAAGCCCGTGTGCAGCAACCAAGACCCAACACAGCCAAAAAAATAAATAAAATTTTTAAAATTCACCTTCGAAAAAAAAGAAAAAATAATAATTATAGATGAAATCCATCTTTAGTTTAAAAAAAATTTTTTCACAGTAAATCCCATTTTACAACTATGCACATTTCTATCCGTAATCATTCAGAACATCAATTACATTCTTATGTAACATATAATTTAAGAGGAAGAAAATAACCTATAGCAGCTTGAGACCAGACGTTCGTTAAAAAAAACTTACCAATGAAAGACAGAACATCAGAAGTTCTAAAAAATTATTTTCTGTGATATTTAGAAAGGAATTTGTCTGTGGCCCATCCTGTTTCCATTTTTTTTTTCTTTTCTTTTCTGATATTTAACAAAAGAAAATATTTGGGTTTAAAAGACTACATACTCCCCAAAAGCAGTTTTACAAACTGTGCAAAAGAAGAGAGATTAAAGGCGGGGGTTGGGGGGTGGGCAGGGAAAGAAAAGATTCACTCTTCTTAGATATCTTTTTTTTTTTAATTTTTATTTATTTATTTATGGCTGTGTTGGGTCTTCGTTTCTGTGCGAGGGCTTTCTCTAGTTGTGGCAAGCGGGGGCCACTCTTCATCGCGGTGCGCGGGGCCTCTTACTATCGCGGCCTCTCTTGTTGCGGGGCACAGGCTCCAGACGCGCAGGATCAGTAATTATGGCTCACGGGCCTAGCCGCTCCGCGGCCTGTGGGATCTTCCTAGACCAGGGTTCGAACCCGTGTCCCCTGCATTGGCAGGCGGATCCTCAACCACTGCGCCACCAGGGAAGCCCGATTCACTCTTTTTTTTTTTTTTTTTTTTTTTCGATTCACTCTTCTTAACCAACTATTTTATTAGACACGGCTGCAACAAATATAGTATAAAAAAAACACACCTAAAGACAATAGCTCATTACGTTTAGTGCCAGGCCCATGATAACAGTTTGGGAGACACAGCTAGACATTAAAAGCAAATCTACCACAGACATAGTGGGTTATAAATGCAAGTACCTGGAGTTCTGCAATCAGCTGTGGTGAGCAGCCTCTGATCAATTTATCCTAGTCAGGAGTAGCCAGAGGAAATGAAATGAAGGAAACAGGAAACAGTAAAGATAAAATGCTTTTTCCTAGGGTAAACTTCAGTGTGGCATTGACAGGAATCTGGTCCTTTCCTGGTCAACTGACCATGTTAGGAACAGGGAATGAAACTAGTTATTAAGTACCACAGGACAATTCAAGATGACAGACATAAAAACAAGCAGCAGAAGTGCTGGGAGCAGGCATTGAAGAAAGGAAAAAAGAGGGAAAGAATGAAAGAAAACAGAACTTAAAAAACACTTCATGGGAATAACCTTCATAGTTACACACCACAACCACCACTCTCATCACCTCACAAGGTAAGAATACTTTCCTGTGTTAAAATTTCCTAATAACCTACGCTGAATTTCTCAAGTGCTACAACGCAGCAGCATTACCTGGAGCGCTTGCTAAAACAGTAGGTCTGGGATGAAGCCCAAGAATTTGCATCTCTCACAAGGTCCTCGGTGATGATAAAGCTAGACCCAAAAACCACACTTTAAGAAGCACTGCCCTGGGGCTTCCCTGGTGGCGCAGTGGTTGAGAATCTGCCTGCTAATGCAGGGGACACGGGTTCAAGCCCTGGTCTGGGAAGATCCCACATGCCGCAGAGCAACTAGGCCTGTGAGCCACAACTACTGAGCCTGCACGTCTGGAGCCTGTGCTCCCAACAAGAGAGGCCGCGATAGTGAGAGGCCCACGCACCGCGATGAAGAGTGGCCCCCGCTTGCCACAACTAGAGAAAGCCCTTGCACAGAAATGAAGACCCAACACAGCCAAAAATAAATAAATAAATAAACACAAGTTGTTCAGATGACATATGCTTAAAAAAAAATAAAGAAGCAGCACTGCCCTATACTTACCCTTTTGTAAGACTCAACCCACTCATGTTCACTTATTTAACTAATATCTGTCATCTGGAGGGGGGGAAAGGCTCTGTTAAACCCATCACTGTCATCACTGTACTCCTATCACCTAGCACAATGCCAAATACATCACAGTCTCCAAATATTGCTTACTGAATAAAGACCATTGTGAAAAACACGGAATGTAGTGAATGGCGGTGGGGAGGGAGGGAGATTAAAAGAGAAAAGTATGAAAAAAAAAAAGAGAAAAGTATGAAGACATAGAAAACAAAAGCACAATATAAATGTCCAAGTATTTGCGACAAGAACTGCCCCAGTCTTAATGAGAACGGCAGTAACTGGACATCAATCTAATTTCATAGGGAGGTCATAAGCCATAGAAATTTGACAAGGGCAGAAAAAGCAAAAAAGTTAGAAGTAAAAGAAGAAAAATCAATGAATATTTTATATCATTAAAAAGATGGTATTTTTAAACAGCAAGAGCAATAAATTCAAGTGGAGAAGAGAATATGTTATGCATATACCACCATTAGATATCTATAATCTTAAATCATCATCACTAAAATTCATTAAGTATCTATGAGTCAGACACTAACACTAAGCAGTTACATTTGCTCAACCACTCCAGATAATATTCTCTACATTTCAGAGATAAGTAAACTAGGCTGTAATTGATGAAATCATTTGCCTTTAGAGTCAAATGGACCTAGGCTCAAATCTCAGTTTTTTCACCTCCTAGTAGAATGGCCTTGGGCAAATATTTTGGCCTTTGAGCCTCTTACTTAACTGTTATTCTTTCCATTCTGTCAGTTTTTTTGTTATAGCTGTCTTGTTTCGTGCTTATTTTTAACCTACCATTTAATGAGTTCCCCGTGTGCTAAATAACATGGCGGTCAAGGGCATTAATGTGTAAGCTCAGTGAACACAGTAGTGCATGGATCTGAATTCCAAATAAAGCCAATTTCTTCTTTTATTAAACAGGAGTAATAATAATAATACCAACCACATAAGGGCTTGGAAGAGTGTCTAGCAATAAAACCTAGCTTCTATTGTCATTATCATCATCACCATTATTACTACTAATCCATATATCAACACCAAGAGGACTATTAGTCCCATTTTACAAGTGAGGAAATTGAAGTTAAAAGAGATTAAGTCCTGGGATCTGTAATTACTATAACTATTTAAGTACTTTGTGTATTTGGTTATTTTACCTATACTCAAAGTACTGTTAACTAAAATTTTGTTTTTAAAAGTTACGATTTATAAACCTTATAGTTTTGGGGTTTTTTTAGTTTCTTCTCTTTTTCTTTAATTAATTTATTTATTTATTTATTTATTTTTGGGTATGTTGGGTCTTCATTTCTATGCGAGGGCTTTCTCTAGTTGCGGTAAGCGGGGGCCACTCTTCATCGCGGTGCGTGGGCCTCTCACTATCGCGGCCTCTCTTGTTGCGGAGCACAGGCTCCAGACACGCAGGCTCAGTAGTTGTGGCTCACGGGCCTAGTTGCTCTGTAGCATGTGGGATCTTCCCAGACCAGGGCTCAAACCCATGTCCCCTGCATTAGCAGGCAGATTCTCAACCACTGCGCCACCAGGGAAGCCCAACCTTATAGTTTTGAGTCTTCTCATTTACAGGAAAAGATTTTGTATATGTGATGGGGGTGGGCAGAGACACTGTTTAACAGAATTAACCTCCAATTAAGAATAGTTAGAAAGGTAGTGTAAAAGAGAAAAGAAAGCAGAGGCATCATCTTCTCCTATATTATATCCAGAACTCATAAAAGAGGCCTGCAAGAAATACTTGATCTGATGTAGTTCCACTTTCTTTGAAGCTGTGTTTCTCATTTTAGGATACATATACCCTTCCTGGAAATACACACCCTCATATGCAGAATAACAGTTCATATATGACCTATTCCTAAAGTACTAAATGTATTCAAAGATTGGGGGGAATAGTTAAATAGTACAGAACAGTACAGAAGACTTCAAAGAACTGGGCAACAATACTAGTACAACTCGAGCCCCTTGGGATATAAACCATGTCCTCTCCTACCCGAGTCATTTGATGGCAGTCTGAGTACACCAGTTTGTATGATAAGCCTATTAATGGCATAACATTAAATCTGTTTCTACAATTACCAAAAATGAGGTCAATAGGATCAAATCAGATAATACATGTTCATTTTCTCCAAACTGTTAAGCCATATCTATATAAATTAGTATTAATGTCTGCTTTGTTTTTTAAAAACTATGGCTCACCTCCTTGAGGAAAGGGCACATGTAACAAATAGTTGTTTTTCCTCTCCAAAGTCATTTTTATAATTAACATTTATAGAAGATTCTCTACCACTATATCTTTAGAATACATACACAAATTGCTATTGCCAAGGAATTTAGAGATAACAGATGTGTGTCAATCTTTTCATAACATTATATGATTCACTGTCTAGTTCATCTATTCCCTTCCCTTTCATCCACTGACAAATGCCAGAGTATTAAAAGTTGGATGTTCCTATTTTAATTTTCTTCCCCCATATCCATGCTGTCCAATGGAAATAAAACATAAGCCACATGTAATTTTAAATGTTCTAGTAGCCACATTTAAAAAAAGTAAAAAGAAACAGGTAAAATTAATTTTAATAATATATTTTATTTAATCCAATAGCTCAAAAAAGTATCATTTCAATATGTAATTCATATAAAACATTATATATGAATGTTTAGTATTTTAATGATTTAATATTCACATTTTTTCAAACAAAGTCTTCAAAATCCAGTATGTATGTATTTTATACTCACAGCACATCTCAACTCAGACTAGTCACATTTCAGGAGCTCAACAGCCACCTGTGGTAGTGACTCTGTACTAGATAGTGAAACCATATATGGTGACACAAACAAGAATTTCCCTGACCTGAAGGCTACAAATTCCTGACATTCATGCCTGCCTAATCTGCTAAAGCAATTAAAAGAGAAACCCTTTATTTATTCCCTCTCCTTTTACTATATATCAGAGTACAACTGTGAAATTTAATGAAAAAAGGTATGAGTAATTCAACATAATAAGTACAAAACGTATAAATCTCTGCACTAGCAAAATTGAAAACATTCTGTGGTATATCAACAAACCAGAAACCAAAAAAGACCAATTGGTGAAAGTTAAAATTAATTGAGTACCTACTGTGTGTAACATTAATCTATAAAAAAATACAAGGGACTTCCCTGGTGGTCCAGTGGTAAAGAATCTGCCTTGCAATGCAGGGGACGCTGGTTCGATCCCTGGTCAAGGAACTAGGATCCCACATGCCACAGGGCAACTAAGCCTGCACGCCACAACCACTGAGCTCACGCACCTCAACTAGAGAGACCAAGTGCCACAAACTACACAGCCCACGCGCCCTGGAGCCTGTGCACCACAACTAGAGAGAAGCCTGCGTGCCACAACTAAGACCCAACACAGCCAAGAATAAATTAAATAAATAAATCTTTAAAAAAAAATACAAATAGGATCAGTCAGTGATTCTCAAACGTGGCTGGAATTCAAACACAGGCAAACCAACTTCAGAATTAGGAAACTCCTCTAGGGCCTTTTTGCTGGTACCACGTCCTCTCTGTAATAAACCCGGATGACTTTCCTTTTGGTAACTGCTAATACCTCCCCAGCTTCCATGCCACACCCACCTCCCCCGGCCATCCAGGAAATGGTAAACTGTCTCTACTGCAACCCTTTCCTTCTGCCCCCAAGGCAGACATACAGAACCATTCTTTAAAACATGTAGAAAACCATAATTCAGCAAGACACATGCACCCCAATGTTCACTGCAGTGCTATTTACAATAGCCAGGACATGGAAACAACCTAAATGTCCATCAACAGAGGAATGGATAAAGAAGATGTGGTACGTATATACAATGGAATATTACTCAGCCATAAAAAGGAATGAAATTGGGTCATCTGTAGAGACACGGATGGACCCAGAGACTGTCATACAGAGTGAAGTCAGAAAGAGAAAAACAAGTATCATATATTAACGCATATATGTGGAATCTGAAAAAATTGGTATAGACGATCTTATTTACAAAGCAGAAATACAGACACAGACATAGAGAACAAACGTATGGATACCAAGGGGGAAGGGGGGGGGGGCGGGATGAATTGGGAGACTGAGATTGACATATATACACTATTGATACTATGTATAAAATAGATAACTAATGAGAGCCTACTGTATAGCACAGGGAACTCTACTCAATGCTCTGTGGTAACCTAAATGGGAAGCAAATCCAAAAAAGAGGTGAATATACGTATATGTATAGCTGATTCACTTTGCTGTACAACAGAAACTAACACAACATTGTAAAGCAACTGTACTCCAATAAAAATTTTTTTTAAATAATAAAATAAAATGGGAAAAAAAGTGATCAAGAGAATGAAGTAGATTAAACAGATTGTAAATTAAGATAAGTATCCCAGTCCTGAAGTTGATGCTGATTTGTGAATCGACCTCTGTTAAGACATCGTATTGCTTTGTGTCCATCCTTTGTCAGCACTAAATGAAAACCCATAAAACACTGTTTTAAAACGTGTTGGAAATGTTTGCCCCCTACCAACCAACCACTGGAAAGTCCTAATAAAAATAAAAGGAAAAAAAAAACGTAATTCTCTCCTCAGGAATTTCTTAAGTCCTTTACCATGTTTGTGTGTATTCTGGAACTTTCAAGAGAGTGATATAACATAAAAGACCTTCCAAATTTATTTAACTACCTGAAATTTTCTTCTTCTCCTGGCAGGACCTCACCCTACCTCACCCCACCCCTTGCCTCCATTAATTAAAGGTACTCAGCCCTCAAAATTCTGTCTGCTCTTTCACACCCAAGCTAACTCAATCTATCTACTCTCACATGGTTTGAACAGCACAGATCTCTGGTTCTCAAAGTGTGGAATCAGAGTAGCATCGGTATCACTTGAGAACAAGTTAGAAGTGCAATTCTTGGACACCAACCCAGACCTACTGAATTGGACACTGGGTGGACATCAGTAATGTGTGGATAACAAGCCCTCCAAGTGATGGTGTGCACTAAAACTTGAGAACCACTGCCACAGACTGACTAGCTCCAAATTGTTATCTCTAGGCCAGACCTCTTCCCTAAAATCCAGACACAGTCTATCTAGTAAGACTGTCAAAAAGCATTCTATTGAACTTTGAAAAAAGATGAAATCATACAAACTGGAGAATATAAACAGTAACTATATACTCACAGCTAAGGAAAAAAATCTGTCCTTAAGAACTTGTATTTCGAACTCTTAGCCATAATATTTCTAACGAAAGAATCTCTGGGGATATCCATACATATCTGTTGGCAAAAGTAGAGAATATCTCTGGAAGGTACACAAAAAAATAACAGTGGCTGCCTGTACCATTTGAAATTTTATCATAGGCATGTAACTTCTAAAAATTAATATATTACATTTAAGGTAATATTTCACTTTTAGTTATAAGAAGATAGTTTTCTTATTTACTTTCTAAAAAAATTCTTATATTAGTAACACTTGAATTTAAAGCCCTATTAGAACTCGGAAATTTGTTTTCTGTGAAGTTTGATGCTGCCTTTGCATCATTATGTTACATTAAACCAAAGCCCCCTCCCTTCATCATGTTCCCTTTATCTCCATAAACATTTTTTTCACTAAGAACCTATGAAAAGCCATGTGTCATCAGTAAAAAAAAATAATATGATCAAACAGGGCCATACCTTAAGCAGGGCTCAGAGGCGACAGGATTCAGGGAATTAAAATATAGGAGGGTTATAGCCTGTTTAATCATATTTAGAAATTAAAATGGGAAAGCAATAAAAAGTAAAAACAAATAAAAATATCTCAAATGAAAACCCAAATGTTGCCACTTGAAAAAAATGCTAGAAAAGATTCTCAAACTAAAAAACAGCCTTCTCAAAAGAAGCTGAAATGCAGTAAATGTTACCTGAAATATAGAAAAATCTCAGTCAATACGTACAGTAGAGCTTAAAAAAATCCAGATATCTGAGACAGGAAACAGTGATAAAAAGCATTTGTAGGGATAATACTTCACATTCAACAAAACAGTTTTTATAGATAACCTCTCATTTGAATCTCACAATAGTCCTGTAAATAGGCTTTGATATTAGAACAACTACGTTAAGATGTATTCTAACAAATAAAGAAATCAAAGATGACAGAAGTTAGGTAAAAGCTGTAGAAAAGTCAAAAATCTTTTAGTCTTTACCCTGTATCTTTCTAATGCATCTAGTCCTTTCTTCTGTATCTCCACATGGGTAAATCTAGATAGCTTGGGATTACTAAACTCTTATTTCCATTCACATCCTCATTCTGGCCCATTCACTAATGGACCTACCACTTTGTCAAAGCGAACTAGAATTCAGTTCAGCTTGTTTCCCTTTATCCTTTCTTGCAAAGCAAAAGCATCATTCACACATAAAGGCCAAAGCAAGAACCCAGCTCCTACAGATTCCAGAGTAAGAAATCCACAAAGGCTTACACCAAAATCACATTAAGTCCATTTATGCATCTGCAAACTTCAAGTCATAAAATGGCACCCATTCCCATCAAGTCTATTCCTAGAGGACAGAGGACAGAAGATAAATTCTAAAATGTGTGAATCAACACTTAAAATCATGAGAGAGACAGGAAAAATGGGCAGGGCACCAAGAAGAATCTCAGCAGATTTCCATACCCCATGTGAAAAATATGGTAAATACAGAGTAAGTGATCAGTGTTCCAAGGCAGCAAGCCTCACATTACCAAACAACTATCCACTCATCATTTTCCCATTATACAAATTATTGTTAATGTAATGTTAATCTTTAAGAATTATTAATTCCTAACATTTATTCTTCATATTAATTCTTAATAAGTATTATTGAATACTGTTAATTACTAATGATGTTAATTATTAAGAAGGATGGATTCAGGGGTGAGATACACCTAGATTTTAATCTCGGTACCATCAGTTATTACTTGTGTAAAATTGAGCAGGTGCAGAGTTCTCATGAATAAAATGGAGATTCACTCGCCTATCTCTAAATTCAGGATTAAATAAATTAAATGTGTTTACCTAAAATATCTGTCAAGTAAAAGTCCTCAAATAAGTGGTAGCTATATTTATTTACAATGACAACACAGTATCATTTTCATTATTTCCTTATGATTAGGGCTTAGCATTTTTTAAATAGCATTTTCTCAGTGCTTCCTTACTCTACCTTCACAGGCAAAATACCAAATGTTTAATAACTCTACAAAATCTTTAAAAAAGTAGGACTTATAAAATGAAAGCCAAGAAAAAATAAACCACAGATTTAAATTGAGTAATCTGTTTTAGCTAACATGAAGCTATTAATAAATTCTGTAAATCAATATTTCTCAAAGGTATTGTTGATGGTCCACATTCATCAAAATTATCTGGTGAAATCTTTAAAATGCAGACTCATGGGTCCTATCCTAGATTTACTAAATCTCCCATAGTGATTCTTTGGCAAATAAAGTTTTATAAATTTGTTTTAAATAGGCTAGTGTGAACTTCTGACACAGCAAACAACAAATGAAATAAATTTAAAGTTATACTATATGTAGCAATTAACTAGGCTATGTGTTTGTAATGTAATAAATAAAAATAAATAAATAAAAATAAATCCAATTACAAAGCACATGCAAAATACACATTCCAGAAAAAGTACTAAGTCTTGGCAAATATGAAATTGTCAAAGGGAGTAATAGCTCATGTTTTAGTCCCTTTGGGCTGCTATAAACAAAACACCATAGACTGGGTAGCTTATAAACAACAGAAATTTATTTCTCATAGTTCTGGAGGCTAGAAGTCCAAGATCAAGGCACTGGCAGACTGGGTATTCTGGTGAGACCCACTTCCTGGTTCACAGATGGAGTTCTCTGCTTTTCTTTCATGGTGGAAGGAGCAAGGTAACTCACTTGGACCTCTTTTATAGGGGCCCTAACCCCATTCATGAGGGCTCCGACCTCATGACCTAATCACCTCCCAAAGAGCCCTCCTCCAAATACCATCACACTGGGGATTAGGTTTCAACATAAAAATTTGGGGGGGACATAAACATTCAGTCAATAGCAGCTTATAATAAGGTAGTTTATTTTACATTCTAAACAAAAAATTGCCTATTAAAAATAACTAGACCTGGTAAGAAATTTAGTAGGACTACTTACCTATTTTTGATAAATGATTATTTTCATAAAAGCTGTACAAAGCAAAAAACAGTCCTTAAAATAGTCACTAGAGGCTACCACTTCAAAGGTTTGAGGCTGTAACTAGTCCCCAATTTTTTTTTTAATTAATTATTTATTTATTTATTTATTTATTTATTTTTGGCTGTGTTGGGTCTTCGTTTCTGTGCAAGGGCTTCCTCTAGCTGCGGCAAGTGGGGGCCACTCTTCATCGCGGTGCGCAGGCCTCACTATCGTGGCCTTTCGTTGCGGAGCACAGGCTCCAAACACGCAGGCTCAGTAGTTGTGGCTCACGGGCCTAGTTGCTCCGCGGCATGTGGGATCTTCCCAGGCCAGGGCTCGAACCCGTGTCCCCTGCACTAGCAGGCAGATTCTCAACCACTGCGCCACCAGGGAAGCCCCCCCAATTTTTTTTTTTTTGAAGTGAGTTTTCATTACTCAAAAGGATATAGAGATTTTAAAAAAGGAAGGCCAGAATGATCCTATTCTTTCACTACACCTCTGCAAAACCCTCCCCCAATTAAAAAAAAATTATATAATTTCAGGACTTCCCTGGTGGCGCAGTGGTTAAGAATCCACCTGCCAATGCAGGGGCCATGGGTTCGATCCCTGGTCCGGGAAGATCCCACATGCCACGGAACAACTAAGCCTGTGCACCACTACTGAGCCTGCGCTCTGCAGCCTAAGAGCCACAACTACTGATGCCCACGCGCCTGGAGCCCATGCTCCACAACAAGAGAAGAAGCCCGCACACTGCAACGAAGACGCAACACAGCCAAAAATAAATATAAAATTTTTTAATTATATAATTTTAAATTAAAAACTCAAAAAGAAGGTTCCTTTACTGCCTTAGAGTCTTCTCTAGATTTTGGCCCTTTAGGGTCATGTCGTGCTTTTATATCATCAATTACCCTAAACTATAATAGCAAGTTTTTACACTAAATCTATATTTACTGGAACACACCCTGAAAGTATATTTTATTTATGTTTTTAAACCCATGGAATTAGCTTGTTTTGGGTCACATATCGTTCTTCAGAAAGTCAATGCTTTTAAATGTAATATTAAAAAGAAAGTCCTGGGCTTCCCTGGTGGCACAGTGGTAAAGAATCCACCTGCCAGGCTCCCCTGGTGGTGCAGTGGTTGAGAATCCGCCTGCCAATGCAGGGGACACGGGTTCGAGCCCTGGTCTGGGAAGATCCCACATGCCGCGGAGCAACTAGGCCCGTGAGCCACAACTACTGAGCCTGCGTGTCTGGAGCCTGTGCTCCGCAACAAGAGAGGCCGCGATAGTGAGAGGCCCGCGCACCGCGATGAAGAGTGGCCCCCGCTCGCCGCAACTAGAGAAAGCCCTCGCACAGAAACGAAGACCCAACACAGCCAGAAATAAATAAATAAATAAATAAATTTATAAAAAAAAAAAAAAGAATCCACCTGCCAATGCAGGGGACATGGGTTCGAGCCCTGGTCTGGGAAGATCCCACATGCCACGGAGCAATTAAGCCCGTGCACCACAACTACTAAGCCTGCACTCTAGAGCCCGCACGCCTAGAGCCCGTGCTCTGCAACGAGAGAAGCCACCGCCCCGCTCGCCACAACTAGAGAAACCCCGCGTGCAGCAACGAAGACCCGACGCAGCCAAAAATAAATAAATAAAATAAATAATTTTTTTTTAAAAAGTCCTAATTGTGATACCAAACTATTTCAAGGTCAAAGTAAGCATCTTTTTTCCATAAAGCTCCAAAGTTTATACTTTAAAAAAAAAGAATGAGAACAAAACACATACTGATAATTGTATAAACATAGTAAATATGCATCTATCACGACCTTAAGCAAACCAAAATATTTTTTAACTTTGTAGTGAACATTCAGTCACTGCATTCTTCATTAACAACTAGAAAACTCTTCTTCAATTTCCAGGAAGGAGGGACAGTTCACCAAATACTCTTCCAAAAATCAACAATACTTGTATTATGGGCTTCAACTATGAAGAGGTTTGATAATACCCCCAATATATATGAGAAAAAAAAGATTAAAACAATGAAAGAAAAGATTTAATTTCTTCTCCAAACAGATATTTTTCCATGGAATGATGGTGGTTACTCAAAAGATTCTCCAAAAAATGTAACTTTTTTCTAAGAAATTTTATAAATGCAAAAATTATTCAAATTTTTAAAATTTTCTTATAGTCTACAAATAAAGCTAAAGCAGATATCTTCAAGCCATAATTATGCTATTAAATTCTAATCTCTAAAATAATTTTCACCAGGTCCAAAAACAACAAGAGATTAAGTCCAACTGGAAAAGATTTATTTTGCTGACATTATTCTATTTGGTTCAGTTTCTTTCCATCCTTCAACTCACATCCTTTCTCACTTCTAACCCACATTAAATAACTATTTAAACTGCCAAATATTTTAAGATCTATAGATGGTTGGCTCAATAAACTCATCTCAACATATTTCTATTGTATCATAAAAATTCCAAAAGTCAATTAAAATAAAAATTGTTAAGTACAGGAGAACTGAGTCTACATTTCATCTCAAGTACACAAGAGTAAGAAACTAGGACGACCTTCCCCTTTCATTTGTTTTTAAGAACAAGAAATTAAGTTTTATTATGACTAATTAATCTACTGCTTATACTTCTCTGACACACATCTCCTCTCTCCAAACTTCATTCCATTCCAAGTATTAGTTTCTGGATTTTATCATTTATGACAGCTTACAACTCCCAGTCTTGCTTCAAGAGTGCTCAAATTTTGGAAGCAATTCTGGAAGTAGATTAGAAAGTTCAGTTTTCTAAAATCAAACTGCAGCAAAACTTAACATCCCGTAAGAGAGCCTATATTCTTCCTTCTATGGAGTTAACAGTAATACATCTCACAATATACAAGAGCTTTAAACTATTCACAGACATTATCTTGTTAATCTTTACAAAATTTCTATAAGGAGGCAGATAGGTAAAAGCATCAGATACCTTGGAAGCTTTTCAATCCTTTTTAGACTCTCCAAGTAGTTTCTTAAAGAGATTATAATGTTATATGATATACTACTAAATAAGCAACCTGTAAGATACAAACTGCACTTTAATAATTTAGGAAGGCAACTCAAATGTATTAGCAGAGGAGACTTCCCTTCCCTTCTAGGAGACTCTAACTGGAAGACATGGTTTCAATTAGTACAAAGTGGGCTGCATGGCCCTCTCTTTCTCTTTCTCACATGGTAAAACAAATGCAATAAAGCTTCTATCTCTTTAAAGGGAAAAAACCAAGCATTTAGCCTACCTTATTTGTACAGGCCATATCTCAAGGTAACTAAATAGTTGATAAAAGTTCTCTTTATAAAATACTCCAGCTAATAAATTACAAGGGAATGACAGAATTAGAGTACCACCATTTTGCAACCCTTAACAAAATGGAGCTAGACCAGCAGACCCCAAAGCATGGTCCAAGGAACCCCTGTGGGTGGGTTCCCAAAACCCTTTCAGAGAATCTGCAGAGTCAAAAGTATTTTACAATAATACTAAGATGTTACTCGCTTTTTCCCCCTCACGCTCTCATGTGTGTACGTTAAGTTTTCAGAGGCTACATGACACATGATATTACGACAAACTAAACGATAAAGCAGATGAGAATCCAGCTGTCTTCTTTTAAGCCAGACAATAAAGAGATTTACAAAAATGTAAAACAAGGCCACTCTTCTCACTAAGTTTGTTTTGGAAAATAGTTTTCACAAAAATGTTATTTATTTAAACATGCAGTGGGTTTATTTTTGTTATTTCTAAATAAATAGCAGATATTTCTGAACTTTTTAAGTTTTAATTTCTAATAAGGTAAACACCAATAGATATATCATTTACGCATAAACAAAAGGTCTTTAGGTCTTTAATAATTTTTAAGAATATAAAGGGGCCCTGAAACTAAAAAGCTTGGGGACAGCTGATCTAGGCAATTCATCAGTATCTGCTAACATCACAGAAAAAGAGTTGACCAGAGTTTTAATCCTCCTGATGGAAATACAAAATACCACCTATGAAGTATTCTTGAGAAAATAAAATTGAACATGAATCTGATCAAACATCTAGTTTAAATCAAAATCTACCTATTTACAAGAAATACAATGTTCTGAGGATTACACTAAACAACGCCATGGGAACGCAATCAGCAAAACCCAGGCTGTAGAGACTACTACAGGACAATCAGCTTTATTCAAAAAATAAACTGCAAAAGAATAAAAGAGGAAGAATGTGAAGATTAAAAGAAACTTAAGAGACACAGCAACCAACTGCAGTGTATAGACTTTATTTGGGCAAAATATAAAAAACATGCATGAGATAATCACGGAAGTCTGAACACTGGACATTTGATATTAAGGAATTATTATTTACATGTAATAGTGGTATTGTGGTCATCTTTAAAGAGTCCTTATCTTTATAAATTTATACTATTTACAATGAAATGACATGATTCTAGAATTACCTCAAAATAATGGGAATTGGGGGAAAGAGGTGAAATATTATTGAACCTGGGTAATACATTTATACACAGGGTTCATCATACTATTTTGTTCACCTTTGTTCATTTGATTTTTCCATAATAAAGGTAGTTGATTTTTAATGATTCAAGTTAGGAAAAAATTTATTTCTGTAGGTAAGCTGAATCACTATCATTTGCTCTTAAGCCAAAGGCTATTATAACCAGTATTTCTTCCCATTAAGCTGCCTGATGAAGTGCTGTTTCTGCTTCAGAAGGCAGCCTTGAACAGTATGTCTTTGGTTTTCCAGCGTTTTATTTCTGAACCCTTCGCCCTCCAAGAGTATCAAAACAAAAGCAAAAACAAAAAGGACAACTGGTAAGAAAGGAAGGTTAGAGAGGACAAACATAAAGAGAGGAATCAGTGTAGCAAGTTGGGAACTTCACACTAGAAGGATATAGTCTCATCCCAACAGAACAAATACCAGCATGCTTACACACATGCATTTCTGATTGTGTGCTACAGCCGAGACCCTGAAATGAAGAAAAAGTTCAAAACAGAGCCATGGGAAGGAAGGAATGAGTGCACGTTAAAATAAGTTCACTCCTGCCTTTTTCTATTTCAGATATGGACTTTGATTAGTCTCCACATTTTGGTTTTCCTGGAGGTGTTGAAAGACTAGCCCTAAAAGTTATTGGCTTGGGCTATATATGAGATTCCCCACCCAATAAGGCTATGTAAAGATCAAGGATATAAAACCAATAAGCTTACATTGAAGGTTTCTTGTACTGTGATTTTAACAGAATTTTAAGTAACTTGCATAATAGATTTATGAATCACACAAATCTCAAAACTTTCCCCACATGACAAGAAAGAGTAAGCCATATCATGGAGTAGGGCCATGTCTATTTTTCCAGGATCATCCAAATTTCAAATATCCTATCTTGTCGTCAGGTCTTATATCCTGATTACTGGTTTGCAAAATACAGTCATCATATCCATGGAACTTAAATAACTAAGAAACATATTTAAATAACATCTCCCCATCTAATAATCATCTTAAATGATGCTTCATTTTCAAGTCCTCCAAAAGAAGCAACTCTAACAAACATCTTGATAATCTATCCTTAGTTGAGTAACTCTCAAGTGTTCTTTAAAAAAAATCAGATAATAAATGGAAAAGTATATTGAAACTGGTAAGTTATACTCTATGAATACCAGTTATTCTTTGTTTTTAATGGATTACTTTTCTAAGAAAAAAATATCAATATTTTTAATTTATGGGTGCATAAAAAGCTAAAGATAGGTATTGGTTTTAAATAAGAAAGAAATAAAAGTTGTTAATCACACTGTTTCATTCCTTGCACCAGAGCAAATTTCTATTATTTTTCCCCATTTTAACAATGTAAACAGTTTTAACAACAAATTTTAAAGAACTCAATGACAGTATGTAAGCAAGGTCTAAAAGAAAAATGCATGGAAAGTTAACAAATTACAAAAGGGTTTTACTATTTGTTTGTTTTTAAAACTATTCTCAAAGATTACCGTGGAATCAGGTAATTTAAACTTAAAAAATGAAACTATCATCCCAGTTAATGCAATAAGAAAAGGAAATAAAATGTATACAGATTGGGAAGGAAGAAATGATACTGTTCACAGATGACATGATCATCTATGTAGAAAACCTGAAAGAATCAACAAAAAAACTCCAGAACTAATAAGGAATTACAGCAAGGTTGCAGAATATATGATTAGTATTCTAAAAATCAATAAGTTTCCTATATACCAGCAATGAACAAGTGGAATTTGAAATTAAAAACACAATAGCTCCCCCCAAAATTAAATACTTAGGTATAAATCTAACAAAATACGTACAACATCTATATAAGGAAGACAAGAAAACTCTGATGAAAAGATATCAGAAGAACAAAATAAATAGAGAGATATTCTGTGTTCACAGTTAGAAAAATTCAACACTGTCAAGGTTTCAGTTCTTTCCAACTTGATCTATGGATTCAATGAGAGCACAATCAAAGTTCCAGCAAGTTATTTTGCAGATACTGATTCTAAAATTTATATAAAGAGGCAAAAGACCCAGAAGAGCCAACACAATATTGAAGGAGAAGACCAAAGTTGGAGGACTGACACTATCCAACTTCAAGACTTACTATAAAGCTACAGTAATTAAGATGCTGTGGTGCTGGTGAAAGAACAGTCCAATAGGAGCAATGAAACAGATAGTGAGCCCAGAAATAGATCCACATAAATACAGTTAACTAACAAAGGAGCAAAGACAATACAATGGAGCAAAGATAGTCTTTTCAACAAATGGTGATGGAACAACTGGACATCCACACGCAAAGAAATGAAACTAGACACAGACCTTATAGCTTTCACAAAAATTAACTCAAAATGGATCACAGACCTAAATGGAAAACCTAAAACTATAAAACTCCTAGAAGATAACTGGGACTTCCCTGGCGGTGCCCAGATAAAGACTCCTCGCTCCCAATGCAGGGGGCCTGGGTTCGATCCCTGGTCAGGGAACAAGATCCCACATGCACACCACAACTAAGAGTTCACATGCCACAACTAAGGAGCCCACGTGCTGCAACTAAGGAGCCCACCTGCTGCGACTAAGACCCCATGCAACCAAATAAATAAATAAATAAATAAATATTTTTTTAAAAAAAAGATAACTAACATAGGAGAAAACCTAGATGACCTTGGGTTTGGCAATGACTTTTTAGGTACAACACCAAAGGCACAATCCATGAAGAGAAATAGTTGGTGAACTAGAAGACATAACACTGTCTGGGAAAAAATATTTACGAAAGACACATCTGAAAAAGGACTGTTAGCCAAAATACCCAAAGAACTCTTAAAACCCAACAAAAAGAAAATGAACAACCCCATTTAAAAATGGGCCAAAGACCTATTAATAGCCACTTCATCAGGGAAGATATACAAATGGCAAATAAGCATATAAAAAGATGCTCCATATTATGTGTCATCAGGGAAATGCAAATTAAAACAAGGTACCACCACAGGACTTCCCTGGTGGCACAGTGGTTAAGAATCCGCCTGCCAAGGCAGGGGACACGGGTTCGAGCCCTGGTCTGGGAAGATCCCACATGCCTCGGAGCAACTAAGCCCGTGCGCCACAACTACTGAGCCTGCACTCTAGAGCCCGCACGCCTAGAGCCTGTGCTCTGCAACAAAGAGAAGCCACAGCAATGAGAAGCCCACGCACCGCAACGAAGAGTAGCCCCCACTCGCCGCAACTAGAGAAAGGCGGCACACAGCAACGAAGACCCAACACAGCCAAAAAATAAATAAATAAATTTATTTTTAAAAAACCAAACAAACAAGGTATCACCACATATCTATTAGAATGGCCAAAATCAGGAACAATGAAAACCCCAAATGCTGTCAAAGATATGGAGCAACAGAAACTTTCATTCATTGCTGGTGGGAATAGTGCAGCCACTTTGGAAGATAGTTTGACAGTTTCTTACAAAACTAAACACACTCTTACCATATAATTCGTTGATCATGATCCTTGGTATTTACCGAAAGGATCTGAAAACTATGTTTACACAAAAGCCTACACGTGGATGTTTATAGCATCTTTATTCATAACTGCCAAAATGTGGAAGCAACCAAGATGTCCTTTAGTAGATGAATGGATAAATAAACTGGTATATCCAGACAATGGAATAGCATTCAGAACTAAAAAGATATGAGCTATCAAGCCATGGAAAGGTATGGAAGAACCTTAAATGCATATTACTAAGCAAAAGAAGCCAATATGAAAAGACTACCGGACTTCCCTGGTGGCGCAGTGGTTAAGAATCCGCCTGCCAATACAGGCGACACGGGTTTGAGCCCTGGTCCGGGAAGATCCCACATGCCACGGAACAACTAAGCCTGTGCGCCACAACTACTGAGCCTGTGCTCTAGAGCCCGCGAGCCACAACTACTGAGCCCATGTGCCACAACTACTGAAGCCCGCGCGCTCTAGGGGCCGTGCTCCACAACAAAGAGAAGCCACTGCAATGAGAAGCCCGTGCACTGCAACAAAGCATAGCCCCCGCTCGCCACAACTAGAGAGAGCCCTCGCGCAGCAGCGAAGACCCAACACAGCCAAAAATAAGTAAATAAATAAATTTATAAAAAAAAAAAAAAAAAGAAAAGACTACCTACTGTATGATTGCTATTATATGATGTTCTAGAAAAGGCAAAACTATGGAGACAGTAAAAAAAAGATCAGTGGTTGCCAGAGGTTAGGAGGAAGTCTGCACAGGTAGAGCACAGAGGATCTTTAGGGTGGTGAAACTACTCTGTACGGTACTATATCGATAGATATATGTCATTATACATTTGTCCAAACCCACAGAATGTACAACACTAAGAGTAAACCATGATGTAAACCATGGACTTTGGGTGCCCGTGTAGGTTCATCAGTTCTAACAAATACACCACTCTGGCAGGGGATGTTGATGATGGGGGAAGCTATGCACGTGAGAGGGAGGAGAGATGTGGGGAATCTCTACAACTTACACTCAATTTTGCTGTGACCCTAAAACTGCTCTTAAAGTCTATTAAAAAACAAAACTGTCAAATCTGTTTCTGGAGCCAAAATAAAATTAAATGGGCAAAACATTTTACCATTATCATGCCCATCTTATATGTTATTATTATAAATTTTTTCTTGAACAAAAAAATTCCAGTCAGTAACAGTGAAAATTCTTCATAGAAAAATCAGTGGGTTACAAGATGCTAAAAATGTCTCTCATACAGTTTCATTCTAAAAAATTCCATGACATTAAAAAAAAAAAAAAAAAAGAGGTTTCCTGAGACACAAGTATTGCAAAGGGAGTAATTTACAAAATATCAAAATAACAGCAGTTACTGTAACTGACTCTTTCTTATGCCCACACAAATTTTTTGGCAGATATTTTCTAGTATTTGTTATCCTCAACTATTCACTGGAATAGATAACAATATTACCAACTGCAGTTCACAATAAAAAAGAGCTATCATAAGTTTAACTCCAATTTTAAGTCAACTTCAAGATTTTGTGATTTTAGAGCAGGAATCCAGGAGAAAATATAATTTATAAATGAAATCATTTACTCAGATTTGACACATTTGCCATATTCTCAATAAAGTCTTAATTCTGCAGAGCAAGCAATGAGCTAAGTGTTGAGGATATTAAGATAAGTGGAGTCTCAAGGAAAGCTAAGCTTAAAAAAGGAAAACATTACATTCTAATAATGATTTCAGAAACATGTACAGCTTGAAGTTGTTTTGCATTCACCCTTTTAACCTTGAATTCAACAAAATAAAAATTTGAGGAATGTAATTAAAGTTCCTTGTCTCTAATCAACTTACCATCTAAATATTCCACCAATCTCAAGATTGAGTCCCTTCTCTGGGAGAAGTTTGTGGACAGATTTCATTGACACAGGAAAGGTTTTAATCAACAGGCTAGAAACACAGGCCTTAAGTTCTATATACTGAAGGTGGAAGTAACTTCTCTGAATCCAAATATATTGCCATCTAGAAATGAAGCCAGGCATAAAGAAAGCCCTTAAGCTCTAGATGTTTACCCTTCTGACATTTCACTGAATCAATTAAAAAATGAATTAAAGGATTATTAGAATTCATAAAAAATGAATTCTAAGGATCTTTGGAAAGTCAAGGATAGATTTTTATTTCTTTGTGAAAACACAGGATCAGATATTTGTGGAAAACCACATAAAAAACTACAAATGTGGACTAGAAAGTAATGTGATTAATATTTTAACATAAACATATTCTAACTGACATGATCAAATAAGCAATAGGACCTTCTCAAGGTTTTATATACACCTTATGAAGTTGTACACACTTTATGAAAATATCATCATTAACCAAAATATTTTTTAGTGCTCCTCTTTTGATATTTCCATTAAAGCTTTGGCATACTCTTCTGAACAACTGTTCATTTGATAAACATTGATTCAACACCTCATTTATGCTGTAACTCCTTATTGGTAACAAATGTTTGTCATCTGAGGGTAGATAATGATGCTTTGAAAAAAAATCATCCCAGGTCATCTGGGGAAACTTAGGTGATTAGGTTAATTAATACCATTATTATCTGATTTTAAAAAAATGAAATCTTAGAACCTTAAATGCATGTTGCTAATATCAAAGAAGCCAGTCTGAAAAGACTGCATAGGAGAATTCCAACTCTATGACATTTGGGAAAGGCAAAACTATAGAGACAGTGGAAAGATCAGTGGTTGCCAGGGGAAGGGGAGGAGGTATGAATAGGTGAAGCATAGGGGATTTTTTAGGGCAGTGAAACTATTCCCTATGATAGTGTAACGGTAGATACGTGACATTATGCATTCAACAAAATTTTTTTAAAACTGTACAACACAGAATGAACCCTAATGTAAACTACAGATTTTATTTAATATTGGTTCAATAAATACTGGTTCATCAATTGTAACAAATGTACCACACCAATGCAAGATGTTAATAATGGGGGAAACTAGGGAGTAGGGGAGTATATGAGAACTCTCTACTTTCTACTCAATTTCTCTAAAAACTAAAGCAACTCTAACAAAGTCTTTTACAGGCATACCTCGTTTTATTGTGCTTTGCTTTATCTCACTTTGCAGACACTGCATTTTTTATAAACCTGCGTTGAGCAAGTCTTTCAGAACCATTTTTGCCAATAGGATTTGCTCACTTCCTGTCTGAGTCAGATTTTGGTAATTTTCGCAATAGTTCAAACTTTTTCATTATTTTGTTATGGTAATCTGTGATCAATGATCTTTAACGTCACTACTGCAATTGTTTTGGGGTGGCATAAACTGCAACCATATAAGACAGCCCAGGGCTTCCGTGGTGGCGCAGTGGTTGAGAATCTGCCCGTCAATGCAGGGGACATGGGTTCGTGCCCTGGTCCGGGAAGATCCCACATGCCGCGGAGCAACTAGGCCCGTGAGCCACAGCTGCTGAGCCTGCGCGTCTGGAGCCTGTGCTCCGCAACAAGAGAGGCCGCGATAGTGAGAGGCCCGCGCGCCGCGATGAAGAGTGGCCCCCGCTCGCCGCAACTAGAGAAAGCCCTCGCACAGAAACGAAGACCCAACACAGCCAAAAATAAATAAAATAAATAATTAAAAAAAAAAAAAAAAAAAAGACAGCCAACTTAATTGATAAATGCTATGTGTTTTGACTGCTCCACTGACCGGCTATTCCCCCATCTCTCTCCCTCTCCTCAGGCCTACCTATTCCCTAAGACACAACAATATTGAAATGAGGCCAATTTATTACCCTACAATGGTTTCTAAGTGTTTAAGCAAAAGGAAGAGTCCCAAGTCTCTCACTTTAAATCAAAACCTAGAAAGGATTAAGCTTAGTGAGGAAGGCATGTTGAAAGCCAAGACAGGCTCGGAGCTAGCCTTCTTGCACTAAACAGTTAGCCAAGTTGTCAATGCAAAGGAAAAGTTCTTGAAGGAAATTGAAAGTGCTACTCCACTGAACTCAATGATAAGAAGCAAAATAGCCCTATTGCTAATATGGAGAGAGCTTTAGTGGTCTGGATAGAAGATCAAACCAGGCCACAATATTCCATTAATCCAAACCCTAATACAGAAAAAGGCCCTAACTCTCTTCAATTCTGTGAAGGCTGAGAGAGGTGAGGAAGCTGCAGAAGAAAAGTTTAAAGCTAGCACGGTTGGCTCATGAAGTTTAAGGAGAGAAGCCATCTCCATAACATAAAAGTACAAGGTGAAGCAGCAAGTGCTAATGTAGAAGCTGCAGCAAGTTATCCAGAAGATCTAGCTAAGATCATTAACGAAGGTGGCTACACTAAAAAAACAGATTTTCAATGTACTCATAGAAAAAAATAGCATTATATTGGAAGAAGGTGCCATCAAGGACTTGCACAACTAGAAAGGAGAGATTCAATGCCTGGCTTCAAAGGACAGTCTGACTCTCTTGTCAGTTAGGAGCTAATGCAGATGGTGATTTGAAGTTAAAACCAATGCTCACTTACCATTCTGAAAATCCTGGGGCCCTTGTGCTCTATAAAAAGAATAACAAAGCCTGGATGACAGCACATCTGTTTACAACATAGCTGGCCCACTGTTGAGACCTACTGCTCAGAAAAGAAGATTCCTTTCAAAATATTACTGCTCACTGACAATGCACCTGGTCACCCAAGAGCTCTGATGGAGATGTACAATGAGATTCATGTTGTTTCCTTGCCTGCCAATACAACATTCATTCTGCAATCCATGGATCAAGGAGTAATTTCAACTTTCAAGTCTTATTATTTAAGAAATACACTGTGTAAGGCTATAGCTGCCATAGACAGTGATTTCTCTGATGGATTTGGGCAAAGTAAATTCAAAATCTTCTGGAAAGGAGTCACCATTCTAGATGCCATTAAGAACATTCATGATTCATGGGAAGAGGTCAAAATATCATCATTAACAGGAGTTTGGAAGAAAGGGATCCCAACCCCTATGGAAGATTTCAGTGGAGGAAGTAACTGCAGAGGTGGTGTAAATAGCAAGAGAACTAGAATTAGAAGTGGAATCTGAAGATGTGACTGAGATGTTGCAAATTCATGATAAAACTTGAGCAGATGAGGAGTTGCTTCTTATGGCTGAGAAAAGAAGGTGGTTTCTTGAGATGGAATCTGCTCCTGCTGAAAGACTGTTGAAATGACAACAAAGGATTTAGAATATTATATAAACTTAGTTGATAAAGCAGTGGCAGGGTTTGAGAGGATTGACTCCAATTCTGAAAGAAATTCTACTGTGGGTAAAATGCTATCAAACAGCTTTGCATGTTACAGAGCAATCCCTGGTGAAAGGAAGAGTTACCTGATGCAGCAAACTTCACTGTCTTATTTTAGGAATTGCCACTGCCACCCCAGCCTTCAGCAACCAGCACCCTGGTCAGTCAGCAGGCATCCGGCAAGACCCTCTACCAGCAAAAAATCATGACTTGCTGGAAGCTCAGATGGTTAGCATTTTTTAGCAATTAAGTATTCTTTAATTAAGGTATGTACATTTTTTTAGATATAACGCTAAGAAATGACAGTATAGTGCAAACATAACTTTTATACGCACTAGAAAACCAAAAAACGCATGTGACTTGCTTCATTGCAATGTTCACTTTATTATAGTGATCTAGAACAAAATCCACAACATCTATGAGGTATGCCTGTAAATTAAAAAGAAATATTACTATGAACAAATTTGAGTGCTTCAAATCATCTACAGAGTAGAGCTTTGAAGGTAGCATCAAAGCAAACTACCAGTTGTAATACCTGAATCCCTCTACTCTACTCTAAATATACTTCAAAGCTGAGGTATATTTCCTAATATAAACTCTCTATCCCAGGAATTCCCTGGCGGTCCAGTGGTTAGGACTCGGTGCTCTCACTGCCAGGGGCCTGGGTTCTATCCCTGGTTGGGGAAATAAGATACCACAAGCCGCGGTGCAGCCAAAAAATAAATAAATAAATAAACCCTGTATCTCAATCAGGTTGCTAACTCCCACCTTTGTACCACTGCCCACTCTGCTCTCTCTCAGTCTGAAATATGACTCTCCTCTTCACCTGCCCATTTCTTATCAGTCCTTCAAGATCAGCTCAAATCTCACACTCCCTCCTTGAAACTTCCTGGACTATTCAGTCCTCTACAGAACTCTCACTTCTCTGTACTAAGAGTATGGCATAATTTAACACTTTATTACACATTTTTAAAAAATGTTTCAAAAGTATCTTATATAATCTTATTTCTCCAAATTAGATTTTAAATTGCTCAAGGAAAAGAACATGAATTAGAGTTTGTCCAAATCCTGGCAATGCTGGTAACAACAGATAGAGCAACTCAGATGCCCAAAAGGCCTAATTCAGTGTCTAATATGCAATATATACTAAGAAGGTAGCAAATGTGTGGTAGCTTTACTGGAACATCTAAATTATTAAATATTCTGTAGCCATTAAGAATAACAACACAGCTATATATATATTCACTGACATATAAAGATGATCATAAGATACTAAGAGCAAAAAGGTTATAATATTTGTAGAATGACTAAATTTCTGGACTTATATACTTATTTTAGGTGTATGCCCAAAAATATCCTCAAAACTTGTACACTAAAACTATAAAGTAATAGTTATCATTGGATAGTGGGAATTACATTTATGAAATCAAAAAATTAACATCTCCGCTTTCAAAAAAAGTTTAAAAGGAAACAATATTCATGATATAATGTCAAGCTTAAAGATAGGTTATAGGGGCTTCCCTGGTGGCACAGTGGTTAAGAATCCACCTGCCAGTGCAGGGGACACCCCCTGGTGTCCTGGTCCGGGAAGATCCCACATGTCGCAGAGCAACTAAGGCCACAACTACTGAGCCCGCGCTCTAGAGCCCGTGAGCCACAACTAGTGAAGCCCATGCGCCTAGAGCCCGTGCTCTGCAACAAAAGAGGCCACTGCAATGAGAAGCTCGCACACCGCAACGAAAGGTAGCCTCCGCTCGCCACAACTAGAGAAAGCCCGTGAGCAGCAACGAAGACCCAACGCAGCCAAAATAAGTAAATAAATAAAATTTTTAAAAATAAAAAATAAAGATAGGTTATAAAAATGTACATAGAATATAATCCCAATTAATAAAAATGAAAGAATGTATGTCAAATCGATAGCAGTAATCTATAGCTGATGTTTGCACAATCCTGTTTTGGCTGTTTAATTTCAAATTTTCTGCAATGAGAAGACACTGCCTTTAAATCATCAAAAATAAACACTATTCCTAATACGTTATTTGGAGAAGCACTTAACTTCCTCTAAGTAAGAGAGGGCAGAAGGAAGGGGGAGACAGGAAGGGAGGAAGGGAACATCTGTAGAAGCTGAATAAAAGCAGGAAAAGAGTCAAAGGCGATGCCCATCCTTTAGCACCTGTATTCCAAGCATCTGTATTCCAAGATGAACTAAAAGAATCTGGGAATGGAATTAACACCTGTTTTTATATCAAATACAGGGAAAAGTCTAAACCCAGGGACAATATTAAGCTATAAACCTCCCCCTGATTACACTCAGAATAGAATCTGACAATTTAATATCACCAGCGCCCCCATCTCTACTCCAACCCGCTCCCCCAAGAAGTCACCCCCAAATCTTCAGTACAGAACTATTTTTGGTATAACTTTGCTTAGGGCCTATCCTCTCGTTTGTTTTTAACCCCATGTGAAAATCTGGATTTATTTATTCTATTATATGCATATTATTTTTACAGGATTTTACATTGTTTACCATTCTTGAATAGGTACCTGTCTCTGAACAAGAAAATTCCCTTAATGACTTCAAATTAGGCAGGCAAAACTTATTCCATTCTGGAAGCTGTCAGAGTTATTGTATAAATAGGTATGGACAAAGGAAGGAAATGCTTAGCCAATAATACTAACAAAGAACAGCAGAATAAAGTCTGAATTCCCTGGCATGACATTCAGATGCATCACAATTGGTCCATATCATTCCTATTTAGCTGTTCTCCATTCACTCCCAATCATGAATTCTCTGCGTATCAGTTTCCTCTGTACGAACATATCCTTCCCTCTTTCCAACAATGATAACCAACGTGTGAGCACTGGCACCTAAACAAATGTGGAGCCCAAGTTTGCCAGTATAGCTTTGGGCAAGTCACAACTTCTCTGAGGCTCAACTTCCTCATCTTGTAAAATGAGAAATATAAAAAAACCTACCTTGTGAGTTAATGTGACGATCAGAAATAATGCACAGAAAGTTCCCAGCACAGTGTTGTGCACACAGTAGGCATGCAATGTAATGCTATTATCTCTTGGTTCTGTGCCTTCCCTTATCTAGAATGTTACTGTGTACCCCTCTGCACTTGGGAAGTCCTCATCAGTCAAGTCTCAGGGCTTAATACCACTTCATCAAATATAAAGCTCTCCTTGACTCCCTCATGTAACTGCTGGCTCCCTCTTCTGAGATAGTTCAGTACTCTGTTCTTTTCTACACTGCAGTTTTTATAACATCAAATTATAATTATTTGTTATCTGTTATGGACTGAATATTTGTTTCCCCAAAATTCCTATGCTGATAATTCAAAAACAGTCATGTACGACAATGTTCCTTGCAGCTCTATTTACAAAAGCCAGGACATGGAAGCAACCTAAGTGTCCATCAACAGATGAATGGATAAAGAAGATGTGGCACATATATACAATGGAATATTACTTAGCCGTAAAAAGAAACGAAATTGAGTTATTTGTAGTGAGGTGGATGGACCTAGAGTCATCATACAGAGTGAAGTAAGTCAGAAAGAGAAAGACAAATACCGTATGCTAACACATATATATGGAATCTAAAAAAAAAAAGAAAAAAAAGGTCATGAAGAACCTAGGGGCAGGACGGAAATAAAGACGCAGACCTTCTAGAGAATGGACTTGAGGACACGGGGAGGGGGAAGGGTAAGCTGGGACGAAGTGAGAGAGTGGCATGGACATATATACACTACCAAGTGTAGAATTGATAGCTAGTGGGAAGCAGCCACGTAACACAGGGAGATCAGCTCGGTGCTTTGTGACCACCTGGAGGGGTGGGATAGGGAGGGTGGGAGGGAGATGCAAGAGGGAGGGGATACGGGGATATATGTATATGTATAGCTGATTCACTCTGTTATAAAGCAGAAACTAACACACCATTGTAAAGCAATTATACTCCAATAAAGATGTTAAAAAAAATAAAAGGCTAAAAAAAAAAGAAAATTCCTATGTTGAGATCATAAACCGCAATGTGATAATATTAGAAGATGGGGTCTTCGGGCTGAGTTAGGTCACGAAGATGGAGTCCTCATGAATGGGATTAGTGCTCTGATAAAAGAGACCCCAGAGATCTCTCTCAACCCCTTCCACCATGTGAGGACAGAGTGAACCAGGAAGCAGGCTCTCACCAAACACAGATTCTGCTGCTGTCTTGATCTTGGGAGTCCAAGATCACAGCCTCGAGAATTGTGAGAAATAAATTTCTGTTGTTTATATACCACCCAGTTTATGAGATTCTGTTATAACTGCCTAAACTAAGACATTATTTTTTTCCTTAAGAGAAAACCTTAAGTTCCTTAAAGACGGGTGATAATGTAACTCACTGTTATCACTGAGCACTGGGCCTGGGGCACAGAGAAGGCACTCAAATGTTTTTGAGTAAACCAACTAAAAAAGAATCTACCAAAGTGCTGTAGCACCCAAGGGAGAGGAGTGACAACGGCAAATGCTAAAGAAGGTCAGGGAGGGTGAAAATAGAAAAGAAGCTGTCACATTTGGCAATTATGAGGCCACAAGCAAACTTGGCAAGATCAATTTTAATAAAGTAGTGGGACTGAGCAGTGAAATGGGAGTTAGCAGGTGAAAACAATGCCTTTAAGTTGAGCAATTAAGGAAAGAAAAGTAAGTTGAAAGTGAAGCAGAATTAAGGGAACATTCCTTCATGGCAAGATGAACCAACAGAGAAAGGCTGAGTATTTAAGAAGGAATAAAATAAGCGAGATTCCAGATCGTAATCAGGGTAGAGTTAGCCCGGCGGGGGCATGGCGGGGAAGAGGCAGGACTGCAACACTCAGCTAGAGGGAAGAAGGCTGAGGCCGAAATACAACTTAAATTTTGAGATAAAAGTAGTCTGAGAAAACCAAGTTAACACTTTTTTATAATGGACTAGATGATCTCTAAAGACTTTTCCTGTTCAAAACACCCAGTTATGTAATTTTCTAATACCAAAGAAAAACCCTCGAAAATCCATCCACTGCTTTCCTTTTCTACCACCACTGCCCTAGCAATCAGTATTAGTATATGGTTAAATGCGTATTCTCAGCTCTAGTCGCTGCCTGCTCCCTAGATCTTTCTTTACCTCACTACTTGGATTGATCTTCCCATGCCACTGTTTTATATATTTTGGATATATGGATGTGGGTATGAATACAGATATAGATAGATACATAGATATGTATGTATGTACGGGCATATACATATACACTCTAGCATTTGTTTAGAAAACTGTATTCGTTCCAAAGCAACTAATATGTTAGGGAGCAAGTTGAGCATAACACAAATTTCACATTTGCTTCTGTGCAACTGCAAGAAACACTAGGTGAGCAGAGAAAACACTACCCAGCCACACAGAAACGCACAAAATACACACACCACAAAGTTCTGCCAGGTAGCTCAGTTCACTCACTGTATGTGTTATGAGCTACACCTATCCATGTCTGGTGTTAAACTTTCAATCCAATTTCAGATAGCCCTTCTTCCACCACTTCACAAGTTGCAACCCTTTTTTAAAATTTATTTATTATTTATTTATTTATTTTTGGCTGTGTTGGGTCTTCGTTGCTGCGCGCAGACTTTCTCTAGTTGCGGCAAGCGGGGGCTACTCTTCGTTGTGGTGCACGGGCTTCTCATTGCGGTGGCTTCTCTTGTGGCAGAGCACGGGCTCTAGGCACGCGGGCTTCAGTAGTTGTGGCACATGGGCTCAGTAGTTGTGGCTCACGGGCTCTAGAGCGCAGGCTCAGTAGTTATGGCACATGGGCTTAGGTGCTCCGCGGCAAGTGGGATCTTCCTGGACCAGGGATTGAACCTGTATCCTCTGCATTGGCAGGCAGATTCTTATCCACCGCACCACCAGGGAAGCCCGTTGCAACCCTTTTGACACCCACTTCTGTAAGCAAACTTCAGGCCTTTTATAAGGTAAAGTGTCATATTTATTGCAGTACATTTATATTTCTTAACCATTTAACATGTATAAAATTGTGCTAGTCTTTATTAGGTTTCTGTCTTTTCACATGTCACTGACAAAGTTTTTGAGTGTTATGCCCCTAAACTCCATTTTTCCATACATCCTGTGGTTTTTAATCATGTGACTTTTGAATACCATGTTGAGTTTCATGAACTTGTATGTTGAGTTACAGCTTACAGAGACTTATAATTACTGCAGCTCTAATCACAAATTTCCCGCCAAAATCAAAGGCAACAGAGGAGGTAAAAAAAAAAAAAAAAATCTCTGGGCATCCTTCACAATTATCTGAAGGTCCCAGTATCTATAAGATGCTTTGAATGACTCGAACACATTTCTTGAATGGTTCAGGAAACACAATATATGAAAAGGAATAAATAGCTGTTTAGCAGTAGGGCCAATAAAGCAATGTTGAAATATTTTAACATCAAAAAACCCAAACATATCCATCCCTAAAGACAAAGTATACTGGCAGTTGTCAGGGGCTGGAGAGACGGTAGAATGGAGAGTTACTGTTTAATAGATATATAGTTTCAGTTTTACAAGATGAAAAGAGTTATGGGGATGGTAGTGGTGATTTCTGCACAACAATGTGAATGTGTTTAATACCACTGAGTGTACACTTAAAAATGGTTAAGATCTTATGTATGGGTATTTTACCATGATTAAAAAAAAAAAATCCATCCCCCCTATTTTTGAAAAATAACACCATAAAAATATTCATAATGAATGACTAAATATACACACAAATCTGTATAATGTGGTTCCATTTTTTATGTAGATAGAAAAAGGACTAGAAACAAATATTAATATGTATAAGAGGTGATAGGTTTCTCTATCTTTTTTTGTATTTACACGAGGGAACTACAATGAATACATTACTGTTTTAACACATTATTTTTATCAGCAGAAAAAAAATAATTTAAGATACAAATTTGATTTGGATCAACTTTTGCTTGCATTACAGAATATCAAGAGGTCTTGTCAAGAATTTGAGACCTAAAGTAACTTCTTTGACTATTTCAGCTAAAATACTTCCTATTCATATTCCTCAGGTACCATCTTCTGAATATTCATTTCGTTCTTCATAACTCAGATTTCCATTCTTTTTAAATACTACTAAAAATATTCTGCAAGGAATTCCAAAAGTAATAGAAAATCATTTCATACTTTACATAATCTGAAAAATTCTCAAATAAGATTAAGTAGTTCACTTACATGCCCATAGATAAGCTGAATATTAAAAGGTATCTTTTAAAGTTAATTTTATTACAAAACATGTTTTCATCACATGTTTTTCAAACTGTATTTTATTTTTATTTATTATTCAATTAGTCTCTTAACAGTTTATAAAAAGAGCCTGCAAACAAAATTTTAGCTGTCACAGAATTGTAATCTACAACATAAATTCTCTCCTATCTGTTCATTTCAGCAGAACTCTAATAAAATACTCACTTTCAGAACACAACAGCCCTTTTTCTTTAAATTCAACTTATAAAGCAAATGAAACTATTATTGAAAATGACATTGTAACCCATAAAAATTTGGTGAAGGAAATTTCTAAAGACTATCACAGAATAAATGTGTATTAGCCAATTCACGCGCTAAATTTTGAACTCACTGGAGCTGTTTTTGCCCTTTAAGTATATAATTTTGCTGCTTTTAGAAATTAAATATTGTTATAATTTTATTCAGACATGGTGCCTGGCATATTTTTAAGTAACCCAAGGAGAATGTAATAAATAGCTGAGGCTCAATTCTAACACCAGTATGTACACAGCTATAAACAAAACTGCATAAGACTTGGGCTTCCCTGGTGGCACAGCAGTTGGGAGTCCGCCTGCCAATGCGGGGGACACGGGTTTGAGCCCTGGTCTGGGAGGATCCCACATGCCGCGGAGCAGCTGGGCCCGTGCACCACGGCTGCTGGGCCTGCGCTCTGGAGCCTGCAAGCCACAACTACCGAGCATGTGTGCCACAACTACTGGAGCCCGTGCTCCACAACAGGGGAGGCCACCGCAGTGAGAGGCCCGCGCACCACAGCAGAGAGTGGCCCCCACTCGCCGCAACTGGAGATAGCCCGCGCACAGCAACGGAGACCCAACTCAGCCAAAAATAAATAAATAAATATTTTTTAAAAAAAAAAAATGGATAGGACTTACACCAAAAGTTGCCTCAGCAATAAGCAAATATGTTAAGAATCAACTGACTACCTAAGGACACCGAAAGGTCTAATATGTGAGAGTAGTAAACAAAAGGAAAAAAGTCTTCACTTGAGACTATTTTGACAAGATGGACAAAACCTGTTTTAAGAGTTTGAACTAATTATTAAACATATTCACAAACATACACTTTCCCTTAAAGAATATAAAAAAGAAAACTGAGTAAAAGTACAGTTCAAATTACACATGAAGTATTAGAGGTTTTTTCTGTAGGCTAGGCTTCTGCAAGAAGCAAGGCAGACAACATTTTGTACTAAATATATGACATTACATAAATATTTAAGATACTCTGAATTTCCAAGTACCTCAAGTTGTCTCTGTTAAAATATCTATAAAGTTCTTAATTAAAAGGGAAAAATAAGAATGTTTAACATCCCAGTAAGAAATTTCCACTAGACATCAACAATCAGCTTTCAATGTAACCTATACAATAACTACAACTTATCATTTGGTCATTCTTAGAACATTTTCAGAAATGTTATCTCACAGGATTATTATATGAATTAAATAAAATAATCAGTATCAATTTCATTTCACAGATCAGTAAACCAGTACAGAGCATTTAAGTCAGTTCTTCTCAAACTTTAGTATGTACAAGAATCACTCAAGAACATGTTAAAATGATGTCTTAAGTAACTCCTTCCCACCCGCAGACTGAGGTGGATCCCAGAAATCTGCATTTTAAATAAATAACACAGGTGATATTGGTACAGGTGGTTCCCCCCACCCCAACCCAGCCACATCTTTTAGGACCCTGATTTAAGTAATGTATGACTAAAGCCATTAATGGCATAAAACTCCATTTTTACTCTGAATCAAAGTTCCCAAACGTTTAGATGGTAGAGCTTTACAGATCTCCATGAAAGATATGTAAAATGTTAAACAAGTTGAAAATATTACATTCAATTAAATTAAGTACCTCTTATACAAAATTCCAGTAAAAACAAGTGGTAGTAGATGTCTAAGTTTTAAGAAACTTAAAACTGAAGAGATTCTACCATTTCATTTCTCTGTGAAATGCAGGAAAAGCTGATATTAAATTATATTAACTTAATAGCTTCTCGTGGTTTGAATACTGTTGCACTTTACTGAGTAGGGAGCTAAAACTTAGGTACCACACATTCTAGGAACATAATAAAAAAATTAAGATGAAAATGTAAAAGCACTTAGAGCACAACTTTTTGAATACACTGAAAACCACTGAACTGTACACTTTGAAAGAGTGAGTTTTATGGTATGTAAATTATATCTCACTTTTTAAAAAGAAAAAAACTCTTAGAAAATTTCAAACTAGTATTTTCCAGTAATTTTACATTTCTAAGACATTATATCAGCATTACTATTAAACAGCATAATTATTTTCTGGCCTATATCACAGATGCTGAAAACCAGTGCAGAAATAATAAAGAGCATAAATAAGGCTGCTAGCTTGACAAAGATTTTAAACAAGAATTGTAATGCCACTGTTTATATATTTATTTGCTCTCAAATTTTTCCAATAAAGTCCCACTTCATCTGCCTTTCATAACAGGGTTATTTTCAAATTCTATAGTAATTTATTAGCATCTTATAAAATAATCTTTTTATTTCTTAAACTAGATATATAGTATGTAATACACTGAAATATAATAAGATGGTTATTAAAGCACCAGGCTTTGAAGACAGACTACTTTGCTTCTTACCACATATATGGCCTCTGGCAAGTAACTTATCGTTTCTGCTCCATTTTCCCATAGGGTTGTAGAGAGAATGAAACGCGCCAATGTACGTAAGGTGCTTAAGTCAGTGCCTGGCACCTTCATAAACACACCATAAATATCATCTACTTTAATTACATAATAATTATTTTTATGTAAAAAGGCCTCTCAGCTTAGAAAACTCATTACAAATCCTGATAATATTAAAATTTCAATTTTCTTTATCAATTTAGGAAAGCTGTGACTAAAATATTATTAAGGAACCTAGGTGTTTATGCTGTTTCTACCCTATTCACAAGTCCAATTTTCTCCAACTCTGAGTCACTATTAGTTCTTCTCCTGACTCATCACATAGAAAGGTAGACAGTCTGGAATATAATGGGCATACCAAAAGGCATTTCTTAATCCATCTGGATTTACAAGATTTACTAAGTGGAACTTGTCCATATAATGGTCAATAAATATGCTAAATAATTATGACTTAAATTGTGTTCACTTAAAAGTGTTTGTATATATCAAATGTTCCTTCAAAGTATGTAGTAGGTGTTATAACCCCATCTTGACTGAAAAACAACATATCACTTAAGTAAAATCAAAGATCCACATTTTCTGACTGCTAGCCAAAAGCAGATTAATAATTTGCTGATGATCTGGTGTTCAAAATTTTGCCAAGCAAACTACAGACTAGAAGGTCAGAAGCAATCTCTGAGCCTACAAATTTGACCTTAATTTCTATTCAATTCCATACTTTCATTGTTTTCCCCATTCAGATGTTCAAATCATTTACGATAACCTCTAATAAAAAGTTATTGAAAAAAATCTAGGGACATAAGCTAAATAATGCAAGATAGATTAATTAAAAACTCCACTTTCCCTAGACACACATGTACACAAAAAACCAAATACTTTTAAAATACTACTCTACCACTTACTCACTTTCCATGTGATCTTGAGTCATTTAAACTCTCTAAGCCTCCACTTTCTCCTCTGGAAATGGGGATAAAAAGAGTAACTGTAACTACCATATGGGATTGCTGTGAGCATTAATCAAGACAACACATAAAACACTTTAGCCAACCACTATGAAAACGGTTAAGTTTCAATAAATGTTAACTTTTATATATAAATCCAAACTTTAGCGTCATTTGACCTTTATTGAAAGATTGTATTTTCTATGAAAATCATCTCTGTTAACCCATTCATGCACACCTACCCAATGACAATAACTTCACAAGCACTCTGAAAACGTGGATATAACCGTCGAGGAAGTTAGAGCCCCCTCCTCTTGAGTTAGGTACCCTGCTCAGGAAATAGCCTGTACTTAACACTGTACTACTTAACACAGTTCCCTATATCACTTGAGAGCCCCTTGTGGGCAAGGCCTGTGTCCTATTGTTCATTTCTGTATCCTGAGACTGCAACCCAATAGTTCTAAACCCTGACTCACAAGGGGAGCTTATCAAAATATTAATGCCTGGGATCCATCCCAGACCCATTAAATCTAAGGAGGTCAGGGAGGTAGAAGACAAGTAATCAGCAAGGGGGGGAGCATTTTTTTAATATCCTCACGTGATATTAACGTACTGCCACAGTTAAGAACCACTGCACTCTGACATTTAAAATACTATACAAACAGGTATGTATACGTGTGTGAATATATAAATATATAGGTAAAGAAATATAAGTCTCAGCTCAAGACCCTCAACCTCAGCTACTCCTAGCCCCATCATCTCTTTCCTTTAAACAGACAACACTGTTAATAAACAATTAGTTACATGCTGCGTTAAGATGGCTTTTAAACTGTTAACTCAGTACAGTACTTAAGTTTCTTCATGTAATTATGCCTTAGCCTTCTTCCTAGATTACAGTCTTGCTCCTTGAAAATATACACTGTCTTATTCTTCTTGTTTTCTCCACAGTGCTTATGATAGTGCCTTGAACACCAACGTGTAATAAACATGTGGCTGATCTAATAAATGCATACAAAAATTATCAGCAGGAAGTATGTCACATCCAAATTAACCAATTTGGGCTATGACTCAAAAAACAGAAAAAGTAAAAGTTCAGAAAAAAGTTAAAAAAAACCTCTAACTTAGTAAATAAGAACAACTAAAGTTTATCTCATTAATGAGCATCTATATATCTGCATTTATTACAGCCATCACATGCAGTATCCCATCACCATCCACCACTTTAAGATTCTGAACTCTTTCCTTACTAAAACTATCTTCCAGTTGCTTGTGGTATCTTTAGCTGCTGTCATGTTATTTTGTAACAACTTTACAATACTCTGTAATTAGTAAAACAAGTTAATGAAAGTCAACAAATGTGTCACACATGTTTAATAAATATGTCTTGAAGAAACAATGTTTATCAACCACTAAAATAGACTCTTTGCATACAAGTTACATGCTAATCTCTAATATAAATTTAGATGGGAATACTGTCTGAAAATAAGAGAGTCTTATTCAACACTATATATAATAGAAGTCTAATTTTGAGTATTGACAGACTGATGATTTTCTGCTTTTATAGCATTTTCATACCTTAAAATTCTATAAAATAGTATATGACTTTTTAAAATAGGAGTCCTAAGCTGTATTACACAAGAAACTCCACAACTGGCATTCGCAATGTTGAAACTACTAAGAGAAATGAATGGCACACAATTCTAAAAAAAAAAACAATTTAAAGATATGAGAATGAGCCACCTGAAGAGTTTTGTGTCATATGTGTTACCACTACTAACAATCTGAAAGACTTAAGTTGTTTTTAAAAAACTGAAAATATGGGGACTTGCCTGGTGGCGCAGTGGTTAAGAATCCACCTGCCAGTGCAAGGGACACGGGTTTGAGCCCTGGTCCGGGAAGATCCGAAGTGCCGCGGAGCAACTAAGCCCGTGCGCCACAACTACGGAGCCTGCGATCTACAGCCCACGAGCCACAACTACTGAGCCCGAGTGCCACAACTACTGAAGCCCACGCACCTAAAGCCCGTGCTCTGCAACGAGAAGCCACCCAAAATGAGAAGCCCGCGAACCGCAACGAAGAGTAGCCCCTGCTCACCGCAACTAGAGAAAGCCCGCGCGCAGCAACAAAGACCCAAGGCAGCCAAAAAAATAAATAAATAAATTTAAAGGAAAAAAAAAAAAACTGAAAATATGGGGAGGAGGCACTCAAGAAATATTCCTGCTAATTAGATACTGTGGTAAAACATTACCATGTTTTGTTGGGTCCTACAGTATTAAACAGATAGAGCCGGAGTTACCACAAAAAGAAAGCAGTACTCAATTCCCTATTCAATAAAAAAGGTTCAAATTCCACAGACAAAAAAATGGTACCCTGGGTTGTTTGTTTTTAAGGAAGATTAAATTTAGGAGTTGCCAACACCCAAACGAAAAACATTCCAGAGTATCAGACTCAATTGTAGTGGGGAGTCATCTACATTCTCAGCACTATGTTCCCTTACCCAAAACAGGAATATTAACAAAGGATGCTTCTTGGGACCTCACGAGATACACCATACTTACTTCCCCCAGTAAACATTACCCTTGTTAAAAAACCAAAAACAAAAAGGTACTTGAGAAATAACAATTTTAGCACAAGCAGCCAGACAAAAAATGAAGTTTAACATCTGCCAAGATATTTCCCAAAATAAGACCCCTGTCAAATGAACAATGAGGAAAAGATTGCAAATGACAAATTCTTTTATTTGGACCATCAGCTACTTTTAAAAAGAAAGTTGAGGAATGTAGCTTTTCCAAAGCCTTGTCTTCAGTCTCCCCCTAATTTTCATATTTTTAACTTAAAAAAAAAAAAACCCTAGAAATTTGATTACCACTCTTATGAATTCCTTTTAAAGCAATTTAATGAGTAACAGATCTTTTGTGCAAGTAGCAAACCACAGAGGACAGTTTTGCTGGCTGATAAAAATCTCTCTGAAACACTCATAAAAATATACCCTTCAAAGACAAACTCTGATTTTTCCAGGTATGGAAATTATATTAAGACTTAAAAAAATTTGGGTATGTTTGATATACACCCTAACTTACTACAAATGTTTTTACTTGAACCACAATTAAAGTTGGTGAATTCTTACTATTTATTTACTGTGTGTCAAAGTTGAATAAATTAGAAGGCCAGGAGGAAAAAAAAGGTAAAACCTAGAACCAATGAGAAAAAGATGCAACTACTTCGGGTGAAACAAGATTACTGAATCACTTCCCAAAACCGGTGAGTTACTATTAAAGTAACCAAATACTTGTTAGAGGATTGTTTTGTTTTGTTGAGGGTAGAGAAAGGTGCGGTTATACCCCAAGTAAAAATGTTTCACCAGGCACTCTGTAATGGCAAGATACTGCTGCCTGCATAATGGTTTTTGAGACTGCTCAAAAATACCAAAAAAAAAAACCCAACAACAACCCAAAAAACAAAAAATCCCCAACCCTACCACAAATGTTTTCCAGAATACACAGAGCCAAATACTTAAATACAGGGAAAGAGCATCTTAGCAAAAAGAATTGAGGGTTGCTACAGCGTTTCTAATGTCCACAATACCACTCAGAAAAAAACTCTGTGTGTGTGTGTGTGTGTGTGTGTGAGCGTGTGTGTGCGTGTGTGGGGGAGCACTACTTCCAAAAGCTGGTTTATATATGAAATAGAGCATATGCTCAGCTGGATATACTTATCTTGGGTTCACTGAAAGATAAAGCTGTCTGGGATAGTGCTAAAGCCACGTTTTCTTTACAGGTGCTATTAAACACTGTTAAGAGAGAAGAAGAGAGAAACTATCTGATAATTTGAGACGGGCACGTGGGAAACTAAAGTACGTGATCATCACCATTAATCAATTTTTCTAATTGATCAAGCATAAACAAACAAGGCTAGGTGGGCAAGTTCTGGAGCCCCCGAGTTGTCTTTCCAACACTGAAAAGAAGGATCATGGGTCTGAGATCTTAGCCAGAAAGCCTGAAAAGCACGCGTCCGACTTTGGATTTGGGGAACTTCCCAGCAAGCATTTGTTGAGAGTAAAACTCCATCACCCCCTGCCTGCCTAACTCAGTGAAAGGCTAAGAAGTGCAGGCTCGAGGGAGAAAGCTCTGGGCCCTGGAGAGAAGACACCAGGAGGCGGCAGCCCTCAAGGGTCCGGCCGCGGCCCCCGCCCGGCTCACCTCTGCGGCAGGGATGTTGACCACGCCGGTGGAGCGCCGCTTCTCCCGCAGCTTCCTCTTCTCGATCTGCCCCTTGCCTTTCCTGGCGCTGGGGCCCGAGCTCTTGCCCTTCTCCGGGGCGCCGTCCCGCTCCTCCTCGCCGTCCCGTACGGGCGCTGCCCCCGAAGCGGCCGCGGCGGCGGACTCATCCTCCGGCCGCCGCTGGCCGGGGGCGGCGCGGCTCAGCTGCGCGGGGCCCACGGCGCAGTTCACGACCCCGGGGCTGGGGGCGGCAGGTGCGGCGGCGCCGCCCGGGAGGTTGTTGTTGAGCTCGTTGGCCGCAGCGGCGGCCGAGGTGCCCAGGGGCCCCGGCGGGAGCTTCCCGGCCGCGTCGCCCGTGCCCCCACCAGGGGCGGCCGGGCCCGGGGGATTCTGCTTGGCGCGCATCTTCTCGCGCTTCGCCTTCCACTCCTCCAGGAAGTCTGTGGTGCTGCCGCCGCTGCCGCCGCCGGTCCGGTAGCCACCGGTCGCCATATTCCCAGCGGGGCCGGCCGGGCTCTCACCTCAGGCCGCCCGCCCCAACTCCGGCCGCCGCCCCCTTTTCCTTCCCGCCACCCGGAGAAGGCGAGGGAACGACCCCCGGGCGCGGGGGCGGCCGCGGCTCCCCCAGGGACCGGCTGGTCTGCGGGGAAACACAAAAGGGGGCGGAGAAGGGAAGCGTAAGATCCTCGCCCGGCCCGAGGGTCGTCCCCGCGGCCGCGCCCCTCGGAGCCCCACCGAGAGCGCGCCCACTCAGCCCCGCAGGCGAGGAGCCGCAAGAGTCCCCACCCTGCAAAGTTTCTCCGACGCACCTACACGGCTGGCCCGGACGATCACCGCCCCTCGAGGGGTGGAGAGAGGCACGGTCCCCACCCCCCCGCCCGCCCGCCCGCCCGCCCGCCGGGGTCCGAGCCTGCGGCGGTCGGGGGACCCGGGCCAGACCCCCCACCTGTTGACCCGTCGCATCTCCAGCCCTCGCTCCGGGCCGGGGTCCCCGCGACCGACACACTCATTCCCGGGACGAGGCGCGGAGTCCCCTAACCGACTCGCGGAGGAGGCGGGACGCGTCCCGACCCAGCAGTCCAGCCGAGTCCAGGGGGACGGGTGCGCGTGCGGAGCGCGGACCGCCCGGGCGGCCCCTTACCTGGGAGGAGTTGGGGGGACGAGGAGCGGGACTGGGAGCTGGCGCCCAGGTGAGCCGAAGCGGCCGCGCGGAAGGAGATGCGGCCAACTCTCCGCCCGGAGCCCGCGGCGCTCCCGGGCTGGGAGGGAGGGAGGGAGGGAGGGAATGAGCGAGGGGAGGGAAGGGAACGAGGGGAGCCGAGCGGCGCCGAAGCGCCGGCGGAAAGGACCGAGACCGCTAGTGAGGGGCGCGGCGCGCGGTGGGGGCGGCGGGGCCCGCCGACGCCCCGCCTCCGGCGCTCAGGTGCGCGGCGCCGCGTCCAGCCCGCCGCTGCCGCCAGCCCCGCGCCAGCAGATGCGACCGCACATTCCTGGGCGCGCAACCTCGCGGCGGCCGACCTCCCGGCGCCTCCGACGCTGGAGCGTGAACCGCCCTCCACGCCCTTCTCCCCGCTCCTCTTCTCCGCCTCTCCAGTCTCCCACCACTCTTCCTTTTAAGTACAAGACGTATTCTTCCAGGGAAAATCTCAAATACTGCTGGCTGAGGGGGAAAGTGCATGATTCAGGGCCTGACTAGCTAGGATGGGAAAATACTCTCGCGTCCCTTTTCCTAGTCGCTGCCCCCTTTTCAGATGTCCTGGGGTGGCAAGCAGGACAGTGGAAAGGGCTGAAACCCAGGCCCCTCCTTCTAAGTCTGTGGTCTCAGGTGAACGTGTCGCCTGAAAGGAGAGGCTTCAACTGTTAGTGTTTTATCAAGGCTTTACTATTATCTTAGGCTTGCAGGGAAAAAAATTTTAAACTCATTTTAAAATGTATTGTGTTGGCGATCTCAGTCCTACTTGGAGTTTCCTCTTAACCCTGTCTCTACACCTCCTCTTCACAGATAGTGAATTTAGCAGCAAAACTCCCTACCAAAGTCCTAAAGCTGCATTGAGGCTGATTTGATATGAGCTGGGGCGGTGATTGTCTCTCTTCTTCTACCCTTGACATGCCATAGGGTAAATCTTATCTTCAGAGGCAAGTCATCTCCGATTTCTGGATCAGGGCTGGGTGACTGCCACTGTCAAGCACTTGAGCAGATAGACGTCACTGTATCCGAGTAACGCCAGGGCACATCACTGTCATAGGGTACAAATGCCTGGTCACCATTTTGCAAAAAGTAGGCGAGCCCTGAGTCACATTCTTACCTAACATAACTCTTTCTTCCTACTTAGTACCTGTTTTGCCCAGGTGGCACACGGTGGGTGAGCCGTCAGCCTGTGCCTGCTCAGGAAGGAGAACAGGAGAATGTGATTCACACGCTATTTATTTATCAGAGGGGAAAGTCACACAGTTCTCGTCTTTTGTCTGACTGCTGGAGTGAACATGTGGATAACCCGGATTGAGTTCTGGAAAAACTCTTTAAAAAATTAAAGGCCTACGTTGGGAATCGGTTTAACAGGCCGAGCCTGGTTGGTACCAACCTGGGTGTGCCATCTGAAACTCCTCAATTAATGATTCATTACTTTGTTTTCTGAGTTTTAAGGCGGGGGTGGTGGTGGGAGGGTTGGGCATTAAACAGATACACATTAATATTCTTTATAACTTACCAGAGGATTTTCTCTTGGAGGGACTGCAGGATATAGTGGAAAGAGGATATAATGTGCCTGACTACAAACATCTAAATAGCTGAGAGATCTTGGGCATGTTGTTTAAATTCTCTGAAACTCAGCTTTCTTTACTATAAAACCAGTAATAACAGCATATGTTTTTATGTTGTTATAAGAAATGACACTGTGTGCTTGGTCAAGGAAAGCACTCAGTAAATATAGTCTCTTTTATTAATAGGATATTGAACAGAGTCCTGGGTTTCTAAGGGGGGCGCAGACGAAAAAAGATAAGGTACTAAATACACAATATTAACTTGAAAACAATAGACTTTGAATGAACTAGGATAACACTCTGCCACATAATTTATCAGTGCATCTCTTTGACCAGTTCTCTTGGTATTAACAAGCGCTGAGTCAGGAATGTTGGCTACTATGGACTTGTGTGACTTTCGGCAAGTTGCTTACCTTTTGTGCCTCTGTTTACTTACATATAAAATGGGGATAATAATACTTCCTATATTGTGAGAGTGCTGTGAAAGTGTCTGAGATCCTTAGATAAAAGGTAGTAGGGGAGTACCAGAGTAGTTATTATTAGTCTATAAAGTGCCCTAGGAACCATGGGTGAAAGAAATTACTGAGGTACAAAGCGCTGTGTATTATTATTGTTATTGTTTATTATACCTTTTGTCTTTACCTTACCATTCTCAATATTCCCAAAGGTATATTTTCACAGCCAGACTGCTTCCAACATTGCATCAAGATATTTAGCTGAGTCAGTTCTAAGTTGCCATGTTTGCATGTCATCAATCTTCATGTACAGCGTTCTGATGAAATAATCCTTAAAGACTCTGAGCCTGGTTTCTCAACTGCAGCACTACTGAAATTTGGGACTGGATAATTCTTTGGGGGTGTTGTCCTGTCCACTGCAGGATGTTTAGCAGCATCCTTGGCTTCTGCCCACTAGATACCTACCAGGAGCTGCCCTCCACCCCCAGTTGTGAGTTTGCCAAGTGTCTCCTGGAGGGCAAAATCTTCGCCAGTTAAGAACTTCTGAGCAAACATAAAACAACTAATTTGGGTGATACACTTGCCCTTAATAATAAAGGGAAATAAGATGATGATAACAAAACAAAGATTCATTTTAATATGTCAAAGTCAAACTTATTCTAAATGTTAAGTCTTACTTAATGTTTTCCAGGCAGTGGATTAGCTGTATGTGAAATAGCCTATTTGTATGTGTTGAAATAATTAATAGGATATTAAGAAATAACCAATTTGCCTTCAGTGCAAATATTTCTGGAAGGTATGCAATTCGCCCTCTAGAATCAAAATAATACATGCACATAGTCTTAATGGTTAAATACTTCAGTTCTACAAGGATTATAACAAAAGACAGCAATCCCCTACCTAAAACTCTACCCAGAACTTTGAACTCTTATAACTGTTTCTGCTAATATAGATCTTCCTATTTATATTTTAATGCCCTCACCTGCTCTTCTACTTCTTGGTGTCTCCATTTTTTAGACATCCATTTTTGGCTTCCTGATACAGAAGAAGAAGATTTAGTTCTCCTATACTTAAACTACACCTACACGTTTCTTACTCCTAAACTCCTGCTATACTTGTATTGCAATTTTTATTGAATAAACATTTAATGTTTATAGTGTTATGACTATGCAAATATTGTTCACAGCTGAGCCAGGCAGTGTACTATGATTGCTTTTCTTTTTCTTTCTCCAACTTATTTTCTTGTTACACAAATATTTCTTTTTCCTACAGTTAAAACTTGCCCCTTTTTTGGCTTATTTTTCTATATATCAGTCACAAATTTACACCCAGACTTTCTTCCTATCGATGCAGTTAATCACGTCAGATGATCTGTCAGTTCTATTTCTCTTTTTCTTGGAGATATCTCTCCTGGAGCCCGCCACCCCCACTCTAGTCTGGATTGATTTTAAGGCTCATTGCTCTGTGGTTATTCTGGGATTATACTTCCCTAACATCCTGGGAATTATTTCCTGTGCAGACTCCTTGTTTCCTGAATCCCATATTGTCCTCTTTCTTTTCCCTTATTTTAGTTGAGTACTTCTTCAATATTCTCTGGAGATCGGATTGCACATACTTTGAGACCATGTGTGTTAGAAAATGTTTTTAATTTATCTTCACACTTGGTTAATAGTTTGGTGAGGCATAGACCTCTACGTTGGAAGTCATTTTCCTTTATAATTTTGAAGGCATCACTATATTGTCTTCTGGTTTCCAGAGTTGCAGTTTCGAAAACCAATGGCATTCTGATTCCTTTGTATTTTCTCTCTGGAAGTTTTTGGAACTTCTTACCCAGATCTACTTGATTATCTTAAAGATTTGCCATGATTTGTCTTTTTTTTTTAAATAAATATATTTACTTATTTATTCATCTATTTATTTTTGGCTGTGTTGGGTCTTCGTTGGTGCGCACGGGCTTTCTCTAGTTGCGGTGTGAGAGGGGGCTACTCCTCATTGCGGTGTAAGGGCTTCTCATTGCGGTGGCTTCTCTTGTTGCGGAGCACGGGCTCTAGGCGCGCAGGCTTCAGTAGTTGTGGTGCACGGGCTTAGTTGCTCCGCAGCATGTGGGATCCTCCCGGACCAGGGCTCAAACCCGTGTCCCCTGCATTGGCAGGCAGATTCTTAACCACTGTGCCACCAGGTAAGTCCCAGCCATGATTAGTCTTTTTTCATTATTATGTTAAGCATTCAGTGGGCCCTCTAAATCTGCCATGTGCCTTTCACTTGGGAAATTTCTTTATCCTATATCTTTGGTAATTCTTCCCTTCCATTTTCTCTATTTTCTCTTTCTGGAGCCCCTGTTAAATAGATGTTGAACTTCTAAGTGTTTTCTAGTAAATGTTTGTCTTTTCTCTCCTAGTTTCCATCTCTTTGGCATGTTATTATACTTTCAGTAAAATTCCCTGTCTTATTTGCCAACCTTTCTGTTGAATTTTCTGTTTCTGCCACCACTTTTTCTTTGATCTATTTCTTAGTCTCTAAATGTTCTTCTTCCATATTATCCTATTCTTGTGTCCGATTCATCATCTTTTCTCTTTCTAAGGAAATTCCTTTAACTTTTCTTCTGCTGGTCCTACACTTTGTCTCATATCTATTTGTTCCCTTTTATCTTTTTGATTGTTTTAGTCTTCATCTTTCATGTTAGAGGATTTCCTCGTCAGTCTGCTGTTCATTCTTTTTTTTTTTTAATTTTTTTTTTGGCCGCTCTGCATGGCATGCAGAATCTTAGTCCCCCGACCAAGGATCAAACCCGTGCCCCGTGCCGTGGAAGTGCGGAGTCTTAACCACTGGACCACCAGGGAAGTCCCTGTTCATTCATATTTTAGCTTAAAGCATTGAAAAGTTGTTTGGGGGACTTCCCTGGTGGCGCAGTGGTTAAGACTCCGAGCTCCCAATGCAGGGCACCGGGGTTTGATCTCTGGTCAGGGAACTAGATCCCACATGCATGCCTAACTAAGAGTTTGCATGCCATAACTAAGGAAACTGCCTGCCACAACTAAGACCCATTGCAACCAAATAAATAAATAAAAGTTGATTGCTTGCTCTTCTTTCAAAAGGCAGAGCTTGTTGATTGATGGTCCCAATTTAGGGAGCTGGTGTTTGGACCCAGGCATTTTGTGGAGGCGTGTGTCCATTGTCAGCATCTATGGGGCTCTTCTCTTGGCCAGATCAGTTTCCCTGAGAGAAACTGTGTTTCTGCCTGTGTTGCTAGTTGTCAACTGTTTCCAGTTCCAAGTAGAAAAAGGGAACTGGGGGAGCCTTAGTACCCAGCATGCAGGTTTCACTCAGTCCCTGTGCTTGGATGCCTGGGGTGCTCAAGTTCAGTACATTTGTAATTCAGCAGCTTCAGAGCGTGAACTTCCAGTCCTCTGCCAGGGTCAGGAGAGACAGCCTCCTTGCTCCTGGGCCTTACAGTGGGGACTTGAGACTCTAACTGTCCCTTACATAGATTTTTAACAAATCTAGCTGTTTTCACCCCCATTCTTTCCTCTCTTTCAGTATATGCTGCTGCCTCTTATTTCTGAGCTTTCTTCAGGACAAAAAGGATTCCTTCTGGCTGGCTTTGTCTCTTGCAGGTGGTTAGAATTCACCTTTCTCTTCTCTGCTAACATCTGTTTTTCATCTTCCATCTCCCAAAATTTTGCTCATTTCCCATCGTCTTGGTTGTTACTGGTTTATCACTTTTATTTTAGTGAAGTTACTTGAGGGTGTAGAGGTAAACATGTGTGTTCAATCTGTTATGTTTAACAGGATGTCTAATCTGTCCATTTTGCAGATTTCTAGATATTTTGAAATCTAATCTGTGATGAGGCTAGATAAGTAGAGACCTCTACCTCTTATTACATCTTAAGCCCCTATTGATTGACACTATTAGGAAGAGTTCTGTGAAATGTGTTGTGTTTTCTGGAGGCTGTTTATGAAGATGTGGCTCATTACATTACATAATGTCCCCAGGAAAAAAATGTCTGACATTACTACTAAGAATAGTTGTATGTATTTCTCTTTTGTTACTTTTTTGTTTTGTTTTTTTCCAAAGGCTTTTTTTTTTTTTTTTTTTTTTTGATGTGGACCATTTTCAACGTCTTTATTGAACCTGTTACAGCATTGCTTCTGTTCCATGTCTTGGCCCCTTGGCCCCGAGGCACGTGGGATCCTAGCTCCCAGACCAGGATCGAACCCGCCCCCCTGCCCTGGAAGGCAAAGTCCCAACCACTGGACTGCCGGGGAAGTCCCTTTTTGTTACTTTTTTTTTTTTTTTTTTTTAACCACAATAAAACTATGTGTTTTATAGCTGGTAAGTTTTCCCTTTTTCCATCAACTGCTGTTAAACTTAGGCCAGATTGTGGCCTATCCGGGAAAGATCTAGGTTTTGTGGTGCCTGAAGCTTAAAAAACTTAGGGCACCTTCTCTAAGAAAAAGAATAGGTTAAAAAAATAGAATGAGCAATTTTAAAGATTATAAATTTTAACAAATTGAAAAGTGCCATAAGCATCACAAAAATCCAGAAAAACAACCTAAATTATTCATTATTACTCTCTGACATATTTCTATAATACTGTTTTATCTGCATTTTTACTATTTATTTTGTTTTATTTTATTTTTGCCTGCACCACGCGGCTTGCAGGATCTTAGTTCCCCGACCAGGTATTGAACCGGGGCCCACGGCAGTGAAAGCACAGAGTCCTAACTGCTGGACCACCAGGGAATTCCCAATTTTATTATTAATTGATGCATAAAATATCTGACTTCATACACAGATGTATCCTCTATTTGTAGTACACAAATATATATATTTGTGCATCATAAGCACAGGCCCTCTATTGATCCTACCAGTTTTTCATTATCTGTCACTCCTTTCCATGTCCTAACCTCCTTGCTCAGATTAAAGCTTATCATTATTAGCCTCCTCTGTGCCTACACTTGCTCAGCTAAAATAAGGCTAATTAAAAACAGCGTGGCATCCTTCCTAACTCTCCTTCAAATGCATGACCAGTTTCAACTGGGCAGTGCATACTATCTGGCAATCCTGCAGTCTTAGTAAGCTTGTTCACCTGTGCTGCAGAATGACTAGTTCACATCAATCCCTTAAACCTCCAAAACCTCCTTATCCAACCCTCGCTCTCAGTTGATGAACTTGTTTGTTGACTAAAGTAGGACCTATGTGAGTGGGGCTCCTCATCTTGCCCCACACCTTTACCCACTTTCCTACACCTGGATCTACTCTCTGCCTCCTTACGTTTAGATGAAGTTCTTAGCTCCTTTCGAAGGCAGTCCTGGCATCTGTATCTTTCCCCTTGCAAGAGCTTTGCTCCTACAATTAATACTCTTTTCTCATGCATAATCAATTTCTTCTCTTTTAAATAATTCCTTTCAACATACAAATGCACTCTATATTAATCCCCTCTGTATTAGTCTTCTACTTACTGCTGTAACAACATCTTAAACAACACAGCTTTATCATCTTACAGTTCTGTAGATAGATGTCCTACAGGGATGGGTCTTATGGGGTTAAAATGAAGGAACCAGCAGGGCTGCATTCCTTTCTGGAGGCTCTCTGGAAGAATCCATTTCCTTGCCCTTTCCAGCCTCTAGAGGCTGCCCACATTCCTTGGCTCTTGGTCTTCAAAGCAAGCAATGTCCCATCTCTCTGTGCCTTCCCCCCAGAGCCACATCTCCCTATGATTCTCTTCTGCCTCCCCTTTCCACTTTTAAGGATCCTTGTGATTATATTGGGACCACCTGGATAATCCAGGCTGATCTATTTTAAAATCAGCTGATTAGCAACCTTGATTCCGTCTTCAACGTTAATTCTCTTTTGCCATATAACTTACATTCACAGGTTCCAGGGATTATGGCCTAGAACTGTTTGGGGCCATTGTTCTTCCTACCACACCTTCTTAAAGAAAAAAATTTTCCCAGACTCTAGAATCTAATCTGGTCAATGTCCTATTTCTCTGTTCATGTTCACAGTCAAAAGTCTTGGAAGAGTTATCTTCATTCACTGTTGCAGTCTTGTGGGAATGAGCTATTAACCTGTGGGGTCTGTGCTAACTCTGGCTAGCTAGTGTTGTAACTGAATTGTAGGACATTCAGTTGGTGTCCAGAGAGTGGAAGAATTGGTTAGTGTGGGAAAACCACACACACATTTGGTGTCAGATATGTTGAGAGAAAGAACACAGTGTTTCCCCTTTTACCTGGTTAAGATGAAGATGTGATTTCCTGACAACCCAGCAATTGCACTATTAGGTACCTACCCTAGAGAAACTCTGACATGAACACAGGGACACATGGACATAAATGTTCATTGCAGCACTAATTATAATAGTGAAAAAATGAAAAAGTACTTGTAGTTAGCAGGAGAGTGAATATATAAATTATAGTTTATTAGTATAATGGAACATTTATATCATTTCAGAAAAATCATTTCAAACCAGTTTCAAATGGATATGTAGGGACTTCCCTGGCAGTCCAGTGGTTAGGACTCCACACTTCCACGTTAGGGGGCCCAGGACCTGATCCCTGGTCGGGGAACTAAGATCCCCCAGTGCAGTGAAAGAAAACAAAAAGAATATGTAAAGTATGACATTGTTCATATAAATTTCCAAAAGGTACAATAGTATATATTTTTAACAGATACACATTTGTAATATAAATACAAACATACCAAATTCAGCTTATTATTTACTTCTGAAGACAGATGGAGGGAAGAGGTATAGGAGCTGTAATGTTGCTGTTATTTATGTTTTATTTCTTTAAAAAGGAAAGAGATCTAAGATAAATGTGCATTAACATTTGTTAAATCTCAGTGTAGGGGGTACCTAGATTATTTGTTATATTATTTTCTGGACTTTTGTATATTTGAAATATGCTAGAATTTAAAGTAATTTTTAAAGGAAAAATGCTTGGACTTGTATAAATAGTTTCATAAGAAAAGTTTTGACTTTAAAAGTCTGAAACTTTAACAAAATTGGACTTGCCCAACATGTCTTGGGGCAACCTTAAAATGTCCCCGTTTTTTGCCAAGCAAAAGAAGACATAAAATTGTAGAAAACTTAATGAAGCCATGTACCCTGGAAATATTTGAAATGGTTTATGGCTTGGGGCAAAGGAAGAAAACTGAAGCCATGCCAATGTCAAAAGTCACAATTCCCTTTAGAATCACCAATCTTTCTTCTAATATCTGGACACAGATCCTTAAAATGGCTCCTAAACCACTTTCCTTCAACAGGCAAACAACTGGATGAAACTGCTGATGCCTCTCATTTTAACCAGCTCTTCCATTATCATTCTTTTTTTCATACACGGGTGCCACTATTTCTTCCACTAAAAATTGGAAGAAATATTCCAATTTTTCTGATCCCCTTTTGGAGACTTGGCAAGCCCTTGCCACTTTCCGAATGGTGAAAAAACGTCTTTGTCCAGGAAAACTTTGTGTGAATGGAACATTGCGGCTCTCTGGGCACAGATGGAGCACCTGAGCTCAGTAACACGCCTGGTTGGGCGGCTTTGCTGAAGACGCTCAGCACGTTGTCATGACTCATTGCTGTCAGTATCAACAGGAATTGGGCTGTGCCAGCAGATCTGAAAAGAAACTTGTCTACTGCTGTGAAAGTCGGTGACTTTCACAGAGCCTGGTCCTGATATCAGCCTTTTCAAGAAAATTTGACTAGAAAAGAGATCAGAGTAGGAAGCTCTTCTCCATTACACTTAGTCCACTTGGGACTTTCCAAAGAACAAATCTTGAAGTATGTGATTGAACTTCATGCATAAGTTGTATGTGTGCTCAATAGAGAGAGAGAGAGGAAGAAACAGAGAGAGAGGAAGAGAGAGAAAGAAAGCCTTCTCAGAACAATTTAACTGGGAGGTGTTCATTCCTAGTTTTGTTACATCATAGGTGTTTTTGACCATGAGACTAAGATAAATCTTTTGATCCAAGGTCCTACATAGAGCATTCTGGATGCTGCTAAAAAAAAACCCATCAACTCTTATAGCTCAGCTGCCATGTCAGGAAGTGAAGATAGAAAGCAAACAACAATGTAAACTTTCCAATGAAGAGGAAGGACTTTCTGTGGTCTGAAGCTCAAAGTCTTGTTAGTTTCTCCACAAGCAGAAATCTTCAATACCCCAAAACACCATAAAATTCTTTTGAATGTTACTTCTGCTTAGATGACTTTAAAATTAAATCATGAATTCATCATCCTTTTTGGCCCACAGAAAGCTTCAAAGATGGTTCCATTGATTCACAGTGGTGATGAGGCATGAATTCAACTCAATCTTGGAATATGTACTTTAACGTATATTAAGCCAATATTTTCAGAGCTTTTTGCCATTAAAAAATACTGAAATTAAATGGATGACATAGATGACATAACACGACTTCTTATTCAAATCAAAAGCAGCCTTTCACTGGAATTCACTATTGAGTAAAGCTGAGATTGCCTTTTATTTTGTAGACACTTGGGTTTAATTTAAATTAATGAAGATAACATTTTGCATAATAATACTTATATAGCAGTTATTTATTGCTTACTACAAGCTAAGCACCATGATATTACTTTGTATACAATGTCTAACTTAACCCTTTAAACAGTTCTACGAGGGGAGCATCAATATTACGTCCCTTAAACAGATCAGAGAATTGAGACGTTAGAGATTATGTAACTTACCCAGTGTCACACAGCTAGTACATGATAAAACCAAATATTTCAGCATACATCTGTCTGATTCCAGAGCCCATCCTTATATGTCAAAGGAATTAATTTTTAATGCAATAAAATAAACAGCTTGACCAGCTCAGTTTCTGTGCATTTTCCTTTGAAAGATTTCTTTTGATTTTATCGCAAGGTTAGGGCTTCGTAATCAGTGAATCTTAGGGCTACGAACAACTAGACCAGACAAACCAGGTAGCATGGGCTCCCTGCACAGCCCCTCCCCTCTCTGTCTTTGCATCCTTGTGTCTGGCACACAGCAGGTATAAATATTTGTCAAATGGCACACAGGCAGGACGGCTGTCCTAAGGTGGCCCTGGAAGTAAGCTGACTGTCTCCCAGGGCTTTACTTGGGAGGCGGGGACAGTTTGGGGTAGGCAAGTACTCCTTGGCGTTTGTGCCCTAGCCAGCCTTTGATCCTCAGCTTTGCAGATTCAGAACTCTGATTTCATCGGTATCTGAAGCACTTATTAATGTCTCAGGGACACACAGTCACATTAATGTAGCCCACTTGCCTGGGCTACATTTGTCTAAGAGCCAAATAACTCAATTTATAATGAAAAATATGAAGGTCAGAAACGCAGGAATGTTAAAGTCATCGTGAACAGCGTGCATTCTCCAAGAAGGCAGACCTACGTGGGAGTGAAAGCAGGACTGTAAGCTTACTTGGTAAATATGGAAAATGAACAGGAGGGGTTAATTAGAGGAATCCAGTGTTTACTGGCCTCTGCTAAGAGAGCTTGAGACATTTATCTCCACAAATAAGGAGAGCCCTGCCAAACGGAACAGAACAGAATGGCTCTCCCCAGGACCTTTGCATTCCGACTCTTTTTTGCTAAGGGGGCTGCTGACTCGCTACTGAGGGACACATTCTTCCTTTGCATATGCTAATGACTTTAATCTGGTTACACTCCTGTTTTATTGGTCAGACCTCTTTCAGGTTAATTTGCATATCGCTGCAAAATCCACTTGTTGAATTTTTTTTTTTTTTTTTGAATTTAAAAATTTTTTTACTTTATATTATAGTTGATGAACAATGTTGTGTTAGTTTCAGGTATACAGCGAAGTGATTCAGTTATTGGGAGTTTGGGATTGACATGCACATACTGCTATATTTAAAATAGATAACCAACAAGGACCTACTGTATAGAAAAGAAATGAATTTTTACAAAGAAAGATCCAATGAAATTGAAAGTAATCTTTGCTAATAATAATAAAAACTGCCATTCAGTGAGCTCCTGAGCTTCTACTGTGAGCTGATGCCCATGTGCATTTTCTCATTTATTGCTGACAGCTCAGTGGGGGAGGACTGGTCTTTTTTTTTTTTTTTTTTCACACACACACACTGTATTTTATTTTTACAAGAGATAAATAGACTGACACCAAGCATTGTACATGGATGACCACAACAAAAGCAACAATGATTGCAATTACCAAACATGAAACACACTCATACTATGTCATAATATTGACATTCAGTCCAGTAATCCTCCACTGTAACAGCTCCTTTACTTTGCAGTGAAAATTGATTTGTATATTCTTTGCCTCTGAGTCCTTGTTGGATTTTTTTTTTTTTTAATTCAGACAGAAAGTCACAAAAATTATACTCATCCTCATCAGTTCACTCAGTCCCATGTAATTAAATTTTTTTTTTATCTTGATCTTTTGTTAGCACTTTTATGAGTTCATCAGTTTTTCATTAGAGTTCTGAAAATGCTTATTCATTCAGTTCAGCAGTACAGTCAGTTACCAGAAACCTGTACTTGTCAGAGTCTTTTCCATGAATTTCTTAAAGATGAAACCCTTTTATAGGAACATATTTGCAAAAGCATCAGAGTACACACAGAACTGTCTGTAAATGACAAAAGACTTAAAAGTGACCACAGTTAAAAATTTGATGAAAGTTCATAATAATGCAGTTGACAAGAAAATTAGTTATTTCTGAGATATACATTTTAAGGTAATGACTAGGATTATGACTTATAACATTACACCAGAACATATAAGATTTTTAGAAATTTCATGTAATGTCTGAAACATTTATATTAACATATTTCCATACAAATAACCCAATGAAAGTTTAGTATTAGTTGTTTTGTTTGTTTTTTTATACTGCAGGTTCTCCTGTTTTATTGGTCAGACCTCTTTCAGGTTAATTTGCATATCGCTGCAAAATCCACTTGTTGAATTTTTTTAAAGTTTAATTCCCCCAAGGCAATTTTATTGGTGGGCATTCTACTATAACTTCAGTGTACTAATGACTAGCATTTTCTAAGGCCACTCAGTAGATCTTCCAATAGAAATTGCTCCCCCTAATTTTAAAGTCAATACATAAGCTGTATGAAGAAGAGGATTATAGTCATTCATTCAATGAACATTTAAGGGGTTACACCTACTATCTGTCAGGCTTGTTCCATGCAAGTTACCGTTTAAACAAGAGAGTACAAAGGCAAATGACACCTCCTACCTTCAAGGAGCCTGCAGGTGTGTAAACACATATGTAAACAAAAACACCATAAAAGACTATCTGAATAAAAAGACTTGTAAACAAAAAGATGGTGTTTAGTTCTAAATAGAAATAAGAACAAGTTGTTATAAAATAGAAAACTAATAAGGACCTACTGTATAGCACAGGGAACTCTACTCAATACTCTGTAATGACCTATATGGGAATCTAAAAAAGAGTGGATATATGTATATGTATAACTGATTCACTTTGCTGTACAGCAGAAGCTAACACAACAATGTAAATCAACTACAACTAAATCCCTGGGGGCACAGTGGTTAAGACTCTGTGCTCCCAATGCAGGGGGCCCAGGTTCGATCCCTGGCCAGGGAACTAGATCCCACATGCATGCCTCAACTAGGAGTTGGCGTGCCACAACTAAGGAGCCCACGTGCCACAACAAAGGAGCCGGTGAGCTACAACTAAGACCTGGCACAACCAAATAAATAAATAAATATTAAAAAAAAAAAAAAGACCAAGCTGTTGTGCAAGCACAGACTGAGGAGAGATGCCTTCACCAAGAATGAATGGGAGATTTTTTTAAGTAGACAAGAGAGGAATATGCATTCCAATAGATGGAACCACTTATGGAAAGGTACAGAAATATAAGTGCCTCCAAGGAATGGAGAAGGTGCTGCCTCTGGAAGGTTGGGAGTGGACACAAAGGTGGGCTGGAGGGGACACAGGCATAGGGATGAGTCTACTTGAGTCTTCAGGACCAAAGGCACAGGAGACCTTTCCCACCTTCCCTCTTCCCGCTGGAATTCTCTCTCACCTCTCCATGTTTGCCTCTTGTGCCTCTGGCTATTAATTCTCTGTTACTTTCAGAAGCCTCTGCTTTCCTCAGGTAATTCTTTAAATCAGCGATTTTTAAAAATTAATTTTTTATTACATAATGCACATGTGTGGTACAATATTCAAAAGATGTAAGAGCAAAGTGTGACAAATCAGGTTTCCCTTTGACTTACGATGGCCAGCCACACAGTTCTGCTCTTCCGCTCCCAGGGACTACCTCTGGTACCAGCTTCCTGCATATCCTTCCAGAACGTCTCTGCATAGGCAAGTATATGCACATGTTTATACACAAATGCATGTATGTATATAATTTTTTACACAAATAATAGACTACTACTACATCTTGCTTTCTTTGCTTTACAATAGATTTTGGGGATCTTTCCATTTTTATTTATCCTTTTATTCATTCGACAAGTCTCTATGGAGTGCCTACCATAGGCCAGGCACACTTAGGTGGTGAGGATACAGCAGTGGGCAAAATAGGTAAAATGTCTGCCTTCGTGGAAATTAGATATTCTAGTAGAAGGGGTACAGGAAGGACAGACAAAAATCAAATAAGCACTGAAACATATATAGTGTGCCAGATGGTGATAAGTACTATGGAGAAAAATAAAGCAGAGTCCTGAGAGGGTAGAAGTTGGAGAGTGGCTGCAATGGTTGCAGGAGAGACAGAGACTGAGAGATCTTGTTCCCTATTGGTCCAGTAGCACTCTGTCAGATGAATGTATCATAATCTGTTTAATCAGTCCCCGACTGATAGAAATTTACATTGTTTCTAACATTTTGCTGTTACAGTGATGCAATTCTTGCACATATGTCATTTGACACATCCAAGAGTATATTTGTAGCTTAAATCCCTAGAAGTGGAATTGCCAGATTAAAGTCATTAGCATATGCAAAGGGTCTGTGCAGTTTTAATTTTAAGAGATTTTGCCAAATTACTCTCTGAAGAGTACCAATTTACAGCCCTTTCAGCAATGAATGAGCGGACCACATCTTCATCAACACAGTGTGTTGTCAAGATTCACGATGTTTGCCTATCTGATGAGTAAACCATGAAATCTTATAAGTCTGATTTGCATTCACTTTTTATGATTGAAGGTGAGTTTCTTCTCATGTATTTAAAGTCCATTTCTACATCTTGTAAACTATCTGTTCATATCCTTTGCCAAATTTTCTATTATGTGTGTGTGGGGGGATAGGGTTGGTTGTTTTGTTTTGCTTCATTTCTGATTTGTAGAAACTCTTTTCAGTAAAGAATTTGCATCCTCTTTGGGATGTGAGTAGCAAATACTTTACTGAATTTGTCAGTTCTTTTGACTGTGTTTATAATAAATGGCTTTAGTGATACAGAAAATTTTTGTTATTATGTAGCTTAATTAAACCATCTTTTTAATGGCATCAGAAATTATTATTCTTTTTAACTTCCTGTGTTTTCTTCTAGTACTTTTACAGTTTATTTTTTAACATTTAAATATTTGGAATCCATTCTGTATAAAGTATGAGGCATGGCTCAATTTTTTTTTTGACTGATTACCTAATTGTCCCAACAGTGTTTAAGAATAATTCCTCTTTTCTCCATTTTTTTAAAATTCCCACTTTTTCATATGCCAAATCCCAATAAACATTTGGGTCCAATTTGGATTTTCTAGTCAACTCCATAGATTTGACTGTTCATTTATTCCACAAATGTATATGTGCCAGGCACTATTCTATACATGCATCAGTACCATATGTTATTTTATTTATTTATTTTTGTTTGGCCGCACCACGTGGCTTGCAGGATCTTAGTTCCCCAACCAAGGATCGAACCCATGCCCCCTGCAGTGGAAGCACGGAGTCTTAACCACTGGAGCGCCAGGGAATTCCCATCAGTACCATATTTTAAATGTTTCAGCTTATAAAATACATTTTACTGTCTGATAGAAAAACGCATCTCATTTTTCTTCTTTTTTTTAGACTTTCCCTGGCTCTTTTTATTTGCTTGTTTTTCATTTGAACTTTAGAATCAGTTTTCTAGTTCCAAAATAAATCATCTTAGTGTTTTTCTTGGGATTACCCAAAATTTTATAGATTAATTTAGGGAGAATTGACATCTTTGTCATGCTGAAATTTCCTGAACGAGAGCATGGGATATCATTTAGTATGTCTTTTTGTGTGTCCCTCACTAGTTTTCATTTAAATCTTTCACATGTTCTATACATTTTATCCTTTCTTTCAGTTTTTGTCTTCTTACTGGTTGTATAATAATCTTTAGTTTCTATGTACTAATTTTGAGTTCTCTTATTGTTTCTGACAGTTTTTCATTTGATTCCCTTGAGTTTTCTGGGTAAACAATCATAGCATCAGCAAATAATGATGATTTTGCTTCACTTTTTCCAATTTTTTAATTTTTATTTATTTATGTCACCTAATTATGTTGGCTAAATAATAGTGGTGATAAAGAAGACCCTTAACTTATTCCTGATGTTACTGGGAATGCTGCTCTTTGTCATAGCTAGAAGCGGGAGTTTCCATTAGATATTTTAATCATAAAAATCTGGGGTGCTTACCAGAGATCAAACTCTTTGAAAGAGATGAAGTTTATACAAAGATTCTTTCTAGTCATGGGGAGTTATCATAAAGCTATATTTAGACAAATGAGGGAGATAAGAAACAATGATGGTGTGTTTGCTAATTACTCTTTGTTTCACCCTTTTTTGTTAGCCCAACACTACTCTAACAATTTTATATATACCAGATTATCTGGAATTAATCTCATCAAGGATTACAGGCTCTACACAGAGGCAAAATGCCCCAAAAGGAAACTTAATTGATAGAAGTTTCAGTGTCTTGCTCTGACATTGTTCATTCTTTAAGGGATGTACCAGAGGAGAATTAAATTGCCAAACAAAAAGAATAGGAAGGGAGTATGAGATCCAAATCACCTGGTAGTACAATAACTCATCAGCCTCTAATTAGCCAAAATTTGGCCTTAATTTAGAGGCTATTTCTTTTTTTTTTCCTCCAAACATACAAAAATTTGGCCCCTGCTTGTCTAATCTATCAGTACTCAAGTTTTCCTGTCTAGAAAAGTTGCTTTGAGCTTGTGCAAAGGCTTTCACCTTTATTTTCCACATCACCTTAAATAGAACAAATCTTTAAAAAGATCTGTTGAATGTGTTAGGTAATTAGTGCATCCTGTGTGGTTTTATATTACCAATATGTTGCAATGTCTCTTGAACAAAGGAAAGGCTTTAGTTAGTCTAAATATACATCAGCTTTTAAAAAGATGATGAATGTAGATAGTTTCCAAATGTCATATTACTAGAAAACTATGTTTTTGGATTACTAACACTTGGATTTGTACTGAGTCTTTATCAATCATTATGGTTAATATTTACTCTATCTTTTGCTATTTTATTTTTCATTTTCCTTTTAAAACACCCAAAAGGCACTGTAACCCTCTAAATCTGTTATTCATTAACAACACGCATGTTGAGGTAAGGACATTTCTAAAGCCCCAAATTGCTGACTTTAAGAGGGTTTAGTCTGTTTGATTTTTTTCAAGGATGCAATGGTGGGAGGAAAGAGTTGAATAATTTAAGCACTGTTCTACATGTGATAAGATGAAACTAGGACCATTTTAACAGCCTGGAAAAGGTTTGTCAAAACAACCCCTTTGGGCTTCCCTGGTGGCGCAGTGGTTGAGAATCTGTCGATAAGCCAATGCAGGGGACATGGGTTCACACCCTGGTCTGGGAAGATCCCACATGCCACGGAGCTGCTAGGCCCGTGAGCCACAACTACTGAGCCTGCGCACCTGGAGCCTGTGCCCTGCAACAAGAGAGGCCGCGACAGTGAAAGGCCCGCGCACCGCGATGAAGAGGGGCCCCCGCTTGCCGCAACTAGAGAAAGCCCTCGCAGAGAAACGACGACCCAACACAGCCAAAAATAAATTAAAAAATAAATAAATTAAAAAAAAAACAACCCCTTTGCTTTCATTCTCCAAACTCTATTTAGAAGATCTGATTAATTGTCACAGTATAGTATCACTTTCCTAAATGGATTAATTCTCACCTCAGGTTCCTGGCTAACCTGTGGGTCAGCAGCTTCCGAGCATTTTGACCACAATTCATAGTAATAAATATATTTTACATTGTGAACTTATGCATGTATGTGCATAGTTTCTTAAGATGATACTTAATCGATCTACAGGTTTTACACTCTCGTATTTTCTGTTCTTAATCTAGCCTATCCCCTTCTGCTCTATTCATTTAAAAAATTGCTAGTTGTAACTTCTAACTCTGCAGTTTGAAAAACAATGCTGTAATTCACTGCTTCTCAGATTTTAATCACCTAGGGATCTTGTTAAAGTGCAGATTCTAATTGGGTAGGTCTGAGATACTGCATGTCTAACAAACTTGCAGGTGGTGCTGATTGATGCCGCTGGTTTGTGGAGCACGTTTTGGAGAAGTAAGCCTGAAGATATTTATCTTTGGTTCTTGTGGCCCAATCTCTGGTATATTCTGCTGAGGCAAGGGTCTTAGAATCTTATTAAGTCCTTCTTTTTGTATTTTACATTTTGTTGGGGTGAACAATTAAATCTGTAATTTCAGGTTGTGTTAAGTGCAGTGAAGAGAAATGACACAGGCTGAAGGGAAAGGTCATGGCAGAGAGGGGCGTTGGATGTTTTAGGCTGGGTGTTTAGGCAACGCCTAACTGGGCCAGTGACATTTGACAAAGACCTAAACGAGGGGAGAAAACTGTGGGAAGATCTGGAGGAGGGACAGTCCAGGCAGAGAGAACAAAAAGGACACAGGTCCTGAGGTGGGAAAATAATGGATATTGTTGCCGGGTACACGCTTCACAAACAGCGTAAAGACAGGTCTGACTAGAGGGGAGTAAGAAAGGAGAGTAAAAAGATCATGGCACTTAGGTAAGCAGCCCTGATCATATAGGACCCTGTAGGCTGAGTTAAATTTGGATTTTATTCTAAGGGTGATGGGAAATACTGCAGAGTTTTGAGCAGGGAAATGACATGAAATTTCAGTTTTAAATGATACATGGTGAATATACTATAGAAGAGTAAGAGTAGAAGTATGGAGACTTGTTAGGACATTATAACAGTGGATCGTACTGACTTCTTTCCAATGACAGAATTGTGCCCATTTATTTTCTAGAACAGCTAGAGTTTCTACTTACAAAATCTCTTAAATTCTTGCTCCACCTCCCATTTTGGAAACCTCTTATCTGTTCTAGCCTGGATGACTTCCTTAATCATTCAGGTTAAACAGAATGATATTCCAAAGTATAAATCTGATGATTATACTATTAAATAAAAATCCTTCATTTTTCTCTAGTTTGCTTCAGGATAAAGTCCAATCTTAGCATAACCTAAACATACTTTTGAATCTTGTCTCTGATTCCTTTTAAAGTAGGTTCAGGTACATGCAAACAAGCTAACATATAAAAATTTTATTCTCTCCTTCTGTAGTATCTTCCTCTGCTCCCTTTTCTGCCTTGAAAACACCTACTTATTCTTCGTAAATCAGTTCAGATGTCGCCTCCTCAGACTTGGATGCCCTCTGTGCCCACTCTCAAAGGAGCTAGGTGCACATTCCTCTGTAGCAGTTGACTCACAGACCCCTACTTTAGCTTTCATCATATTTTATAACTGTTTGTACTTTGGGATTGTGAGCCCCTCAAGGTCAATAACCATATTCTATCCATTTTTATGTCCTCAGCACATAGCATTGGCCCTGGCACATAAACAGGCTCTTAGCAAATATTTGCCAAATAAGTAAGTAAGTGATGGACAACTGAAAAAGAGCCACCCTTAATAAATAACATGAGATGCAAAAGTTATGCAATATCTATCACTCTAGCTTTGAAGACAGAATCAGGCCAAAGGGAAGGCTTGGTCCCTCTTGCCCTCCTCAGCCTGCACGGCAAAGTCCACTGGTATTGTCCCAGAGTACTACGGAACCCTGATCTTGGGACCCTTTGTGTCTACAGTGTTCCCTGAACCCACGTTTGTGAGGCCAAGCAACCTGGGTGACCACAGAACTTGAAGTGCCTGTTTGACAGCCACCTACATATTCAATGAAGGAATCCAGACTTACAACCAAATTATTTTAACTATCAACCACCATTTCAAAAAATCAAAATTGGTAATTTGCAAAGTTAGTCAACAGTAAAGGAAGAGAGCAATAGCCCCTGGCATATTTTTCTGTATACATAACTTTCCCCTAAGGACAGAGGTCAGAAACCAGAAAATTCCAAAGAAAATTTGATAGTTAAGTATATAAGCTGTCCCTTAAATTCTTCTAGAGCCAAGATGATGATTTTTTTCCCCATTTTTATCTTTCTACACCCTAGTGCCTCATAGAGTGCCAGTACCTTGTGGGTACTTAATACACGTTGATTGAAAAATGTTGAACGGAGACTCTTACTTTGAAATCTTTTTCCAACTTTATTTTTGCCTTGGGCTTGTTTCTTTCAAACCTGTATAAATAACAAGGAAAAACATACTCAATAGTTTCTAAACCAATAACATCACAACTGGTATTTCTGTTGCCTTATGTTACTATAAGTATCACAATAAATGTACAAAGCAGTGTTCAGAAAGAAACAGGCCTGTATCACAGGGAAGCAAGGCCCAAATTTCTTATTCTTCCATGGTATTATTCTAGTTGTATGGTCCATAGTGTTGTTAAAGGTTTGAACAATAAGACATAGTATAGGCTATTCAAGAAGTCAAGGGAGGGGAAAGAAAAGAGTTATACTGAGAAAGTATGGTATATTTGGCCATTTTGTAAATGGCTGAATATCACCAGTTTCATATGGTTCAACCTAAGAGCAAAAAGGAAGGGAAAATTGAGGGAAAGTATTTCTAAAATAAAAGATATGTTCATGCCACGTTAATGCTTTGAAGGACTCAACAAAAATGAAGATGGCCCATCAGAATCAGCCAGGGGCTATATAGCATATTGGTTAAGATATGAATTTCAAAGTCAGACTTCATTTAATTGAATTCTGCGTATACATATATCACTTACTGCGTGATCTTGTCTTCTGCCTCAGTTTCTTTGCCTGTAAACGGGAAGAATAATAATACTTACCTCATTGGGGGTTTGAGTAGATTAAATAGAATAAAACTGTAGTGAGCTAGGAAATGTGCTTTAGTAGAAACCAAGTTTCCGGGACTTCCCTGGTGGTGCAGTGGTTAAGAATCCGCCTGCCAATGCAGGGGACATGGGTTCAATCCCTGGTCCGGGAAGATCCCACATGCTGCAGAGCAACTAAGCCCGTGCGTCACAACTACTGAGCCTGTGCTCTAGAGCCCGTGAGCCACAACTACTGAAGCCCGTGTGCCACAACTACTGAAGCCCGTGTGCCTAGAGCCCACGCTCCGCAACAAGAGAAGCCACCGCAATGAGAAGTCTGCGCACCACAACGAAGAGTAGCCCCTCTCGCTGCAACTAGAGAAAACCCATGCGCAGCAATGAAGACCCAATGCAGCCAAAATTTAATTAATTAATTAATTATTTTAAAAAAGAAACCAAGTTTCTACTAGATGCGTGATGTTATTTCTATCAGTCTTCTTCAATCAGAAAGGAAACCATGATGTTAGCAGTCATTTATGTGAGGGCAAATACGAATTTGGAGTTCCTAAGTATTTTTATGTATTTACTAGAGGAGATCAGGCTTTGGGGTCAAAAGGATCTGGATTTGTCTTTGGGGGAATTTATTTACCTTTTCTAAGTATCATCTTTTTCATCTGAAAAGTGAGCAAAAGATGTACCTAATTCATATGGTTGTTGTGAAAAGTAAATAAAATTATTTATGTAAAATCCTCAACAGAAAAGTCACACAAAGTACTTAATAAGTCATAGCTATTACTATTCATAGTAATTAACTACATTGACCTGAATGTTGCAAATAGATCTTCTTACAGTTTCCTAAAATTAACCAATTCAAAAAAGAGGTTAAATTTTTGTTTATTTTACAAACTTATCCTTGAATATTCTGTAATAGTCATTGCCTAGTTAATTTGTTTTAAATTGAATTAGAGGGACTTCCCTGGTGGTCCAGTGGTAAAGAATCTGCCTTCCAATGCAGGGGACGCAGGTTCGATCCCTGGTCGGGGAACTAAGATCCCACATGCCGCAGGGCAACTAATCCCGTGTGCCACAACTACTGAGCCCACACTCCTCATCTGGAGAGCCTGCGTGCCACCCACGCGCTCTGGAGTCCATGCGCCACAACTAGAGAGAGAAAACCCGCACACCACAACTAGAGAGTAGCCCAAGAGCCGCAACGAAGATCCTGTGTGCTGCAAATAAGACCCGATGCAGCCAAACATAAGAAATAAATTAATAAAATAAATATTTTAAAAAAGTGAATTAGAATTTTTAAAAACATAAATTCTGTAGATGCATTCAGTTTCATATAATTCATCTGTATAAACAGTGTTGTAATTTCAGGATGAGTACCACATAGAAACATTAAAAATATTATTTAATGTATCTTAAAAATTACAGTGTCTAGTTGTAAAGTTCTATGTAACAAAAGTGTAAAAGAAGTACAATGAAACAAAAATTCTGTTTGGTTTTTTGGTAAACAAAGGCATATTTTGGTGTTTATTACAATAAAGAGGAGGCAACGAAAGGACTGACAGAGCCTAGTGAAAGGGGTGCCATCTATCTGAAGGGATAGCTTAAGCTCCATTTCCCTTCCTTAAATCTCCATTTAGCTCTGACACAGTGGTGCTGCCATTCATAGGCTTCAACTCTAAGGAGATATTCTTCCAACCAGAATGTTCTTATAAGTGATGTAATTTAAAAGGTGGGGAAGAAAGAGCAAGCATATTTGCTAAAATCAACTCAGAAGACTGAGAGATAAGCAGATAGAATGTGAACAAGAAAAGATCAGCTCAGATTGAGTCTTCAAATTGTTGTGAGAGGCATTTGTTTAGAAAGATACTCCTAGGGATCCATATGTTCAAAGAGAAAAAGAATGAATTCAAACATAACGTCATTGAGATGTATTTGATTAATGTAAAGGACAACACTAATGGTTATAGAAAAAGTGCTTTTCTATAACTTGAAAAGATAGAATTGATACACAACTTCATAAAACTTCATTGACCAGGAATGTATTTTCCCCTGAGGCTCAAGAGCTTTAAAGCCACATACAATATTTCATTGTTTTGTGATTCATGATGCTGGCACATCTTACATCACATTCAATTAAAGAACAGTGCGTGTTTCTTCACATCATCTTCCTGCAGAGAAACTGAGGAACACGAAGGCAAGTGACATTGTCAGGAGTAAAAATCTTCACTTCTATATTAAATATTTTTGTTCATTTCTTGTTTGGTATCTCCATGCTCACTTTGAAGCTGTTGCCTCCAATGTGACTGGGTACTCATATTTTTCAATGTCTATCAGTCTGCAACAGTTTAGTTTTGGTCTGAACTAGACAGATGGTGCCTGAAGGTCCCTTCTCCATGCATTGTTTTGACTTTGAAAGGAATAAGTCAGTATGACAGAGCGGTTAAAGTTCAGTATGTGGTTTCAGACAGGGCCAGTTCAAATGCAAGACCTGGCTTATTTACTTCAAGTCTTTAAGTCTCACTTTCCTTAACTGTAAAATAGATAGCTTTTATAATGCTTACTGCATTTGATTATTGAGAGCATTAATTGCATATAAGACAACCAACATAGTGCCTGACACATGGTAAAAACTAAAGGCACAATAATTATTTTTGAGCTCTTTATTAGATAATGTTTGGAAAATTATAGGACTAGCATTCACTTATTAGGATGGGAACTTAAGTCCTTCTTGATTCATGAAGTGTCCTTAAGCTATAACGATCTCTTCTGCATTTGCCACTAATTGCACACTTAAGATACCTTTATTATTATTTTCCATTGCAGGGTAGAGATTATTGCCTCAAAGCATGAGATAAAAAGACCAGCAATGAGACTTCTACTTCTGGGGAGAGGGAGGAGATAAACTTTTCCCCACTTCTCTCATTAAGTATAGCTTAAACACTCTGCACATTCTCTGGAAAACAAACATAAATAGACCCTGTAAGGTGGAGAGAAGAAGGCAGACCAGATAGGAACCTTGGGACCCAAGGAATGACATGGCGGTAAATACCCTGAGTTTTCTTTTTGCCTTATGGATGCTGGACTGGGTGATGGAGAAGCCCACAAAAAACAGAAACACCAGTAGGTACAGACCATATATATATGTATAACTGAATCACTTTGCTGTACACTTGAAACTAACACAATATTGTAAATTAACTGTACTTCAATTTTAAAAAACACCATAGATAAATAAAAATGGAATTCTAAAAAAAGTTTAAGTAACCTATAGGAAGACAGGAAAGAGAAAACAGAAATTGTGAATGATAATACTTTCCTCCTAAGATCAGGAATAAGGAAAGGATGTCTGCTCTCACCACTCTTCTTCAACATAGTTCTAGACGTTCTAGCCAGTGCAGTAAAGCAAGAAGAGGAAATAAAAGGCATACTGATCAGAAAGGCAGAAGTAAAACTGTTTCTATTTGCAAATGACATAATTGTCTACATAGAAAACCCTAAGAAATCTACAAAAAACTTTTACAACCAATAAGTGAGTTCATCAAGGTCACAGGATACAAAGTAAGCATATTAAAATCAACTTCGTTTCTATATACTAGCAATTAACATGTGGACACAAACAAAATATAATTTACCTACAATAACTCAAAACATTGAAATACTTAGATGTAAATATTACAAAACATGTCTAGGTTTTCTATGCTAAAAACTACAAAACACTGGTGAAAAAAATGAAAAAAGATCTAAATAAATGGAGAGACATACTGTTTTTGTTGATTGGAAGAATCAACATAGTAAAGATGACAATCTTCCCTTATTTGATATACAAGGTTAATGCAATTGCTATCCAAATTCCAGTAAGACTTTTGTAGATACAAACAAGATTATTCTAAAATGTATTGGGTTGGCCAAAAAGTTTGTTTGGGTTTTTCTGTATGAACTTTTTTGGCCAACACAATATATAGAAGGGCAAAGGAAATAAAACAGTTAAGAAAACTTTGAAAAAGAAGAATGAAGTGGGAGGAATCAATCTTTTCAATTTCAAGATTTATCATGTAGCTTCTTTAATCAAGACAGCTGGTGTTGGTGGAAAGATAGATACATAGATCAATGGGATAGATTAGAGAGCCCAGAAAAAGACCCACATAAATATGCACAACAGATTTTTGACAAAGGTACAAGTACAATTCAATGAAAGAAAGGTACCCTTTTTTAAAAATGCTGCTGGAGTAATTGGACGTTCATTTTATTTTATTTACTTATTTATTAATTCTTTATGTATTTATTATGGCTGTGCTGGGTCTTGGTTGCAGCATGTGGACTCTTAGTTGTGGCATGCAAACTCTTAGTTGCGGCATGCATGTGGGATCTAGGTCCCCGATCAGGGATCGAACCTGGGCCCCCTGCATTGGGAGCATGGAGTCTTACCCACTAGTCCACCAGGGAAGTCCCAGACATTCATTTTAAAAAAAGAATCTCAACCTAAACCTCAGATCTTATCCAAAAAGTAAGATCATGGACATATAACTGTAAAATATAAAACTATAAAACTTTTAGACAAAAACATAAGAGAAAATCTTTGAGATCTAGAAATAAAGCGTTCTTAGACTTGACACCAAAACCATGATCTATTAAAGGAAAAACTGATAAATTGAACTTCATCAAAACTTAAAAATTTGCTGTGCAAAAGATCCTGTTAAGAGGATGAAAAGACAAAGACTAGTGTTTAGAATACATAAAGAACTCTCAAAACTTAACAGTTTTTTAAAAAATCCAGTTAGAAAATGAGCAAAAGACACAAGGAGACATTTCACCAAAAAGAATATATAGATAGCAAATAAGCACATGAAAAGATGTTTAACAGGGCTTCCCTGGTGGCGCAGTGGTTGAGAATCTGCCTGCCAATGCAGGGGACACGGGTTCGAGCCCTAGTCTGGGAAGATCCCACGTGCCGCGGAGCAACTAGGCCCGTGAGCCACAATTAGTGAGCCTGCGCGTCTGGAGCCCGTGCTCCGCAACAAGAGAGGCCGCGATAATGAGAGGCCCGCGCACCGCGATGAAGAGTGGCTCCCGCTCGCCGCAACTAGAGAAAGCCCTCGCACAGAAATGAAGACCCAACACAGCCAAAAATAAATAAATAAATAAATTAATTAAAAAAAAAAAATGTTTAACAACATTAGCACCAAGAGGGAAATGTGAATTAAGATAAATCACTACACACTTATCAGAACAGTTAAAATAAAAAGAAGTAGTGAAGATCCTGGTGAGGACAGGGGAAAACTGGATCATTCCCACATTGCTGGTGGGAATGTAAAATGGCACACGCTCTGGAAAACAGTTTAGCAGTTTCTTTAAAAAATAAACATGCAACTACATAATGACCCAATAATTGTGCTCCTGGGCATTTAACCCAGAGAAATAAAAACTTACGTTCACACAAAAACTTGCACACAAATGGTTATAGCAACTTTATTTATAAGAGCCCAAAACTGAAAACAACCCAGATGTCCTTCAATGGATGAGTGGTTATAAATCTGTGGTACATCCATATCATGGAATACTCTTCAGCAATAAAAAAGAATGAACTCTTGATACATGAACAATCTAGGTAAATCTCCAGAGAAGTATGATGAGAAAAAACATAAATCATAAAAGGTTATGTACTATATGATTCCATTTATGTATCATTTTTGAAATGATAAAATTATAAAATGGAGAGCAAATTAGTAGTTCCCAGGGGCTAAGGAGGGGTTAGAAGGAGGAGGGAAGTGTGTGTAGTTATAAAAGCACAACATAGGGATTCTTGTGTTGTTGTAATTGATCTGTATCTTGACTGTATTAATATCAATATCCTGGTTGTGAAATGATACTATAATTTTGCAAATTATTACCATTGGGGGAAACTGGGTAAATTGTACATGGAATTTCTACGTTGCTTTTTTACAACTGCATGTGAATCTGTAATTTACTGGAAGTAAAAAGTTTAACTGAAAAAAAAAAAAAAACCACCAGAAGTCCTAGATTCTGATCCTATGTCTAGGTGATTTTTAGAAAGACATTAAATTACTCAGCTTCAGTTTACTCATCTGTAAAATGGAGGAAATGATACCTGCACTATATCCTGGAAGTGGGCAAATAAAGGGAAAAAATTTTAAGAATTTGCACATAGCTACATACTCGGAATCAGACTTCTAGAACAGAAGGGACGTTAGTAATTTCCTATTTCATTGGTCTCCAAATTATTTTTTTCTGGACCATAGCCACCGCAGGTTGGACATTGTGGAGAGTGATGGGAAGCTCTTTCTAACGTTCCACCCCCCACTCCCCTCACCACTCAGCCTTGCTTTCCTTTGTTTTCCATATTAGAATTCTGAGGGATTTTGTAGGAGAAAAGTGTTTCTTACTTAAGGCATTTTGAAAACAATTCTTCTAGTCCCAATCTTTCATTTTACTGACCAGGAGACTGGTAACCAGAGAGGTTTAGTGACTTACTCAAGACACTAAGGTAGTTGGTGGTGGAGCTGAGAACAGAACTAGGGCTATTGACCCTCAGTCCAGTTTTTTTTCCCCACTAAATCATGGTGCAAATAGCTTAAGCAGGTAATAAATTTGCTAATGTAATAACATGTATTGTTGTTTAGAGCCATAACTTTATACAGTCTTCCTTAAACAGATGGGGTGAATTTGTAGACATGTTGGTAACGGTGGTATTGGATATTGTTTATAGGTGGATGGAATTCAAGGAGTGTCTTAAACATACACCAGTTAGAGTACATATTTGGAAAAAGCTTGTTGGTGCCACCTAGTGGTTCAAGTGATAGATATTAATAATAGTACTTCAGAAGACATTTTAGAAACCCACTTTTGTTAATGCTATTTCTTTTTTTTCTAATAATTTTTATTTATTTATTTATTTTTGGCTGCTGTTGGGTTTTCGTTGCTGCATGCGGGCTTTCTCTAGTTGCAGTGACTGGGGGCTACTCTTCATTGCGGTGTGCGGGCTTCTCATTGCAGTAGCCTCTCTTGTGGAGCACGGGCTGTAGGCACGCGAGCTTCGAGTAGTTGTGGCACGTGGGCTCTAGAGCGCAGGCTCAGTAGTTGTGGCGCATGGGCTTAGTTGCTCCGCGGCATGTGGGATCTTCCCGCACCAGGGCTCGAACCCGTGTCCCCTGCATCTGGCAGGCAGATTCTCAACCACTGCGCCACCAGGGAAGTCCAATGCTGTTTCGGTTGATACGCTAAAAGTCATTGCCAGCTACCTCAGCCACTTTATGATGTTTTAGGTGAAAATGCTTTTCTAAATACAAAATAAGAGGCTCACTTTTGTTTTAGCTATAAAGTTTATCTCTGCTAATTAAAAAGTTTCTTCTTGATAGAGCAAATTACTTAAATTATTTTCAAGCCCAGATTCCTTGTTAATTGCAACTAATTTTTAAGTCAGAATAGTGAATCCTTAGTACAGATCCTTAGGATTCCTGTAAAACTAATAGTCAGGCTTAAAAGTATTAACATTCTTTTTTACAAAATCTGCAATTTGGATCTTTTACTAAATCAAGTATTACTCTGTATAAAAAAACCTTGTGACCATGTTAAAGACTAATGTCATAAGGCCTGCAATTAGAATTAAGTGCACAATTTAACCATTAGAAGGGTTTCAACTCTTTGAAGTTTTCTAATGAACGTATATTTCTTTCAATGAAAACTTATACTTTAGCAGATATAATCCTTTTCCTAACATCAAAGCAATTATTTGAGCAGACCAATACCTCCCAACAACTGTTGAACACTTAAAACACTTAATTACTTCTACATTGTTCACCATATAACAATTTTCTTTCTTTTATGAGGGGTCATGAAAGGAGTGAATCATAAAATAATTTGTTTGCTAAAGGTGTTATTAACTTTAGAAATTTCTGGTCTTCTGGGCTGGCCCACTTACCAAAGCTATTTTTGGAACAATGATGATAATGATGACTAAATACTTAAGTACACAAAAGATATTTGGTAGACAAGGATAAGGGAGGTTGTTAACAAGCCTGTGGAGGGAACCTGAATAAATCTGAGAAAAGCAGGATACAAAAGCAGACATGGAGAGAAATGGAACCAGTGACAGAAAGAGAAGAGAAAAACATTTAAGGAACAGAGGTGAGGTACCATCATGGCAAAAGCGAAAAAGGTCTGAGATAATGCTGAAAAAGTTTAACGAACAGGAGAAATTTGGAAAGCAAATTTACATTCCCATGTAAAAATATCAACCTGTGCAAAATTATGCAGTTGTTCCAGATTTATTTTAGTAATTGAATATTTTTAACTATTGAGTAGAGGTACATTTTCACAATGCCAATTCAAAAGAGATTTTTTAAGAAAACATGCAAATGTAGCCCATTTCCAAGGGCTTGGATCAGAGATGAAGTTTATGGGTAGCACTCATTAGTCATGTCAGGTAATATTAAGTTCTTCATGTAAGTTACCCACTGACTAATTGAAGCTCTTGCCTCCTTAAAAAAAAAAATCTGGATTCTATTGGAGTACCCTCAGTTTTTTCCAATAAAAACACTTCAGACTGAATGTGGAAGACAGGTGGGAACAAAATAGGTTTTGAAGGAAAAGTACATGAGGGCTTTTATGCTGACTTCCTGAAGTCACATGAAGTGGAATGTACATTGAGTCAGATATTGTTCTGATCCTGGCTTCATTGCTTATGCCCTCAGCTCATGACTTCAGTTTCTTCTTCTGTAAAGTGGGCATAATGCAGCCTCTTATGGTTGTTGAGAGGATTAAATCATATATAGATTAAATCATAGGATTAAATCATATATATGTGGGTAAGGTGCTTATCAATGCTTGGCACGCAGAGGGTGATTAAGAAATGGTAATTTATTTTTTCAGACAATATTTAGTAAAGCAATCAGCAAAGCATTCAAAGTTCTTTCCCATGGTCTTTTGGTTTCACTGGCAGCGTAGTCTTGAACTGGCAAAGAAGTCACGAGCTGTTTTTAATGTCTCACATAAAATTCTTAATGCCCTAAGAATCTGTTATTATATATAATTATAACAAGTAGATTTTGTGCCTAGGGACACATTTTTAAATCTTCTAATAATTACGAGATAGTGAAACTCACTTCTTCCATTTTAACTTGAGGTCGCAAATTTTTTAGTTTAGAGCCAACGTGGAACTTTTTAAAGAATAAGGGAATAATAAGTATGTAGGCTACAAAAAGAGGACTTCTATTTTTAGGATTAGTATCGACCAAATGTGAAAAGCTGGTGGCGTCTAAAGAGATTTTTGTACCAAGATTTGAGAAAATACTCTTGCTCCTATTAACATTTACAAAGATGTATAAATGAATACAGACTATAACTTTTAAGAATTCTATTTAAGACTCCCTACCGGGGCTTCCGTGGTGGCGCAGTGGTTGAGAATCTGCCTGCCAATGCAGGGGACACGGGTTCGAGCCTTGGTCTGGGAAGATCCCACATGCCGCAGAGCAGCTGGGCCCGTGAGCCACAATTACTGAGCCTGCGCGTCTGGAGCCTGTGCTCCACAACGAGAGGCCGCGATAGTGAGAGGCCCGCGCACCGCGGTGAAGAGTGGCCCCCGCTTGCCACAACTAGAGAAAGCCCTCGCACAGAAACAAAGACCCAACACAGCCATAAATAAAATAAATAAATAAATAAAAATTAAAAAAAACCCAAAAAACTGCCTGATTTAAAAAAAAAAAAAATTAAAGACTCACTACCCCTTCCAATATTATTACTGTCCAAAATCCAGAACATAAACATGCCATAATAGATAAAATGTCACTATTGAGATGTAGTGTCTACATGAGGGCTCCTCAACAACAGTTTAAAACTCACACACTCTCACATTAATAAGTTGTGCCTATAGGCATCCTTTCTTAACTCAGTGGTTTACTGATGAACTTAGCAAAAGAAAAAAAAAATGGTTGGCATATTGGTAAAGGGCAAATTCAGCCCTTTTTAAAAAATCTGGCAATTTAAAGTAAAATTATAATGGAAAATTTAAGTAAACTTTTAAAACTTTGAGTACTAATCATATGTAAGAAATAGTACCTAAGTATGCCTGTTTAAATAGCTTTGCCATTTGAAATCTTGCTTAATACCTCTCTTATTAAGCCACTAAATGTATTTTGTCTGTTTTTTCCAACTAGATTATTTAAAAAATTAAAGCGCTTCAATACTGTTCTTTGCTTTTTCAAATTCATATTATTGTCTCTTTATTTATATCTAATATTATTCTTTTTAGTTTGTTATTCAGTCATTCATTTGCTCACTCAATTTGGGCAAGGTTTGGATTTGCCTGTGTTCCTTATGCACATATTCTAGCCAGGGCTTCAGGAGAAACACTTAGAAGTGCATTTCTTTTTTTTTTTTTTCCTAAACATGTCTATTGGAGTACAATTGCTCCACAGTGGTGTGCTAGCCTCTGCTCTACAACAAAGTGAATCAGCCACACACACACATCCCCATCTCTCCTCCCTCTTGCGTCTCCCTCCCACCCTCCCCATCCCACCCCTCCAGGTGGTCACAAAGCACCGAGCTGATCTCCCTGTGCTATGAGGCTACCTCCCACCAGCCATCCATTCTACACTTGGCAGTGTACACATGTCCATGCCACTCTCTCACTTCGTCCCAGCCCACCCTTCCCCCTCCCCATGTCCTCAAGTCCATTCTCTAGTAGGTCTGTGTCTCTATTCCCGTCTAGAAGTGCATTTCTATAATCTGAGCAGTTATTGAACTTGCCTTCAGCGTGGTTACAGTTTACCTCTCAGCCTCCCCTCTCTCTTCTATCTCAGGGAAAGAGGTATGTATGCAAGTGAGTAGAGGGGCTTCCAAATGTTGCTCCATTCCCCAGGTCCAGACGGAAAGAAAGATGGGGTGAGCTGCATAGTTACAACCACTGCCATGTGCTCGGGGGCTCTGAAGGTATGAGAACAGAGGGGGCCTTTCACACCTCTGATGTAAGTTATCAGCACCCACTGTCCTCAGCTCTTGCTCTTCATTCGTCACTTATGCCTCTGTGACATCCTAGCCTATGTGCCCAGGGATTCTCTGGCCTGATTAGGAGAGGCAGACTAAAAGGCTATAAAATCAATCCCAACTCTGCAATTCTATGGTGTTCACTAAATCTTTTTATTAAATTTCATCAATGACAAAATGCTTCATTAAACATAGATATTACTATCATATATTTTGTTAGATTCAATGAATATCTTTTTTTTTCCTGTGTCACTGAACTAGTTTTACCTTTTAGTATATCATACACATTGTTCTTTCATGCTTAAAATAGCCCCTAAAATGGATTCAATTTGTACAAGTGTAAAGGGAAGGAATGACTCATTTCAGGGCCTTAGACAAAAATAAGACGTGCTGCTGACTTATGGTCTAGTGAGAGGAACTGATGTACTCATGGCCAATTGTAACTACTGTGGCAGAGGCAGAAAGTAGTGCCGTGAGAACCCAAAGAAAACCAGGCTTCTTGAGAAGGGTGCTGTTTTAGCTGAGTCTTGACAGCTGCCTAGGAAACAAGGTACATGGTGGGCAAAGGCCTGGAAAGTCTGAGGCCTGTTCTGAGAATGTTTGTTTTCATGGGTGGAGTGTAAAGGGGGCAAATCAAAGTGGGATCAAAGAAGTAAACCTGGCACAGTGCCTGGCATATGGTGGGTGCTCAGTCAATGTTGAAAAAAAAGAAGATGCATATGTCACTCCTGTGCTCGGAAACTTCCCATTATACTCAGAATAAAATCCTGGGCCTTACTCTGGTTCGTGGGGCCCTGTGTTTCCCACCCCCTTAACCCTCTCACCTTATTTCTTACCACTCGTCACCTGGGCTAGTGCTGCTCACTGGCTCCCTTCTCTTCCTCAAGCATGCCAGACCTGTTTCTGGCTCATGAATGGCAGTTCCCTCTGCTAATTCCACTATCCTTTCAGATATGCCGCAGCTCCATCTGTCACTTCCGTCAGGTCTCAGATCAAACGTCTCCTCCTCAGAGATGCCTTCCTTGACCACCTCTTCTGGAATAGTCACCCCAGTTACTATCCACTTTCTCTATTTTGATTTTTCTGTGTAGCACTTATTCATGCTTGATACTACATCCTTCGTTTATTTGTTATTATTCTATCGCCCCCACTGAACTATAAGTTAATTCACTGAGGATAGGGACTTTATTTTGTTTACCTCTGTATCTCCAGTGCCTCGTATACAGTTGGTTTCAATAACTTATTTAGGGAAGGAAAGGAGAGAGCAAGGGGCCAGTTGATGGAGGGCTTTGAATACCATGTCCAGTTATTCTGCAGGACACTGTCTCACTAGCCATACCTCTTTACTCATCTCTGGGCTTACATATGGACCCTCCATAAATTCTTAACATCTTTTCCTTCATTAAAGAGGAATATATTAAATACCTAGCAGGTAGTTAATATATTATTATGCATGCGGGAGAAAAAAAAAGAAATCAGTGGATGATTCTTTAAGTCTACAAAGGGCACTTATTATTGCCAGGTGCTGGGCTAGGTGCTGGGAGTATAGCAATGAACAGGACAGATTTGCTCTCACGGAGCTTAGAAGCAAGTAGGGAGAGCTGCAGTGAAGCATGACCAGCGTACTGTATAAGGGAGAAGGGTAGGTACTCTTATCTGCTCTTATTAGAGGAAAGGATGTTCATGCTGAGACCTGAGAGATGAGTTAGCCAAATAAAAGGGGAACAATAAAGAGTACGTCAGAGTGAGGAAGCAGAATGTGCCAAAGGGGGTGGGAAGAAATCAAAGAAGTCTGATACGCCTGGAGCCTTAAGTACTCTGTCTTCCAGATACTTACATTCCAGTGGGGAGAAAAGGCAGGCATTTGAGCCAGTTAAATAAGAATACAAGGATCTACAGGAGGAAGACCAGTGGTCATAGTAACTGAGTGAAACAGATCCTATAGAAGAGTCTTAGAGGAGAGAAATGAGAGGAGAGTGTGGGCTAAAGGTAACTACAAGTCTTCAAGGAGAAGAAGGGATGCAAGAAGAACATGGAAAGCTGGTTGGGATGTAGCTAGATAGACAGAGGGAATGGACCTTCTGATCAGGAGAACTGGTGTTTGGAGGAATAGGATAAGACAGGACTGCTTAGACTGTTAAAGTGGGAGAGGACGAAGTGATAAGTCTTGGTAGCTAGCTTACAAGAGGAGGCCTTGGAATTTATCTTGAGGATGATTAGGAGATAGTGAAAGTAAAATGTCAAGGAACAAGTAATTTAATAACAAATATTTACTGAGCACCTACTGTGTGCCAGATACTAGGCGGTACCAATACAGCAGTGAATAAAACAAAGTTCCTGCCCTCATGGAGGTTACATTATAGGAGAAAATATTAGGTGATAAAAATACACAGGTTAAACCAGGCAGGAAGGTTACTGCTCAGAGCCAAGAGAAAGTGATGCAAATAAAATACTATTTAAAAGTAGGGAAAGAAGGACTTGAGCAGAGATTAACTATGTTGAACAAAGGCAAGACAAGAGCTCTGGATTTTTGCTTTGCTTTACCTTCCTGACTTCCAGTTTGTTTATCCTCATTATTGAGAAATTAGTCTGAAGTTAAGACTTTCAAGGAATCAAGTATTGACTGAAGCCTGATATATTCTAGGTTAGTAAAAATCTTAATTTATTTTACATGCAACTTTGTAACAATCTAAATTATTTAAAACAGGGATTCTCTCAATCTCTCTGTTGCCTTACAGGGGTGCCTTACCTAAACCAGTCATCAATTGTGTAATCAATAATTTTCAATAATAGTTGAAATAGAACTGGTATATTGCACATGGTAGGCATCAGTAAATATCTATTAAATGAATGAATGTTTTCTAATAATTTAGTAAGTTAGAGCAGAATCAGAGTTTTTCTGATAATAATGTTCTCATTTACTTGAATTCTCATACACTATCCTGAATGGGAGAGAAAAAGGAGGGGCAGTATCTTCCTGCAGGTCGAAAGGATATTTCTGATAATTGCCAGTATGTCTTATCTATGCCAGACGCCACCACCCAGGAATTCCTTGGGAATATGAAAGTCACCCATTAAGTGTGTCCCAGGGGGAAAAACTGAGATCTACTCCCTTAAAAATCACCCCCCAATTTTATCACTCTACAAATTACTTGTTTTCCTTTTTCCATATCCCTTGCTGATTTGCATCCAAACGTATACATATTAGTTGTATATGTATACTTTATTCATTATTTTAAGTAATATTAAGTTGGATATTTTAAATAAAACAGTCTAGATTCTCTACGGCAGATTCAGTTCAGTTATTCTTCTACTGTATAAGGTAATCCAACAGGTTTATAACCCAGGCATTTAACAATGAGTTGAGACTAACTGCCTTTGAATATGGTAGAGTTTCCTTGTTTCTTTAAGCTTCTCCAACACTTCTCCACCCTTGCAAAACCAATCCACCCCTACCCAACAGCTGACCCAAGGATGACTCATGTTCTTCACTTTAACACATCTTTTACTTTAGTTTATATACTTCCTGCTATCTGGGATGCTTCTCACCCCATGAAAATTCTACTTTAAAACGTTTAATTAAAAAATATCACATTACAGAAAATTTGCAAAATAGAGGAAAAATATTACCTATAGAGCTATTCTCTAATACAAAACATTTTGGTCTACTTGTTCAAGGCTTTTTTAAAGCTAGTTTTTAAATTATAAAAGTAATACAAAGGTTTTGTTTCTAGTAATAGCAGAGTAGCTTATATTGGACTAAGCCTTCCTACAGGTAACAGTTATGGACTTTGGATAAAATATATAAAATAGCTGGAGTGACCAAAAGCCGGCACAAACTGGAGAGGACTCAACCCTGGAGAAAAGGGAATCACTCTTGGTGAGATCCATGTTTAAACAGATTTACCCCTGAGGGCATTCCCCAGTGAGTGCAGTAGAGAGTAACTAGAAATTAAGCTGCACTCTTATCAACTTGAGGTATCAGAGGACACAGTTTGGGGCTGCCAGACCAGTTGGAAATTCAGGGGGAGATTTTTGGAAATGAGAGCCATTGAGATGGGAGTTCCAAAATATGTGCACAAACTTCTTTCAAATTTTTGGATGACCTCTGATTTGCATATACATGGTCTCAAAAAGCCTAGGAAAGAAACAGCTAGAAAATGCTGAGTAGAGATTCCAATCATTGCCCACCATAGAAGAGACAGAGTTTGGAGTTTGAATCCTACTCTCTTAGTCCACTTGGGCTACCATAATAAAATATCACAGGCTGGGTGGCTTATAAACAACAGAAATTTATTTCTCACAGTTCTGGAGGCTGGTAGTCCAAGATCAGGGTTCCAGCATGGTTGAGTGAGGGTTATCTTCCAGGTCATAGGCTTCTTGTTGTATCCTCACATGGCAGAAGGGGGTAGGGAGCTCTGTGGGATCTCTTTTATAAAAGTACTAATTGCATTCATGAGAGCTCTATCCTCATGACCTAATCACCTTTCCAAGACCCCACTTCCTAATACCATAACATTGGGTATTAGGATTTCAACATGTGAATTTGAGGGGGACAGAAACATTCAGACCATAGCACCTACCAAGTCCAAGGGGCTTGGTACACACTTCAAGCTTTTAATCGAAACTCAAGAGGAGCACAACTTTGAAGTAAAGACTATTTCCTAGAACTAAAGATTTGTTCTAAGACTAAGAGTAAAACTGAAATAGGTCTATCCTGTAAATATAAAAAGTGAACTTACACAAGTTCAAAGTCATCAGCTGGTAACTTAGTTGCTTGCTAGAATGGAAATCAGAGCTTTTCAGAGGAAGATGAACTCATGTATTATCTACAATGTCTAGAATAAAAAATATTAAACATATAAAGACACAGGAAGACCATGACCCAAGATCAAGAGAAAAAGCAGTCAACAGAAACAGACCCTGGGATGACCACTATGTTAGAATTAGCAGACAAGGACTTTAAAGCAGTTATTATATTTTCAAAGACAACAGAAAAAGATAGTTATAGCAAGTGAATAGATAGAGGAATTTCAGGAGAAAAATAAAATCTATTTTAAAAGAACTAAAATGAACTTCTAGAACTGAAAAGTACAATATCTAAAATGAAAAATTCTCTGGATGGGCATGACACCAGATTGAAGATGGCAAAAGGGTCAATGAATTGGAAGAAAGATCAACAGAAAAATATCCAGTCTGAAGAGCAAAGAGGAAAAGGATGAAGAAAAATGAACAAAGCCTTAGTAAGTTGTTAGATAACATCAAGCAACCTAACATGCATGCAACTGGAATCCAAAAAGAGAAGAGAAAAATAATGTAATGGTAAAGAAAAATTATTTGAAAAAATAATCACTGATAATTTCCCAAATTTAATGAAAATATCAACTTACAGTTCCAAAAATTTCAGTAAACTCCTTGTAGCAAAAGTACAAAGAAAATCATACCTATGCACTACCAAACTTCTGAAAACCAAAAATAAAAAGAAAGTCTTAAAACAACCAGAGGAATAAAATGTATTACATATAGGGAAAAAATGAAACAAATTATGGTTATATTCTCATCAGAAACAATGGAGGCCAGAAGACAATCGTGTGACAACTTTAAAGAGCTGAAAGAAAGAAAGAAAGAAAGAAAAAAAGTCAACTAAGAATTCTATGTCCAGAGAAAAATATCTCCAAAAATTAAAGATAAATAAAGATAAAAAAAAAAAAAGAAAGCTGAGAGAATTTATCACCAGCAGGCCTTCAATGCAAGGAATAAAAAAGATGTTCCTCAAGTTGAAAGTAAATGACATGATATGACATGTCTAGAGTTTGTCCAGTGCTTTGAAATGAAGAAGGGCTGCAGAAATGGGCCTACTTAGCAGACATTTTTTTTTTAATTAATTAATTAATTTATTTGGTTGCGCCAGGTCTAGGTTACAGCAGGTGGGCTCCTGAGTTGCAGCAGGTGGGCTCCTTAGTTGCGGTAGGCGGGCTCGTTAGCTGTGGCTCACAGCTTCCTTAGTTGCGGCACACAAGCTCCTTAGTTATGGCATGTGAACTCTTAGCTGCAGCATGCATGTGGGATCTAGTTCCCCGACCAGGGATCAAACCCAGGCCCCCTGCCTTGGGAGTGCAGAGTCTTATCCACTGTGCAACCAGGGAGTCCCAGCAGACATTTTTTTTAACACCTTTATTGGAGTATAATTGCTGTACAATGGTGTGTTAGTTTCTGCTTTATAACAAAGTGAATCAGCTATACATATACATATATCCCCACATCTCCTCCCTCTTGCGTCTCCCTCCCACCCTCCCTATCCCACCCCTCTAGGTGGTCACAAAGCACCAAGCTGATCTCCCTGTGCTATGCGGTTGCTTCCCACTAGCTATCTATTTTACATTTGGTAGTGTATATATGTCCATTGCACTCTCTCACTTAAGCCCAGCTTACCCTTCCCCCTCCCCATATCCTCAAGTCCATTCTCTACATCTGCGTCTTTATTCCTGTCCTGCCCCTAGGTTCTTCAGAACCTTTTTTTTTTTTTTTAATTTCCATATATATGTGTTAGCATACGGTATTTGTTTTTCTCTTTCTGACTTACTTCACTCTGTAGGACAGACTCTAGGTCCATCCACCTCACTACAAATAACTCAATTTCGTTTCTTTTTATGGCTGAGTAATATTCCATTGTATATATGTGCCACATCTTTTTTATCCATTCATCTGTCGATGGACACTTAGATTGCTTCCATGTCCTGGCTATTGTAAATAGAGCTACAATGAACATTGTGGTACATGACTCTTTTTGAATTATGGTTTTCTCAGGTATATGCCCAGTAGTGGGATTGCTGGGTCATATGGTAGTTCTATTTTTAGTCTTTTAAGGAATTTCCATACTGTTCTCCGTAGTAGCTGTATCAGTTTACATTCCCACCAACAGTGCAAGAAGGTTCCCTTTTCTCCACACCCTCTCCAGCATTTATTGTTTGTAGATTTTTTGATGATGGCCATTCTGACTGGTGTGAGGTGATACCTCATTGTAGTTTTGATTTGCATTTCTCTAATGATTAGTGATGTTGAGCATCCTTTCATGTGTTTGTTGGAGATCTGTATATCTTCTCTGGAGAAATGTCTATTTAGGTCTTCTGCCCATTTTTGGATTGGGTTGTTTGTTTTTTTGATATTGAACTGCATGAGCTCCAGCAGACATTTTTAAAATCATATGAACCAGTTGAACAAATCTCTGTAAGACCCTGTAGAAAAGGTTTTGATTTGAAGTGACAAGATTCTGGATCTTAAAGGAAATTGGATCTTTGGAAAAATCATATTGCAAAAGGAAATACTGGAATGTTTCCACTGTTGCTTGGGCTTGAGAGTGAGGAGGTATATCATGAAGTGTCCAGTTTTATTGAAACCACATGGAAGAACTGCAGGACAAAACTGAGGAGTATTTTCCCTCCTTTCCAAAACAAGTGTGACTCAGGGAGAGCCCCTTTCTCTAAATCTTCTGCTCAGCTTGAGATTTGTGAGCTGCAGTCTGTGCACTGAAGATGAGATTCGCTAACCTGTCCCTAGACAACTTCTGGATTTCTATAAAAAAAAAAAAATCCTGTCATTCAAAGGAAAATAATGGACATCATGCTGCAGTTTTCAACTCCTTACATATGTGAACAGGCTTATTTATTTCAGGTGAAAATGAAATCTGTCCTTGTTCTAAGTTCATCCCAGAATTGAGAGCATATTAAAGCAAATTATAAGCAACACATGCAGTCTAAGAATCTTATAATGATATGGTCTTAATTCTTCCCTTCCATCTTTTGGGCTATTGTCATACATTTTACTTTTACATGTTATAAACCAGCAATATATTTACCTACATTTTAAGCACTTTCTCAAATCTTAATTTCTTTGTGGAGATCCAAATTACTGTCTGATATCCTATTACTTCTGCCTCAAGAACTTCCTTTAGGACTTCCCTGGTGGCGCAGTGGTTAAGAATCTGCCTGCCAATGCAGGGGACACAGGTTCAATCCCTGGTCCGGGAAGATCCCACATGCTGCGGAGCAACTAAGCCCATGCACCACAACTACTGAGCCCGCGTGCCGCAACTACTGAAGCCTGCGTGCCTAGCGCCCGTGCTCCACAACAAGAGAAGCCATCGCAATGAGAAGCCCACATACTGCAGCAAAGAATAGCCCCTGCTCGCTGCAACTAGAGAAAGCCAGTGTGCAGCAACGAAGACCCAACGCAGCCAAAAATAAATAAATAAATAAATTTATTAAAAAAAAAAGAACTTCCTTTAACATTTTTCTGTAGCATAGATCTGCTATTGCATTTTCCCAGTTTTTGGCTGAAAAAGCAGTTTTCCTTCATCTTTAAAAGATAGTCTTGTTGGGCATAGAATTCAGAGTCATCAGTTTTTTTCTTCTCGCACTTTAAAGACGTCACTCCACTGTTGTTTGGCTTGCACAGGTTTGTATATTAACACTTTTCTCCCCCTTTGTCTACAAGATTTTCTCTGTAACTCTGACCTTTCAGCAGTTTGAATATAGAGTGTCTTGTTTTTGTTTGTTTGTTTGTTTTTTAAATCCTTCTTGGCATTCTCTTGAGCTTTGTGCAACTGTGGTTTGATACATTTCAACATTTTTGGAAAATTCTTGACCACTATCTCTTCAAATATTTCTTCTGTCCCATTTTCTCTCTCCTTCTGGAATTCAAATTACACATACCACATGATTTTGTCCCACATCTTTTGGTACCGTGTTGTTTCTGGTTTTTTTGCTCTCTCTCTCTTTTTTTTTTTCTTTTTGAGCTTCAGTTTGGATAATTTCTATTTACCTACCTATCATCAACTTCACTCTTTCTTTCCTTGGCTGTGTCAAATCTGAATGTGTCTGTAGAAGACATTCTTACAATTTGTTGTCCTGATTTTTTATTCTACCATTTCATTTGACTCTTTCTTATAGCTTCTTTTTTTTCTTTATTTTTGGCCATGCCACAAGGCATGCGGGATCTTAGTTCCCTGACCAGGGATTGAACGTGCACCCCCTGCAGTGGAAGTGTGGAGTCTTAACCACTGGACCGGCAGGGAAGTCCCTCTTATAATTTGTCTCTTCATTCCTGTTCCTCACCTTTTCCACTGACAGTTAACATGTTACTCATAATGATTTTATTTATTTTTAATTTTTTTCTCATAATGATTTTAGATTTCCTATCAGATAGTTCCAATATTCATGCAACCTCTAAATCTGGTTCTGATTGCTTTGTCTCTTGACAATGGGTTTGGAAGAGCTTTTTTGCTTTTTTCTATCTTGTACTTACTAATATCTTGCTGCTCATAATGCGTAGAACAGTAGAGATTGAGATACATAGTATTTATTACTGGATATGACACCTCTTCTGCTGGCCTGTAGAGGGTTGAGTCAATATAGTTAGGAATTGAGGTGGGTTTGTCTTTTGTTGTTGCTACATTTACCACTGGTTTTAAATCTTACTGGATTTACTTTGTGGTTAGGGTGAGAATTGGTTTACTAGAGACTTTTTTCTCAATGTTCTGCTTCTACCTTAAGTCTTCTCTATTAGTTTGTTCCTCACAAGTGGTCTCTCCCTGGTCTTGCGCCTTCCCCCCGCCATACACTTCTGTTGCTTGTTACCTGGTACTTGTTATTTGGTGCTTGCTGTGGCGTGGGGAGGGCAGTGAGAGGCTGGAAGAGCTTTCTGTATTCCTGCTTCAGCCTCAGGCTCAGCCAAACCCTGTATCTCTGGTCTCAGGAATGGAGTTTTCTCAGTGATCTTGTACCTCACCCAGAGGTAGGAACCTGTAATGGACGGAAACTTCACTTACTTGATAAGCACTGAATAATAAACTCATTTTATAGTATAACATTGTCCTCCCTCAAACAAAAATCTCCTGTTGGATCCCTTTTGTAGGGATCCATTAAAGGTGATGCTTTCTTCTTTGAGGTGAATCTGCCCCACTTCAGATTAATTTTATCTGATTATGAACCTCCCCACTCCAGTTTCAAGAGTAAAAGTAAAATCTTCCTTAGTATTTTTAAGATTGAGTGGAACCAGTAATATGCTCCCAACATAGCTAGAGATTTCTCACTCCCCACTGATAATCCTTTTCATTCTCTACTAGTACAGTCTTTGAGAAATTTTTTTTTTTTAACATTTAGTTCCATTTCAGCCCAGGTGATCTAGATTTGAAACCTATAGGCCTATAGGCTCGTAGTTCTCAAATTTTATCTTGCATCATAATCCCTTGAGGGCTTGTTGAAAAAGACTGCTGGGCCCTATCTTCAGTTTCTGATTCAGCAAGTCTGGGGTGGAGCCCAAGAATTTGCATTTCTAACAAATTCCCAGGTGATGCTGACACTATTGGTCTTGTGATGTTCTCATGATGATCTACTGATATAGATTAAATATATATACATATATATGAACTGGTTAAGTCCATTGTCCTTAAAGGAGTTTAGCTATAGTAAGTAGTGACCCTGGTATATCTAGTCACTTAAGATATGCAGTGAAAACGGATGCATATTTTTAGATGTAGCTGAGTCCCTTCAGCATGCTGTGCAGTGTTTATGATGCATTGTAAGGAATGCAGGCAGCTTGGGCCTGAAATGTAAGAAGGCAGTTGTGTTGCCTTTCCTAACTTAAACTTGCAAGAGACTTAGATTTTAGGACATTTGCCGCCCTATACCTGGAGTTTTAGGCTTTTTATCTCTCTAGCAAGAAGAGAAAAGGCAAAGTAAGGGGATTGGCTACCCCTTTTCTGATCAAATGTATGGGCCTGTCATCAAGGTGCTTGTTTCATATGAAAAAAAAAACCCTTTTCCATTTCTATTTGATTTCCTGGTAAACTGGATTCGATTTGTCTGCATGTGTCCTTTTTCCCAGCCAGGTATGCGTGGTATGACTGGACGCATGATCTTCTATTTTTAGACTATCACTGGTGTTACTCAGGGTTTGGGCTATATGATCTCCTTTTAACTATTAACATAGGGTATCTGCATTTTAGGTTCTCACGAGGGATTTTACTTTTGAATTCTCCATTTCCATTTAGAAGATGAACACGTGATGCTGCAATGCAGTAGGTCTCAAAGTATGGCCCCTGGACTAGCTGCGTCAGCACCATGTGCGAACCTGACAGAAATGCTAATTCACTTGCCCCACCCTAGACCCTAAATACTGAGCTAGAAAATAAACGTGGGGCCTAAACTATATCTGAACAAGCTCTCCAGGTGATTCAAGCTTGAGAAACACTGTTGTAGGGGAATGATTAAGCTAACCAGTCCTGGGACACTCCTAGGACAAGAAAGAGTGAATACTACACACTTGGATTATAGTACTTTGATCTCTCTTGCAACTGTGTCATAACATTTGTGGAAGCACATCTTATATTCTAGATTTTTCTTTTGAAAGCAGAAATAAGAAACGACCATCTGAAGAGAAATACTACCCCACAAAGTAGAAACAAATGAGGACAATGTACATTAGGTATATAGACCAACTGTGAAAATCCATGAGAAAATTCCTTCCTGAGAAGTGATCCAAAATGTTTATTTTTCCCAATGAGCTGATGGGCTTCTTTTACATAGTAATGATGTTTGTAATAATCCATTTGTCCATTTCTAACTTGGTTGTCAAAGAGTTTTAGCAAATGTTTTACATTTAATTGAGTAAGTTTCCCCTTAGGAAACTGAGCCTAGATTTTCTAATATAATTATTCTCCCCAATTTATAATCCAATTCTTACCTCTTGTAAAAAATAATTTTACAGCTATAGAGTATGTGGCTTTCTTATAAAGAGCTACAAAATATTCTTGAGAAAAGGGTATGGACAAAGATAGTAAAGCTCTTCAAGGAGCAAGTCTAGTGCACAGCATGTGGTCAATACACGTCTAAACAAGTCCCTAATCCAGCTCTCGGCTGCCTCTCCGACTCTCCGACGTTCTCTCCTCCTATTCTACTTCTTGCTCACTTAGCTATATAACTACATTAGCCTTACCGTTTGTCAAAACACTCAAGAACATCTGCACCTCAAGGCCTTTGCTTACGTGGCTCCCTCTGCCTGGACATGCTCTTCTTCCAAACACCTGCGGTTTTTGCCCTCCCCTCCTTCCAGTATTGGCTCAAATGTTACCTTCTCGGTGAGGCCTTCTCTGACAAGCTCTCCCTCATTCCTGAAATCTCTTATCTTGCTCTATTTTTTCCAGAGTATCTGTTATCTTCTAATATTGTGTAGCTGCTTATTTTCAATCTTCCCATCCCTTGAATGTAACCTCCACAAGGCAGGGATTTCTCTTTACCTGTTTGCTTCCAGGTGTATTCCTACCCCATAGGGCAGTCTGGCTTGGAAGCGCTAACAAAAACTTGAATGACTGAGACAAAGTCTGCAGGAATCAGAAAGCTTATATTTAACACGTTACAAGGCTTTCTTAAAAACCTAGATGCCAGTCAAGATTTTTTCCTCCACAAAATGTATCACAATTACTGATTCACTCTTCCCTTTTAAAAACATCAGGTAAACACCTACTATGTGCCAGGCACTATACTAACTGCTGAGAACAAAGATGAAAAAGACTTTGTCCTTTTACGGAGCTCATAGTACAGTAAAATAGAAGAAACAGATTAAAGAGAATTTAAAACCAGAAAACCAAGGTATGTATAGGGTGTCTGGAACATAGGAAATACTAAAATTTAGCTCCCGTCCTCTCTGGTTTTTCTACTACTGGTCACAGTAAAGGAAGTAGAGGACATCAGAGGTGCAGTCTAGCACGGAGTAAGAATGAGATGGGCAGGACTCTAAATTTCAGACGAAAAGAGTAGATGAAATTATACAACTCTTATGCAGAAGATCATTATGCAACAAGGTTAGTTGCATAACCTTGATCTGTAGGCTGATAAATGGCCCAGATGACCTCAGGATATTTTCTGAGAAGTATTATGTAAACTTTAAAAACATCCAAATGTAGGCATAATCCTGACATTCCAACAACTATGAATTTTAATGAAAACAAGAAATACGGAGTAGCGACTAACATTAAGTATTTACTAAAACACTTACTAGCCCATACTTACCAGCTGCCTCTTCTGTGGCAAATGCATTTTGTATGGCACACCTATACACTTCTTGACACATTCCCCCACTTTTGGTAACAGGAACTGGGGTCCACAGATGGATTAGATGCACACGAGTAGAGAGTCAGTGTTCCTGGAATCTGTTAGGATAGATGTGGCATGGTTACAGAGGTGTACTTTTTCCTTCTTTCCAATGGTTGAAGGAGGTCCTCTGAAATCCACCTCATTTCTTTCTCCCTTACTGACCCCAGAGTAAAAAAAATAGGTGTTTATGGTTAATAGGGTAAATTATTCTAAAATTTTGCTTTAATATATTCTAAGAAGAAACAATCCTATTAAAAATTTTTACACATTAAAAGATTCTTTGGAAATACGTTATAAACATTTATCAAATGATCCCAGAAAAAGTAAATTACATTCTAAGGTAAATTAGTACTTTTAAAACTCACAAGTTATTAATGTAATTTCTTCAAAGTAATAATATAATAATTACATTTGTTGGGCATCAATCCACTAAGCTCAAGAACTGTTCAAGGCACTTTACACAGATATGTCATTTACTTGAAAAAACTGAGTCCGAATGGATAAATGATTTGACCAGCGTCACACAATTATAAAGTGGTGTAGGTGAGATTTACATCTACATCTGACTGAATCCAAAGCTCCTTCCACCCTGTCAAGTGTTTAAAAAATCAGTACCCCATAGGTTTTGCAAAGATATAATATGGATCCCACAAAATTTTGATTCAAATTGTTTGCTAAAATGCTTTCCTCAAATTTATAAATACAGTCACATACATGTCAAATTGTAAAACATTGGAGAGCACATACACACTAAGTTATATTGTCAAGTTATCTCATTTTTGTGTGGAGCTTCTTATGTCCTGTACTTGGTCTTGATTTTCTTTAGGTCAGAACATACTCACTCACACTAGAGTATACTGCTAGAGCACATGTTTTAGCACGGTTATTGCGAAAGCAACTGCAGGTAAGATCCACCTCCTCAGTAATGCTCTGATCCTAAGAATTATATAGTAACAAGTGAGAGAGTCATGCTGTTGTCACACATATCTTAGACAGACCTATTTTATGTTTTGAGTACAGGCATCCTTCAGTATCTGTGGGGGACTGGTTCCAGGACTGCCATGGATACCAAAATCTGTGGCTACTCAAGTCTCTTAAATAAACTGGCATAGTACCGTTGGCCCTCTGTATCTGTGGATGCAGAGGGCCAACTGCGCTTTCTTTTGGGTTGGGGTCATATCTGTGAGTTAATGTGAATACAAATTTTATCTGTTTTATATATTGGTATTCCACACATTTTCAGTGGGGGAGAAAAATTTGCTGCTAAAACCACAGCACTATCAATGTTGCCTATCTTACTTGGGAATAAGAAAGATTCTTGGGAATTAAGCTCCCACCAACAATTTAAAAAACCTATTTTTTAAGGATGCAAAGGTTCTTTTGCATGTAGGTATATGAAAATCTTTTACAAATTTATGGTCTACTGGGCATAGTTAGAATTTGCACCAGGAAATCAACTAGATGCTTGAGCATTAAAAGCATTAATCTTAAAAAATCCCATTATAGGGCAAATGGTTTAGTAATAATAAGTCCTAAGGAGAGAAAAAAATTAGTGGGTGTGGGGGCAGGAATGTGGGATTAGAGAAAGAATGTGGAAGGAAAAAAACCAAGAAATGCCATCCTCAAAGTGTAAAACGATCAAACTAAGTGATATAGGGGGAAAAGTCCTAGATTAGGATCTGGGGAAAAAACAATGGCAACCACCACTAAGTTTGAGTAAGAGCTCTGCTTTGTACTAGGCTTGGGATGTTGACCCAGTTAATAATCTGTACATCTCCGCTTTCTCACCTGTAATTTCTCACCTTTATTCACCCAGCCTGTTGTAAGGATCAAATGAGATATCCTATTGAAACAGACTTGTATCAGAACAAACCTGTAAGAATAATTGAGCGTGGGGAAGGGGAGAGAAGGTAAATCCTTCTCTTTCACACTCCCATTGTCACAGACCTGTAAGACAAAGTACAGGCCCTACAAGCTGAATATTATTCAGGACAAAATCTACTAATATTGCTCATTTTTTTACACATTTCCTCCTTTTTTTCTCTTCAGCCTTTAAAAGTTAAAATATAGTTAATTTTTATGACCTATATGTTTATTGGAATTTAAGCAGTGACAAGCTGGGACAGCCAGGCTAAAAAATGCTTACTTCTAATAAACTTTAGAAAACTTGTAGTAAAATTTCAAATTATAGTAATAAGATAGAATTATTTATGTCACATTATAGAATTTTAAATTTCTGACTCCTGTGTTTTTAAATTTATTACTTTGTAATCTGCTCATTTTGGGGGCTTGGAACAGCAATATGACACTATGTCATTTACCTAAGAAAGCATTCTGTTGTTTCATAGCACATAACCCCAGAGAACATTTCTAAAAGGAAAGTCAAGAAATGTATTTAGGGACTTCCCTAGTGGTCCAGTGGTAAAGAATCCACCTTCCAATGCAGGGGACGCGGGTTCGATCCCTGGTCGGGGAACTTAGATCCCACATGCTGCGGGGCAACTAAGCCCGCATACCACAACTACTGAGCCCACATGCTGCACACTACAGAGCCCACATGCCCTGGAGCCTGTGCCCCGCAACTAGAGAGAGAAAACTCACACACCACAACTAGAGAGAAACCTACGCGCCACAACGAAGAGCCCAAGCCACAACAAAAAGATCTCGCATGCCTCAACGAAGACCCCATGTGCCGCAACTAAGACCTGATGCAGCCAAAAAAAAAAAAGAAAAAGACAGAAATGTATTTAGCTATTTAGAGATATATACTAGGAAAATAAATACTTCATTCTACACCCAATCCTTTTTTGGACAATGGCTCTCATATGTACATTACCCCTGTGGAACATGCACATTCAGACACACAGACCACACACAGACAGCATAAAACATGGAACATCACAGAAAAGACTGCTTATCAGTCAGCTTTCATCTTTTCAACCAAAGGTTTTCTCTAGCAAGATATGGCTAATGGATTGTTAATAACTGTTAACAGAGTTTGCTCTGTTTTCTGCTTATAATGACAAAGTGAAGGACAACCTACAAGGCTGATATTTCCTACGGGAAATACATGGTCCTAGTTTGGAGACAATTTGACCTCTGGATATTTTCTTCTTACAACAACACTCAGTGAGTGCTGACACTGGGAGTCATGACTGTTTCAGATTAGCCAGGAAAGACTAAGTGGTAATAAACCTTTAAGCAAAAGAATAAAGTAGCCTAATGGATTAGTGAATATCTACTTTACGTATGAATACTCTCCTAGATAATTCTATCTTTGCATTTGGTTTGAAGTATTTGTATGTGAAATTTTTTGTATGGAGGACAAACAACAATAATATCTATCATTCTGTGAGCATGCACAGGGAAACTACTGGAAGTAGAAACAAGAGACACAGGGTTACTATAAGTCTTTTACCAAAGTTCCCAAACCAGAAATGCCTCTTATCTACTTACAGACGTGTAGTAGATGGGGGTTGAAACTTGGACAAATCTAGGTTGGAGAATGATTCTACTATTTTACATTTCAATGGAATATTATCTTTATACGTATTCCCAAGCCTATGTTTGCAACTACAAAAAAGCACAGGCACAGGTTTAATTTAGAAGCCACATAATATTTAGGTAAATGAAATCTTTTGCTACAAAGCTACTATCTTGAAACTCACTTTTATCATTATTTTTTACCCACTTATTATCATAAAAAAACTAGTTCTCAGATTCTGCACACAGACAGCTTTATGTAAAATATATAAACATTTGTCCAAATTGATACACAGATTGCATAAATATGGCAATTAAGATTGCATTTACAGATGTGCATGTACAATGTTGTGCAAATTATCACAATATTACAATTTCAAAAATTATTCCAACTGGAATCCAAGTAAAGCAATTAGTGAAAAAATACCCATGCAGAATTTAAATATCTCAGAACAAAGTTTTAAACGTCTTCAGTAAAAGTTCACACATTTAAAATAGTTTTATTCATTTTATTTGTATATGTCAAAATACATTTTTATTTCCAAAATAGTGGGTTTTGCAACTAGTTTCATGCAGAAACAAGGTCTGCTCAATACTACCAATAAAATCAATATAGCACAGTAGCTGTTCAGTTTTAGATACAAAGAATAAATAACCTAAATACAAAACACTAAAATATTAGAAACATGTATTTAATCATTCTTCACAGGCATCCAAACTTCACAAATATAATCCTTAGCATGCCTAACTGTTGTGCAACCAGAACATGTTGCAGTCACTCAAACTGACCAATTATCTGTATATTTTACGTCCACATAAGACCATGGAAATTCTTTATATTCAGACCAACCATTCATACAGTTCAAATATAACCAAAAATAAAATTCCCACAACTATCCTTGTACCTTTAAAAATCAAGAATCCTGAGCTTGGTAGTAAGAGCATAACCTTATATCTTCATAAAACCAATCAAGAAAGAGAGGACTTAAAATCCTGCTTACCAAAACACCCTTTCCCAACCCCAAAGTAATCTAAAATAGGCAGTAGAACACAATGACCTTTTAAAACGAAGGGGGTACAAATTCACATTTAATATAGTATACAATACAATCAATAATACAATTAGCTACTATAAGCTTTACAATGTACAATTTATTCAAATGGCTGAACTGTTCAGTGGTTAAGGAGACAGTTATGTGCCAGATAGAGTATTTTTTGCATGGTTTAATGAAAATATAAAAGCTATTTGTCCAAATAAAAGCCATCTTCACTATGTACTTGGTTTTGCTTTTTTTAAAAAAAGGCCACTGAAATGTATAAAATGGTCTGAACATGATGGTGGTATCAAAGTCAATGCCTCTTCACATGGCAATAACAGTGCATTTAACATGAACTCACGTTAAGTCTGCAAATGATTTCATAGCATTACTTTGGCTAGCACAACAGTTATAGACAGCACTCAGATAAATACAGGTATGTGAAATGTGAAGCAATTACCTTATGGAACTTTAATTATGGTTGAATACTATCAAATGAAAACTGCAAATAAAAGTAAAAGCATTTTACAGTAGAAAACTTTTGTAAAGATAGGGCTCCACATAAACGTGTTATTTTAAAAGTCTTTATATCACATTGTTAGCAAATTTTGTTTTTAACACTATTATGGAGTAGCCTACTTTGCATTAACAGACATTTGAAATAAGAAAACAGTCAAGCATGCCATGTGGTGGTCTAAAAATCAAAACAATACACTTATTTATATATACAGCATCACTCAGTACCTGCTAAAATGAATGTGAAGATTAAAGAATCTAACATCTTATACTACAATAATAAAAAACAAACAAAAACAAAAAAGTGACCAATGAAGGCAGAAAACAGGACTTAAAAGAATCTAATCTCAACTGACTTTAAAGCATTCATATAAGGAATAAATGCATATTGCACAAACAGTGAAAGCAAATGTTCCACCAAGCAATTCAGTTCCAGGTGGGGGACAACACAGCATTAGCCTAATGTATGACAATGATCTCAGAAGAGCAAGTGTTCTTTTCTGTAAATGAGAAAGCTGTGAGACAGGAGAAGAGTCTGCCACATGAAGAGTTAGAAGGAAAAAATACAAACCCAAACTCAGATGTAAAGCAAAAAAAAAAAAAATTAAATATCGAAAAACTGGAAACTGTGGCACATCAAAAAATGCTGAATAACTGTCTTCTGTGAGAGCTGAGTTTTTGTTGACACAAAAGTATTTATGTACAACTAAGGCTTACTGGTTAAATATCTGAGGCATATCTGGCCTTGAACACTTTCCTTATATGCTGGAGCTGTAAACAAGTTTTCTCAGTCATAAAAAAAAAAATCTTCTCAGCAGCTGCATTAACATGAAACAATGGTCTTGATACAAAGAAAAAAAAAAAAAAAAAAACAAACACCAGAAAATTAAACAAAACAAAACTCCTAGATAAGAGGGCATTTGGCAGGATATCCAAAAATGACAGTCTCCAAGGATTCTTCCCAGGCTTCCAGTGACTGTCAATTATGGTCCACTGGGTTACTAATATGTGCAATTCCATTACTTGCTGCTTTTTCTTTTTTTATTTGGAAAGTTTGCTTATAACTCTGATCAAGGCCCCATTTTCATCCTTTAGCCTCTGGTTGTCTGCTTTTAGGTCTGGTAACATCTATGAGAGGAAAATCAGAAGAGAAAGTTTTAATTCAATAAAAAGATAAAATATGATTCTTAATAAATGTTATATTTTTACCACAAGACACATGAACAAGCTTTGTCAGTTATATATATTTCTAGTGACTAAAACATGTATCAGGAAGAAACCCCCCCCCCATTTGTGAAGCTAATTAGTTTAATAAATGATGAAATGAAAGGTTTATTCTCCCAAAGTTATCAATTGAAATGTACTAAATCACTTGACATTATGAGTCACGAGCACACCATATTAGAGCAGCCAAGGAAAGGAAGCCTATTTTTGTTAGGATAGGCTCTTAAAGGGAATTCCTTTAAGAGTTCCTGTCAGCCTGAATTAAGGCCTTTTGCTTTATTTACGTCAGACCTCAAACCATACTGTTATTCCACAAGAAAACCAGCCTATTTAGGGAAGTTTTGAGGGAATTAGACTTGTTCTAAATTATTAAAATTCCTTAAATGATTTACCTTGTACTAAGTATAAATGCCTAGTACAATGTCTGATCCAAGATAAGTGCTCAATTAAATGGTAAGAAAGCAATTATTACTATCATTAGAATAGTATAAAATAATTTATAAGCCAAAGTGGTTAAGTCTGAATTTATAAAAATATCCAAGCATAGAAAAAAATAACTAGTATTTGGAGCAAATAGAAAAACACACCCTTACATCCTGAAAACAGAACTATTTTTTGTTTTACAGACAAACTGAAGGAGGGGGTGGAATTATTATAAGTTAATTGGATTTTCTACTAAGAATGATTTAAATCACATGTGCTCTGCCAGATTTGCTTGGAAATGGAATAGCTTATATTTTAGACATTAAAATATACTTTCCAAGATATTTAGGTCTCTTTCCTCAGCTTTCAAAATGTACTAGGTTATCAAATTAGATAAAAATAAAACTACTTGCAAAATTACCTTAAGCAAAATCTTTATGAAGAGTTTAATATTATGTGGAACCAATCAATTCTTACCTGTGCTCAGAATGCATGGATATAAAATACAGTAATCTGAAGTTTATTAGGATAAACTAATAAGTTTATTAGGATACCTCTGTTAATAGATAACTAAGTGAATATTAACGAAGATTAACGAAGATGGTTCTGACTGAAAATGACATTATTTTGAAAAGCAGATAATTCATGTTTAATCTTCAGCTTCAACATATATTAATTATATGTAAAATACATGTTCCATTTTCTTTCTAGTAAAGAATTTTAAACAGCCATATTTTTAAGTGCTAAAATATTCGTAGAGCCAAAATATGCACTAGCTTTGCAAAAGTGCAGACAAGTCTTTTATCTAAATGCCTCGATCATTCCCTCAGTTTACTGCAGTTTATCAGTCACAATACACAATTAGTGACACTTTCTAACATTCTGAGAAGCCATGCATAATTAAACAGTTATATGATAAGCTCCAGACACAATGGCATTAATTTGTAAAAGTGAGCTCAAGACACGCTTACTAATACAAAAACACCTGCCTGGCTCTACTAAGAAGAAATGATGAAACTATAAATTATAGATTCACAGAATGCAGTTGCCTACAGAACCCTGAGCGCTTGGCTACCACTCTTGTCAAGGCCCTATTCTCAGTCAGCAGTCGCTCATTTAATTCTCTCAGAGTTTGAATTTGCTTTATTTGGTGCAGATTCTGCAGGAATCAGAACATAAAGAAATAGAAAATAAAAAATAAGAAAGTGGAAAAGAGTACAATGAAAACATAAAGAATCACAGATAACAAATGTAAGAAGGAAAAAATTAAGAGTCTTAAAAGAATATTCCATGAAATTTGCAAAAGTAAACAGTGTAGTTCTGAAATTCCTTATCAAACAAAATACACAGGCAAACAAAATCCAAAAACATTTTCTCCAAAGCCATTCAATAATGTTTTAATTAGAAACTAAATAATTCAATAGAAAAACATTTAAATCTTGAAATTCTAATTCTATGGGCATAATTTCCTATGCATTAGTCCATTAATTCATAATGATATTTTATGCAAGACAATGTAATAAGAGGTAATCAATTAACTATGTCATTCTTTTTTTTCCTGAGAAGAATGTACCTTCCAATATTCAAAATGAACTTATTTTCACAGGTGATGCAGAGTTTGATCAACTGTACCTCTGACTGTCCACTACTCTAATGTCCTTTATTTTCAAAAGAGAACATTTTTATAGTGATCCTTCCTCACCAGTTATTCTCCAAGGAACAGAGTATTTGAACTGCAACAAATAAATGATAAAATGATAAATCTTATAGTCATTATTGTCCTATTTATTCTATACCTGAACATCAAAAGTGCCACAAAAACTGATTAACAAAAAGATTTGAGCTTTAGATACTTTTCTAGCTCACTTAAAACCTGGATTTAGGAAGAAAGAGAAGCACAAGATATAGATAACTCACAAACTGTATAAGCGGCTTTAAGAACAATTAATGTAAACATAGTATCTGTAATGGTACTGTAAATTTTGAGTTTATACTGCAGCATGATTTACTTACTTTGAGCTCTTCTTCCATTTCAGATATTCTTCTTTCTAGAGCTCTTCGTTCCTAGATGAATTTAAGGTTACTAATGTTAATGACATAATTATTATATTCTTAAATTTTCTTCTAAATTGTGAAATAGTGACACTTTAGAATAAAAAATTAAATCAGGAGCAGTGTAGAAAAAGATGTGATGCCAGTGATGTGTAAAGAGCTTTCCAAAATTTGAGAGAAATAAGTATGAAGATCATTATTTTGTTACTTCCTGTAAGCTCTTTCTTCAAAGCTTTGACTTTCTGGTAAGATGCTACATAACACGTTCAAACTGTTTTTAGTTCACACAAAACTTAGGGATAGAGTAAACCAATACTCAAGACAGAATTGAATAGAAAAGAAAAAAAAAAAAGAAACTCACACAAAGATGCAATTACTCTACAGTGATAAAAAGCAGAAAAGCAAGAAGCAAACGTGCCTAAAGTAGCTGTACTTTAAAATTTCAAAAGGATCTAAGAGATGTTCATCTCCTCCACCCACAATGTTAACTAGTCATTATTTGTCCAATTGACTTTATAGCTTTGTATTTAGTTTGATACTCTACATAGCATTAAGGCAGTGAATCTAATGAAGAAGCAACTGTAGCATTTATTTTAAACTACCTTGTTTCAAAGAGTGATAGGCAAAGGCAACATACAGTATATTACTGCAGTGTACAGTTTTATTCTCCCTTAAATAATAAGCATTCTAGGGTGTTATGCAAAAAGCAAGCAGCAGTAATTAATGTGCTTAAAACTTTGGTTAGGTCATACCGCCCAGAAGATACTGACTCTTGCCGGTCACCTTTCAGATACAAACCATTTAAATTTAGTTTAATCACACTGAAACTATTTCTAAGACATTCTTTCCCAGATTAATAATTAATGTTGATATTTAGTAAAGCAGTACATTTACTGTAAATGTTAACGTTTTTAGAGTATGTGATTTTAAAAAACAGATGAAATCCTACTCATAGTCTTATAAGTACTGTGTTATTCTATTAGCATGTTTAAACATTATTACACAGACAAAAATGTTACTTTTGATAAACAGACCTTTCTCCTATTTAACAATACATCCATGACACATTCATAAGAACCACTGCACTTCTCAAAATACTAGGACATATAATATCATATCTGATCCTCATAACTTTCTGAAATATCAGCAACAGCATTATTTCCTCCAACTGACAGGTAACAACCCCATCATCCTCAATTTTATTATGTGCCTTCAATATTTTAACTATGTAGTGGTAAAGCAAGACAAGAACACTATACTGAACTGCCTCACTGCCAAACTGACAACTGTAAAGTTGCAGGAAATTTCTTATATTTAACAAATAAACTTATTACCATTTAAAAATATGGTTAAGAGACATAAAATGCACACAAAGTGCTTAACTCAGTGCCTGCCTGGTACGTAAGAGTGCTGAATAAAAGTTAGCAGTTATTATTAATACTATGATTACCAATGTCTGTTAAACTGAAAGTAGATTAGCTACTTCATAATTTATCTGCATTTGACAGGCAGAAAGAGGAGGTCAGGTGAGACTGTCAGAATATGAACATGTATATATTGTAAGTGTATAAGCCTAGATGAAAAAAAAAAAGATAGACATTAAACTGTCACTTATCTCTACATGATAGGGAGATTTTATTTTCATCTTGTGTTAAAATTTTTGTAATAAATACATTACTTTCACAAAAATAAAATATTCTTAAAAATGTGACTATCTCAAAAATAAATATTTTGATTAAGTATATGGTTATCTATGTCTTTCATCTCAACTATTAGTATGGATAAAAGAGAACTGAAAACATTTCTTTACTGTTTCGCATATCTTGGATATAAAATTCAGTAAGTTATATTGCGATATAATAATCAACATTAAACTTAATAAAATAAGTGATTCCAAATTTTTAGCAATTACAAGTTAGACCAATAGTTTTTTAAATGGCCCAGAACAATGATTTTTAAAACCTCATGAAATCATAATAAAACTAGGAGTTATTATACGTTACAATTTAGTAAATGACACAGACATTAACTATTATATTTATATATTCGGTATTTTTATCATTTCTCTCCTTTTTTGGGGTCAACGAGGTAAATTTTTTAAATGGAATGGAAGAAAATATTCTCATATCAAGTGCTCTTGACTATTCTTTGATCTAGAGATCAGAGCTCCACAGTATGTAATTTCTTCTCTGGCTGAAACCTTGAAAATCTAGCCACTGCTCAGCTGTACTACAGGTACTCTTTGAGTTAATTTTTCCATTAACTTTTGATCATTTATAGATCTTCAACTGCTCAGACTAAACTTGTGGAGTTTTTCTTATGCCCACTGCCAAATCCCTGGGCAATAATAATAATAAAAGGAGAAAAATACAAGTGAATATATCATGGCCAGATAAAAAATTGTAGAAAGACATAAAATGGTAAAAGGATTTTCTTGTAATCTTTTGTTTGTTTGTTTTAGAAGAGCCTACTTAAGTTAAATATTTAAACTCAAAATTAAATAAAATATTGTTAAATTAACTTTAAAAAGAATTTGAAAATTTGGTCCCCAGATCTTTAAAAACTTTAAGAATGGAAGTATTTTAATTTTGTAAAGAATTAAACTAAACGTATATATGATTAAAGTGTTTTAAGTATATCACCACAGAAAATCAAAGAGAGATAAATGGCATTTAAAAAATATCAGATTCACTATCACAATGTGTACATTTCAGAATTAAGGCAAGATATGTTTTTTTGTACATTAAAAGAATAACATGGTAAATTAAATTTAACAAGGTAATTTCACCCCATAAGACTCTATAAAGAAGATAAGCTAGAAAACATTCATAATCAAATTACTGAATATTAACTTAAACTAATTAAAACTACCGTCCATAAAAACAAAATTAAAGAAAACCAAAAAACCTACCATTGCTTATATAGAAAACAAAGGGGGAAAATGATTACTTATTCAGTAAGATGGACACTTACCCTTTTTTCCATTTCCAATAGTGACCTATCAGCAAATCTTTCTTGTCTCTGCAAGGAAGTAAGAAATATAAAAGAGATGTAACTGCAGTAAAGATGGGGAAAGGGAGAGGACCACAGTAACTCTCCTCTACTGGTATTCAAAGAAATCACACTATTCAGGAGTAATACACAGGTGTAAGCAAAGAACAGAGAAAACAGGATTTCTACTGAAATAATAAAGAGTTAGAGGAATGCTTAGGAATACAATGGTCTCCACAGTTCTCATCGTTTATGTATCGTTTTTCCTCGGGTCTTTACAGTTGAGCCGAGAGTAAGGATGGGTGAGTACTATGGAACAAAGCCAAAAATATCCTAGTTTTCCCTCCGATGTTCAAGCCCTCTCTTTTCCTACACCAGGAAGAGTGGCTAACCTTAGTGCTCAGATTCCACGACCTTGACTGAAATGTACTTTGGACCAGGTTGTGTGACTGTATGCATGCAGTCAGACCAGTAAACTGGCCTTTTTGTCCTCTCTCACAGCTACCTTAGTCTTGCTCACTCCTTCTCTAGAGTTTTTTTTCCCAATCATCCATGTTCCAAAGTTGGTAAGAAGGTTCATATCCACTGTCACATATAAGAAATCCTAGCCATAGAGCTTTTCTTCTGGTAAGCTCAGGTCTCATTTTTTTCTGCTTCTTGTACTATGCAATCAACTAAAGTTGATAAATACTGAGATCTGGGGGGTGAAAAGGACCCTTGGGGTTTTAAGCCACATGCTGCACTCAATACCAGAGAGCTGTGCATATGGGTATTGAGCACAGGACCAGTTAAAAAACAAGTGCTTAGTTCTCATTTACATTGACCTCTGTTCATACATCTCCCTTGGGATTCCTGGTCTATTTGCTGAAAATGAATTCATCAAAAGGCTCATTCCCCAGAAGCCAATCTGCTGAATAACCAATTTAAAAAATTACCAAACATGGTTTTGACAAATACTTAATAAGAATGCTCTGCTATGATCATTAACCACAAAATATACTTAAAAAAACTCTCTCTACATACACATATATGGTTCATCACTGATTAAGCACAACTTCACTGTTTATTTTGGTGATTTAAAAAACATTTCTTGGGACTTCCCTGGTGGCGCAGTGGTTAAGAATCTGCCTGCCAATGCAGGGGACACGGGTTCAAGCCCTGGTCCGGGAAGGTACCACATGCCGTGCAGCAACTAAGCCCGAGCACCACAGCTACTGAGCCCACATGCCACAACTACTGAAGCCCTCGCACCTAGAGCCCGTGCTCCACAACAAGAGAAGCCACCGTAGTGAGAAGCCCGCGCACTGCAATGAAGAGTAGCCCCCGCTTGCCACAACTAGAGAAAGCCCACGCGCAGCAACAAAGACCCAAAGCAGCCAAAAATAAATAAATAAACAAATTTATAAATAAATAAATAAATAAATAAAATAAAAACCATTTATTCAGGGGACTTCCCTGGTGGCGCAGAGGTTAAGAATCCACCTGCCAATGCAGGGGACATGGGTTCAATCCCTGGTCTGGGAAGATCCCACATGCCACGGAGCAACTAAGCCTGTGAGCCACAACTACTGAAGCCCCTGCACCTAGAGCCCATGCTCTGCAACAAGAGAAGCCACCGCAATGGGAAACCCGTGCACCACAACGAAGAGTAGCCTCCGCAACTAGAGAAAGCCCGTGTGCAGCAACGAAGACTCAACTCAGCCAAAAGTAAATAAATTAATTAAATAAATTAACAAAACAAAACAAACATTTCTTTATATAATTTTCTCTTCTGTCAACCCTTTCAACATTCATATTTTTGTATCATCAGGGCTTGTAAACCAAGTTACTTTTTGACCCTTTTTTGCACAATTTCTTTTTTAACGTTATAGTATATAAATAAAGATCTAAATCATGGCCATCTAACTTGTTTTATTTATTTTAATTTTTTTTTTTTTTTGGCCACACTGCACAGGTTGCAGGATCTTAGTTCCCCAACCAGGAATTGAACCCGTGCCCTCAGCAATGAAAGCACGGAGCCCTAACCACTGGACTGCCAGAGAATTCCTAATCTGTTGTTTTAAATGATTTTGTTTTTTGTGCTTACGCTTTCTGGAAAAATAGAAGTTAATGTAGTCCCATTGCTTACTGTTAGAAATCAAATTCAGAATTTCAAATAAGATCAGACTTTCAGGGATTTTCCTGGTGGCGCAGTGGTTAAGAATCCACCTGCAAGGCAGGGGACACAGGTTCGAGCTCTGGTCTGGGAAGATCCCACATGCTGCGGAGCAACTAAGCCCGTGCGCCGCAACTACTGAGCCCGCATGCCACAGCTACTGAAGCCCACGACCTAGAGCCCGCGCTCCGCAACAAGAGATGCCCCCACTCACCGCAACTAGAGAAAGCCTGTGAGCAGCAACGAAGACCCAACGCAGCCAAAAATAAATAAATGAATTTTTAAAAAGATGAGACTTTCAGCTAATTCTGATATACTTTTGATGTTTTTATTTTATTTTTAATTAATTAATTAATTAATTTTATTTACTGTTTTTATTTTTGGCTGCGTTGGGTCTTCAGTGCTGCTCGCGGGCTTTCTCTAGTTGAGGCGAGCGAGGGCTACTCTTCGTTGCGGTGCGCGGGCTTCTCATCACGGTGGCTTCTCTTGTTGTGGAGCACGGGCTCTAGGTGGGCATGCAGGCTCAGTAGTTGTGGCTCACGGGCTTAGCTGTTCTGCAGCATGTGGGATCTTCCCAGACCAGGGCTCAAACCCGTGTCCCCTGCATTGGCAGGTGGATTCTTAACCACTGCGCCACCAAGGAAGCCCAACTTTAGTTAATATTTTTGGTAAATATTCTAGTTAAAGCTGTTAAAATAACAATCGGTAAACCTGGTGAATTGACATTTGACAAAATAATTATTCATCAACTGGTTTCTGGTAAATTAACCTATTTCCCTCCCTTGGAGACTGTACAGGAAGTAGGGTGGCTGGGTTAAGGCAGGATTCAAGGATTCTAGAGTCCTTGGCTAAATACTATCACATAGACCTAAACTTCAACTTTAATTCTTTTGGCTGCGCTGCGCCTTTTGCACGATCTTAGTGGATCTTAGTTCCCCAACCAGGGATTGAATCCGGGCCCACGGCAGTGAAAGCACGGAGGCCTAACCACTGGACCACCAGGGAATTCCCAAGATTAATTCCTAACAGGATGATCGTTCCCTTGGAAAAATTCCACGTGACTATCAAAACTGCCACTACTATGTCTATTCATGAACAGTTACAAGAGAAATGTTAAAAAAAAAACAAAACATCAGGTGGAAAGATTCACAGTAGACTTAAATGCTCAGGATAAGTAACTCTAAAATTGAACAAAAAGTTTAATGTCCTATCAGTTTTACTTTTACATATATCCCTAAATTTTTGAAATGACATTTACATAGTGTAAGATACTAACTTTGAATATTTACTCAATATCTCATACTCTAATTACCCCTCCTATTATTAATTCAGTATACTGGGCATGATACTTAGAATGCCTGCTAAGGCAGAAGCTGTCATACTCTTTAATGCAGTGACTTATTTCCCTGGCCACAGTCAATGGGATCAGAAATTGGTACCTGACCCAAAGGAAGCTTGCAATAGTTGTCCAGTGTCCTATGAAATGGTCACTAATAGGTCCATGGGCACTAACAGGACTGCTTCATGTTGATGATAACTGGCTAATTCTATCAGTTCCCCTCTCTTCTAGAGTTTGAATGAGAAACATATAGGAAGAATTAGATGACAAGAGAGTAGGCAGAAAAGCAGAGAAACACAGAGATGGCAGTAAGCAGTGGAAACACAGATTAGCTGAGTCACCATAAGACAGAATACTACAGTAGGGAGCAGTGGACATTTTTATTTAGAAAATATTATGACCAAATCTCTAGAGCTGAAACTATTTTCAGGGAACTAGTTATATTTTGCAGCGGCTCACTAAGCTCCTAATGCAACCTGAAGTATGATGACATTCCAATTCACCATGAAGCCTAAGTGTAAGACGGCAAGTTTAAACTTGTGTGACAGTCCAAGTTTTTATGACACCTCACTATGAAACGTGTTCTTGTTCTGCTGTACTTCACTGTGTATCTTCATAGTAAACCCTCATTACCTGATGGAATCTGAGTCTTCATAACCTCACAAGGTTAGCGTGATACCTGCAATTTTAGCGCAGTCTCCACTGTACATAGACAATTGCTTCACAATGTAATAGTGGTTAACAACAAAAAGGGACCTGGTAATAAGTGTAAGTTCAACATAGAGAAGTAATTTTAAAAATTATGAGAAAGATGAGTATAAAACAATGGTCACAGAAAGTATGCAGTCTCATTTATAGAACTGAAGATGCCATTTTAGATCAGTGTTTTCAAACTGCATTCTAAAAGTTTAGTGCGGAAACGTGTTTATGCTAGAAAGTCTTATGTTAAAATTAAACAAGTTTGTTTCCTTAAAAATTACAGGACTTGTTAGAGCCTTTAACATATAAATAAACCCTGTAAAATCTCCAAGATATAGAATATATAGCATTTCTCAGTTTCTTGGATCACAAAGCTCTTTCCTCTTCTTTTTTTTGTTTTGAAGGGGGGCAAGAGAAGGAAGAGGGAATGTGCCAGAACTATCTCCCAGAACTAGTGTTTTATGAAAAAAGAGCTTGGGAAACAATTCTTAGATCATACACATCCTAGATCATATGTACAAGGCTGTGAGTTCTGCTTGGCTATCCTAGTTTTCTTGTCTAAAATTATCTCTGCTAGGTTGTTGCACAGAAGGAAGGTAAAAGGAGTTATGACTAAAATTATCTTCTTCCAGAATTATTATGTCAAATCAGGTTTTTTTGATTAAACAGGAAACATTCATAATGAATAAAAATTATTATACAAAATTTTATGGCTTTAAGAAGATTCTGTATAGATGCTTTGCCTTGCTACATTTGGTATGCTGGAAATAAGCATTTAAAATCCTTCATGTACCACAACATAGGTATTAAAAGGCTTAAAAATAATTTGACTTTCTACCGTAAGGCTATATATGTCCATATTTTAAATTTACTTTAGAAGAAAGTAAATTATCGGTAAACTGTATTATCTTGATTCTGTCCTATTAATAAATAAGCTATTATCAATAACCAAACTTATATCTAGAACACAAGAGAACATTTCAATGCAATTTTTAGATAGAATAAATCACAGCCATTACCTTTAGAGTAACAAAGAGAAAAAGGTACAAACCTGGGTGGCCTTTTCCAATTGTAATTTAAGATCTGTCAGTTCCATATTTGTATCATGTAGCTGTGCTTTCAGCTTTTCATTTTCAGCTAGAATTTGTTCATAAAGCTACACAAATTAGGGGAGAAGAACAAATTACTTTTCTGCTTTTTTACTATTTTAAGAAGATTTCCCATTGATTACTTTACAATATTAAAACAGAAAGATTAATGTAACATATGAACTACTAAAGAAAGCATTAAAAAATATTTTAATGCTTTGTGGTCTCAAGGCAGAAATTTTTGGTTATTCAGGTGTATTTGTCCCACATAAACTCTTTAAAAATTAGTTCTGGTATTTAAAATTTATTACTTCACTGAAAATCCTGACTTTTCAGTCTCCATTAAAAAAATTCAGTTATCTGATAAAGAGGGACCACACAGCTGCACAGTGACCACAGCTGGAGTTAAGGAGCATTATGATTTTTATTTGGGGTCTGTGAGCTTTTCTGCCTATCATTCACTCTTTAAGTCCTGGTACTGAGATGGGAGTATCAGTTGCATTTATCATTATACTTGTATTATTTTTACGAAAGGTGAAAGGAAAGTGAAATATTTCTTGAACACTTTCATAGCACTTGAATCTACTGCTTCTTTTTTCCTCATCTCTACTACTACAACCACAGATGTCTACAATCTCTTACCTAGACATTTCTATTATTAGAATTGTTCTCCTGACCTCTCTTTAATCTGTTTTATACAAAGCAGTAAGAGTTAAATTTTCAAAATGACAATCTAATAATTTTCATAGGCCAACCATTCCATTAACCTCCATACATTAAAAACCCTTGAATGGCTTCCCAATGTTCTCAGTATAAGGAAATCCTTAAAACAGCCTGTAAGGCACTGATGGTTTGGTCCCAGCCTACACATCTGTAGGTGCAAACTCACACCACCATCCCCTTCGCTCTACTAGCCATACTGAAAATATAATTACTTCAATACATCATGTACCCTCCCACCACCAGGCTGGTCTGTGTGCTTGCCCTTCTCTCCATCTGGAACACTTTTCTCTCCCATTTTTGCCAGTTAACTGCTAATCGTCCTTCTGTTCTTGGCTGAAGTGTTACTTCCTTAGGAAATCTATCCTCAGGCCCCGTCACTTTCTTTTGTTACACACTTTTATAAAACTGTTTCTTTACTTCAGGATAATGGTTTCAATTTAAAAAGTATCCATTGATTTGTATCATTATATGATAAGGTCTGTCTGGAAGATGCTCATAAGAGCCGGGACAGGATCTCCATCTCCACTGCCCATGAGCAGAACTTCACTACTAATTTAAGCACAATTCAGTGTTCAGTTCTTTACTGAACGAATGAATCTTATTCCTAACATAAACTGACCCCCTACCTTCCTTTGCTTGTTGATTTGGCTTGTAAGAAAGTGGGTGATTCAAATAGCCGCCAAATACCTGGGGACATGTACAAATACCACACACCTTTTTCCTCCACAACAAACTTCATTAGGTTTATTCAAAGCTTACAATATGAAGAATCATGATCTTCAGAATTCTAGATTATTTTGTTGCCAGGACTTATTTCTTAATTAGTTCCATCCTTAATCCTTAACAGCACTTGAACTATCACAAGTTTTTCGGTTACCTAGGAAATACTATATTGTCCTGGGAAAAGCTATATTCTTTTTTTGGCTGCTTCCTATTAACAAATAAAGAAAAGATTTCACACGCACACACAACACCCTCCCCCTACCCCAAATCTACTCAGTGCCCCGTTTCAGCTCAACCACAGTATTACAGTACTGGCCTGAGAGACTTAAATGTGCAGAAAGTCCTGAGTACTTTCCCTTTTCCTTCAAATAAACAAATCGCTTTTTATATTCTACTTACCATTAATTGCCAAAAACTGAAAATTTAAGTAAGTTATTTCAATAAACTGATTTAATTATGAGTTTCCAGGAGTAATATCCAAACATAAAAAACTCAACAAAAAGATTATTTTTAATTAAATATAAATAAATAACCCAGTACCTTTTTTTTTTTTTTTCCAGTACCTTTTTAAAGTCAGTTGAATCATCCTTTTCTAGCCTGCTACTGTAAGGTTTTCTTTCTTCTGAGTAACTGTATGATCCAGAGCGACCCAGCAAGGAATCATACCGATCACTAGCTGATGTAGAACTGATTTCATATCTTCAAAAGATGAGTTTGAGTCAAAATCTTTATTATAGGCTTTCACAACTTACATTAACATGCATCCTAGTATATTTAACTAGATATTCCAAAATAGTAGGTAATATTCTCCTTCATCGGTTATCTAATTAACTTTCATGATATATAATAAATAAATGGGAAGTTATTTTTAACACTAATTTCCCTTATTTGAGAAGGGGAGTTCAAAATCTCTATATCTGAAAGTCAAAACTGGTTTTACATCATGATAAATTATTTCAACAATTTTAAACTGTACATTTCCCCCCCCCCCCCACATTTTAACATCTCTAAAATCAGAACAAGGCTTACAATTGATGGGTATTATAGTTTAACTGGTAGCACTTTTCCTTTTTTTAAGTGGCATAAAATTGTATTTTAAAATTGGTAACATTTTAGATGATGAACTAACTAGAGTCTATCCGAAGTGATAGATAGTACTATGCCATTTTATATAAGGGACTTGAGCATCTGTGAATTTTGGTATCCACTGCGGAAGCCAGGGGGTGGGGGGGGGCAGGGGAGGGCAGATCCTGGAACCAATCCCTCAGGGATACCGAGGAACAACAGAACAGTTTGTCCTAAACAAGAAGAACATATCTCATTTGAAAATGAGGATCCTCTTATTATCTAGTTCTGAATTTGGGTTACTTTTTCTGATAAATGCTACTGCCTCTACACTTCAATTCAATAGAATCATCAGTATATAAAAATTTGTTTAGTTTTACAAGGCTTTGGTTAACAATTATGGGCAAGAGGAACAAAAATTAGATTCAAGGATATTGTGGAGGTTCTCTGAAAAGATGAACAATTTGAGCTAGATGACACTTCTAAAAAGTGTCTTCATTGGTTTTCTTTTATCTGAAGCAGGGATAAGAGAGAAGATTCTGAATACCTAGTGAAATAAATTTCTGGTGGGTTTCATCAGTCTCTGATGTGAATAATGAGATGGTCAGTGTTGAAGTAACTTAGGATGGTTAGGAAAATTAAGAAAAGTTATCACTGTTGCAAATATCTGAGAAAAAATCTTTCTTAGTGACTTACTGTAACTATTGAACTAGAAGTAAAGCCATTGATAAAGAAAGCTATTAACACTTATCAGGTCATCTAAATATCTATAGATTTTTTATTATTAAAATAATTCTACCAACTTAAAAAATTCATAAATATCTAGCAACATATTTTTAGAAAGGATAAAAATGAGGAAAAGGTCAGTAAAAAAAAAAAAAAAAAAGTAAAACATACCTGGAAATGGAATCCGTCTATAAAGAGAGAAAAACATAAGCATAACTAAATTTTTATGCTTTCATTAAAGTAACTTATTGATTAATCAAGAAAATTTAACATCAATACTATTTTCACACTATTAAACTAACACCTATTTATTATATACACTTTAATGTGGTTGTTCTTACAAAGAAATTCTAGAACAGTCACTGTATATTTCTACTTGTCTGATACTATACGATTACATTTGCCAATTTATAGTCATATTTTGTGAATTTCTACAAAATGGCACCATACATTATTTTTTTAATTAGAAGGAAAAAAAAGAGAGACTAAGACATATCCATTACTTACAACCCGCTTAGCAGGAAAAAGTAACATTTATATTAAGAAATGCAAGTTTATTATGGGACATCTCAAAGCAATTATCTTTCCCATTTTTCTGTTTTTGAGGCCATCAGAGACAAACAAATGAATGCCTAAAGTATTTTATGTATGACAGTATATACATATTTTGCTTAAAATTTATTTTCTGGAAATCCAGCTATACATTCCTTCAAAGTTTAGCAATTAAGGGACAGGAAATTATAATTAATTTTCTTAAGCAAGTGGTATGCTATACTGAAGTTCCAAAACTCTTCTTATCTAAATGGTGAAATGATTAATAGGATAAAATCGTCTTATTGAAGTCAAAGAATTTTTTTTGGGTGGTCATCTTTAGCTCTTTCTCTTTCTATTGAAACACTCACTTAATCTATAATTTTCTATAAAATAACTATTCAGAAATGGTTTGTTAAATTTCTGAATTTAGGTATTTATACTTACCCTTGAATGCACTGTGAAATTACTGGGTTCCTTTGGGACTGTCTGAAGTCTCCTTCAGACTAAAAATGTCCTCCTAAGTCTATTTAAGTTTCCTTTGCACAACCAATTTCTTACCTGCTTCCTATTTTTTTGATGTAATGCTTTACTTTATTGATTTATTCTTTAGTTTTATAATAATGAACAATTTTGAAGTTAAATTTCAATTTTCATGATATCATTCAAATTCATAAGCTGCTAAAAGAGTAGATTTTGAAAGTTCTTATCACAAGAAAAAAAATTTGTACTTATGTGTGGTGATGATGTTAACTAGACTTACTCTGCTAATCACTTCACAATACACAAATATTAAATAACAACTTTATACATGTGCAACGAACATAATGTTATATGTCAATTATATCTCAATTAAAAAAAAGAGCAGAAACAAACAAAAGATACTATTTATCCAAATTCAGGAAACTAGCCACACATGAAATAAAATGTATACATATCAAATGAAAACATCACATCTCACCTCACAGTCTGCACTCTGGCTCACTGATTTAAAATTTAAGAATAAATAAAAACTCCAAGTAGTCACAGAAATCACTCAAATTCTATTTCTTTGCCTTTAAAAAGCATGGTGCTAGTATTGGTTATGTTTTATATTTTAAAAATTGTAGTAGAAAGCACATAAAACAAAATATACCATGTAAGCCACTTTTAAGAGTATAGTTCAGTAGCGCTGACGATATTCACACTGTTGTGCAACAGCTCTCTAGAATTTTTTTCATCTTGCAAAACTGTGATTTTATACTCATTAAACAAATCCCCATATCCTCCTACCCCTAGCTCCTGGCAACCACAATTCTACTTTTCTGTTACCCATGAGTTTGAATACTCTAGATACCTCATTTAAGTGGAATCATACAGTATGTGTTTCTTGTGACCTGCTTATTTCACTTAGCATAATGTCCTTGTGGTTCCCTGTGTTTTAAAATTATTTTTCCAAAGTAAAAATGCCCTTTAAGTTTTTCTGATTACAGTACCATAAGCTCATATAAAATACCACAGTATAAAAAGTTCCTCTATAATTCCCCATCTCTCAAACGCCCTAGATAACCACTGTTAATCTTTTCTGTATACATATCTTTGTGAACACATAAAATATCTATCCATGCAAATACATTTTGATATATTCCCAACTAATAGACAATTAGGATGTTTTCAATATTTTGCTTCAAGAGCCATGCTGCTGTTAACACTTTAGACTTGTCTTTCCAAACTTAAGTCATTTCCTTGGGAATAAATTTCTCAAAGTGGAATTGCTAAGCTAAAAGGCATGAACTTTTTCTCAAGCCTTCAGATTTGTACTGCTAAACTGATTTCCCAAGAAAACATATTAATTATAATCCCAAAATCTTATATGAAAATGCCTATTTCAATACTAATCATGCCAAACCTAAGCATTATTAACCTTTGCCAATTTCACTTTTGTATTAATTGTTGTATCTTTGGTTATTAATGAGAGTAAATGTATTTTAAGCTTGTTGGCCATTTATATTTCTTCTTTTGTAACATTTATAACTTTCATGGATTCTGCCTCTATTTTTACTGTCTTTTAAATAGTACAAATATTAATATTTTAAATGTTACAAAAGAGGGCTAAGCTTATTTACTTTTTAAAAACTTATTTATTTATTTATGGCTGCATTGGGTCTTCATTGCTGCGCACAGGCTTTCTCTAGTTGCGGCAAGTGGGGGCTACTCTTTGTTGCGGTGCAGGGGCTTCTCATTGCGGTGGCTTCTCTTGTTGTGGAGCACGGGTTCTAGGCGCACGGGCTTCAGCAGTTGTGGCTCGTGGGCTCTAGGGCACAGGTTCAGTAGTTGTGGCACATGGGCTTAGTTGCTCCACACCCTGTGGGATCTTCCTGGACCAGGGATCGAACCCGTGTCCCCTGCATTGGCAGGCGGATTCATAACCACTGCACCACCAGGGAAGTCCAGCTTATTTACTTTTAACTGAGCAAATGTGTTTCAATTTTAATAAGGGTGTCTTTTATGCCATTTTCTAGCTTTACATGTTTAAATAATCAAATCTGCTAATCTTTTCTTTTTAGTTTCTTGCCTTGGTGTCTGTCTTACTTAAATCTTTTTTTTTTTAAATTTTCTTTACTTTTATTTATTTATTTTTATTTTTTTTGACTGTGTTGGGTCTTCGGTTTGTGCGAGGGCTTTCTCTAGTTGCGGCAAGTGGGGGCCACTCTTCATCGCGGTGCGGGGACCGCTCTTCATCGCGGTGCGCGGGCCTTTCACTATCGCGGCCCCTCCTGTTGCGGGGCACAGGCTCCAGACGCGCAGGCTCAGTAGTTGTGGCTCACGGGCCCAGCTGCTCCGCGGCATGTGGGATCCTCCCAGACCAGGGCTCGAACCCGTGTCCCCCGCATTAGCAGGCAGACTCTCAACCACTGCGCCACCAGGAAAGCCCCTTACTTAAATTTTTGATTTATTACTAACGTTCTTCTCATGGTAAAAGTTTTATCATCCAATAGTTTAATGAAAGCAAATTATAATAACTCAAGCAACAGAAGCCCCATTTTTGGAAATAATGAACCATATTATGATAAAGTAATTCAAATTTCATCTTAATTTTAATTTATATCCTGAAGGTAGCTTCACAGGTAATTCAAAATATTTAACAACTTTTTTTGGCAACTTACGATTTACTTTGAAGCAAAAAAGTATATGCTACAAAGCCATTTTTCAATTTGGTGAACTGGGATTCTATAAACTGAATACAAGTTTTGTTATCAAACACACTTTTGAGGTAATGATAACACTATTTCAGAAAATGCACCGAAGAATTGTGTTGCTCATACTTTTTCACAGAAAAAAAAAGGGCTGATGCTACAAATTTTCATAAGAGAGCAACACTTACTTAGTGGAAGCACTTTTCTAGTCTATTGTAAAGACACTATGGGTTAGTGTCTTAACCTCCACTCTTCCTTTTCCTCATGGTACAGCAGTCATTAAGTTTAGATGAGATGGTATGTAGCCCACATTAGCAGCAAAACGGCTGCAATATATCAGTGGTAGGCCTTGTCTGACAGAGGGTTGCGTAATATAACTGAATTATAATAAATTCTCTTTGTTTAATCCAGTTTAAGCTGGGTTTTGCATTACTTGTAACTGAAAAAAATACTAGCACAAAGTAAGATCGAAACAATCCTCTATTTAAAATGAACAAAAACTATTTAAATTGTTTGGAACTAAGAAAAATTTTCTTCATAGAAACAATATTCTACTCAACCTTAATGTATCTCATGTATAATTTTAACAGTAAAACTTAAATACAACATATATCAATATGCTTCAAAATCACAACTTTGTAAGCCAGAAAATCTTTCCCCTCCTATCCCAGCTTGCTGGGGTGGGGTATCTGGGTGATATGGCAGTGAGAAGTGTCAGCTGGAGATGGTTTACTAACTCCTTTGCTTTTGTTTACCTGTCCATTGTTTTTCCTTGAAAGATGGGAGTTCACAGTGTACCAATGGGCAAGGAAGATGATGGACAAGTTTACAGAATATAATAAAGAAGAGACATAGGTGAAATGGGGGAGTGCTGACAACTGATAGGCAAAGGGTTTAAAAATGACAAAACTTTCGCCCTGCAAATAATTTACCCTTGTTAGTAATTAATTCCTCAATCTGTCTGGCTATCTAAAGGTAAAATAAAAGTAACTTTTGGGTCAAAATAGGCCCTAAGAGTAATGTCCAGAGTCACCTAGCACAGAGAACCAACTTCTGGGCACTTCACATTATTGTAGATCCCTGCGACTGAAAGTAATTTTAACAGCTTTATGTAGGAACGCCAAGTCAAAATGAAGAAAATATGATCAGAATACCATTTCAGGCTAGACAGTGCTGAGTTTAAAACAGTAAGACTAACTTATGTTGTACAGATCTACCCTTACGTGAATAGAGCTCTTCTAAGTATGTCAGCTTTGTGCACAGCTAAACAAGAGGGAACAGAGGGGCAAAAAAACTAGTGGGAAGAAACTTTCATCATTTGCTAGCTATGCAACCTTGTCATTCAAACTTGCCTTAGTTTCTTCATCAATACTGGGGGGCGAGGTGGGGGGGCTTTTCCTGAACATTATTGGGAAGATCAGCTGTGATAGTGAATATAAAATCCTTTAGAGACACTACATTTCTAAACAAATGTAAAGAAAGTTAAAATGACCTATTATCTTCTCCAAAATACAACTTTGCCATTTACAAAACTAAAATCTGGATCTGGTAAGATATGCACTACTTCTGGATATTCTTTAGATACTTTTCTTTGGTCAAAGGTATTACAGGTAGCCCCTGCTTTTCAAAAGTTCGTTTACGCGACTTTGCTTTTACGAAAAAAGGCAAAAAGTGCAAACAGTACTCAACATGTTTTACAGCAAGCCATTATAGAGGCAGCACACCCTCAGCAGCAAAAGAGCCACCGCCAAGCTCCTTCCCTGGGAACTACACTCAGTTTAAGCTGCCACAGCTTTGGACTGTGTCTTTGAGCACCGCGATTTATCTCAATTCATCTCTTGCATCCGGTAGCAAGATGTGTCCTAAGGTAATTCCCTCTTCACTTTATGTGGCTTACTGAAGATTATGGAACACTCTACTTTTGGATAGCAGTGGAAACCTGTATTCTCTTCTTTGTTTTTTCTTTTCAACTTTGAAGGTTAATTTACATACAATAAACTACATCCACTTAGAGTGCACAGTTTGATGAGTTTTGACAGTTGTGTATATCCAAAAAATTACCTCTACAATCAAGATCTAGAACATTCCCAATGTCTCTAAAATACTCTTTGTGCCCCTTTCCAGTCCCTCCATGCCTGATTCCAGAAAACCACTGACGGTCTATCCCCAGCAGGCAGGTACAGTGTGCAGTAACTGTCTGACATGAATAAATATAAACACAAGTAAAAAGTAACCCTTAAAAAATACGAACACTTCTAAATACAAAAAATAATGTTATTTACCTGAGTTTCTTTCTTATTGGATCCCTCTTCTGTATCTGATTGTTGTTCTTGTTCATTTTCATCACTCTAAAATAGATTTTAGAAAAGTAAAGATAAATTTCAAACGGTTGATATTTAAATACATTAGGGTTTTTGTAATTTAAAATGACCCTTGAGAAAAACCTAACAGGAAATGGATCAAAAGGAAAACTTTTTAAAGTGTGACTTTTTTTGCCTTATTTAGAGGAAGCCTATTTTGTCTGCATGGTACAATATAAGTAGGTTAGCGTATATGGTGAAGAAAGACCATCTACCTAACATTCTGATTTAGGAAACACATTTCATGTGTTTCATGCTAAGCTGGAGGCTTAGCATGAAAAAGATGATACTCAATTTTATATTGTAATGTTACTGCATGTACTTTAATAGTCAATATAGATACTATGTAGCTGCTCAACTATAATGAGGCAGCAAAAATAGGAAACTCATTAAGTAAGAAAAGCTCTATTCTATAAGCTTGGCAAGATTTATACAACAGTCCTATTATATTTAGGTAGTTCAGCTATCTAGAAATTTTTTGGGAATTTACAGCACACCAAATAGAAAACTAAGGTCTCAGTAGGCTAAAAACCTAGACTCCCAGACAATAGGAATATTCTACTAGAAGGCCTGAACATCTCAGCAAACCATAAAGGATTGAAAGAAAAGGGAAATTTGCAATCAAACATATCTGGCTCAGGCTCACTATAAAAATACCACAGGCTTTAAAACTAAATCATCCTATTTCACACTCGTACAGCTATTTTCAGCTCTGTGACTTAGGGTAAATTTATTAAAAAAATTTTTGAGCCACAGTTATCTCCTCCACAAGTGGGGATAAAAACTTTATAGAATTGCCCTAAGGATTATAGAGGATGTTTGTACAAACTATCATGTGGTACCTAGCAAAAATGATATGTGAAGTTACTAAGTGAACGGGAGAAATCAATGCTGCTACTGCCAGTATTACTTATTAATATAAATGTATTAATTCCGCAACATGAACTAATTGTCTTTTTTTTTAAAAAATAAATTTATTTATTTATTGGCTGAGTTTGGTCTTTGTTGCTGCACGCGGGCTCCCTCTAGCTGCGGCGAGTGGGGGCCACTCTTCCCTGCGGTGCATGGGCTTCTTATTGCGGTGGCTTCTCTTGTTGTGGAGCACGGGCTCCAGGCATGCGGGCTTCAGTAGTTGTGGCTCGCGGGCTCTAGAGCGCAGGCTCAGTAGTTGTGGCTCGCGGGCTTAGTTGCTCTGCGGCATGTGGGATCTTCCCGGACCAGGGCTCGAACCCGTGTCCCCTGAGTTGGCAGGCGGACTCTCAACCACTGTGCCACCAGGGAAGCCCGAACTAATTGTCTTTATGCGTTACTGTTTCATGGAAGAACACAGGAACTGGAAATTTAAAAAGTGGGGAGGGGGAAGAGTAGCCCCCACCTGCCACAAATAGCGAAAGCCTGAGCGCAGCAACGAAGACCCACCACAGCCAAAAATAAATAAATAAATAAATAAATAAATAAATAAATAAATAAATAAATTTATTTATTTAAAAAGAAAAAAAAAAGTGGGGAGGCTCAGAGGTCCTGAAAAGTAGTAACTAAGAAAAAAAAAAAAAAAAGGAAACCTAATAATATAACAGAGTAAAAACTCTACCTTATCTTTGACAGAGCCCTTGGTTCTTTTTGTATATTGTCTGATATAGGTTCAATCATGAGGCCATGAAAAGGGAAGGAGACTTGTGCTGATGGTTGATTAGAATACAATTCAATGCAAGCTCAAATTAAAAAGATGAGTATTGCCCATATGGACCTCAGGAAGAATTCTTATAATGCTGGTTAAGTGTATGACTCCAGAAAGTGGATTTTTGAAGGGATAGCTGGTGTAAATAAAACTGGGGAAAAATAAATACTATATAATAAAGCTTTGCCTACTAAACCCCTAATACATGTAAGTTATTAAAAAGATAATTTTTAAGTAGTAAGAGTTACTATGTTAAGGTGCTAAGACTGTGAGGTTTTATTTTACTCTTATTAAAATGTTACTGGGCAATCAGTGAGAATCAACCAGACATCATGTACTTCCTGACAGAGGACGAAACACCCTGCCAAGAGAATACTGAACCAAAATCTGATCATTTCTCTACCTCACACTACCAATTTATAGGAAACATAAAAAGCTACATGACTGTGTTAAACTACAGTTCAGGGATATAACCCAGTTCATTCAAAAATAACTGTAAGAAAAAAAGAGATGGAGGACATAACTGATTACAAGAGACTTTAAAGAAATAACTAATCATAATGTATGGTCCTTATTTGGTTCCTACTCAAATCAGCAAAGTATAAAATTAGAACAGGGACTTCCCTGGTGGTCCAGTGGGTAAGACTGTGCTCCCAATGCAGGGGGCCCGGGTTTGATCCCTGGTCGGGGAACTAGATCCCACACGCATGCCACAACTGAGAGTTCACATGCTGCAACTAAGAGTCCTCATGCCGCAACTAAAAGATCCCGCGTGCTGCAACTAAGACCCAGCGATGCCAAAATAAATAAATAAATAAATAACTATTTAGGACTTCCCTGGTGGCACAGTGAGAATCCGCCTGTCAATGCAGGGGACACAGCTTCGAGCCCTGGTCTGGGAAGATCCCACATGCCGTGGAGCAACTAAGCCCGTGTACCACAACTACTGACCCTGCACTCTAGAGCCCACGAGCCACAACTACTGAGCCCACACCCCACAACTACTGAAGCCCATGTGCCTAGAGCCTGTGCTCCATAACAAGAGAAGCCACCGCAATGAGAAGGCCGAGCACCACAACAAAGAGTAGCCCCCGCTCGCCACAGTTAAGAGAAAGCCCACGCGCAGCAACCCAACGCAGCCAAAAATAACACAGTCTATGGCAAAACTGAGAAATCTAATACTAAATGCCTACTGAGGAGGGTCTCGCAACAGAGCAAATAAATTCTAGCCATACGCCCAGAAAGATTCAGGAATTGTAGATTTTAAAAAAACCAAAAAAATAAAAATAAAATAAAATAACTATTTAAAAAATAAAATAAAATTACAACAAACCATTTATGGCAATATGAGTCAACAGGGCATTAAAACTGACTGAATATTCAATATTAAGGATTTATTGTCAATTTATTTAAAAATAAACATGATCATGATATTGTGATCACTTATTATATGATAACATATTGTGGTTACTTTTATTATTTTTTAAAAATAAAATTTTAATATTTTTTAAAAAGGTGTCCTTATTTCTTAAAAATACAGACTGAAGTTTTTACATATAAAATGATATTACTAAGATTTACTTCAAAATAATACAGGAGTTGGGAAAGTGGTGGGGATTTAGCTTAAACAATAAATACCTGGGGTGGGGCCATATACTTTTTTATGTTTGAACTTTTCTGTATTAAAAAAATTTTTTAATGAAAAAAAAAAAATCAACTGGCTAAAAAAAACAATCCTCCCAAAACCAAATTATTTTTGCCTTTCTGTAGGTATATGTTGTATTGAAACAGTATAAATTTCACTTTAACCACGTTACCCCATAGCTCTTCTTTCTCTTGCATATGAATATCAATGTCAGGCATACAATCAGGGAATCAAGAAAAAAAATTTAAGTTTATAGGATTGTTATAATTTGATAAGTAAAGCACTGCAACTATCCAGCATCACTTGAGATGGAAATAATTGTTATGTATATCATAATCATATTCGTGAAAATAGGATTAAATGTAAAGCATCTTTCTTTCAAGAACCGCTAAGATAAATGAGCAGTTTAGCCATTATACAATAATCAACATCTGTACACTGAGCTGCAGCCATTATTATTTTTATTCCAATATTGGGACAGTATTCTTGCTTTTAATACCAGAAATCTAACTAGTTGTTTATTCTTATAAAGAAGAACTCTTCTGATTTAAATAAGTCAGCTCAAACACATAGTGATGATCTAAAGAATATATAATCTGAGGCATATAAGAAATCATTAGTGTACATTCTTGGAAAGATTAAGCATACTATCAAGTAGTTATATTTTAATAGGTTCTCACATCTTGTGTCCAGAATGAAACTCCTGTAGATCTTCTTTTCTCTCTTGGTCGCCGTCGTTCTCTGATTGATTTAGGTTGTGATTTATCTTCTCCCTCTTTTTCTTCTTCTCTCTTTTCTCCCTCTGTTAAGGATTAAAATTAATCATATGGCAGCCATGTATCTTGATAGTATTTTGCAGTGTAAATGTGAAAATAATTCTAAGTCAATCTCCTTTGTGAAGCCTTCTAAAATTCTCTAATCAGAAATAATTTTTGCCCCTCCCAGTGCTCCTATAACACTTGGCTTAAACATGTATCTGTATCTCTCATTAGATACGTTTTTGAGAATCAAGATAAGAACTAATTTTAATTACTTCATTTTTCTAGTGCCTAAAACAAAAATTTTGCTAAAAAGACACGCTTGCTATTTGCTGAACAGAAAATAATTGAATCCTATGAAGGGAATGGGGTCCCAGTTATTAACGTCTGACAGGAAGATAGTTATTATACCTAACATTAACACTTCAAGATAGTTATTATACCCAAACAGTGCATAATGATGGAACAGCTAGTGGGCATCATACAAATTTATCAGTTTCTGCTTCTACCATTCCCAGTCCTCCTTCAGCAGTAATGAATACAGTAGTCATTGAATTTTCTATTAGTATCTAAGAGTAAACCTTTTTTTTTGTTGCTGGGGAAAAAATTATCTTTTATTAAAAACAAATCAATGTAAACAAATGTTAGTCTTCAAATTTGTTCCCTTCCTGGGATAGTTAAAATAGCTTCAGACTTACATACTAGAAGAATATTAGGGCCTCTGAATATGCTTTAAAAAGTAGACGGGGCTTCCCTGGTGGCGCAGTGGTTGGGAGTCTGCCTGCCAATGCTGGGGACAAGGGTTCGATCCCTGGTCCAGGAGGATTCCACATGCCGTGGAGCGGCTAAGCCTGTGTGCCACAACTACTGAGCCTGCGCTCTAGAGTCCGCGAGCCACACTACTGAAGCCTGCGCGCCTAGGGCCCGTGCTCCACAATGGGAGAAGCCGCTGCAATGAGAGGCCCGCACACCGCAACAAGGAGTGGCCCCTGCTCACTGCAACTGGAGAGAGCCCTCGCGCAGCAATGAAGACCCAACGCAGCCAAAAAAAAAAAGTAGATTGTAAAAAAAGAAAAAAAAAAAAGAGACCTATATGGAACAAAGTAACGTTAAAAATGATTTTTAAAAGGCTCCTTGTGTCATTGTCTCCTTGCTGTGAAGAAAAAGAAGCAAAAGAAACCCCAAAATTATAGTATTAAGAGGGGTTTTAAAGTTGCTTTTAGAATTAGTTTACAGCAAAGGTCGCAAACTCCAACATAGAGAGTGGCCATCCAGGTTACATAGAGAGGTAAAATGGGCCAGGAGGGGCTGCTACTTGGCTCTCATCAATTGTTGACCTGTGAGCATTCAGAGCCAGCATTGCCATATCCTCCAACTTTTCAACAGAAGACAGAAATCTGAACTTTTATGCAGATACCCCTAATTTTAAATGTTGGCTCAAAATTTTTACAAACATTAGATGGGCCTCACACTTAGTGGTTTAAAGAACTGAAATATCTCAATGACCAGCAAAAGAAAAGCCAGCTGGAAATAGAAAAAAATTTAATTTTCTGAAGTTTACTCCTACATGATTACTGATATTATCATGACTAATACTATGAAGATTTTGCTTTTTTTAAAAAATTTTTATTTATTTATTTTATTTATTTTATTTTTGGCTGCGTTGGGTCTTTGTTGCTGCGAGCAGGGGCTACTCTTCGTTGCAGTGTGCGGGTTTCTCATTGCAGTGGCTTCTCTTGTTGCAGAGCACGGGCTCTAAGCGCATGGGCTTCAGTAGTTGTGGCTCACGGGCTCTAGAGCGCAGTCTCAGTAGTTGTGGCACACGGGCTTTGTTGCTCGCCGGCATGTGGGATCTTCCCAGACCAGGGCCCGAACCCGTGTTCCCTGCATTGGCAGGCGGATTCTTAACCACTGTGCCACCATGGAAGCCCGAGATTTTGCTTTTAAAATATAAAATACCTACAGTTAGGAATAATTTTATTTAGTAGCCATCTCTTATTTAAAGGAGGAGCTAATTAGTGTTTACATAGGAAGTTTATATGAAATAATAGGAAATGTTAATAGTGTCAATATGCCAATATACAGCTGAAAAAGAAATCTATTTCTCAAGAAATAAGCATAAAAATAAGTTTTTTTGGCAAGGACATTACATATGTTAAATGATTTTTGTTTAAAACAATTTCACAGAAAACAGTTAAAAGATATCTACATAATATGCAAGAAATGACTTGAAACATTAATAAACTGCTCCTAGAAATAATCACCCCACCAGCTTTTCTATACTAACTTTTCTATGTTGATGGACATAAAGATTTTTGAAGGCAATAAAGATATATGTATCAATGCCAGACCATATTATTTTCTGTTTTTATTTTCTACTTTTCTCATTCTCAACCATCGTGTTCTTTCTGGTTAGGTAGAATGAGTCCCAGTTTAGGATGTTGTTTCTCTTCTGTTAAACTATTAGTTAGGAAAAACCAACTCAAAGAATTAATCTGAAGGAAACAAAGTGTTTTCAAAATTTGGTCTTCTTACCTCTTTCATTTTCCTTTGTTAATCCTCTGGAGTAAGCAGAAGTTATACCTACAAGACTATTTGGCCTGTTTAGTTGACTTGAAGCATAGAGTGAACTGCTCATGGTAGAAAGTGAAGAGGATGGAGTGGTTGAACTTGAAGTTGATACTGGTCTGTAGCGTTGATAAGTCTGTGAAACATTAAAATTAACACCCATTTGAAATATTAAACATAGATAAAAACATATAAGACACTTAAATTCATTTCAAAGGAAAAGTAATGTTCTAATCATGTCAAAATAATTTAGATTTCCAGTTAAAGTCCTTATGAATATTTTGTATATGGTTTGTTAGTATATAAATCTCTTGCATTTTGAGAATCACAAGAACTATCCGTGCCACTTGACCTAGTGGTGTTGTTGGTATACTATTACCTCATCATATGTTCTGGAGTACTTCTGTTTATATTCATCTTCTCTAGATGTTTCTGACTCCTTCTTTTCTTCTTGCTTCTCTTTATCCTGTTTTTCTTTTTCCTCTTTTTCTTTTTCTTCATTTTCTTGTTCTCTGGTTCGGGTAGAACGACTCCTTCCTATCGTTTTCTCAGCTTCCTGAAGATCAGTCAATGTCACCCCCTGCACGCAAAAAAAGATAAATTTAATTATGAGAGGCATTAAGGCTCATTTCAAAGGAATATTTTATAAGTAGATGTATTAAATGTGAATGTATTAAAAGTCAAATATGCATGTTTGGAATTGGTTTGCAAATTGAAACAGAATTTCTACTTAGCAAGTCACATTCATTCTATGAAGAATCATCATGAGCAAGCACAATAATAGGTACTGGGAAAGAAATAAAATATGTGCAAGAAATTGTCTCTGTATTCAAGAAATTAACAGAATAGCACAGGAACTGACCATATGAATATAAATATTCCCAAGAAGTTCAGAGAAAGAAGGAAAAGCCAATATATGCATTATTTATACATTAAATTTATATGTATTTATGTTTCTGTATATGTATATGCACACAGAGAAGATTTCAGTATAGAAGTAATTTTTGAAGGTTAAGTCTTGAAAAGAATAGGTTGGATTTCAAGAAATTAAGGTACGAGGACAGAAAAAATACGTTAAGTAATGGCAAGGATTAAACACTTGAATCTGGGGACTTCTCTGGCAGTCCAGTGGTAAAGAATCCGTCTTCCAATGCTGGGCATGTGGGTCTGATCCCTGGCCGGGGAAATAAGATCCCACATGCCGCGGGGCAACTAAGCCCACGTGCCACAACTACTGAGCTCACGTGCCTCAACAAGAGAGTCCACGTGCCGCAAACTATTGAGCCCATGCACTCTGGAGCCTGCACGCCACAACTACAGAGCCCACATGCCCTGGAGCTCACGCGCCACAACTAGAGAGATAAAACCCGCAAACCACAACTCGAGAGAAGCCCACGTGCTGCAACGAAGAGCCCATGTGCCTCACCGAAAAGATCCCACATGCCTCAATGAAGATCCTGCGTGTTGCAACTAAGACCCGAGGTAGCCGAAAAAATAAAGAAAATAAATAAATAAAATAAATAAACAGTTGAATCTGGACTTTGGAGCCCCTCAACTGTAGGAAAGGGAAGGCACAAGAGATATGGGAGAGAGAGTGGCAAGGGGGTAAGAAGATGATAACTAGCTTGAGTGACATTTTTCTCATACTTGTATATCAGCTTTTTGATATACCTAATATAAAAGACCTATTTCCCATAGCTTCCAAAGATGCACAGAATTCTTTAATAATTATGACACATCATATATGATTAATTTTAACACTGATCAAATACCCTGAGCCAGACACTATATTAGGAATAGAAAAATAAATACTCAAAGAGATACAAAGGCATATGCTACTTAGACGAAATGTAACATTAACAGTATAGCCACATAAAAAGGCTACGGTAGGATTACTAAGGCAACTTTTATCTTTTAAGATTTACTCATATTATATAGTGACATCAATATTTTCACAGAAATGTGAAAAAGGGAAAGATAATTTATTTTGAACTTTTATATATTATACACATTAAATATACCTGTGTTGATCTTCTAGACTGTCTTGCTTGTCTAGATCTTGCTTTTCTTTGGGATTCAGACTCTTCATCTCTAACAGGAGTGAGGTATGATCTACAGTAATAAATAAAAATGGTCACTTGGAGATACAATACCTGTGAATATAATTACACATGAACGTGCGTAAGTGAAACATTTAAATTTAGCATTTTAATGGATTTTAAGAAAGAGTCTTCAGAAAATGGTTAAACCCACTCTGAAATTCAACAATGCAATTTGATAGTTTTTTAGATTGGAACTACTCATATTAACATATTTTTAAAGTTCTTCCTAACCACAGTTTTGGTTTTTTTTAAACTATGTAACATCATTCCTCTTAGCTCCTTTCTTGATTTCCTGCAACACCATCCTAGATGGTATGTGAAGTTACAAGGCTAAACTCTAGACTGTCAATGTCTTTTTATGGTAAAGGACTGAATGTAATATTTAGGATATGGGATGACTAGTGAGGAAGCAGCACTCCCTGCATTCTTGTCATTGTGCATTTACTAATAATGTTTTTGACAGACATCACACTTTTGTTCATACTTTAAATTCTCTAAAAATTCAAGTGTTTTTATACACAAACTGCTTTAAAATCAGCATCTTATTCTTGGGTCACTGATTTTCTGATACAGAGAAGAGGATTTGGCATTTATGTTCACTAGATTTTATATTATAAATCTAAGCCTATGTTCCATCCTGTCACAAGGTATGCACAATTTCAAAAGCATGCAATCTATGTCAAGAGGTAAATAATGAATTAAAGGGTTGAACAAGCAAAGACAAGACAGAGCCCTGCAACATAAGAAAACTTCCCTCTAATGATCAATATTATTCGGGAAGTTCAACTGTTAACACTTTATCTAGTTACACTACCATCTAGCTCACATTTCTCACAGAACATTCTGAACTTGAGTATCTTTATTTTCTGTTGTTCATTAAGTTTATCAATAACCTATCATCATACCCCTATCCCCAAATGCTATTTTTAAAAAACTCTCCTGTTAACTTTAGTGTTCTTCTCAATCTGTAATTCATTCTGCTCTTTAACCTCCCTGACACTATTCACATATTCGTAACAAACTTTAGAATTTATTCTTTGTTTTATGCCTTATGTTTTATTTTTTCTGTGTCCTTTAAAGCTCTAAGTTCAGAGAGTATAACACATCTTCAAACACCTTACAGTTGTTTACAGTTCCTTCAGAATTCTTTTTAGAGAACTCTCATTCTTTTTGATACATAGGAATGCGTCTCTCCCTCCAAAGTCTTGAATTTTTTGGAATCTGTCTCTCTAAAACTAGAATACAAGATTCATTATTCCTAGGATTTGTCTCCTTGGATAACTAACCCTAAGATGACACAGTCATTTCTCACCCAAGATCCTGGTTGCCTCAATTTCATCAATTAACTCCTACTTATTGGTTAAAGTTAGTTCTAGAGGACTGGTTCTTCTTGCTTCTACTCTAATCACAGATAAACTGTAAAGCAAGGTAAGTCAAGAAATTCTCAAGAGGGTGTTTTTACTTGAATGAGACATCCAGCAAACTTAGATGAAAATCCCATCACTTCTATATTCTGACTTAAGTTGTTTTTATCATCTGCTTTGAGAAAATATCACTTGTGTTCTCTATTCAGTTGAATAACTTATAGCACTATATCATAAGGATAAGACTTTTTTTTCCTCTTTATCCGTATGTTTTCTATCATTTTTTACCTCTAGGTTTCTAGAATATCCTGAATGATTATGTCTTTTTGCTATCATAGTAGCACTACATTTATCTCATCAATAAGGCACAGCTGATCAAATTGAAGCACTTCATTGAAGAGCTCTATCCTACCAAATTTGGTTTCTATTAAAAACTAGTACTGACATAAGTTCATAAAATAAAATTTTAATTTTTTTAATTAAAAAAAAAATTTGTCTCCCTAAAAGTGAAAGGCAAGGGAGAAGTCACTAAATAAGACATTTTGCTTATCACCATTTCTGTAGTTTAACTTCCTCTTAGTTGAAATTCTGTATGGCTTCATCTGTACCAACGCACAAACTCAGAGATGAATACAACTGGTAGGATACCTGCCCTCTCTCCCTTCTATGCTGCTCAAAAGCTTGATATTCCTTTTTCTCCCATTGTTTTATTATTTCTATTCTGTCTATATATCAATTCTCTTGAGTTTTAAGGTTTTTATTCAGCTATAACAGATACTTTCTCATTTTTATTACGACTCCAGTGATTTTCTGGGACAAGAAAGAGGATAACCAATAAATTTGTTATTAGAGTTTAAGAAACATTAATTCTGGAATACGATTTTTGTATTGTTTGTTGTAGAAGTTGATTATATAAATGTGGAAAATACTATACATTCTAACCTTCTCCAGGAAAATAACAACATATTAAAGGGTCTGAAAAGGACTGAGGGAAGAAACCTGTTTAACTGTGTTTAACTCAGCAATTTCCAAGACCATTTAAGGAGGAAAAACTTTTTTTTTCTTTTGTGGTACATCTATTAAATGTGTAAAAGTTCTCCGTGAAATATTAGCCTGTAAAATGGCTATTTTTTTCATCCATTCATTTAACACTTATTTATGCATCTACTGGTCCTATGCAATTTACTGCCTTTTGGACTTCCACCAGATGAGGAAAAAAAAAATAACAGAAAGAGAAGAAACCTAAATGTGATAGCAAATCTAGTTTAACAAAAGTTTATAGCAGCCTAGACAGCTGCATGTATCACTTTAGCATTTCATGAGCTGCTCTGAAAGTACAAATGGACACGAAAGACTGAATTCTTATTTCCACTATGTACAAAGTTTTCATATATAGTTTAAAACAACTGCATTGTCACTATGCCCCTTTACCCCATGGCAAATAGCACTATCAACCATCACACTCTCTCCCAAGAAGCCTAGATTATTTTTCAATACTTTCAAGCTGCCATGAAAGTTAATAAATCTATTTATCATATCTGGTTTCACATATGTAGGTCAGGGGCATAAAAATTACTAGCTGAAAGACTTGTAAAATCTGTTCATTTAAAATTTCCATACAAACATTTGCTCCAAATTAGCATAAAAACCTAGCCTATCGATTTGTAATATAGGAAATATATTTGATAGTCCCCATCTGAAATTCAGTTCCTTTCTCCTCCTTGAGGTGTCTATACAGAGCAGATCTCTAAGAACAGGATGTAGAGAAGACAAATAATTCAAATTTTTAATATTTGTTTAATTCCAAAGAGGTGATCATCAAAAAGATGGCAGAACATACCAAATTCCATTACTATATCATATTGTCATATTGATCTCTTTCGTATAACTGTATAGGGTATATAATTTTACTTACTAGTCTTAGATTGCCCACTATTTTCTGAACAATCCAAAGGTTATTTTTAAATTAAGGTTTTTTCCCTCAGTAAAAGCAATTATTCTATATATTATTTCCCTGACATTTATTGGCTGAAATATTTATATTTATTTATAATATTTATACTTTGGTTAGTCACCAAATTACATCTCTAAAAAACTGAATACCAGCCCTTGCTTCTCACTCAGCATTTTTCCTTCCAGAGGGAAAATAAGTGGACAAATGGGAGCTGGCTGAACCATGTGAATTCATACTACAAATACGAAGTTATTAGTAAGGTACTGTTTTGCAGTTTGAAAAGACTACGGAGAATTAGAAATGCCTAAACAATGAAAGAATTTGCCATCTTGCTCCACCTACCTATCTATCTATCTATCTATCTACCTATCTAGATATTCTGCCGCCCCGCGAGACTTGCTGGATCTGTTCCCTGACCAGGGATTGAACCCAGGCCATGGCAGTGAAAGCCTGGAATCTTAACCTCTAGGCCACCAGGGAACCTCGCCATGCTCCATCTATTTAAAGCTAGCTTCTCCTCCCTGCTCCCCAATACCTCCTCCCTCCAATTAATCAATTGGAAATCTTTATGAAAACAGAAAATTTTCATCCAAACCTGATCAATAAAAACAGGAAAAGTCAACAATAATGTGGAATTTAATAGTGTACACAGTAACTTTACATAAAGTTACATAAAAGTACATATGTAAGGGTACCTAAAAATGGCATAAATGTATTAGTATCTTTTTCAGCCACAGTATATTCTTAAATCACCATACATACATTTGGGGGCAAATTTTCAACTATATACATTTTGAAACCATTAATGAAATTTAATTAAAACGACAAACAGGGGAATTCCCTGGAAGTCCAGTGGTTAGGATCCGTGCCTTCACTGCTGAAGGCCCTGGTTCAATCCCTGGTTGGGGAACTAAGATCCCACAAGCCAAGCAGCGCGGCCAACAACAACAACAACAAAAAGACAGACGAGGCCAAAATTGCAAACAATTATTTGACATGAAACAAAACACAAACATTAATATTATTGCACACATCACTGAAACAAGTTAAGACAAAATTTCTGTAATGTAGACCAGGAAAAATGTCAATAGACATATTTTATTTCTTATGATATGAGAACCTGCTCTGTCCTAACAATATCACAGAATATTTAATTCTCAATCTTTAAAGTCTTCCAGGATTTATTCTAAAAAGCTGAAACTCAATACTTTCCAACAATATAAAAAATAAAGAAATCTGAGGTCAAGAATCATAATTTGCTTGTTCTGACACAACTGATGATTTGGGGGAGGCATTCATTGGCTTTGTCATTGGAAAAATTTTTTTAAAGTATGGAATGCTAGAGATAGAAAGGATTCTAGAAGTTAAAAACTATATAAATTAAATACCTCATTTTACAGAAGAATAAATTCTGACCCACAGAGAACTCTTACCTTAGGATTAAGGCACAGCACGGAGTAGAAAACCAAGACCTCCTGAACTTTTTCCCCTTCAGCTCCCCACCTCCCAAAAAAGCAAAGCCCTCAAATTCATTTTCACTAGAAGAGAATGATGAGTGCCTATGAACCTCTAATTTCTGTAGGCTATGTGGCCTCATAGAAAACACTTCAAAAACCTAAAACTGACTAAGAGAAAAACAAAGCAAGAATAATTAAAATATGATATGACCTATACTGGTATTCAAAAATCACAAAATGCTAACTGCTTGTAGTGCTGTTAGAGAAGTATCATTAAATTTCACCATAAAAATAGAAATGAAGCATAAATATATTGACAGAAACTAAAGCTGTAATGATAGGCAGGAAAACATTTTTTTAATTAGAAAAGTTTTCAAAACATTTAACATTTTGTTACTTTTCATATATTCAACACAAATATTACTATAAGGATGCTACTACTTACAACAGGCCGTGCACTTTGCTAGGCACCAGAGACAAAAGATGTATAAGACTGTATATGAATACTATGTGCTAGAAATAAAACCAAATTAATCTGGTTGGTATTTTAGTTAAGGAAAATATCAGTTATGTAGCTAATTTTTCAAGAATAAAATATTTAAAGAGGTTACGTTTAGTTTCCTAAGATGTTCTTTCTCAAGAGGGAAAACCAAATTCAAAGCTAGGGACTATGCATGATATAGCAGACAGAACCCTGGACTGATTCTCCTGTAATACTGGGCCTACCCTTAGCTCTCATACTTACTAACCACATAAAAGTGGAAAAGTCACTTAATATCTCTGGGACTCAGTTTCCTTCTGTAAAGGATATCATAAAAGATAATAGGTAAATTCCTTTCCACATCTATGATTCCATACCAATTGGCTGCAACAGGAAGAAGTGAGCAATGCTCATAAAAATGTGTAAGCACATAAAACAAATTCACAGACCCTTTAAAAAATTTAATTAACAAGTGCCTTCTATGTACCAGAATTAAAACTAAGTGAATGTAGTTAACATACTTAAAATTATTTGGCTTACACATATGCATAAGAAGCCATTCTTCACCAAAAGAATTTTAAAATGAAATTCTCAAAAATAACAACAACAAAAACCGTTAAACATGCATCAAATTTCTTAATAATGAGGTGGAAGGGGGGAACAATGAGAAGAATAAAAAACCTGTTTTTGTCATGTTACATCTAGTTTTCCATGAGTATGATTTGTTTAGTATGTGTTTAGAGTATGCGCTTAGATCTTCATCACAAAAACGTTTTGAATTAAAGAAACCATTAAAACTAAGATGGCTAAGTATGAAGACAACTATCTGGCTCAGCACCTTTAAACAAGAACATTAATTCTGTCAGAGGTGGGTTACCAAGCCTAAAGGCTAATAATTGCTAATTATATCAATTTACATAGTTCTGAGCTGATCTAGGTTATCTCATGTATTAACCTACTGAAGAGATAGTCACCAACTTCCCAAGATTAAAAAACCAAACAAAACAAACAACTTTCATCATTGGGCAAGATATATCAGCAGTCCTATTAGGACCTTTACACACCTGCGTCTCTCCCTGACCTCTGAAGTGGAGGAGACAGTGCCAGCAGTAGTTGTAGTCAGGGTTGTGGTAGAGGCTGCAGCATTTACAACAGTTGGAGCAACAGGAATGGTCACTGCCGTAGGAACACTGTCCTTTTCTTTTTCAGTACTATCCTCAGCCCACAAACGATTTGAGGTACTATAACATCATAAGCAGCAACACAAAAAAGAGAAAAGGAAAACAGCTAAACAAGGAAAGCACTTTCTAGCAGCTGAAAACATGTGACTACAGGGATGGATTTTTTTAAAACATAAGGTGAGACATCTTTCATCTATGAACCAAAAAGTTCACCCAGAGCTGTCAAAGAGAAATTTACACTTTAAGCAGCTTAATGCAAGGAAAGTTCATAAGTCAGGAACTTAATTTTTTTTCCCCAGACGTGCATAATTGCCTCTTTTTGGAATCAATTTTTGTTTGTAAATCATTTTAACAAGGTCAATGAAAAAATCCAGAGCCCCACAATCTTCTAAACAAAAATGCATGCACATACATAAGCACACAGTAGGCCTGAACACAAAATGTATCTGTGACTCACCTGCTTTGTGTGCCTGCTGAGGAAGAACCCGTTGTAATCTTTGTAGTAGTGCTTGTGCTGGAAAGCAGGCTTTTCTGAAGCCCAGCTGCAGAGGTAACTGTTGGTGTTGATGTGGTGCTTGGAACACTAGAACTGATCAAATCATCTTGTCTTCTACCAAAGGAGCAACTAAAGGAAAGAGTCATATCTATATAGAATGTGTTTGTATGTGTATTCTATAGTCAATGCCTATACATTATACAGATTCACAAGGCTAGGAAAAAATCTAAAAGACTGTGTTCCTAAATACGCCACCGGCTCCAGCACCAAGAGTTGCATCTACAACTTGCTAGAGTCTAGATGATTTCCCTAATTTGGTAGTGTATCATTTTACTGCATTCCCCCACCCACCAACAAGATTCAAAGATGATCTGATAGTTTACATATCTGGAACTGTTCCAGGTCATATGGTCATGCCAGGTTGGGTCTGGAAAAACACTTTGGTTTGGTTTTACTCGGGGAAAGTTAAGACTTAAGCATTTTCTAAGAAATTGTTTCAGCAATGGGTCACATCCCTAGGAGTGACCCATGCCTATATTATACTTGTTGATCTTTTAGTCTTTTTTTGGTTGCTTTTAGCAGAGAAAATAATGCATAGATTTTCCACCCCCTCTCCAATATGATATTACCAACATTCCAATTCAAGGCATTTCCATTGCTCTGAGTTCTAACACAAGTAGAAACTTTCCAGGTCACCACATATCAATTAATTGATCTATTTCAACTGCTCTAGTCAATTATATAATTGACTTATATATAATTACATATAGAGTTCCTTTTTTAATATGTTATAATCTAAAAGATACTTCATAGCATATCAAATTTAATTTAAAAATATATAATATAATAGGAAGGCGTAAGTAGGAGCAAATTTTCACCCATCTTTAAATATATATTCTGTGTCTTTAAATGAAGTTTTATTTAAACAACAAAAGATATATTTAATAAAGGCACATTTTTAATGTTATATTAAATTGAGAGCTCCAAACTGCCTCATATTTTAATAAAAGAATACAAAAAAGTTACTTAAGAATTATATTATTACCTTTTATGATAAGTTGATCCTTCATTAATTGAGCTATTCTTTTTGAGATCATCTTCCCATTTTCTTCTTGTATATGAACTACTTGTTCGCAAACTTGAAGAATCTCTGTGAAAAAAATATCCTTCAGATTCTGGTAGATAATTTTAAAATAGGGTTAAAGAAGCTGTATTTTAATAAACATCTGTAGAAGCAGAAACCAGTAAAATCCCTTAGAAAAACACTCTGGAATATTTATTAAGAAGTGAAAGTAATTCACTAAGATTCCAGTTCTAAGATTCTATCCCAAAGGTATAATCCTAACTATAGGGGGGAAATTTAAATGTTTGCAGAAGTTTTATTTATGATGACAAAATATTAGACAATTTAAATGCCCATAGTTTGGGGAGGGGAAATGGTTACTTTAACCTCAGCAAATCTACTCTATGGAACACTATGTACTAATGAAAAACAATGCTTATTGAAAATACACACTAACATTTAAGACATTATGAGATCTTAAGTGAAAGAAAAAGTCAAGACACAAAATTGAATATTATAACATGATTACAATTATATTAAAACTTCTCATACTCTATACGTGCTGAAAAGTAGGAAGAAACAAATTAAAATGCTGACAGTGATCAAGTAAGGGCTTTTTCTCCCTTCTTCTTTCTCCTTTTCTATTATGTTCCAAATATTTAGAAAACATATAGTAGTCTGGGACCTCATCTGCCACCACTGCCCCCTCACTCTGTTACAACCGTAATGCCTTCATTTTTTTTTTGCTATTTCATGAACATACCAAGCCTGCACCTCCTCAAGTCCATGTACTTGGTGTTCTTCCTATTAGGAATACCCTCCATCTCTTCCTGAAATCCATATCCCACATAATTACAACAATGCTCATATTTTAACTCTCATGCTAGATAGTAAAGATTTTATAGTAAAAAAAATAAAACAAATCATAATGAATCCACCTGTTTTCTTTCTCTTCAATGTCAGATGTACTGGCTAGTCGTCTTGGTATTGTAGGTGCGACATATGCAAGCCTAGTTCCTTTACTATCTTTCTCCTATACAACAGGGAGAAAAAAGAGTGAACGTAAATCTGTGATGATTATAGGTGCTGCTAAAAGTATTATGGAAAGAATATTCAACAATGTATAATTACATAGCCATCACAGTTTATTTTATAATATTTCCATAATTCCGAGCTAAACTCCAAAATTGATGTCTATCAATATTCAAGTACTATAAACACTAAAAGACAGCCTGTTCAAATTAATTTTCTTTTCCCTCTTCTTTAATCTAGAATTAGTTCTTTTATAACATAAGAAAAATTCCTCCACATTTTAATGACTTTTTCTGAAACTTCTGTAACATTTACTGTAATGTAGTATTGTAAGATAAAATATCTTTACTTCTTTCAGAGAAATAAGGTCTCAAATACGGTTCACTGATAAGTCTCAATTATTTACATCATACAAGCTATTTACTACCTTGATATTCTATGTTTTAAAAATATAACATTAAAATATACAAAACAAAAAGTTATTTAAATTATATTTAACCAAATCTGGCTGAGAGTGTAGTGACAATGACATCTGTTACATTCTCATTATACTGGCATCAAGTACTTGGAAAACAACTGGAAAATAAATTTATACAAAATAAAAAATATTAAAATTACTTAATGAGAAATTCATTTCTGAATTCCTGATACATGTAAACACTCCTGTATAGAGCAAGAAAACTGTAAGGAAAAAAATGTCCAAGCACTAAAAATGCAATAGAAAATAAATAATCCAATTATACAAAATAGCACTGAATGAACTGTGGTGCATTCTATTTAATGCAATTTAATACTGCCTTTCAAAACATAATTATTAAACTTGCTCACTAGGACAAAGCTGTGATGTATCAGATGAAAAAGTAGGTAAAGAAACTGCGATATTGGATAAATGCAACTTATGAGTATAATCACATTCTAGAACAAATGTGTTCCTAAACTTTCAAAACCCTTCTTAATAAATAAAATTAGCTTGCTCCTTGATACATTTTATTGTAAATTCTCAAACAGAATAAAGGATTCCTTTAATTGAGTATAGTCTCATAATTTATGTTTTGGGCAAATACACCTGATCTTCCCAATAATTATATCCCATATAGACATCTGCTTAAGGTAGGTACATTTGTATTATCATGTAATTCATTAAGTCAGGTGAATTAAGTTGATACATAGATCTAATGATACATAGTAGAAAATCCAATGGATCTGATTCCTGGAAAACAGATTATCATAGTTTTTATAGAAACCAAATTGTGAAACAGATTACCTTTTCTTTATTATCCAAAGAGGAGGAAAGTCTGGGACTTGAAGCTGAACGCATAACACCTGCAGTGTCTTTTTCTTTCTGAGCCTCTTTAGATGCTGTGATTTCTGCAAGTGCGCCATAACTACCAGTCTTTCTAAGTCCTAACCTCCAAGATGCAGGAGACTCATCTTTTCTCTCTTCTTCTTTGGGAGAAATTTTTGTAGCTGAAGTTGGAAACTGTTTTTATTTTATTTTTAAGGAAAAGGAGAAAAATTATACAATACTGATCAGTCCTTAAACTGAAAATGAGACGTTTACAGATATGTTTAAAATTATAGTTAATAGTTTCAGGAGAAACACTTTTACTAAGCAGGTTAATGTCTTAGTCAAAAATGTAAAGATCTAAAACTGAAGATGGAAATACTACCTTTCCAGATGTTAGATTTAAGAACACACACTCCACACTTTGTATCACACAGAAAAATTATGATGCAAATACAGAGAACAGAAATGAGCACACCATATTGACTTAAAACCATGCATCTTTGAAACCAATATTCATATTAAACTTGTTATGTTGTAACCTAATATAAATCCTTGCACATCGAAATGCCTCACCATAGATTTTTCACCCTTACTGGGCACAAGAACAATGCCAGTTTTGCGCAAGCCCTGCCTCCATGATGCAGGATCTACTGATTCCACCACAGGCATGATAGGAGCAATGAAATCATACTAAAGCCAATTAAAATAAGACAGGTAAAGAGATAAAGATTGAAAGTATGAAAACAGGAAAGGAAGTTATGAGCAAAACAGACTTTTCTCTTTTTAAAAGAATTTTATAACAAATTAAAACCCAACAACTGGGTAATTATCCAATCTTTAAAAGTCACTGGGAACAAGTTCCAGTTTTAGCATGAGAGAATCGGAAAGAATCTAATACAGAAACTTCTAAGGCAGTTGAAGGCACATAGAGCAGATAATATCATAGTATGAAGTGAAGAAACTACTGCCCTTGAATTTTGTTTTTATTCATTTTGTACTTGGGTTAAAAAATTTTAAATCCATCATCATCAACAAAAAAGTAATCATCAGTATATTTCTAATTATAATATTTAATTCATTAATATTTTAAATATCATAGCCTTAAATTTACTGTTTGATTTTTCCACCAAACATTAAACATTTCAACTAAAAACTGTTTTTGTACAAATATTTATTTCATTTTCAGGGCTTTCCAACTGCCCTAAAAATGAAACATCTGTTGCCTGTAACTAGTTCACCTCATTAACTTCACTTACAGAGTTTAAATATTCAACCACAGTTAAATATAGATGGTAAATATAGCAACTAATTACTACAAGCATAGGATATAGATTAAAAAAAAACAAAACAAACCAAAACAACCTTTCTTTCACACCTATTACCAAGGTTTGCCATAACAGCAGTTTAATAGAGCTTGTTAAAGCACCCATAATGTTGGAGGGCTAATTCCTAGACAAAACTGCTACAAGATACCTCTAATACTTCCAATAATTAATTCCTAACAATAAGGTTGCAAAGAGACTCAAGATATACAAGCATTTTTCAGTTCCCAAAATGCACACTGAGGCATTCCAGGGCACAAGAACAAAATCACAGGGGTGCTGTGGGATATTTTAAAGTTTTGAGAGAAGTACAGTGACATCTGTTGGACACTGCACAAATTGCCATTATTAACTTATTTGTACCTAACTACTTAATAAATGAAACCAAGAGGTATTTTTTTTTTTGGCCAAATGGCACTGTGAAAAAAAATTAGTAAAACACTAAGGTCTCCACTGACTGAGAAAGTCCAGGAAGCTCTGTAACATTTTACATAATATGATAGGCACTGAGATGATTCCTTATTGATTTCAGAGTTTAAAGTCATGGTACTCCAGAACAGAGGTTGGCAAACTTTTTTTTCTGTAAAGGGCCAGATTGTAAACTTTAGGCTTTGTAGACTATAGAGTCTCTGCTGTAACTACTCATCTATGCTGCTGTAGCATAAACCCAGCCATAGGTAGTACACAAATGAATGAACGTGGCTGTGTTACATAAAACTTTATTTAGAGGCAATGAAATTTGAATTTGTGTCACAAAATATTCTTTTTCTTTTCATCCTCCCCTGCCTCTGCCAACCATTTAAAAGTATTAAAACCATTCTAACTTGCAGGCTGTACAAAAAACAGGTAGTGGGCCACCTATGGCCCACAGACCATGGTTTGCCAATCCCTCCCTACCCCAGAACTTACCCCAAACTGGAAACAAATGTTATTCCTCCATGACAAAATCATCATATAGCAAATAATATTCGCTGAGTGTTATAACAGAAGCTAACATTTAACAAATGTTTACCTGTGTGAGGCCCTAAACTAAGGGCTTCATATGGGTTATCTCATTTAATCCTACAATCACCCAATGAAATAGCATTTTACTATTATCCAATATTTTAGAGTTGAGAAAAATGAGGCAACATTATCAAGTTTGAAATTTTGTTGCACTGTTATGACTGATATACCTCTTCTCCACCTAACATGGATTTAAATACTGGTTTATGTGTTTAAAAGCATCTTTCAATTTTTGGTATATAAATAAACCTCTCTGAAAAACTCAAGTATACCTAGTCCCTGAAATTCTTCTTTTGGTTTTTAAAACCAGGACATTATTTTGACTTTCCTACTCTCTGACTACCCCTTTCCTGGTCTTTTTGTTGTTGTTGGTAGCAACTATCTTTGTCATAGCCCTGTAACATAAGCACTCCAAGAGTCTGTTCTTGTACCTCCTATCTTCTCTTTACACTTTCTTCTGAATGTTGGGAGTAGGGTCTTCTTATATCCTCAGGCTAAATATTAATTGTATTCAGCTTATTCTCAAATTTGTTATTCTCCAGCTCAATCTGATTCCTAAATTCCTAGTCCTGAATTTCTATTTACCTGTAGAATGGACTATATGTAACTAAAATTAGAACCTGAAACTCAACATGTTTAAAGTCAAACACCTTTATTTCCAAACGAACTCTTCCTCAGTTCCCTATTTCTGTTACTGGCACCAAAAATCTCTTCAATCCCCTAAATTTCTTTTTTTTTTTGGCCGCATTGTGTGGCATGTGGGATATGGGATCTTAGTTCCCTGACCAGGGATCAAACCTATGCCCCCTGTGCTGAAAGCACGAAGTCTTAACCACTGGACGCCGGGGAAGTCCCAACCACTGGACGCCGGGGAAGTCCCAACTCCCTAAATTTGAAACTTCGTAGTCATGTTAAGACTTCTTCTCTGTCATCTTCCTCCATCTACAAATTAAGTGCCAAGTCTCTAAATCTCCTCCTCTCCTTTATAAGTCCACTGCCACTTCTCTGGTTTATATTCTTATCATGCTAGGCAACTTCAGTGACTTTCTAATAAACCTTCTCTCAGTCAGTCTCTCACCTTCAAATACACCTGTACATTGCTGTCAGAATAACATTCTAAAATTCTCTCATGGCCTTGTTCAAACATCTATGATCCTCTACTATCTATCAAATTATGAAAATGTTACCATAGTAATGAAAACATTCCAGTTTGGCTCTACTTTTCCTGCTTTACTTCGTATATTTATCCTATAAATCAATCAAACTAGACAACTCATTTTTCCTGCAACACTACACATTAACCCTACTTTTGATCACACTGTTTCTCTTCTCTCTTTTTCAACAGACTGTACAAACTCTCCTCTCTGTTAGTTGAAATACTACCTCATTCTTCAAGATCTATCTCAAATGTTCTAACTCCATGACCTCAAATCAAAAATGATTTCTTCCATTTAAAAACCATCATTCTACAATTATATACTTTCATTGGTATACTTCATAGACCCACAGCACACAGTAGTCTTTTACTAAATTTTATTATGATGTAGGTTCAATTAGCAAGAACATGTAATTCCAAGAAAACTCTGAATTTTTACCATCTAGCAAAGAAAATATAGTTTATGCTTATTGGAATGTATGCGTATACAGCAGAGTAGGTAATCTTTTTCAGCGATCCCAACAATATTTATTTTGACTAGAGAGTTATATATAAATATTGTTAGTTAAACTTATTGTTAGTTGAAACTTTAACAATAAACTTATTGTTAGATAAAAATTTAATATAAAATGTATATTATTTAACTTATTGTAAGTTAAATAATGCGATAAACTTACTATTTTTAGTTAAAATAAATCATAAGATCAAACTAATGGTTTTATAGATAATATATCCATAAATCATAGGCCTGATCTCACTGCTACAGAAATGTTCTATAATTTTAGCTGACAAGTTAACAACTTAAGAGAAGATCATTTAAAGTGAATATACCTATGTTTCTCTGTATTTATCATGAGTTATTACAGAATGTAAGTGATATTTAATACTGTTTCAGAGCTTCCAGTTTCGTGATCTATTCCTTGCCATGAATGTTCGTGTGTGTGTGTGTGTGTGTGTGTGTGCGTGTGTGTGTGTGTGTGTGTGTGTGTATGTATTTATATACATAGTTTATGTACTGGTGGAGGAAGCTAGAGAACTTAAGATAACTTGTCTAGATAATAGAAGCAGAGTAGTAAGTGGCAACTTAAAAATAGACAGAACTCCTAATTAATTACAAAATCTTTTACAATGCATTTACAAATTAAGAATTCACCCAAGGAAATTTCTGTTAGGTCTCTAAGTTACAAGGAAAATCTTGAAACAAATGAAAAAAACCCACTAAAATGCTAAATTAAATACAGTATCACTGAACATGGTAACAGGCTTTAAAAGTCATAGAATACTGATAAAATCTAAAAATACTTCATTTTTTTGTCCACCATGACTTTATTACTTTGAATAAAATTTGCCCATAAAACTTTAAGAACAAAGACTGAAACAACGTAATCTTTAAAGCAAGTTATGATGCTTTAAATGGAGAATAAAATGGAGTTTCTAAATATGCATATTAAAGAAACAGTTGTCATTAGATCAATTTAATTACAGAATCAGAAGTAATTCTGAATAAGAACTTTTATAGCAAAGAAATTACTGGCCCACTAATCTAACAGAGCTATTAAGTATTTGCTTTCAGTGAGGGGAGTTGGCATAAACTGAGAAGTAAACTGCCATAAATCTAGGGTTATGCTTGAGAAAAATATAATTGATCATAAGAACCCTATTGTAATTATTTGACTACAGTAGGAAAGAGATTGCTTAGTTAAATACTCAAAAGACTGACAGCTGGTTTCTTGGCCAGCTATTCCAGGGGGGATGGGGCTTTTGGGAACTTGATAAATCTACAGTTCTAACAGATAATCAAAAGAGCTAAAGTTTAGTATTCACTGAAGAAGTATAAAGGGGTTCTAGAATTAATAAAGCTTTATTAGTTAAAGCAGCTCATGGTGACACCAGTTATGGCATGATAACTATCTTGAAAATACTGCAGACAGACTGCTTCTGGAGAATTTCATTTTAAAGCATATGAAATTATGACCATTTGAAGATGGGTTCTAATTGAATTCAAGAAACCCTCAGTTCTAGAATACAGAAGGTAATAAGATAATTCAGTCACAGAGTCTTCTGATATTCAAACTATACCAGTGAAATTCATACATTTCTACCACTAAGAATTCATACTACTGCTTTCCTTTGGAAGAGTTTTAGAGGAGGATTATTAATAACAGTATGGATTTTTAAAGAATTCTCTAGTTTATGATTTTAAAAGGTTCAAATTTTGACAACTTGGAGCCAAATCCAGAGATTAGCAAAACTGACAATATGATAGAAGCACTGTGGGGATTTAAAATCAGTCCTCAAACCCATGCAAACCAAATAACGTCAGAGAAGCAACAAAAAAAGAAGTCCAAAGGCAGAGACTTAATAATTAAACACAATGTCTAATCCCTGAATGGACCCTTAATTTGAAAAATCAAACAGCTAGAAAGATGTTACTAGGAGGACAACTGGGAAAATTTTGAGTATGGTCTGTATATTAGTGAACATAAATAATGGTATTATATCAATGTTAAATTTTCTAAGTATGATGATTTCAGTGAGGGAATGAAGGATAATGCCTTTGTACTTAAGAGATATATACTCAAGTACTTAGGTATAAAGTTTTACAGTGAGAGCGGTCAATTCTTAAATGGTTCCAGAAGAAAAAAAAAAAGCACGTGTGAATGTGAGTGTCTACGTGTGTGCGTGTGCGTGCGTGCATGCATGTGTGTGTTACACAGAGAGGGAAATGAGTTTGCTCGTAAAAGTTAGGTAAATGCTGGTGGAGAGAAGCCTTTAAAAAGAGACCAGTAGGTTAAAAAAAAAACAAGACCCCACAGAAAACCCTTAATCTTTAATTACAGTTAAAAGAAGTATAGGTTCTGAAACAGCAGGGAGAAGAAAAGTCTTTAACAGATCAACAAGAAAGTAAGGATGAAGAATAAATGGAGAACAGAATAAGGAAGAGGAAGAAATGAAACCAACATTTTGGGAGCACTCAGTCACTAGCCAAGCTCTCTCAATTACCGCTTAACAATGTTAACTTATTTTCTCTTTGTTATTATTTTTGTTTTGTCCTTTTTAGGGGGAACAGATAAGGAAGATAGTCACTTGCTCAAGGTCACAGCAACTAACAAGAGGTGGGGTCAGCAGTTGACCTCTGGTTTGTTCTGACATAGCCGGTGCTTTGTAAATGAATTAGAAAATCTAGATTCCAGTTCTCTCAGTAACTTGTGGTAGTACTTTTCGTGTTTAACTTATACACATGTGAAATTACCAAAATGCACCTTTACTCAACAGAAATAAAGGATACAAACCCTATGCTTCTCAAAAGTTCAGTGGAAATAAAAAACTACCATGATCAGTAGTTTTTCATATGAAAAATTTTATCTTTCTCCTATTTATTGGGCTGGCCAAAAAGTTCGTTTGGTTAATGAATATGTTGCTCGATAAAGTTCTTGGTGAAAATGAAAAAGTCTCTTAATTTACTTAAAACCGAACAAACTTTTTGGCCAACCCGATATTTTTGTTAATGATCAACTGTGATATCAACTGCAAAAAGTACCTGTAAAAAAGAATATAATAGATTCAGAGGAAATAAAGAAAAATATATTCTTATTCTAAAACCTTAAATAAACTTAGAACTGTCTTAATGCTTTAGCTCAAATGGTACTTAACACAGAATACATTTATTTTTAACAAACACAATTTTGGCTTACCTTTTTAATAGGTGATGTAGGTGTTGCCTGACCGGATGACACAGTAGGTGTTGTAACAGCTACAGGAGCTGCTTGTGTACTAGAAGTATTGGCATTAGTTACAGAAGCCATGGATTTTGTCTTATCTTTAGGGAAAGGAAAAGAAAAAAAAGAACACTAAGAGTCATGATTCTAGATGAATTCAGTTTCAATGGTATTGAAAATAGCATTTTATACTGTATTTTTGCTTAAGGTTTTGTTACTTCAGTCTTTTCCCACTATTATCCCTTTTAACAAGGGACATTTTCAAGGAGTTTCTAGAAATGTCTCAATAGGTATGAGACTTAAATAAGAACACGACACACAACCAGACTTTTAAGAATAAAAAGCACAAATAAAATCTGACTATCTGACTTGTGTACTTTTAACACTACGGAAAAATTTTTTAAGTTTTAAATTAATATTTAAAACTTGAATACATGAATACAACCTAACTTCAAAAAATGCAAGAGCTATGCAGTTTTCCAATGAACAAACAACGTACATTGCTTATCTAAAACTTATAGCTCTTCTTTATTCTAGGAAATCTAAAAGTGCTCTTTGTCGATAATGACTTATATTCCTGTCAAACAGTATGCTTAAATGTCACAAAGAGCATTCCTTCTCACCTCTAAAAAGTATAAAGTTAAATGGGCACAATATCAGCTAAATTAGGTTAAATCTCTTCTCACAATGTATCAAGACAATTTCCAACTAGTAATTGATCACTTAGAAAAAGATTTTTGAAATATTAGAAAAAAATCAATATGATGCGAGCAAAAATTCAAAGACTGTATTTGAACACATAAATCAAACTGGCCTTTAGCAAAAGTCACATGTAAATTTAAACCTTTAAATTAACTGTAATTTATAAACGGGCTAGAAAAGTTCACTTTTCAAATGGTCAAAAGTCATTTTATCCAGTTTTAAAATATTCTTTTAGTTTCAAAATGGGATAGGACAGGTATCTTTCTATACTTTTGTGAAGAAGTATACTGCTTTTAAAGCCCTATGAGATACTCATTTTCATTATACTACCTCTCTCCCTTCTTTAGGTCAGTTTTGCAAAGAATCTTCCACCATAAATTACCATTATGATTAAGCAGACAACATTAACAAATCCTTATCTTTAGGGCAAATACAAACTTCCCACTAATAATTCTGAATTTGCAATGATTCATTCAGTCCTATTTGTGACTAAGAAAACACCTGTAAGATGTTAATAGGGTGAAAAGCATAATCTTAAACTATATCAAAGGACAAGGCCAAACTGGCATATTTAAAAATCACTATAACCACAGCTTTTCAAATAAACTGAATGAGCAAAACTCAGTCTAATAAACTTTTTTCTCATTGTTAAATCCCTCTTTTCATTCAACAGAAGCTAAGCCTATTCAGCACAGTTAAGTACAAATCATGTACACTCTAATTAGACCATCCTCCTGGAAAACAATCCATCCAACCGGAGAGAGTAATTCAACGAATATTTATTAAGTGTCTGATACCTCAAGTACTGTCCTAGGCACTGGGGATATATATCAGTCAGTGAAAAGACAAAATATCTTAACTGCATAAAGCTTACAGTCTAGTAGGAGAAATAAATAATAAACCAAAGCTCAACATGTGTTTTTTCATTTTATTTTCTCCTTTTCCCCCTATTTTCTCTAGGTTTAAAAACTTTCTATATTATTGAAATCTATACATCAAAGAATGTATATGCACGTATGCAAACATTTATGTTTGGTTTAAGAATAATAATGAAACAAACCTCAGGTGTCCACCATCTAACTTAAGTAAACATTATCAGTGTTACTGAAGCCCTTTCTATCCATTTGATTTCAATGAAGAATAAAAACTTCATGTCCTAGAGAAAAAAAAAAACAAAAACCTAAAAGCAAAACTATGCTTCCCTATTCTCATTCCTTCAACTACCTCTGAAAAATTTATAAATCATTTGGAAGGAAGTTAAACTTTTGGTTGAGTTCCTATTTTCAATCTGATTTATAAGAAACTGATTAAAAAATGGTTCGGAAAATATTTTATGAAAGAAAATTCAGCAAAATAGTTATTTAACATAAAACAGTTTCCCAAGGAAATAACCTTACAAAAAGAAAAAAGAAACAGTTTAGAAATTGTCAGATCAAGCTATACCTCTACAGGGAAATGGCTGCTTTCTCAAGCTTGCCAAATAAAGTATGATAAAGCCTTGTTGATATTAAAAGAGTGAGAGAGAAGGAAACACACAGCATTTACATGGATTAATTCTTGAGATAGAGTTAAATTTTCCAGGCACAACTAGCTACTAGCAACAGGAAGAACAAAATTATCAAGTACAATGCTTCAGAGGAACATTTAAAGTTAGCTCACTGAGACGAGAGAGATTGGTATGCTTAAACTCCAAATCGGGAATTAATGTAATACAATTTGATGGTAATTACTTCTATTCATACTTATAGAAGAGTTTAAAGAACTATCCAGGTAGCCTAGTCCAATACTTCTCATTCTACAAGCAAGGAAATTTCAACCAAAGGTCAGGAGACTTGCTAGTTAGTGGCAAGACTGGCCTAAATCTGGTCTTTTTTTGTTTTAAATAGCTCCCTGGTGCCTAATACTGAACAGTGAACTGTATAGAAGGGACCAATTAAGAAAAAATTAGGTAGAAAAATCTCAGGAATCTCTGTGAGATATCTGGACTTCCAGTTCTTGAATTCTACTACATGAGCTAGGAGACCTGGGTGCTGGTCCTGGCTTTCGTGTGCACATGTGCATATAGTTTAATTTGTAATGATATATTTTACTAGAGACTGGGGGCCAAGGCATGTCTCACAGAGAGGAGATTAACTACATAAAAATAACTTTAAATACTTGCAAAAGTATCTGAGTCAATTTAAATTTCAATGATATCATTTCATCTTTCAAATGAACTGAACAAATTTAACTGAAGTGTTATTAGGTAAGCATGTACATTAATCTTATTTAAATTAGTAGACTTTAATTTTATACAATTATTACATGAAAATTAACATTTATTACAAAGCAACTGATTGTTATATAGTATCCATGTAAAGCAGGTATTATTACCCTGATTTTACAGAGAAATCAGAGATTAAATAACTTACCCACATCTACAGTTACATGCATGAATCAGTCCATGTTCTTGAACACTGTACATGCTGATTCTCATATAATTTGTTTTTATAATTAGAAATATTTTAATTAGCATGTTATACAAATAAATTACAATATTCAATGACTACCTGTTGTTCTACTGCCAATTTTACCTATATCACTGTGTCAAGGCAAAAGATATGTAGACTCACCTGATCAGCAATGTCACAGCAATAAATAAAAAATTAAATCCCTAAGTGACTAGAATCTAGCCATTTATAAATCTCAAAAACTCTTTGTGTATTTCCAAAAAAATAATTTACTTGTAGGATTAGTAAGCTTCAAGAAAATAAAGAAATCCATAACACATCACCTGGCAACAAAGCTAGCCTGTGCCCATTTAGCAATATCTTGTTTTTAATGGGAAATAGAATTATCAGTATGTTCCTTGACATGTTTATTTAGTAAACTTTAGCTTCTCACATTTTCTTAGAGAAAATATTTTATTGAGTGAGTAAAAAAAACTGATTCAAAACAGTTGCTGTTGTGTCTAGAGGAAATATGGGGAGTCCAAGAAATTCTAGGGCTCCATTTGTGTTTACTAATGATCACCAAACCGGTCCTGATAATGATAACAGTTTTTCATTGATAAAAACCTTAATGAAAATGAAATACCTTTTCTGATAAATACGTTAAAATGCCAAAATGCCAGGTTATACAACTCAAAGATAGCAATCCTGGAATCTCATACTCTTCAGAAGGTTTTTTTTTGCTTTTGTTTTCCTTAAGATTTTTTTGATGTGGACCATTTTTAAAGTCTTCATTGAATTTGTTACAATATTGCTTCTGTTTTATGTTTTGGGTTTTTTTTGGCTGCGAGGCATGTGGGATCCTAGCTCCCCGACCATGGATTGAACCCGCACCCCCTGCAGTGGAAGGCTAAGTCCCAACCACTGGACCACCAGGGAAGTCCCTCTTCAGAAGTTTGAGTGATTAGCCGATACAGAATAAAAGCAATTCAGTAAACAAAATCTATAAAAACATGTGAGCCAGAGGGGGAAAAAAGCAGAAAACATATCCTTGATAATAAAAAGGGAAAGAATGTAAATTGTTAGAGTAAAGCAATTTGGCAGCATCTATGAAAAGTGAAAATATGATTCAATAATCCAATGTTTAAGTGTATCTATTAGAGAACCTCTTGCACATATACACAGGGAGGCAATTATAAAATGATTGCTGCAGTATTATTTACAACAAAACACTGGGAATAAGGTAAATTTTTATCAAAAGGGAAATTAATGTATTTAATGAATACTATGCAGCAACTAAAAGGATAAGTTACATACATAAAGACACAGATAGATACAAACAAACCTAAAAAATACAACTTTCAAGTAAAAAATGCAAGTTGCATAACAACTCCTAGGGAATAATAAAAACACAAAACAACCTTATAATTACTATATATTACTTCTGAATGTAAGATAAGAGTATAAAAATGGACTAGAAGATTCAGAAAAAAACTCACGATAGTGATTTGGGAAAGAAAGGAAAGAGAAGTAGATTAGGGCTGATGGTTAAAGAAGACAATGGTAATGTTTTAATTTTATTAAAAGAAAAATTATAAGCAAATATAGCTAAATGTCAACAGCTGTTAAGTTTTGGTAGTTGGAATATGAATGTTTATTATATTTTTCTGCATCTTTAAAATTTCTCAAAACAAAGTAAATTTCCCCACACCTCTACAGGAAAAAATCTTGACTCTGCCCCAACTTTCTAAAACTTTAGTATTACTGAGGAAATATTTGGGATGCTGTTGGAGCCAGCTTCCTGTACTTTCAGGTCTCAGAAAGCAGCAGGAGCATTCTTGAGCTGCTGGGAACCCATCTAACCCTATCTGCACCATCCAAAGGGAATCTTAGAAGCCTCTTCACCTTCTTCAAACCTAAAAATATAGGTCAGTAAAATGCAGACGTGATCAATTACCTGCCTCCAGGTAAGCAGAACAATAAAATCACAGCTATACTTAAATTTCTAACACTCCCTGAAAGGCAATTTACGTACTGGCTTGGGAGGTATCCTAAAAAGTAGCATGTCAGTCTGAAAAGTTTCAAAATTAAAGCCTGACCTCATCTTACTATACACTTCATCAAAATTCACTGAAAATCCCTTTATCCTTCAAATTTTACCTGTTTCAGCTTCTGATTCTGAGTCATCTTCCTCATCTTCTTCACTAGAGCAACTAGATTCATCTTTTTTTCCTTCTTCTTCATCATCAACCTTTTCTTGTTCCAGAGATTCAATACGGGATGCATTTTTCTCAGGCTCAATAATCAATGTCTCTTTGCTGTGAAAGGAAAAAAGCCTTGAAATAATTATAAACACAAAAGGTGAAAATACATAATGAATACATTAATTTTTCCCAGAACCACAAAATCTAATAATCATACTTGTGGCTATCATGCCAACTCATTTAAAACAATAACAAAACCTACTTTAATATTTTACTTACTTTTTAAAGGTTTTCTGTGACTGATTATTGTCCATATTGGCTGTTGATTCAATCAGTGGAGATTTCTTCTCCCGTTTTTCACTATGGAGCTTTATAAAAGTTATGCAAAGGAAAATAACAATACTATTAAAATAACATTAATGAGCAAAATACAGAATTTAAAATAATAACAAAGTAGCTTCCCAAACACTACATGAAACAAAACAGACAAAACAAAAGATTTAAGTTTTACCTAAAAAGAAAAGGGCTTGGATAAAGAATAAAAAGAACTAGACAGTTTAAAAGCTCCACAGAGGGGACTTCCCTGTCAGTCCAGTGGTTAAGACTCTGCGCATCCCCTGCAGGGGACATGGGTTCGATCCCTGGTTGGGGAACTAAGATCTGCTGTGCGGTGCAGCCAAAAAAACAACAACCACAAAGGACTAAGTTGGATTTTTTTTTTTAAGATCCCTCCAACTTTAGTTTACTGAAAAACCAGGGACCATTAACCATTTAGGATGTCTGATAATATTTTACTTAAACATCTGCTTCCTAGTTTTGTTAACTCCTTGCTTATCTAGCATATGCTATTTTAGAAATCTGAGATTTTATAGTCTCCACCCTCTAAGCAAACTTTCTTATAAAATTACAAAAAGATACTATTATAGAGAACATATACATTGTAGACGTATTCACTTTGGTAAAGGGATGCTAGAGAAATGGGGATAAGCAACACAAAAGGCTAAAAAAACACCACCACTACTCCTTTATTCTCATTCACTGTCACTTAATTTGATCGCTAGGAATAACTTAAAACCAAACAGTACAAAACATCACAAGAATACTTTTTCAGCTGTCTAAAATTCAATTCTGTTCACTAATAGAGACAATTTTTAGACAGTCATCAAACATACCAGATTTTGTTTCTTTTGCAACTCTTCTAAATATCCTAAAATGTCTTCATCTGCTACATCAAAGGGTGTCTGGCCCTATGCAGGAAACAAGAGGGTTGGTGATAATAAAAAAATCAATAAATTATAAAATGCCTTCGGTGATTCTGTATGATTATACAGAAAGAAGTTAGATAACATTTTTTATGGTAGGTATAAAACATGGTACATATGACTTGAAGGAGATGTATGAGAAATCCATGTGAGAGATAAGCAGCTGATATACCTCCCCTTACTTTTTTTGGTAACAGCTTTATTGATCTATAATTCACATACAAGTCACCCATTTTAAAGTATGCAATTCAATGGTTTTAGTATATTCACAGAGTTTTACAACCATCACCACAATCAATTTTAGAACATTTTCATCACCCCAAAAAGAAATGACATACCCATTAGCAATCCCCTCCCTACTCCCCCTCCCCCTGTCTGAGGCAACCACTAACCTACTTTCTGTTACTACAGACTTGCCTATTCCAGACATTTCATATAAATGGAATCATACAATATATGGTCCTTTGTGACTGGCTTCTTTCACTTTGCAAACTGTTTTCAAGGTTCATCCATATTGTAGCATATATCTACTTCATTCTTTCTTATTGCTGAATAATATTCCATTGCATGATATACCACCTTTTGCTAATCTCTTCACCAGATGATGGACATCTGCTTTTGCTTTCTGGTACACAATGAATAATACTGCTATGAACATTTGTGTGTAAGTTTTTGTGTGGACATCTGTTTTAATTTTCTTGGGTATATAGCTATGAGTGGAATTACTGGGTCATGTGGTAACTCCAAGTTTAACCTTTTTGAGATCTTATTTCTACTTTACTGCCATAAAAATTAATTAAATTCGTAGTAGAATAATAAAATAAGCATAGGTATTTCTAATCTACTTAAAGGTTCAGCCAGCCACAGGTATGACTTAGTTTCAAAAAGTAGTCCAGATGAACATCTGTCAATCTATTTTTATTCATAGTGGAAAAGAAAATTTCAAAGAGCTGTTGACCAAAAATAGTAAGGATTTTTCCTGCTGCCAGCTTAGTCCTTATAATAACCCTACTGGTACAAGTTTCCAGAATGCCAGAAAGTTCATTATTTAGAATATATTCTACCTTATATGTTTGCAAAATTTTCTTAATTTATGAATTTCTAAGAATATAATATCAATGGAAGTGCCCAAATCTACTCGACACGTATGGTAATACTATTACAGAAAGAGTAATACTTCTTTGTCGAACAAGGCCAAATCACCTCACAAGTAGCTGGAAAAGACTTAATAATAAAAATGAATAAATGATTCACAAAATGTTTTGTACAGTTAATAAAACTTAATAGAATTAAATAATTTATATTCTCATAGTTAGACTAAAACTATATTTAGACTAAAACTATATTTCTAGAAGTTAAAATATTTAAAGTACATTTGAAAGGCCTACCACTTTGTTGACCATCTCCATATCACACAGACTGTCCACTAAAATTCGACATGCTTCTTCTTTACCCCAATGAGCTGCAGCATGAAGAGGTGTCCAGCCATCATAATCTTTAATATTAACATCATAGCCTGCCTGTATTAAAAGTCTAAACAAATTACAGTGAATTAGATCATCATTAAAATCTAGAAATGACTGGACATAATTAACAGCTATATACCATGCAAGTTAACAAAAATTTGCAATATATTTCTTTTCATAGTTCAGAATCCCTCCTCCCCCTCAACAAATTAACTAGGATAAAAGAATTCTCAGAAAACACTGGCACAGAGGATCTTGAGTTACTGCCATAATAATGAATTCAGTTTTAATTAATTCCTAATGACTATGAGTCTTATGGTTTGGTATGACACTGATTAATTCTTGTTAATATGTTTCTAACTGAAAATTTTGCAGGTCTATAATTTTTCAAAACTATTGATCAATTTGTATATTAAACTGATTTATTGTAGGGAATGTCTTCAAGTGTCCATATGATATATCATCTCAAGCTGAACGTGTTCTAAAAATATACTGGCATCAAACAAAGTTATTTGTAGTGTCATCGTTGCCTTGCGGTTAAGGAACTGGTTTGTGAAAGCCTTCATGAACCTTTATCATCTACCACTGGAAATTTTCATAGGAAAATGACTGTTAGAAACAAAACAAAGCAAAACAAATATTCCGAGGGGTCGAGTCTACTTTTCTGCAGCAGTAGAAAGCAGATATTCTAATCATCAACAAAGCTAGAAAACAGCAATACATTTTAATACAATGAAAAGAGTTGCATAAATGTTAGTATGCCCTTATAACTGTATACTGACATCGACCTTTATTTTATTTAGAAATTAAGCTCACAGAGAGCAAAGAATGGGTCTATAAACTGCACACAGCACAGCGCCACACACAAAGGCGAACACTAAATACTTTATAACTCAAATCTGGTTAACCTTTACCTTACTTTCCAAGATGTTGACCTTGAGAAGGGCTTCTTTTTACCTACAGGAGGTGGTAGTGATAGCTAATATATAACCATTTATTTATGTTTCAAGAACTGATCCCCTATTTCCTAACAATATCTAAAGCAGATGTTTTTAATTATGGCTCCATAGCGGAACCATCTGAAAAACTTGCTATTGAAAAAAAACAAAAAACAAACAAAAAAGATTCCCCAGCTCCACCCCAGTTCCATTGAATTAATCAGTATCTTGGGAGAGGGCCCTGTCAATCTGTACTTTTAATAAGTCCTGCATATGATCTCACATTACTGCCTGTCTCCTGCCTGCAGATCAACATTTAAGAGTCATTGATGTAAAAAACACGCTAATAGATATGTCAGAAGATTTAAGTTAAAAAAATATGGCCACTAATATAAATATTATCAGATACTTTATTAATAGAGACAGAAATAATACTGGAATATAAGCTAATAAAAATATACCCCCAATAGGAAATATGAACTATAATAATGTTAAATATCCTGAGCAATACAAAATTCTAAGTACTTGACAGTCTGTGTGGAGAGAAAGGTAGACACACACCCCCCGCCCCCCAAACATAAAGCTCTCTATATGCCAGGCCATGCAAGGATACTCAAAAAAATAAGACAGTATTTATTATGCTCAAGGAACTTCTAATGGAGGACAAAAGTTAAATACAACAACAATCAACCCTCACAGACAGGTTCTATGATGAAGCTGCAATAGGGGTACAGAGCTGAAAAGCATAAAAATCAACTGAAAGGGGTTGTGTGTGTTTGCTGGGGAGCGGGTAAGTGGGGAGACAGTTACATTTGAAATGGATCTCTTCTATTTATTTTTGATTTCATATTTTCTTTCCTAAGTAAAATATTCACAAGTTTTAAAACTAAAAAAGAATAAATGGCTAGATAGCAAAGTCACTTCCCCACTGCTGACCTTTAGCCAACCAGTTTCCCTGCCCCAGAGATACCCATACTACTACTTTTGATTAGATCCTTACAGAGAGATTTTATGCATATATAAATAAATACAACTTAAATTTTTAAAACATAAACACAAATGAGGCATAGTTCTGTTCTTGGCTTGACAACTTAACACATCCTAGCGCTCTTTCCATATCTGTAAGTAGTGTTTTAATCGCTATAGAGTATTTTAGTGAAAGGATGTATCATGATCTATTCAACCATTCTCCTACTCCAACTATAAACAATGCTGCTAGCACATACCTTATTTCCTATGTGAGTGAGAATATCTGTAAAAAAAATTCCTAGGAATTTCCCTGGTGGCGCAGTGGTTAAGAATCTGCCTGCCAATGCAGGGGACATGGGTTTGAGCCCTGCCAGGAAGATCCCACATGCTGCAGAGCAACTAAGCCACAACTACTGAAGCTTGCGCTCTAGAGCCCCTGCTCTGCAACAAGAAAAGCCATGGCAATGAGAAGCCCGTGCACCGCATGGAAGAGCAGCTCCTGCTCGCTGCAACTAGAGAAAGCCCACGCGCAGCAACAAAGACCCAACGCAGCCAAAAATAAAATAAATTAATTAATTAATAAATTAAAAAATAACAATTCCTAGAGGTAGTGCTGCTAAGCCAAAGAATAACTGTTACTTTGATAAAATTTGCTCAATAGTCATTTATACTTTCACCAATAATGTAAGAGAGTGCCTTTTCCCAAATTTGCCAACAGTGTGCCAAACATTTTGATCTTTGCCAATATGATAGATGAAAAATGATAATTCACTGTAGCTTTATCTGCACTTATGAATGAAGTTGAGCATTTTTTTTTCATGGGCTTAAGAGCCTTGAACTGAGTCAAGGATAGAAAGGAATTTGCTTCCAAGTTGAAGAGATGGTGAATGAAGGTATCTAGATAGAAACAAGAGTAGGCATTAAGGCATCATGAAAGAACTTCAAGTAGATATACACAGCTGGAATCATGCATGCCTGAGGAGCAATGGTAGCAGCTTAGCTTGAAAGAGGAACCAATGGCCAGATGACTAATGGTCTTATGTGCTAAGCTGAGGAGTTTAAAATTCATCCCAATTCCTGCTGAGAATCTTAATGAAGGATTTTAAGAGCCTGGACAACTGAATTACAAAGACCACTTGGAAGCAGTCTAGAAATCTATTTTACAGTGCAATCCAGTACTCATATATATGTTTATAGAAACAAGAATTTTAAGAAACAAAATACCTTTACCATATGCGATACTCTTTGATATTTTCCATTTTTTCTTTTTAAATGCTGTTCACAGCTCACTAAGTTCATTTCATGACCCGCTCTAATGGGGTTTGAAAGTCTGAAAAGTTTTGGATTAGAGAGAAACAGATGGGACAAGGAAACTAATTACAACTTAACTGTAGGGGCTTCCCTGGTGGCGCAGTGGTTAAGAATCCACCTGCCAATGCAGGGGACACGGGTTTGAGCCTTGGTCTAGGAAGACCCCACATGCTGCAGAGCAACTAAGCCCGTGCGTCACAACTACTGAGCCTGTGCTCTAGAGCCTGCGTGCCACAACTACTGAAGCCCACATGCCTAGAGCCAGTGCTCCGCAACAAGAGAAGCCACTGCAGTGAGAAGCCCGCACACTGCAACGAAGAGTAGCCCCCGCTCACCGCAACTAGAGAAAGCCCGCGTGCAGCAACAAAGACCCAACACAGCCAAAAGTAAATAAATAAAATAAATAAATTTTTAAAAAAGTTAACTGTACTATTCTAGGAGAAGGCTTAAATTACTGAAGTGAGTAGTGATTGAAATAGGAGGAAACCTGGAATAACTGACCCACTTAAACTTCTTCACTGTTTTTACTGAGGAGAGGGAATAAGGAGAAGGGATTGATATAAGAAACCAAAGTGGAACAAAAGCAACATAGAGGGTGCAGCAGATTTTGCTGAGGGCCAGTCTTATTAGCCTTCACATAGATATAACAAAAGTTATGCACTGAATTGTTTTTTCCATATAGTTGCCAACACCTTTGCACTGCATAAGTAAAAACCAAAACACAAATTTATTGTGACATAAAGGAGCTTTGTCCCAAAGATATTTGTTGATCAGTATATAACCCTATATCGTCTAAGTTGCTTATGGTTTAATATTTAATATTATGCTAACAGCACTCTGAATTCCAGTGTTCATGTAGTGAAAAATCTAAAAAAAAAATCAGATAAATTACACATAAATAAACAATCAGTAGGAATCAAGCTCTTAGAATTTGATAATATGTTTATATACAACATTGTTCTTAGTCTCTGTATCCAGACCTAACCTATCTGGGAATCTCAAAGTGACTCTAATAATTTACTAGGCCAGAAGGTAACATATAATGGTTGTCTGACACTTAAATTTCACTTATTGGAAAACTGCAATGGAAGAACAGTAGAATACTCAAAATTTGAGAGTGAAAGAAAGAACTTTAGAAATAAAGCAATAATATTCAAGGTAGTTTTCTCTTTCTCCCTGTAAACAGACATTAAATAACTTACATAAGCTGTTTCAAAATAATGTTAGCAAGTATCTTAAAAAAAGGAAAAGTGAAATAAAGAAAACAAATCAAAGCAGAAAAACAACTGTGAGAAGCAATACTTACTTTAAAACTTCTGTATAGCCTTTAGCGGCTGCAACATGAAGTGCTGTACCTCCAGATTTTGCATGCCGGACATCATTTATATGGCCACTATTTAGCCACTGTCTTGCATCTCTAAGCATTATTCGTTCTTCTTCCTTTCGAGCTGCTTCTATATCAACCCCTGATAAAATAAAATAATTTTTTTCATTTTTTTCTCTATAGTAAATGTTTTTGTTTGGAAATAAAATTATCCAAAACATTCCAAGTTTAATTGAAAATTGAAAGTGAAATTATATTTTTGAAAAATGGGCTGCTTAGAACAAGCTGGTTAAATAAAGAAATGTAGGAATACTGTAGATATTTTATTAGCATTCTCTATTGACTATTTAATTTTTGCCCTACAGTATTATTTTGGCTTTCTTTTTACCTTTTCTGCTTATTCCTTTTGTTTTTGAAGATTTGAATATTCCCCAAGGTATTCCCCATCCTTTGGTCTAAAAAAAAAGTTTGTTGTTTTAAACAATCATATGTATTTAAGTCTCAAATTTTTATCCACTGCTTTGACCAGTTCTCTGAACTCTAGCCTAGTAGGTACAAATGTTTATTGAACACTTGAACTTGGAGGTCCTGTCCTCATCTAAAATTGAACAGACCTTAAATCAGATTATTTTTCTACCAACACCCCTTTCCTTTTCCAACATAGTACATTGTTCATACCATCAGTATCAGTTTTATAATTTTAGTAAGTTATATAGATGTTTATTCATTTAAAAGCATTAAGCGCTATGCTAGGTTAAGGTGATAAGAGTGGGGAGAATTCAAAAAGGAACAGGACCTTCAAAGCGCTCAACATCCTGAGAAAAAAATTAAAATAGAAATGATAATCCTGAAATTCCTCAGTGATCTCATGTTATCTTATGGCTTCAAATGCTGGTTATTTAATAAACAGCACATACCACGATGCATTTATACTCCAGAAGACAATGAGCTTATTAAAAAAGGTAAATATACTGCTTTTTTATCTTGTATTCCCACCATATGGATGGATACCTGATACAAAGTAAAAGGGATCAGTAAATGTTTACTGAATGAATGAATACATAAATACATGAGTAAAAAATAATTGCACACACACACAACTTCTCAGCTAAGATCTCTTTTATAATTCATATCCATGTATCCAATTGGCTGGTTGGAATTTTTCATTCACTCATTCATTCAATCAATCAGTCAATATGTACTGAGTCTCTACTATATGTCAGGTACTTTATTAGGTGCTAGGGGTTTAGAAGTGAACCTATTACATGGCAGATGATACATCTGTGAAGGAAAAAAAAGCAGAGTAAAGGTATAGAGGGTAATGAGAAAGAGTTATTTTATATAGGTTGGTAAAGAACAGTCTCTTTGATAAGGTGACATTACAGCAAGAAATAAAGTGACAGTCATACCATAATCTTAGAGAATATTCCAGACAGAGGGAAGTACTACAGATCTTCCTTGACTTACAATGGGGTTACATTCTGATAAATCCATCAAAAGTTGAAAATATCCTAAGTCAAAACTGCATATGATATACCTATCCTGTCATAGCTTAGTGTAGCCTACCTTAGACACGCTCAGAATACTTACATTAGCCCACAGTTGGGAAAAATCATCTAACACAAAGCCTGTTTTATAAATAAATTATTAAGTGCTGAATATCTCATGTAATTTACTGAACACTGTACTGAAAGTGAAAAACAGAATGGTCATATAGGTATAGAATGGTTGTTTAAGTGTATCAGTTTGGTTGTTTACCCCCATGATCATGTGGCTGACCAGAAGTTGCAGCTTGCTGCTGTTGACCAGCGTCACTAGGGAATATGTGCTGCATATCACTAGCCCGGGAAAAGGTCGAAACTCAAAATCTGAAGTATGGTTTCTACTGAATGTGTATTGCTTTCACACCATCATAAAGTTGAAAAATCGTTAAACTGAACCACGATAAGTCAGGGATTGTCTGTAGTAAGCACTGAGGTAGAAGCCTGCTTGGAATGTTCTTCTGATTAGGAAAAGGCAGGGTGTCTATAGAGTAGTGAGGACAATGAGCAGGGGGCAGGGTGACAACATCCGACTCAATTTAAGAGGATCACTTAAGCTGAAAAGTTAAGAGTAAAAACTGAGGTATAGACTGGGAGGCTACAACAATAATTCAGGTAAGAGATGATGGTAACTTGAACCAGGGTGGTAGCAGTGAAGGTAGTAAAGAGGTTAGATTCTGCATTCTTCAAGGCAAACCAACAGAATTTGCTGTTAGTTTGGATGTAGGAGAAAAAGAGAAGTCAAGGATGAATCAAAGGTTTTTAGCCTGAGCAACTAGAAAAATTAAATTTTCAATTTCGGAAATGTGAAGTTTGAAATGCACTAACAGACATCTAATTGGAGTTAGCTGGATACCTGAGTCTGGAGAACAGAGAAGAGGTCAAAACTAGGGATGTAATATAATACATAATAAAATAATGTAACACAGTCACCTCAAACTCAATGCTAAAATCTTATCTCAATTTTCCCTAGCCAATCTGCTTGCTGTCTGTCTTATATTTCCTATATTAGGATCCAATACTTATCCAGAAACCTGGAAGTCATCCTTAATCCCTCCCTTTACCTTATCCCCAGCCTCCATCCAATTAGTCAGCAGATTCTGAGTTGCCATTCCTAATATGTCTTCTTTTTTTTTTCCTAAAATGTCTTCTTAATGGCCCCTAATCACTATTTTAGTTCATCTTATGTCTCACACTTTGATGACTACAGCTGGCCCTTAATTCATTCTCCTCAGTTCCTTCTGAGTCATTCCCCACATCATCGCCAGACTGGTTTTTCTGTATCAAAATACAATCATCTCTCTTTTCTATAAAAAAATCTGTCAATGATTGCTAACCTCCTACAAGACAAAGCTCAAGCTCTTTAGTGTAGCAGACAGAGCCTGTTATGATTTGGTCTCAATGCATTTTTAATCTCTAGTCTTTCTCCTCTATCATCACCCAGTGTTCTAACCATATAGATCTTCACGTAGATCAAGTACATCATGTGCCTGTGCTGTTGTGCAAGCTAGTATCCTCTATCTGGAATGTATCCTTACCTTGCTTGCTTAGTAAATTACCATTTATTCAAGACACAACTAAACTGTTCAATTGAAGCTCAATCTCAAAAAAGTAGGCCATGACTGAAAAACATTTTTAAAATCCCGAGATTACAGAAGTGCAGGTAAAGTCATCTTCAAACTAGAGATCCCATTTTTTTCCCCAAATGTTTGCTCTTGGTGCTAGAACCAACTATCCTCTTGAATTTTTCTTTTTTTTTCCTAAATATTTACTTATTTATTTATTTGGCTGTGCCATGTCTTAGCTGTGGCATGCGGGCTCAGTAGTTGCGGCGCACGGGCTCAGTAGTTGTGGTGCACGGGCTCTAGAGTGTGTGGGCTTAGTAGTTGCGGCATGCAGGCTTAGTTGCCCCATGGCACGTGGAATCTTGGTCCCGTGACCAGAGATTGAACCCACGTCCCCTGTGTTGGAAGGCGGATTCTTAACCACTGGACCACCAGGGAAGTCCCTCATTACTACATTTGAAAGAAACTTGCAATAAGGTTTTCCAAATAGACTTTATAAAAACAATTATATACACTATATATGTAACGGACAAAACTTATTATAATCTTTAATTACAAAGTATCACCATTTCTATAATAATGCAATTTTATACATATATAAATTTCCTCTCAAAAGATAATCAGCCCATCTTATTTAAAATGCCTTCTAATGTTATTCATAAAAGAAATTATAAAGCTGTAATTGTTAATACATTAAGAATAATCTTTCTACTAAATGACTTTTCTCAGACTGATTTATTTTCTTATGCTTAATTTTTTTTACTATCTTTTAATACATGAACATCTTTATTATCATTATCCCTTTTCTCTTTATCATCTTAAAGAGTCTGACTTCTATTGTCTTTTATTATTCTAAATTTCCTCTGGACTTGAAATAAAAAAACAGCTACTTCTTACTTCTGGATTTATCTAATTTCATGCTATCTTCACCTAATTACAAAGCAGTTACCCTCTGTTGCCACCAAATTGTGCCTTTATATGAATTATATATAAATACAACTCAAGTTTAAAATTAAAGTACATGTGAAGAGAAATTTCTTATGCTTAAGAAAATCCAGTTAGAAAAAAAAAAACACTCTTGTTCTTAAAATCTTTTCAAAAATACCACTGAGTAGAGCAATAGACAATTAATTTTTGTTTAAACCCCACTGGACTATGTATTACAATACTTGTTTTCTAATTCCAGTGCTTTAACTAGGCTAGCAACCTTGAGAAAGCCATAACTTCTTTGAATATTAGTATAATGGGTTAAGAACACAGATCTGAACCTAGACTGCTGGGTTTCAATCCCTGATTTGCCAATTACTAGCTCTATTATCTTGGGCAAGACACAATCTACACTAATATTCAGTTCTTTTATTTGTAAGATAGGAGTAATGAAAGTATATACCTATCCACAATGTTGCGAGGATTAAATTATTATTATATGTGAAGTGTTTAGATCAGGAATAAGCACTAAGGTGTTAATTATCATGATCAGTTCTAGAAGTCTATGATTCTGCTTCTCTTTTACTGCATCGTGGTCTAATAGGAAGAAGATCTTATAATGAATTTAACTGGTCCTTAATCCACCTATAATTGCAAGGTTTTTAAGCAACGAAAACAATGTATATTGAACTAAATTGGGTGTGATATAATAAAGTGATAAGACTATTTAACATCTGTCACTGCTATTAAAAAAAACAGTAAATGTTAGCTTGAAATGTAGCCAATTCTCATAGGTAAGAAAAAATAAAATCAAATTGGAATTTTGTTAGCTAAGAAATGTAAAAATTGACTTGTGTCCCACACTAAATAAAGAAAATTGCATTAAAACATAAACCAGAAATACTTTCATCTACTATTCAATCATTACTACTTTCAAAGGCAATCTACTCAAGCATCACTAGTTGTTAATCAAATATATTAGAATAAGAAATAAGAGCCAAAAGAGTGATTAAAGAATTTTAAAATATTAAATAATAACTTTCATACCAGGATAAATAATTTGAGAAATCTTGTCATTACTAGAGATATATTTAGGGTGCTCTTTTTATAAATGTTAAACTCTATTAGAGATGCCTCTATCTTTTGTTTCTTCGGAATAAAGTTATGCTATATAAATTCATGTATTCCCATTATATGAATAAAATGAATATCATGAAATATTTTCTAGGAGATATTCCTAATAAAATGCAGTATGGTACAGTGATGAAGAGTGTGAGCTCAAGGTATCTGTTACACTGTTTGGGACTGAACTACATACAGCACGACTTCCTACATGTATGACCTTGGGCAAATCACTGAGCCTCAGCTTCTCATCTGTAAAATGGGGTGACAGTAGTATTAACTTCTTAGAATTGCTGTGAGGATGAAATGAAATAATGCATGTAAAGCCTTTTGCTCAATGCCTGGCAAATGATCGGTATTTAATAAGAGTTAGCTATTATTTTTAGTATCAGCTCTTTACTTTTCAGTTTCAGGGTCATACTATACACTATTTTCCAGAATTTCCCCTCACCTATTATTTTCCCAGATTTACATTTTCCATCCTGACATTTCCTAAACTCCAACAGTGCACTGACCACCGTCATCTAGATGTGCTTTAGCAACCAAACTCAATATATCCCAAAACAAACTCATACACTCTCTAAATCCGTTCCTGCTTTGTCCCACATTTTCCCCGTGTGAATTTATCCAATCATCACTTCTTAAACTGGAAACTTCAGGAGGCAAATTAGCTGGCCTCAATTCTTCCTTCATCTCCACATTCAATTCTCCACCAAGCTGTTTTAATTTTACCTTAATATTTTCTGAAAACAGTCCTGGCTCTTTGCTCTTTTCCATCTTAAGTGTAACCATTTTGGCCCTTTTCATCTTTCACCTGGATTAAGTGAAGAATCTTCTTCAAGGAAGGCATGCCACCATGTATCCCTCACTCTAATGCATCCTCCAGATTACCATCAGCTGCTTTATTACTAAAAACCAAATCCAATCAGGTTAATTTCCTGCTTGGGGATCTTTGTTGCATCTGTCTAATGCCTACAAAAGAGATGTCCACCATCTGGCTCCAGCCTAATCTTTTCAAGCCTCAACCTCATACTAATTCCATCCTGACTTTTTTACTCCATTCCAGTTCTAATGAATTCTCCACGTATGCTATGTCTCCAATTCCTTTTCTTTGCACGTGTTGATACCCCTGTCTCACATGCCTTTTTTGTCCACTACCCCCCTTCTTTGCCAAGTAAACTCCCTCTCAAATGTCATCACTCTCAAACCCTTCCTGACTACTGCAAACAGTTAGTCATAGGCTTTTCTGTTCTCCCACATCATTCTGTTCCTACCTATATTTTAGCACATAGCACACTGCATTGTGGGGCTCTGTTTATATATTTGTCACTTCTATACACTGTGAAATCCTTAAGAACAAAGTGTGTCTCTTAAAAAAAATACCCAGCACTCAGAACATATGCTGACACCTTAATCAAAACTGAATGAATCATTACAACTAAAATCAGCCTTGCTAACAGTTTCCTTTATATAGAAGGAAACTAAAGACAGGAAGTTTTCAGTACATATCCATGCCTTTCCCAGTTCATAATAATTGCTAACTACTATTAAACAATATTGTTGATATCTATCTGGGCACTCACCAGGGCAAGCTGGACAGATAAGGGACTCTTCATCCAGGTTGTGATGCTTTATACCCATTCTTCCAGCTTCTTCAAGTCTTGAAGATCCCATTACTCCAAAATTGCTTGCTTAGGACACAGCTGTTAAAAGCTCTTCTGTGTATTTATCCAAGCTCCAATTATGACTACTTTCCTAATGTGTGTCTTGTTTCTCCTGAGCTCCAGGTACCTTCAGCCACTTGTTACAATGCCTCAACTCTATTTAGGCATTTAAATATTTCTTCAGTTTTAGTGCCTAAGATTTTTTTTTTTTATTTTAACAACCAGGTAGTCATTATGAATTTTCCTAATCCCAAGGAATAAAAATCTCTTTTCAAGGAACTGACTTAGCTTCTATTTCTCTGCTTTTATTTCCTGATGAACCACATTTCAGCAGGAGTCAACCTTCTAAACCAATATCCCATACCTTAGGAAAACACAGTTCTCTTCTGATAATACCCATTTAATCACTGCCTAGACATAACTTAATATAGTGGAAATCACAGTAATTTATATATATATATATATATTAGTTTTTTTAAGTTGTAAAATATGCATGACAAAATTTACTATCTTAATAACCATTTTAAGTAGACAGTTCAGTAGTGTTAAGTACATTTACATTGTTGCTCAATCAATGTCTAGAACTCTTTTCATTTTGCAAAACTGAAATGCTATGCTAATTAAACAACAAATCCCCATTCCCACTTCCTCCTAGCTCCTGACAACCATCATTCCACTTTCTCTATGATTTTGAGTACTTGAGGTACCTCATGTTAAGTGGAATCATACAGTATTTGCCTTTTTGTGGCTGGCTTATTTCACATAGCATAATGTTCTCAAGGTTCATCCAGGCTGTAGCATATGTCAGAATTTCCTTCTTAATGCTGAGCAGCATTTTCTGTAAGTATATACTACATTTTGTTTATTCATTCATCCATTGATGAACACTTGGTTTTCTTCCATCTTTTAGTATTGTGAATAATGCTATAAACATGGATGTACAAAAATCTCTTTGAAACCTTCCTTTTAATTCTTTGGTTATATGTCGAGAAGAGGAATTGCTGTATTATACAGCTTTATATTTATTGAGATATAATTCACATATTATTTAAAGTATACAATTCAGTGTTTTTAGTAAATTTGCAGAGCTGTGCAACCATTATCACAGTTTTAGAACACTCATCACTCCTGAAAGAAATTCTACCCATAAGCAATCATTCCTCATCTATAAATTGACATCTCCCAAATTTATATCTCCAGCTTGTACCTCTCTCTATTAACATATTCAACTGCTTGGATATCTAATAGGCAAAACAAACTTAACATGTCTGAAAAATGAACCCCTGAACTCTCCCTACAAAACTTACTTTTCCCACAACATTCACACCCCTCATAAAAACTTCACCCATCTAGTGGCTCAAACCAAAAATCTTAGAATCTTCCCTGCCTTCTTCTTACACACTGTAGTTTTAATCACTCAATAGTCTTCTTGGCCAAACCTTCAAAATATATCTAAAATCCAATCTTTTCTCATCACTTTGTCTACTACCACCCTACTCCTGCCCTCGCCATTCTCCTACTGCTGCCCTTACCTTCCTACAATCTATTCTCAACACGATAGCCCCAGAGATCCTTTCTAAAGCAAGTCAGATCATGTCACTCCTCTATCTCACTCCCTCCACTAGCTCACTATTTCACTCAGATTAAAAGCTAAAATCCTTCCAATGGCCCACAAGGCTCTATGTGATATGGTCCACTGCTACTTCTGTGACCTCATCTCCTTCCAGCCTCTTCCTTGTTCTGCCTGCTTCAGTCATATTGGTCACACTCGCTGCTTCTCTGAAAACACCAGGCACCCTCCCATCCTTGAATTCATTGGTTCCTCTGTATGCAATGTTCTTTCCCCAGACTTACATGATTCATTCCATCACCCCAGTAAGACCTTAGCTTAAATACCACCTTATCAGTGACAACTTCTTGACCACTCTTTAAATTTGCAATGTGTCTCATTCACCCCGTACACTTCCTTATCCCCTTTGCCTGTTTTACTTCTCTCCAAAGCTTTTACTGACAGATAATTTCACACCTTACCCTACCACCCATGATACTTCTTTCAACTTTAAAAATATTAAAAAGACGTAGAGTTAAGAATCATATATTTTTTCAAGTAGAACCTTACTTCACATATTGTTACGTCAACTGATTTTTTTTCCACTCAAATTACGATTGCCCTTCAATGTCAACAATCATTTATTGAAAAAGTCAAGTATCATATTCTTTACAATACAGTTTTAAACATATTTTCCATCTAGGTTGGTTACATTACCTTGCCGATTAACTTCATTTTGAAGTAGCTCTTCCATTGCCTCCTCCTCAGCAATATCTAAAGGTGTGTCTCCTTCACTGTTGACAGCTCCTACATGTGCTCCCTGACCAATCAAAAACCTGTAAAATTAAAGGGAAGAGAGTTAAGCAATGATGGTATCATCAAAATAAGACTGAATGCATAGCTAATGAGGCAAGCTCCTATGCAAGAGCACCAATAAAAACCAAGGATAGCATAGGTATTATTTAAGTTTTAAGAAACTACCATGAAGCATGTTTTCTTTCCTTTTCAAAATTTTACGTTTCCTAAAATTTTTCTATAATGTACACCAATTAACTAATACAAAAATGTTATTGTAAAATAATTACAAAGTCTTTCATAGGATTATTTCAGACTGTCTCCATTAAGATTTTTCATTATTTCCATATTGACTAGTTTCCTAACTGAACTTCATGCTCCCAGTCTCATGCCATAAGCAATAGTTCTTAACCTTGGGCTCATGGGCATAATTCAGAAGGTCATTCAGCTGATACAGATATATTAAAATACTGTGTATGTTCATCACTATTTTGAAATTAAGGTAATTATTAGACCAACTACTAAGTCTTCTTATTTAATGTGTTACTAAAGAAGCACATACATACTTTGTACTCAGTATTTTATTTTATGCATCCGAAACACAATACTAAGAACATATTCACAGGCTTCATCAAACCTGCCAAAGGGATCCAGATACAAAATGGTTGTGAATCTCTTTCACTATGCTAACTGCACATCTCCCAGAATCATCTATTTAACACAACCGGAGTCAATTTCCAACTTAAAATTCTTTGAATGGTTGTCCATGCTAGGAGAAAACATACCTACATGGCCCTTACTAATCTGGTTTTGTCTTCTTTTCAGCCTCATTCCTCTTCCTTCTTGTATCACACTTTAGACTCCAAAAATATGGAACTGTTTGTAGTTCCAGATTAAGCCATGTTCTTTTGGCATCCCTGATTTTACTTTTCTATATATAAAGAATGGCTCCCTTTTTTCCGATGTTCCTAATCAATCTAACTTTTATTTGTAAATTTTTTTTTTTTTACAGGCTACATGACAATATTCGCATTATCAAAACAGTGAAGGAAAAAAAGCCCTCAGAGTTTTAAAAACAGAAGAAAAAAAGAAAAAACTCCCTTACATCTCTCCTTCTGTCATCATGTTCCCTCCCCAGAGATAAACACTATCAACAGCATGGCAAATATCTTTCTGGTACCTTTGCTATGAATTTATATGTGTGTCTATAAAGAAATATATACAGTCACTTTTGAGGTTCTTTTTGTAAAACAAAAATTAATGGGATTACTTTAGGGGGCTTCCCTGGTGGCGCAGTGGTTGAGAATCTGCCTGCCAATGCAGGGGACACGGGTTCGAGCCCTGGTCTGGGAAGATCCCACGTGCCGCAGAGCAACTGGGCCCGTGAGCCACAATTACTGAGCCTGCGCGTCTGGAGCCTGTGCTCCGCAACAAGAGAGGCCGCGATAGTGAGAGGCCTGCGCACAGCGATGAAGAGTGGTCCCCACTTGCCGCAACTAGAGAAAGCCCTCGTACAGAAATGAAGACCCAACACAGCTAAAAATAAATAAATAAATAAATAGATAAATTTATTAAAAAAAAAAAATTTAATGGGATTACTTTAAATGTACTGGAGTGCAACACTTGCCTTCTAATAGCTGAAAAATATTCCACAATATGGCTGGATCATACTTTTATTTAATGCCATCCTCCTAATGGATGTGTTCTTAAATGGACATTTGACATTATCAATCTTTAAAATTTTTCTCAACGTGATGAGAATAAAGCATCTTATCATTGTTTTCTTTCCTGATTACACACGAGTTTGAAAAAAAATCTGGATATGTTCACTAGCATTTGTATTTTCTCCTTTTGTGAACTTCTTATTTACTTCTTTTGCTTATATTTTTAATGTGTGCCTTAACTCAACAGATACTTATGGGGTGTTGTTATAGATTGAATGGTTTTGTGTTCCTCCAAAATTCATGTTGAAACCCCAAACCACCAATATGATGCTATTACGAGGTAGGGCTTTGGGGAGGTAATTAGGTATAGATGAGGTCATGAGGTTGGAGAACCCATGATGGGATTAATGTTTTTAAAGAGGAAGAGAGTAGAGCTCACTGTCTCTCTGCATGGAGGGCACAGCAAGATGGCAGCCATCTGCAAGTCAGGAAAAGAGCCCTCACCAGACACAGAATTGGCCAGCACCTTGATCTTGAACTGTCTAATCTCCAGAACTGTGAGAAACAAATGTCTGTTGTTTAAGCATCCCAGTTTATGGCATTTTCTTACAGCAGTCAAAGCTGACTAAGACAGGTGTTTACTATGTATCTACCACTATGTTACATGTCAGGCATATAATAGTAAGCAAAAACAAATGCAGATCTTCCCCTCAAAGATCTTATAATCTAGAAAGAGAGCTAGATTAATTACCTAAATACATGTAAAACTTCGATGTCTTATAACAGTGAGTTATGTCTACAAGTGAATAATAGAACAATTTGATTTAGTAAGGTCAGGAAAGGATTCTCTGAACAATATATAGGTACTAGCAAACATAATGGAAGGAGAGTATGTTCCAGAAAAGAGAACAAAAGGCACCAAAAACCTGTGACAGGAAGTGTGTATGGCTAGACGAGGGTTTGGTTCATTCTCCTGAGAGTAAATGAAAGAATCAATCTCTATATAATATGTCAGGTACACCCCAAAGTCAGTGAATGTTTATTTTGTTAAGATCTGTAAATGATCAAGTATGTGTTTCAAAAAGATCACTTTGTGAGGTATGGAAAATAAATGAGAATGGAGAAAGAATGAAAGTAGGCAGACCAGCTAATGAGCTACTGTAGCAGTAGACAAAAATTATGTTGGAAGCTTGAATTTGATGGAGGAAATGGATAAATTCCAGAGATATCTAGGAGATACTAGAGATCAGCTGGATATGAGAAGCGAGGGCGAGGAAGGTGTCTATGATACACTGAAGTTCTTGACTTGTCTGTGATAGATCGACGGTGGTACTAATAAATGATACACAAAAAAATAAGTTATTCCCTCCTGACAAATAGATGTGTTGCACATATTTTTTCCATATTGTCACCACATTAAAAAAAAAAACAAACCTTTTCTTACAGCATTTTGTATTTGAGTGAAATTTAAAGGTTGTATGAAGTCAGGTCTGTCAATCTTTTGCTTTAAGAAGGACTTTACCAACTAGCTATTGATATCTGTGTGCAGATGTCACTTTTACAAGACACACACACATAGAAAGAGAAAGATAGAAAAAGGAAAGAATATACACTATAAAGTTAACAGAGGTAGCATTAGGAGGGATTTACTTTTTTACTTTTTTAATTTTATTTTTTAGCCGCACTGCGCGGCATGTAGGATCTCAGTTCCCGGACCAGGGGTCAAAACTGCGCCCCCTGCAGTGGAATTGTGAAGTCTTAAGCACTGGACCACCAGGGAAGTCCCACATTAGGAGGGATTTGTATTAGTTGGGGTTTTCGTAGCGGGGGAAGGGGGGGATTTTTTTTGTTATCCTAGTTTTCTGCAGCAAGTTTATTTTGTGTATGTATATTAGACCACAAAATGGCTACCATGCCATTTTGTAGCCTGGTATTTTTAATAATTAATAATATGTTATAAACATTTCTCCTTGTGCAAAACAATGTTTCCTTTTTATAATCTTCATGGGGACTTCTACAAACAGAAGTCATATTTGAACTGAAGAAACTTTTTCTGTTTCACAGTTTTAAAAAATGTAATATAAAACTAATGAATATTTATATACTACAAATAAATAAATAAATGAATCTGGAGCAAAAAAATAAGATATTAGTGGAGTAGAACCTGTGCTATGCTCCAGGGGAATATGTACGTATTCTGCTAGGCAAAATCTCAAACAATTAGAGAAATTTACATAAAACCACGTATATTTTGTTTAGGTATTAGAAATCATTCACAGGATGTAAAGACAGAATAAAAGGAAGACCTCAGAGTGGCTGCAGTGCTAGCAGAGGGAAGCAGAGTCTCAAGGAAATAACAGGTCAAAGCCAAAAAGAGACAATCCAAAATTTATATAAACAGGAAGGATGTTAAGAGAAACTAACAAGAGTAAAGTTCTGAAAACTGCTGGCAGGAAGTAGGGCCTGGAGCAATCCTTGAGCCAAAAGTTTAGGTATAAAATATGTATGCATACAATTCACAAACCTCTCCATGACTCAAGAACTACTATTTGCAAATGTAAATTAAATAAATAAAACCCCATGGCATTAATTCTTATTTACCACGAATAATCTCAAAAAGCCATTCAAAGATTGGTTGGGTGAAAAAAAAAGCATAAACATTTAAATTCTGCAGACTTTGGGTTTGGTTCCCACCTCTGTTTCTTGACAGCTGTGTGATATTCATTAACTTAAAACATTTGAAACCTAGCTTATAGGTAACTTACAGGGCTGTGTTATGTTTAAATGAGTTAATGTCTAAAAATAAAATTAAAATTCTATCTGTTATCACATCATGCAAAATCATCACACTTAGAAAGCAATGTTTAAGATAATGTGAAACAAAATACAGGCTATCTGGAATACCAGAAATTCACTTTGTGGGACCCTTGGAGATACTGAAAACAGATGGTCAGATTTCCTTCAGAACAAAAAGGGCTGGGGTATTAAAAGCAGCTCATGGGACTGCTGATTAGGAAAAATACACTATATTTATTGTAAGATTTCTTGGGGGGGAAAAAAAAAAAACTATGAAGATTTCACACAGGAGTCCCAAACTGAAAGTCAGAATATTAGGCTATTTCTCAGATGGGTAACTTTTTTGAATGCTTCAGAGTTAAAAAAAAAAAAAAAAAAAAAAAAAAAGGGCAGGCTTTTATTTGCTTAACAATGGTTAATGATGTCCTTAAGCAATACAAAAGAGGCCAACATAGGAGATGCCACTTATTGAATGATGAAAATCATTATAAATTACTGAAGTGAAAAATGGTAAACTGCTAGGTTTACTGAGATTTATAATAACCTACAGCTTTGAGTCAATAAATAATTTTGGATAATTAATAAACCTCAAATTCAAGACATGATCCAAATGGATTTCTACAAAATTATTTGCATACGTGTGAATTTAAAAATCTAATAAAAGGTGTAAAACTTGTTAACCAAGTTATCAGTTGCAACTTGGATGTGGTATATTAGATGGATAGGATTCTATCTGGGTTAGAATGATTCAATGTTAACTGAATTCGGCAGACAAATTTGACAGTCTCATAATTATCTTGGATTCTGAGTTTTGTCAAAAGCCAAACCACAGAAGAGATTGAGAAGGAGAAATAGTTCATTTTAAAAATTTGATGTTTTAATTAAAGCCCTTGTCTTTAACTTAGAAGCTAATGAGAACATAGTAATCAAAGAGACAAAGAGAAAGAAATTTCATCAGCAAGAGCTGAGTATACTTAGTGTTCAAACAATGTACATTGTTTTATTTACTGCAGAAAAACTAGTATCAAGAAGTTGTTTTAACCAACACATGGATTTTTCATGTATTCAATACATGAATTTTTAAAATTCAAAACGTCAGTGCAGCCTTAAAAAAGAAGTTCTGTCATACAGATGAATCTCAAGGCCATTATGGTAAGCAAAATAAGCCAGTCACAAAAGGCCAAATGCTATATGAGTCCACTCATATGAAGCGTCTAAAGTTGTCAAAATCATAAAAACAGCAAATAGAAAGGTGGTTACCAAGGGCTAGGGGAGTGGGGAGGGGAAATTAGTGTTTACCAGGTAGTTTTAGTATTGCAAGATGAAAAATCCTAGAGATCTGCTGCAAAACAATGTGAATATGCTTAACACTATTAAACCGTACACTTCAAAATGGCCAAGATGATATATTTAATATTATGTTTTTACCACAAAGAAAAAAAAACCCACAAAGTCAGAAAACCACTGAAATAGTTGTTTCTTGAAAATTCAAATGAATTACTCAAAGCCATCCAATGAGACAGAAATTATGAAAACTAAGCTACCTGAACTTTTCAAAGACGGGTAAGAGAACATTGTACTATTAGCTTCAAAAATAAATGCAGACTTCCTTGGTGGCGCAGTGGTTAAGAATCTGCCTGCCAATGCAGGGGACACAGGTTCGATCCCTGGTCCAGGAATATCCCACATGCCGCAGCGCAACTAAGCCCGTGTGCCACAACTACTGAGCCTGCGTGCCATAACTACTGAAGCCCACACGCCTAGAGCCCGTGCTCCACAACAAGAGAAGCCACCGCAACGAGAAGCTTGTGTACCGCAACAAAGAGTAGCCCCGCTCGCCACAACTAGAGAAAGCCCACGTGCAGCAGCAAAGACCCAACACAGCCAAAAATAAATAAATAAAATATATTTTAGAATAAATAAGTAAATAAATGCTACTTTCTTTTGGAAGCCTCTGAGCAACATAAAATCAGTGTAAATAACCTTATGCATCTTCAGTGGGAATGCACTTTCCTATTTCATATTTGAAGTTCTATATCACAATAAAAAACAGCTGAAAGTAACTATTACAGTAAGAATCCAAACAAAAGTTCTGACCTGGAACTTTTGAAAGTTTTCTTTAAAATAACAGTTTTTTCCTTCAGCACCTGACAAATGTTGTGCCACTTCCTTCTGGTCTCCATGTTTCTGATAAGAAGTCTGCTTTAATGCAATGCCCCCTGCCCCAATGTTATAGTAGCTCCTTTCTCATTGCTTTCAAGATTTTTACTTTGTCTTTTGTTTTCAGAACTGCTTTGGTTTATCCTGTTTGGAATGTGCTAAACTTCTTGAATCTGTAGGTTTATATCTTTTGCCAAGTTTGAGTAAGTTTTTTTTTTTTTAAATTTATTTATTTATTTTTGGCTGTGTTGGGTCTTCATGTCTGTGCAAGGGCTTTCTCTAGTTGCTGCAAGCGGGGGCCATTCTTCATCGCGGTGCGCGGGCCTCTCACTATCACGGCCTCTCTTGTTGCGGAGCATAGGCTCCAGATGCGCAGGCTCAGTAATTGTGGCTCACGGGCCCAGCTGCTCTGCGGCATGTGGGATCTTCCCAGACCAGGCCTCGAACCCGTGTCCCCTGCATCGGCAGGCAGATTCTCAACCACTGCGCCACCAGGGAAGCCCCTGAGTAAGTTTTTAGCCATCATTTATTATTTCTTTAAATACTTTTCCAGCCATGCCCTCTTTCGCTTCTTCTGGGACTCCAATGGCATAAATGTTAGCTCTCTGGTATACTCCCACAGGCCCCTGAGGCTCTGTTCATTTTATTTTAGTCTATTTTCTCTCTGTTGCCCAGATTTGGTAATTTCTATTGTTCTGTTTTTCAGTTCACCAATTCTTTCTTCTATCCCCTCCATTCTGCTGCTGAGCCTATCTGCTATTCATTTTGGTTACTGGATTTTTCAGTTCCAAAATTCCCATTTGGTTCCCCTTCATATCTTCTATTTCTTTGCAGACTTTTTTTGGCTGAGACTTTTTTTCATTTGTTTGAAGCATACTTGTAATTGGTTGTTGAAGCATTTTTGTGATAGCCGCTCTATAACCTTTGTCAAATAATTTTAAGATTAATATCTCTGTAATCTTAATGCTGGTCTCTATTGTCTTTTTCATTCAATTTGAGATGTTCCTTGGTATGACAACTGATTTTCAATTGAAATCTGAACACTCTGGGCATTATATTATGAGACTCTAGATTGTGCTTATATCTTCTATGTAAGCTGACTATATTTGGCCCTGGTCTAGCAGAAAAGATGGGGAGGTGCCATCTCATTATTACAAGGTAGGGGTAGAAGTTCAGGTTCCCCACTCAGCCTCCATTGACACTAGTGATGGAGCAGCTCCTTGTTGCTTCTGACTCCCCACCAAGCCTTCACTGATACCTCCCTGGCTAAGGAGGCTATGGGTGCCTCACTACTACACCCTATGTGGCCTCCACTGACACCATAAGGGGAGAAAGAGTTAGGCCTCTTTACCGATGGGTGGTGGTGAAAGTATTTACTCTCTACCAGGCCTCTTCTGACTCCACCCCAGTGGGGAGGAGTAGGAGCTCCTTTTTACTGCCAGGTGGGGGTGTAAGTCCAGGCTTCCCACGTGGTCTCCAGTGCCAGTTAGGGGAGGGCTAGTTAACTATCTGATGGGGATGAAAATCTCGGCAGGCTCTGTATCTGGCCTAATCTGACATCATGACAGTAGAGGTGCTAGGGCACCTCATGATAGCCTGGTAATGTTGGAAGTCTATGCTCCCTACCTGGCCTTTGCTAGTGAGGGTGTAGGTGGGACCAAGGTTTTTTTCTGCAGTGTTTGGCTGGAGTTTTTTTTTTTTTTTTTTTTTTTTTTTAAGGTTTTAGGGTGCCCCTCTCCTAGTATTTGGCTAAAGAGGTTAGGCTTTTGTTGGGGCTTTTTTGGAGGGGCAGTGTGGGGCCATTGGTGCTTCTGGGTTATCAGCTTCCTCAGTTCCAAGTGTGGTATATCTGAGGCAAAGAGAAAAGCCAAAAACTTACTCCTGTCATTCTTTGGATCCTGAGATCCCTAGCTGTTCTGTCTTCTCTCCATCTTATAGAGTCTTTGTATATTTTATATATCATGTTCAGGCTTTTTAGTTGTATTCAGCAGGAGGAATAGGGAAAAACATATCTATTCTATTTTCCAAGAAGCAGAAATTCTCATTTTTAATTGTCAGGAAATTGTAATGTTTATAACATTACCAATTTTAACCTTTTAAAAAATTTCATTTTGTCCAAATCCCACAGGTGGAAGTATTATTTTTATATATAAACCCTGTTACTAGTCCAATAACATGGACTAATGTACCTTGCCAAATACTGTGCTAAATTTCTGACATCATGGTTTCTCAATTATGCTACAGATACAATTAATTATGCCGATAGCAAAGACCAGGCTACTGTGTGTGAGAGAAATGAATCTATTTGTGAAAGTGGGCTCTATTTTCCAGTTATCTAGGCACCCGGATTGTCAAAACGAAACAAAACACAAAAACAAATTCAAAATGTGCAGAAGGATTTAAATTCCTCTCTTCTCTTTGCAAAACCACCTTTAAATACAGGAAATTCTGTAGGTTCTGTCTTCAGCGTTTCTTATTTCTCTTAATTATTCCCCAGAGCAGTGACTATACTTCTTTGACCATGCACTAACTCCTGAAAATGCATATTTGTTTACTAAAATCAATTACATGCACTACTGTCTTACTTTATTACTGTATCTCCCAATTCCCAGAGGCAAAAATCCTACTCACTGTGTAATAATTCTAAGATATACATTTTCCCCAAATTTTAATATTGCTGAAATCTTCTACAATCTATTGATCTTACAATCAATGATGTCTTAGCAATGGATAATGGCCATGATATGGTTGTCATCATCTGTCTTCAGGTAACCCCAGTCACAGCTATTCATATTGTTTTCAACTTCAACTGATTTATGTGCATTCATACCTTTGATACCTTATTTACTGAGCTTAACTGTTACTTAAAATGTCTTCCTGGATGGTGTCTGAAACTTTCTGTTGATACCTTGTTATAAGATCAAGAAAGCACCACCAACAACACCTGGCAGAATGCTATCAGTGGCTTAGAAGAAAATCCCAGGGCTTCCCTGGTGGCGCAGTGGTTGAGAATCTGCCTGCCAATGCAGGGGACACGGGTTCGAGCCCTGGTCTGGGAAGATCCCACATGCCGCGGAGCGACTAGGCCCGTGAGCCACAATTGCTGAGCCTGCGCGTCTGGAGCCTGTGCTCTGCAACAAGAGAGGCCGTGATAGTGAGAGGCCCACACACCGCGATGAAGAGTGGCCCCCACTTGCCACAACTAGAGAAAGCACTCACACAGAAACGAAGACCCAACACAGCCATAAATAAATAAATAAAAAAAAAAAAAAAAAAAAAAAAAAATCCCAAAGGCAACAAAAAACATTCTTAAGCAATGCTGCATCCAAGACACTACAATTAGATAAAGAATGATACTGTGTAGGGGGGGAAAAAAAACCCCAAGGTGCTTAAAAACAAAAAAACCACACACACTGTATTACAGTTTTTTTTTTTTAACCTTTTAAATTGGTACATAAAATAATGACAATGTGTTATGATGATGGCATCTTAGATTTGATGAAATTCAGTTTACGCATTATAAACATACCCAAAGAAGTCCTGGCTTCCTATTGCACCTTTTTAATTGGCACCTCAAACTAGGCCTATTTAAATTCACATTCCACTACACTCTTTCCTCTGCTTCCCTCAATCTTCCTCTTTAATTCCTTAATACTAAAGTTAAAGGGCATCATTTTCCCAATTACAAAGGTTAGAAAGGGAGGCAGAATGGTGTAGTGTCTTAAAAGTGCAGACTTGACAAGTTAGACTGTCTAGGTTCAAATCTTAGCTCTGCCAATTATCGTGGGTAATTTCTCTCTCTGACTCAGTTTCCTCACCTATAAAATAAGAATTATAATACGGGCCAACCATCACTCATCCAAACCCAAATTTCAAAACTTTTCTTTCTTTCTTTCTTTCTATCTATCTATCTATCTATCTATCTATCTATCTATCTATTTATGGCTGCGTTGGGTCTTCGTTGCTGTGCGCGGGCTTTCTCTAGTTGCGGCAGGTGGGGGCTACTCTTCATTGCAGTGCACGGGCTTCTCACTGCAGTGGCTTCTCTTGTTGCGGAGCACAGGCTCTAGGCATGTTGGCTTCAGTAGTTGTGGCACACAGGATCTAGAGTGCAGGCTCAGTAGTTGTGGCGCATGTGGGATCTTCCTGGACCAGGGCTCGAACCTGTGTCCCCTGCACCGGCAGGTGGATTCCTAACCACTGTGCCACCAGGGAAGCCCTCAAAACTCTTCATATTTTAGAAATATAATATTGTAGATTATGCAACACCCTTATTGAGTCTGAGGCAGTACGCCGTAACCAAACACGTTAATATTTTCGCAAAAAATAAGTTTAGTTAAGTGGGGGAGAAACAAAGACTATAAAGAGCCTCGTATCAGTTCAAGTCATGGTGTGTTGCCAAATGAGCCTACACCAAACTTACAATTTATTTTCTCATTTTTCAGAGTTTTGAGGGTTTGGAATTGTGCATCTGGGCCTGCGGGGTGGTGGCAGCAATATATTTTCATGTAATTGTTAGGATGGCCAAAATTATGTATATTAAAGGACTTAGAGCAGTGACTGGCACACAGTAAGCACTCAATAAATGCTAGCTATTATCAGCATTATCACTACCTTTGATTTTTCCTCCCACCTTACTATCTAGATCCAGTGAATCACACCAAGCCTTATTAATTTTATTTTCCAAATTTCTTTCACATCTGCCCCACTTCCAAGCTCACTGCCACTGGCCTGGCTCTCTAACTCCCTAATCCCTAATCTGTTCAAACTCCCTCATCAGTCAAGAATTGTCTTCTTAAAATACAGAGTAAGGATCATCATGTTCCTAAAAACGCATCACCACTAAAGGTCAGTTAGCAAGGCATACAAATTCCTCTGTGCTGTAGTCTCAGTTCCCTCTTCCTGTCTTATCAGTTAGTTACTCTCTCCACTAACACTCCTCTCCTCAAAAAACGACGACTCCAAAGAAGTCCCTTTATCCAATGCAATCACGACCAGTACTTACTTGGTTAACCAGAAAAGCTGATTAAAATAGGGAATAGTAAAACATAATACATATTTGAAAATAAATAAATGCAAGACATTTATTTCAACGTAGACAACATTGGAGAACGTCTCCAATGACTTAAATCCATGCTCCCTTTCTTGCATAAATGACAGTCATAATGCACTAAGACTTCAAAGTGTCTTAAAGTGAAACAAACACTTGAAGTCAACAGAAAAGCAATCTGAGTATATACTCCTAGATATTTTTTCTTTCAATCTTTCATTTGTTGCACCCACACCTAATTAAACAGTAATTATATTTTTAGGACCTTGCCTTTATTGAGGCTTTCCAAAATATTTAACTTAGTAATAGCAATAACTTTCTTTTTTGTACACATTTCATCAGTTTTGGATATTTAATTAAATTATATAATCACTAACAAGTGGAATAGATATTAATAGGCTAGAACACACACAAGTAACTTTTGGTAGGCTTGCAATTCAACTGGTGGAAACAGAAGTAAGTGAGCTTAGTAGAAGTAGTCTATTTGTTGCAATGTTCAGTTTTAACAACTTTATGGGAATCAGTCAATATGTTTTAACAAAGAAATGGCAAATGTTAGTTAAGAGTGGAAGCCAGTTAAAACAGCTTTAACCATGTATTATTTCCCATTCATGAATAACATGACTTTTCTCAGACAACTCCCAACTTCCAGAGGCAAAAACCCTGCTCACTGTTTAATGTAACAGTTAATGTCACCTCCTCTGGAATCTTTCTCTGAATGGCCTAAACAGAATTGATCACTTCTTCCTCAGTGTTCCTTGTACATCTCTTGGTCCATTTATTCTATCTAGTACTGGTATTGACTTGACATGTCAAGTCAAAGCTTGAAGATTAGGAGCGGTTGCAGTCATTTTTACATCTTACAATGCCTAACTCTACTATAGGAGACAGTTGTGATAGAACAGAAAGAACATCAGAATTTGAGTCTTGAGAATGAGGGTCCAGTTCTGATTGTGAAATGGAAATAACAGTGAACACGCCCATACAGTTGTTAAAAAAAACTGAGTAAGAATGTATATGAGAATATTAGTTTTGGGCACATATACCTCATTATTATTATAGCAAGATACAAATAAGTATCTTGCGAATAAAATTTCAGTTTCACCTTCTAAGACTTCTAATCAAAATACATAGTCTGCTTTACACTAACTATGTATCATTCTTGACAAGAAATATGTAAATAACCGAAATGCATGGATTTGCCAACTCTTCTTGGTGCTCAAATACCCCCATATCAAAGTAAATAGGACAAATGACTACTTCACTCTCCCCTGCTCCTCTCATCTAGCTAGGTCTGCTCTAAGACCAAATGATCAGAAGATAGTTTTCTTTATTAAATAATCCAGGAAAACCAAGAGCTTCGTTATTTTTCACTAAAAGTAGTGACCAAAAATAGAATTATGAATAACAACAACTAATTCAGCTAACTTTACTGATAACTAAATATATGCCACAGATTGTGCCAAGTGTCTTATAAACACTATCTCATCTAATCTTCACAATAATCTTATAGAATAGGGATAAGCGTTAACATTCCTATTTTAAAGATGAGGAAACAGAGGTTCAGAGAAGCTGGTAATTTGTCTAAAGTTAATAGCAGTTAATTAGCGGAGTTAAGATTAAAATAGAGTTGTCTCATTTCTGAGCTTGATATCAGGAATATTATAACGTTTCTCATAGGCATGGTGGTGCAATTTATATAGTTCTTAAATTGGTAGGAATTTGATTCTTTTACCAAAAATAACAACATTATTGAATTCCAGGCAGAGGAATCAGCAGGTGCAGACTATGAAGCAAGATGCCTAGTTTGTTTAAAGGCTCAGCAAGGGGACCAGTTTGGCTAACAAAGAGAGCCTGGAGAACGTGGAGAAAATGACATCAGAGAGGTAACAGAGGGTCAAACCATAGCCTGTAGGCCACCAGAACTCTGGTTTCTAAATGCATTATAAACCCACTGGAGGGTGAAGGGCTTTGAATAAAAATGTGATGTTATTCCACTTGCAATATTTTAAAAGGATCATTCTGGCTGCTGTGCAGAAAACAGATGGGGGGAAGAGGATGGTTATGGTTAGAATGATTCCAACTGCAATAGTTTCAGTGAAGAACAGTGTCCAGGATCAGGGAGAAATGAAAGAGGTGATGAAATAGTTAGATACTGGATATATTCTGAAGGATAAGCCAAGAGAAATCTTGAGGATTCTGTTGTATGTTTATGAAATAAAGGTTATAATGAAGAAGAAAAGCCACGCCATAAGTAAGCCACCACAAATATTTTAAACAGTTATATCCTTAAATAGCTGATTCTTTAATGATCAAATTACAAAGCTAATGAAACTTTTTCCATGCTGTAAATAAGACCATGAAGATGTCACTGAATGTCACTACCATTATAATGATATGAAATCTTCAGCAATGTCTTCAAAACTACTCCAAACGTGAAGAAAAATATGTTAAATGTACTAAGTAATCAACATTCCATTCTACATACTATGAAACTACATAATGCTAGCCTAACACAGGGCTAATTTTCTCTGCTATTGAAAAAGTTTAATACAAACACTAAAGCTACTCAAGATAAAAGCATTCCTTAAAACATCTGTGGCAGAAGCCTAAAAAAGAAATGTAGTGACAAAATTAAAAAGAGACAAAAGAAATTATAATCACATCAATAACCAAAATGTTAATAAAACAAATCATTTAAGTTTTATTATTCAAATACAAAATATTTGTTTTATTCTTGTAAGTCATAGGAATTTTTGTTTATGTGAAAAATAAAGACAATGCCAAGGCTAAAGTTACAGTCATTCAAATAAATAACATTCACTGGTCCATCAAGAAGGACAAGCTGAATAAACTACAATGACACTGCACAACAGAGTACTAAATACTACACCTGAAGAGAACAATGAGAAATAGCTCTATAACCCACTATATAGTGGTCTCCAGGATAGACTGTTAAGTGAAAAAAGAAAAGTGGAGAAATAGTGTATGACAGTCTTTCATTTATCTGCAAAGGGGGAATAATACTTATATTAAAACACAAACTGGGATAAACTATAACATTTAAAAATGTTACCCATAGGAAATAGGGTGGTAGAGTAGGAACTGCCGTTAGAACCTGGTATTTTATGTAAATTATAAAACAAAACTAAACTAAACAAAAAAACAAACTTAAACAATGAACTTAATGATATATCTAGTTAATGGCATAACCACACAGAAAAGAATTACTCCAAGTGACTTCAGCACACACAGTAATTTGATGGTATATTCCAAGTGGGATACCATAAGGACAAAAAGAAATGTCACCCCCCCTCACCCCTGCCAAAAAACCAAAAACAAACCCCCAAACTTCAAACTGCTTTCAGTAATCATTATTGTTGTGGTACTGTTATAAGCAATCTAATGTATATGTAATATATGATGAAGCAAATTAGTAATTATGTGTTATTTTAATTCTACAGTTCTTGACAACAAAGTAGGGGAGAAAGGAAATACTGATACAAGATAGAAGAGGTTAAAGAAAGACACCCTGAAGCTGAATTTGAATTTGAAAGAATGATCAATGCAGCAGCAATGAGCACTTCTAGCACCCATTACAAGGAACAGGTTTCCTTAGAGAAATGGCAATTCCAGACCCAGGGCATGAAATATAAAAGATGAGTCTGGAACATTTTTATACTACTAAAGAGCAAGGAAGCTTTTAAAGATCACTTTATTTGGTCATGTCCCAAGGTCTTAGAAGCCAACATGAAGAGACTCTTGTAGACCAAAGATGGTACAATTTGCTAATCAATAAGGGCAATTAACTGCAATGGATTGAAATACATCAAGTACGTTTAAATGCATGTGCTCAAGTTATTTAGATCTCAAAAAAATCAATTAGTCCTTTTTGAAGGTAACTAGTAAACCAACTCATTATTTTAAAAATCAGTATATGGAGGGAAAGAATAAAGAATATATCCTGTTTTCCTATAAAACTTGTACAAGGGGTAACCAAATAGTAGATATGAGGCAGTTTCCTTTACAAAAATATTTCAGCTAATAAAAAAGAAAGACAAAATTTAAATGCTGCCATCGTAAAACTCCTATGTCTTCATCTAATTATTTCTTCATCTCATTATTCTTTTATCTATTATTTCTTTATTTTGTTATTATTTCTTGGTTATTGAAAGCCAAGTCAGAGGACTTGGTTTTCAATGTTTTGCACATAATTTAAATATATAATTCAGTTGTACTTAATGGCTAGAGTTATAACTAACTGATCATTATAGACTGGAACAATAAACTGAATACATAATTTCTTGGGCTCCATAATCGTTCTAGTATGTCCAATTTTACTTCTAGTCCATAGCCCAATGACATCAAACTACAACTTTTAGGGAAGAATACCTTGATGTGACAGTGAGGATTTTATACTGCCTGTATTAGTTTGCTAGTATTACCATAACAAAATACCACAGACAAAGTGGCTTAAACAATAGAAATTTATTTTCTCATAGTTCTAGAGGCTGGAAGACCAAGATCAGGGTGTTGGCAGGTTTGGTTTCTTCTGAGGCTTCTCTCCTTGGCTTACAGATGGCCACCTTCTAACAGTGTCCTTACATTGTCTTTTCTCTCTGTGTGCAAGCCCCTGGTGCCACTTTTTGTGTCCAAATTTCCTCTTATAAAGATACAGTAAGATTGGATTAGGGCCCACCCTAAGGGCCTCATTTTAATTTAATCATCTCCATCTATACAGTCACATTCCAAGGTTCTGGGGGTTAGGCCTTCAACATATGAATTTTGTGGGGACATGATTCAGAGCGTAACACTGTCAATTCAGCACCCCAAAGGAAGAGAATAATGTTAATGCGTACATTTCAATATCTGACCCATCAGTACATAGTAAAACAATGCATGTGCTGACCATTAACATTATACTCCCCAAACTTACTTCATTTATTCTTCCTCTAATCCACTCTGGCGAAGGGGCATTATTAAACAATCTCTATTTTTGGTTTTCCCTAAGACTTCTACCTTATTCATAGCAGGGAGATGTTGAAAGCAATTATTTTGGTGAAAATGTGAGATAATTGAGCCAGAATATGAAGAGCTATCATTCACCTATTCACTTGGCTTTTGCTAGGCTAGAGACCAGATGTGAAATTGTTAATTGTCTAGAAACTAAACTGCAACCTCACATTCTTTGTTCTACTGTCTCCAATAGAGGTCAAAAATTTAGAACTCACAATATCCTACCTAATCATCCCCAAATCCTCATAGTGAACTATCTGTGCTTCACTGTTTGTTTTACCTCTCAGTTCAATAGGGTTGAATTAGTACTATTCTGTGCAAAATGTAGTTGGTAAAGAAGCATGTAAACAACTGATATGTTAGAGATGATGATGATGAATCAGCCAGGAACATTAGAAGGGTTTCTGGAAGAAGTGATTCTAACACAAACTGCAGCTTGTGTCTGCTACAGTCTCGTAGTAGCTGGTCAAGTAAAGAAATGAGGCAAATGAATCACTATGAGCAAAGACACAATGATATGAACCAGCAGGGAATGCTGGGGAACTGAAAGTAGTCTAGTATTGACAGAGTAAAAAATGTAGAAAGCAATATGAGAAACAAGAGCTAGGAAGAAGCCAGATCATTCCCATTTTATAAATAATAATCATAAAGGCTAAGGAGCTCCGCCAAGGGGACAAAGGTAGAGAATGGCAGAACCAGGATTTGCAAACAAATTTAACTCCAAATACGTCACTTAGCAGAGTGACCCAATTTTCCATGGTTTATAACTGTTGTCTCTACGTCATTATTAATAGGGCCTTCCTTTACCCTATAAATGCTCTGATTTGGGAGGTATCTTTCACCCTACCTCTTAAGCCACCATGCTATATGTTTTCTAGACCCAAGAAAACTAGGATTTTGGATTTCATTAACTTCTCTCACTCATTAGTGAAATTAATTACTGAAAGAGATAATGCTGGTGAAAATAATCATGCATTTAGAAGGGTTTTAGGCAATCATCACCTAACAAATAGCCCAGTATACACAAGAGTTGAACTGTCTTTTATAAAAATATTATCATTATTAAAAAAAAAAGAATCTCAGAGGGCAGAAAGAGCAAAAAAGGAAAAGTCATCATTTCTTGTTTCTTGTTTCTCCCAGCAAAGACATGGGCAAATTACCAAGCCCAGGCCAACATAAGTCCCTTAATGGGAAATCTGTTGCAGTCAGAGGGCTCTCTAGGGAAGGTTTCCCTCCTTGATAGTCACAGAATATGGAGAAGATACTTTCCACTCCCCATCCACTTTTTATTTTGCTCTTGGATGTGCATATGTAAAAACACAATTCAGGAGTTGTGGCAATCATCTTGTGACCAGGAGGGGACAAGGCTAAGAATAAAGTCCATATTTGGGAAAGGCAGAAGAAGAAAACACCTGAAAGACTCCAAGCCCTGATGACATCACTGAGCAGCTTAATAAATAAACCTGAATGCCCTTCCTCTAAACTATGTATTATCCTGTACAACAAGTACCCTTTCTCTTTAGGTCAGTTTGAGTTTGATACTGTTACTTGTATCTAAAATCATCCCAACTGACACAATGGGTTGTTAATCAAGTCTACAAGAGGAAATTATTCAGAACAATTATTACTGTCTTTTCAAACTCAGAAGCATGAATTAAAAAGGAAACACAGGATTACACATCTGAAGAAAGAAGCTGGGTTTTCATTTTCCCAAAAAGATAAAAAAGATAATGGTCAAAAGTTAATACATACTGAATATTTCCTATGTGCCAGGAACTATACTTGGTGGGTTATCTCAGTTAACCCTCACAACAAACCTAGAAAATATTATTCCCATTCTACAGAGGAGAAAGCTGACGATTATAAAAGTTAAGCAACTTGCCCAAGGTCATACCCCTTGAGAGTGGTTGAGGAAGCCTTCATAATCCACATTAGTTGACTTAAGAGCCTAAGTACCAAATATTTAAGGACAGCTGAAGATAAATGCACCTTAGCTATTTTTTTCTATGAAGATGAAATCCAAGCCCTTTGTTGAGCATGAAAAGAACAGAAAGGAATAAAGAGAACCACAATTAAAATTATGAATAACCACTGTTGACTTACAATGGCAAAAAGAATCCTTCATTTTACACATAAAGAAATCAAAGCCCAGAAAGAGGAAACAAATTATCAAAAGGTGTAACGCAGTCAGTGTTAGAGTCAAATAGCTCAGATTTTCTGATTCCCAGAGCACTTTTCATTTCACCTAACACTGCCTCTCCTTTAAACTGGTATACTGTATCTCCAATACACATGGGGGCTTGGGGTGGGGGGCAGTGTATGTGTGCATGAAATGTACAAAGAAATAAAACTATGAAGACTTACTAAGAGAGATTCACAGAGTAGGACTACCATATTCAATATTTATTAGTTGGTAAGCTTTGATGTGAGCAGATAGACAATAAAAATGTTTATGGTGCTGGATACACAGCAACAAGAAAAAATAAGATAATTTGATGAAAAGATTATTTTGTCAGGATATGTATACTTCCTTGTTAAATTTTTGAAGAATCAAATTTTCTCAGAAAGTACTCCCTTATTAAAGGTAGTTAAGAATACGACTATTTTTCACTAAATTTTCATGTTTTTAGAAAACAATCTTAATAAAAACTAAGCATAAATATACTGAATAATTGGAGAACTATGTACCATATTCCTTCTTTAGCAAAGTAACCTAATTCAGAATATTGTTAATTTCCCCTAACAATTCATGATTACATAGGGATATACTAGATTGCTAAATATTAACCTTGAATCATTTGACAATACATGTACTCAAAAGAAAAGGAGATGGGGCTGGAGAATGTGTACAATTACTCATATCAATTCAAAGTACCAAAAGTCAAAGACAGTAGGGAGACAAGAAGATGATCTCACACCAAGAGACAATATTTGGATTCCCATGATCTACTTATTCTCTTTCCTGGGAAGAATAATTTTTATGAATTAAGGTAATATAAGAGTTCACTCATTTATCTAAAACAACAATTTCTATAAAATCTCAAGTCTCTAAATAGTATTTGGATAAAAACAAACACAGAACTAGCTTACTCTGCAATATCAAGATATCCACAAGAAGCAGCTGCATGTAGTGGTATCCAGCCTTCATTATCAGGTTGATTAATATTTGCTCCATTTTCTACCAGAAACTTCACCATATCAACATTGTCATCAATGCAAGCCTAAAAACAAAACAGAAAGCAGGATTAGAAAAACTTTGAATCAATACTGCCAACAACACATCAATAGAATAAAATTCCTATTTTGAAGCTTTTATAACATATTTTCTGTAAGGTAGTCTCTTGCCATCTCGATTGTACTGCTATGAAGTAGGCCAATGGTACTACCTAAGTTTTAGTAGTCCTTGCTTAGATACCCATATAACAATACTGTATGTGACTAGACTTTTTATGCCAACCCCATGAGGAAAACAAGTACATGTCAACATGGAAACAATCAAAACATTATAATTAAGTACCAATAATATCCTCTATAGCAGTGGTTCCCAAACTGTGGTCTGTTCAGGGAGTGGGATCCCTTCAGGGAGGTGACAAAGTCAAAACTATTTTCAAAATAATACTAAGATGGTACTTCCCCTTTTCACTGTGTTGACATGTGCACTTGAGGGTGCAAAAGCACTAGTGGTAAATATGTTTCTGTCTAAGAATAAATCAAGGCAGTGGCAAAAAAACACACAAAAAACACAGCACTTTACTGTCCTTGTATTCACCACTCTGCACTCACAGGTTTTTTTCTTTCCCAAGCTATTTTTACTTATGAATGTCCTTGACAATGCAGTAAAAACTATAAATTTTATTAAATTTTGACTCTTGAATATACATCTTTTAAATACTCTGTGGAACAAGACAGGAAGCATGCATAAAGCATTTCTTCCAAGTATAATGACTGCCCTGAGGAAAAACACTTGTGCAAAATTAATTTGCAAGCTGATCTAGCCACTTTTTCCATGGAACATCATTTTTAAAAAAAAATTTTATTGGGGTATAGCTGATTTACAATGCTGTGTTAGTTTCAGGTGTACAGCAAAGTGAATCTGTTATACATATACATATATCCACTCTTTTTTAAAAATTCTTTTCCCATATAGGCCGTTATGGAATACATTTTTACTTAAATGGCAAACTATAGTTAGTCTAACTTGAATGTTGGCAGAAATTTTCTTGAAAATGAACAAAGTCTGTCAAAAAAACTAACAGTATTTGTTGCCAATGATAAAATTCAAGCTTTCAGGAGTAAATGAATTAGTTATTTTAATTTAAAAATGCCATTTCTATAACATGGGTAAAGTACTGCTTTAATTCATTTAAAAATGAATTAATAAATATATAGAGTCCTCTGTTTTAACCTCTAGTATTGTAAATATTAATATATACAACCCACAGAAACAAAGCTCTTTGAAGTCCTCCATAATTTTTAAGAGTATAAAGGGGTCCTGAGATGAAAAACTTTTGAGAACCGCAGCCTACAGTAAATAAGAAGGGAACTTTTTTCAATGCTTACTTTGTGCCAAGTAGTATGATTGGTGCTTTATCTATTTTACTGATTTGTATATATTATCCTCACAAAATCCCTCACGAAAATGGGAATTTTGCTGTATCCCCAGCACCTTTTACCATTCTTTGCATGTGGTAGGGGCTCAATAAATGAATAAATGAACAAGAAAGCTAAGATTCAAAGAGATCAAGTAGCCTGAATAAGCCACAGAGATAGGAAATGATAGAGCTGAGATTCTATCACAGATGTTCAGATTCCAAAAAATAAGCTCTTTCCACACTTAACACCATATCCACAGATGTTCCTATTTCACCAACTATTTCTCACCTATTTTGCAGTCTCTGAAACAGGATATCATACATTCTAGGCACTTAATAAGTGCTTGCTGTATAAATAAAACCAATTTTCCTTTACCTATCACAGAAGCAAAAGAAAACAGTTTTAGTAGCTTTTTCCTAGGGGGAGGAAAAATGACAAAGTTGGTGTCAAGAAAAGCACTAAGGACAAAGTACTTTACATCTAAAGTGGAAAAACACTGACAAGTGTTTGGCTGTAGGCTCTAGTTCTGGCTCTGCCACAGATTTTATAGCTGTGAACAAGTAATTTAATCTTTTTGGGCTCTGTCTTTCAAGTGGAGGAAAGAAGCTGGTGGGTTACATATCTCTAAAATTCCCTAACATATTTAACATTCTTATATATCCATGATTCTTCCCTTTGGAACAAGTTACAGGCAATCTGAAGGCCAGATCCCAAAGTGCCCAAACAGTTCTTTACACATAGCAAATGGTAAATGAGTATATATAAACAACATTCATATAAAGTTTAAGTATATACTGCGTGGGAAAAGAACTGTGTTTTTCAAGGAGCAGTGGTTAAAGGGTAGGAGAGATTTGAGAACCACAGCTATCTAATAACAAGAAACATCAAAATTCTATTGTATTATGAAGTAGTTTATAAAATGTTATTTGAGATAGCTAATGACTCACAGTGGCTTGAAATAATATTAGATCTATTTATAAGTTTAAACATTAATTTTCCTTGAGAAAAGATATTAAATTGTATTCTCCTCTCTCTCAACCTCTTTTAATTCCTACAGGCTCCAAAACAGTATTTTGATTTTATCATTGATATAAAAATATAAAACTACCTGATAAATGTTTTTTAATACAAATATGATTATTGTTTTTAAAAAATGGAGAAGAACGTCAAAACAAGAAATTATAATAAAGATACATGGGAAATGCTCACAATATATTAAGTTTTTTAAAAAGGATACAAACAGTTTGCCTAATATGATTCTAATTTTACTTTAAAAACTACACAAAAGACTAGAAGAATATATAATAGTCATTATCATTGGTTGTGAGACTATGAATAATTTTTATTCTTTAAATTTTTCTTTATTTTCAAAATGTGTACAATGAATAGGTAGTGCTTACATAAAAAGAAAATCTAAGCCTTGATTCTTAAATGAAAAATATTAAATCTACTGTATGGATATGGAGAAACAACCAATTGCTGATAAAAGTGTAAAATTCATATAACCCCTTCAGAAAACCATTTGACAGTATCTACTAAAGTTATCTAGAACTGATAAATAAATGGGGTGGGATGTATGTGTATATGGGGAGAGTCTATTCATGTAATAGAATCCTATACATCAATGAAAAAAGAACAACAAACAAAAAGAACAAACTACTGCTACCTTCAACAACATGGATAATCCCTGCAGACATAATACGTGAGCGAAAAAAAGCAGACACAAAGGATACAAACTGTAAGTTTCCAGGCAAAACTAATCCCTGGTTATAAAGCTCAGAATCCTGGTAAATTTGTGGGGAAATAATAGGAGGGGCACGAGGGAGCTTTTTGGAAGACTGGAAATGTTCCCTAGCTTTCTGATTTTTTACATAGGCATATATATATGTAAAAATTCACTGAATTATATGCTATGTACTTCATTGTATGCAAATTATACCTCATTTAAAAAAAAAGAAAAAGAAAAAAATAGGCTACCATGTATTAAAAAACCTACTGTATATTATCTCCAGTATAAAACACTTTATCTTTGTCTAAATTGCACATGCTAAAACATGTCTTCCTTTAATTTCTATCCCCTGCCTCCCGAGGCTCCAGGTATCAAATGGAATCTCTCTTTTAACTGATAATCTTTAAATATTATGAGTTCTCCCCACTGCCCAAATTCTCACATATTCTTTTATAGGCTAAGTATCCCTAATTTCTCTGGCTATTCCTCATATTATATATGCTAAAAATTATACATGCTAAGGCCCTAGAAATACAAGGAAGGGAAAAGATCACATTAGTATAGGAAGCTAGTCCATAAACAACAATGATTACATAAGGGTATAATAGCAGTGGGTAGAAAGTACTAAAATATCATTGGGAACATAAAGAGATCTTGTGATTAAGACAGTCCATAAAGGAGAATACATTTGAGCAAGGTTTTGAAGATTACATAGGAGTTGTTCAACTTGCAATTCAACTAGAAGGAACTTCACTGAGCAGATGCACTATGACTTAAAAAATGTATGGAATAAATGAACAGAAAATCATCCAGTGGTAGATAGTATCTGCAAGTTATAAAACAGAATAAGGCTACGTAGTAAGAGGTCTGAATATATTGCAGGTAAAAAATCTGAACGTAATGCAAAGATGACAGGATTTGACATTAGAGGTGGTTTTCAACCTACTTTCTACTCCTACTGATCAAGAAAACCTGCTACACTCCCATCAGTAATAGTGGCTCAATTCAGCAGTAGGAGTAAGTAGGAGAAAACACTGTAGAATTTCAGGTAGATGATGTTTGAAAAACCTATTCAGAGTTTATAAGCAGAGGGTTGACATGATCAGATCAGTATTTCAGAAAGATTACTGGAAGTAGTATGAAGAGAGAAGAGCCTGAACTGAGCAACACCAGTTACTCAGAATGGATGTTAAGAGAAATCTGGGAGAAAATGTACAAGGCTTAATTAAAGACTGGATTTGAAGGGCGAGGGACAGGGAGAGGTCATTCATGAAAACAAATACCACAGGTTCGAAAAGCAGGTTGGAGGAAGAAAAATAACTTTAGTTTTGGATATGCTGAATTGATTATAGGTGTCTGTATACTTATCTAACGATGCATATCCAGTAGCCACCTGAATATGCAGATCTAGAGCTTAAAAATGAATGTGGGATAAAAATATCTATTTGGGAATTACCTGCATTAAGGTAATAATTAAAATAATGGGACCTAAAATCACTCAGGGAAAGAATGTAGAGAAGTGATTTCTATGAAAATAGTACGAGAAAGGTTAAATTAAATTATAATCAGTATATTCTACTTGGAGGACAAAGACATTTGTGGTATTTTATTCAGTCAGTTAAAGAGAGTTCTCAAGAAGCTCATCATCTAGTATGGAAGACAAATACACAAGTAAATAAAAATATCAAAATGAATATGATAAATACAGTTATATGGCTGTACACTTCTTACCATGGAAGCCAAGAAGAGAAGAACTAAAGAAGAATGGTTGTAGTCAGGGAATACTTCCTGGAGGAGGCTCTACACCTGAACTTAACATATGAACAAGTAACAAACACTTCCTGGTGTATGAAGATGCAAAGTCACATATGGGGAGGATAAAGGTAGGCAGGATCCAGAACAGAGTCTTATTTGCCATCTTATGAGTAATTCTTTGACAGTGAAGATAAAAGAGTCTCAGGACAAATGGTTAATTTTTAAAGTTTCTCCATTTTACGAAGGTGACTGCCCTGGCTCTTTGAAAAAATTAACATATACGAATAGCTATTCCCCAGTAAATGAAATGTTGCTGATTTTGATTTTAAATGGTTGTTTTTAAGTCAGTATAACTTAAGAAACATCAACAAAAATACCTAAAGCAGTTAATGTTAAATGTGCTTGTGCCTTTATTTTGTTTAAATGTAATAAGTTTTTGAAATGTTTAAATATAAATTAAATGCTAAAAACATCGTTGTAAAACATATATTATAAAGGAATCTCAAGTTTGTGTTGTAAATTGTTCAGTGTTCTCCTGAACATTTACAAAGCATACACAATAAACTGGCAGACATGCCCATAAAAATATTGTTGCTAAGAGAATCAAAAGCTAACACATGCAGCACATTAAGAGATATATGACTTGCTGACTTTAAATATCTGACTAAATATGGTCAGTTTATTAAGCCATATATGGAAAGAAACAGAGTGACTCAAATATACTTCTAAAATCTTATCTGACATGATTTATCTTAAGTTTTTCTTAAATACATATTCCGAGCCATTACCAATAATAGATGATTGTGTGAAGACACTTTTGTCATTTAATCCCAGGTACAGGCAGCTTTGTCAACTTGAGCTATAAACTATCTCAATAAACTAGTTCAAGTACATAAAACATCTGTTTTTATTGAAAAGGGGGCCTAGTTATTTTTCTCAGCAAGTTAGCGCAAGGACAACCTTTGTTCCCCACTCATTTTTAGGAAAAAGTTGAAAAGCCTAATAACAAAGAATTGAATTATAAAGGGGCTACACAAAGTTGGCTCTAAGAAGACAGAGTCCATGCCTTAAAGACAGATTCTGGGTGAGGCACGTGGAGTTGAAAAATCATTAAATTTCATTCCTAGAAGAGATAAAAACAAATGTGTTTAGCAACCATTCAATTCAATTGAGTACAATCACAATTACAAAATAAACAGCATTTGAAATAAATTCTAACACTGTTATATTCCTTTTCATGAACAGACTCTAGAGCCAGATTGTCTGGGATTAATCCAGTTCTGCCAGTAGGCTGGTTGTCGTTGGGTCAATTATATAACATCCTGTGTGCCACAATTTCCTCTGGAAAATGAGGACAACAATAGTACCTACTTCAAAAGTTTACTATGAGAGGTTACATGAATTAATATATAAATCACTTAGAGTAGTACCTGTCAAATAGAGGTACTATTATGTTTATATCAATACATAATCCAAATGCTCAATCATCCCCATTAAAATTTTTTTCTTTTTCAATTCTCATCCAAAACTTACTATTTCATCCCTTTAAAATTACAAAACAAAGTTAAATGGTGGAGACTTGTCAAATATTCTTTGTAGTACCACTTGTGGTAAAAGTCCTATCTACTAATGATTTCTAAGAGGATGATTAAATTTTAAAAGATGCATTAAGAAAATTTTAGGGATTTCAAACCTCCTTCCAACAAACTTTTACATATAGAAGTTTTAAATAAGCTCATTCATACAAATTACATACAACCACAAGAGAGTAAAACAAAGGAAAAGATTTAGTTGTATAAATGTAATTATGCCAACTTAGGTGAAAATATAATTATAGTCAATTAGATGAAATGCTTACAATTTGCACCTAATCATTACTAACACAGTTAATTATTGAAAGGTAAAAGACAAATTAATCTGAATACAGAAGTTCTCTAAAACAATTTCCACTTCCTTGAAACAACTCTTTATGACTCTTCGTAAGGAAAACTCAGTTCTACTCAACTGATGGGAACAGAAATTTGTAGATATACCAGAAAATAGTCCATGCCCTAAGCATTCAGGGTGACACAGATGTCAGTGAGTATGCGTAAAGAGGAAGGTAAACTGGAGATGTCCAAACAAGTTTTTGTTCTATTTTAAAGAAAACTTGGACATATCAAAGGAGGAATCACAGGTGTAGTTTATACAAGAAAAATAATGAAGAACTCTGAGCAGCATTCCCATACTAAACAATAAAAAATATCGATAAATACCTTGGTCTTGCATTGAGACTGGCAAATAAATGAGCATGTACAATCTTAGGAGATCATCTATTATATTTAATAATGAAAACAAGTAAGTTCAGCATTGCAATTTAGTTCAATGATTTTTTTTTTGCCTTTCTTATCTTATTTCTTATAAGCAGGTAGGATCTCTAGACATAAAAATAAAGACCTGGCCTTACAATAAATCATATGTTCAAATGATAAAATGATTGGAAGAATAAAATTCAAATCACAGACTATACACAATGGCTAAACCATGGGAAATTCTTCATTGGGATTAAGAAAAATTCAGACTTACATAATACATATAGTATCCACAGGAGACACAATGCCTGACAAGGAGAAGATCCAATTTATCTTTGTGGATTGAATGAACTGGACAAGGCAAAAAGACTATAACAAAAATGTGAAAAAACTCTTTTGAGAAAAAATTTCTAGGGGAAAAGTATAGTCATTGGTATCCGTGGGAGACTGGTTCCAGTACTCCCTGCAGATACCAAAATCTGCAGATGCTCAAGTCCCTTCTATAAAATGGGGTAGTATTTGATTATAACCTACGCATATCCTCCTGTATACTTTAAATCATCTCTAGATTACTTAAAATACCTAATACAATGTAAATGGCTGTAAATACAATGTAAATGCTATGTAAAGAGTTGAAACCTTGCGGCAATTTCAACTTTTGCTTTTTGGAACTTTCTGGAATTTTTTTATGGACTATTTTCAACTCTTGGTTGGTTGAACCCTTGGACGTAGAGGAGGGCCAACTATAATCGACACATTGCGTAAACATTCATACTTTATCTAACAAGTACTAAGTATTTGAATGAGAATGCCAAAAACTGGAAACCATAATTATTCCAAGATTAAAACACACACTTTATCTACTCTTATTACACAGCTGTTATTTCCTTTATTGATAAAGATCTATAAAGTAGTAAGTCAAACCTAGATCTTTAGAGGCCAAAGACTTTTATTTGAGGACTCAGTAAGGGAAGAATATTACTTCTAGAGTTTAGAATCCTTATGGATATAAAAATGTTAAACTTCGGGATCATTCTTTGGCAAATAATTTTTATGGACTGCCTACTATATATAAAGCAATGAGCCAGCCACTTTGGTGGATACAAGGACCAGCAGTAGACAGTATATTCTTTTTGTTTCCTTTATGCACGCTGCCTGTCATATAGCAAGTCCATAATAAATACATGTAAAATGAAGCAAAATAAAATGCAAACCTCTCCTTAATGAGCAGGTGTTTATGCCCTAGTGTATGTGTACATAAAACTGTACTAAGTACTGTATAAGACATGCTGCCTTTATTACTGTTGCACGTGTTCCAGTCTTTTCTCACGACTGGATTATAATCCCTTAAGCATAGAAATTGTCTTATATATCCCACAATACCTAACAGTGCTACTCAGCAAATTTTTCTTAATGGACTAAAACAAATGATCATGTAGTACTGTTCTCAGGATGCTTATAATCTACTTCGGAAAATAAAATAAGCAGATAAAAATACTAAGCAATTTAAAAGCAACATAGCATTAGTGCTGGGAAAACTGGACAGTGACATGTAAAAGAATGAAATTAGAACACTACTTAACACCATACACAAAAATAAACTCAAAATGGATTAAAGACCTAAATATAAGACCAGACACTATAAAACTCTTAGAGGAAAACACAGGAAAAACACTCTTTGACATAAATCATAGCAAGCTCTTTTTTGACCCACCTCCTAGAGTGATGAAAATAAAAACAAAATTAAACAAATGGGACCTAATTAAACTTAAAAGCTTTTGCACAGCAAAGGAAACCATAAACAAGACAAAAAGACAACCCTCAGAATGGGAAAAAATATTTGCAAATGAAGCAAGGGACAAAGGATTAATCTCCAAAATATACAAACAGCTCATAGAGCTCAATATCAAAAAAGCAAACAACCCAATCCAAAAATGGGGAGAACACCTAAATAGACATTTCACCAAAGAAGACACACAGATGGCCAAGAGGCACATGAAAAGGTGCTCAACATCACTAATTATTTTTTTAATTAATTAATTAATTTATTATTTATTTTTGGTTGCACTGGGTCTTTGTTGCTGTGCACAGGCTTTCTCTAGTTGCGGTGAGTGCGGTGTGCGGGCTTCTCATTGCGGTGGCTTCTCTTGTTGCAGAGCACGGGCTCCAGTAGTTGTGGCACGTGGGCTCAGTAGTTGTGGCTTGTGGGCTCTAGAGCACAGGCTCAGTAATTGTGGCGCACAGGCTTAGTTGGGATCTTCCCAGACCAGAGCTCGAACCCGTGTCCCCTTCACTGGCAGGCGGATTCTTAACCACTGCACCACCAGGGAAGCCCCAAAATCACTAATTATTAGAGAAATGCAAATCAAAGCTACGATGAGGTATCACCTCACACCGGTCAGAATGGCCATCATCAAAAAATCCAGAAACAATAAATGCTGGAGAGGGTGTGGAGAAAAGGGAATGCTTTTGCACTGTTGGTGGTAATGTAAATTGATACAGCCACTAGGGAGAACAGTATGGAGGTTCCTTAAAAAGCTAAAAATAGAACTACCATAGGACCCAGCAATCCCACTACTGGGCATATACCCCAAGAAAACCGTAATTCAAAAGGACACATGTATCCCAATGTTCACTGCAGCACTATTTACAATAGCCAGGACATGGAAACAACCTAAATGCCCAACGATAGATGAATGGATAAAGAAGATGTGGTACATATATACAATGGAATATTACTCAGCCATAAAAATAAACGAAATTGGGTCATTTATAGAGATGTGGATGGACCTAGAGACAGTCATACAGAGTGAAGTAAGCCAGAAAGAGAGAAACAAATACCATATATTAATGCATATATGTGGAATCTAGAAAAATGGTACAGATGAACCTATTTGTAGGGCAGGAATAGAGACGTAGACTTAGAGAACAGACATGTGGACACAGGGTGGGAAGGGGAGGGTGGGACGAATTGGGAGATTAGGTTTGACATAAATACACTACCATGTGTAAAATAGACAGCAAGTGGGAACCTGCTGTATAGCACAGGGAGCTCAGCTCGGGGCTCTGTGACGACCTAGATGGGTGGGATTGGAGGGGGGGGAGGGAGGTCCAAGAGGGAGGGGATATAGTTATACATATAGCTGATTCACTTCATTGTACAGCAGAAACTAACACAACATTGTAAAGCAATTTTACTCCAATAAAAAAAAAAAGTTCACCTCCTAAAAAATAAAAGCAAAATAGCATTAATAAAAGAAAAGTGGGTACGTGAGTAGAGATGAGTTAAAGAAATCTTTTTATACATAATAAATCCTTTGCCAGGTTTCATTACTGTCTGAGCTCTGGAGATAGAAAGCCAGCTACAGGTAGCTGTTTTCCTTGTTGAATTCCTTTATCAGACATGATCACACACTGACCTAGAGGTGTTTAATCAATGAATATATACCAATAAGAAAATAATTTAATTTCAGGGGAAGTAATAAAAGCTTTTATATACTGTTTTATGCAATTCAATTAAAAACAACAACAACAACAGGTTACAAAGGAGTATGTATAATATGATTCAATTCTCTTCATTGATATTCCTTTTCAAGACTCTGGAAGAATACATGTATACCCCATTTTACTGTGCTTCACAGATACTGAATTTTCTTACATTGCAGACACTGCATTTTTTTTTTTTTTTTTTACAATCTGAAAGTCTGTGGCAACTCTAGGTCAAGCAAGTCTATCAGTGCAATTTTTACCAACAGCATTTCCTTACTCTGTGTCTCTGTGTCACATTTTGGTAGTTCTCCCAATATTCCAAAACTTTTTCATTATTATTCTATTTGTTATGATGGTCTGTGATCAGTTATCTTTGATGTTAATATTGCAAAAAGATTATGACTCGCTGAAGGCTCAGATGATTGCATTTTTGGCAATAAAGTATTTTCAAATTAAGGTATGTACACTCTTTTAAAAACATAATGCTATTTCACACTTAACAGACTACAATATAGTGTAAATATAACTATTATAGGTACTAGGAAACCCAAGAATTCATGTAACTTGCTGTATTTGGATATTCACTTTACTGTGGTGGCCTGGAACCGAACCTGCAATATCTCCGAGGTATGCCTCTATATGCCAAAATGTTAATTAATAGAAGTCAAAGTCATTGAGTTATTTTCCAAAAACCTTATAGTAAGGACATAAAATTCTTATGGTTTTCCAAAACAAAAAAGAAAATCACATAGTTGTTAGCTATCTCTTTTTTTTTTTTTAAAGGAACTTATTTATTTATTTATTTATTTATTTATTTATTTATTTATTTATTTATTTATGGCTGTGTTGGGTCTTCGTTTCTGTGCGAGGGCTTTCTCTAGTTGCAGCAAGCGGGGGCCACTCTTCATTGCGGTGCGCGGGCCTCTCACTATCGCGGCCTCTCTTGTTGCGGAGCACAGGCTCCAGACGCGCAGGCTCAGTAGTTGTGGCTCCCGGGCCTAGTTGCTCTGCGGCATGTGGGATCTTCCCAGACCAGGGCTCGAACCTGTGTCCCCTGCATTGGCAGGCAGATTCTCAACCACTGCGCCACCAGGGAAGCCCAGCTATCTGTTTCTTGATGAATTTCTTCAGTGCTCAGCAAAATATGTGGCCAATAAATAGCACAGACGCTTCATTAATTCAATAAATATTTATTAAGTGCCCACTACAGCAAGATACCATGCCAGCTGCTAGGAATACACTGGGGAAGGATATAAACCAGATTTCTATACTTAAAAAGCTTACACAGTCCAGCAAGCAAGAAAGATAACTAAACAAACAATAACAAGAGGCATGATAAATGCTATGGACTTAACTAGAGAACTTAACCTAGATTTAGGAGAAAGGAGAAATCAGAATCTCTGAGAATGGTGTTAAGGAATTTCCACTTTAAAAAGGCTCCCCATCTAAACCGTAAAAACACACTAGATTGAGAACCACTGATATCCCCAGGAACTGAAGCTAGAGAAATAAACAAGGCACAAACAGCACACGTAAAATGTGATCAGAAAAGCCTATGTCAAACCTGGAGAGCTATGAGAATTTAATAAAGGGGAGACAAAATAAAGGGGAAGAAAAAATAAAATAAAAATTTTAAATATACATAGGTATGTAAGTATGTAAAAATTCAGGTAGAGAAAGCAGTGTGGAAGAAAATGCAACTTGACAAACTAAAGGAAATGCCCCATATTTTGGTGCTACTTAACAACACAATGAAAAAAACACGAGATCAAAGGGTAAGAAGATAAACCCTATTTAACAAAAAATTCAGCCAATTAAAATAAATTCAGAAATCAAGACACAATGGTCAAAACTCATAACAAGTGAATCAAAAATAATGTAAATATTATAAATTCTAACAAGGTAGAAATATTAATACAGCTAACAAAACAAGATTAGGGGAGAGAAGAGCAAAAACGAATGAGTGCTGATTTCCTAATCTTTCCTAATGAGTAGTATGATCTTTCTAAAACCGCAACATGGTTCAAAAAAAATCCTATTGCAATGTATTGATATTATTCATAGCCTGTTTTCTTAATCTTAAAGGAATATTTAAGGAAATACTCTGTAGTTATAAACAAAATTTATCTAAAATTTAACCATTACTTCAGTATTCAGGTTTTTTTCTTTTGGCAAATTAAAGCAAAACTCAATTTTACACATTTTAATTAAAATAGTATACGTAATATGTCCTTTTAAATAAAAGTATATCAAAGAATTTGCACAGAGATTCTAAAATAATGTTTCCTAAATGAATGATGGTTAGTTATGGATAATCAACATCCACCGAGCAACTATTATTACTTTCCTTTTTCAGCAAATAGCACATTTCTTAAAGTTCAAAAAAGAGCCAAACACTTCCTGCAATAAATTCAGTCTAATCAGAAATAAACATATATATAGATAAAATTACAAAACAATAAAACCTCTCTAATCTAAAATTCTCCTCCTTTTAGTATACATGGATTATTTCAGTATACCTTTTCTAAAACCTCAAGAATTAAAACTATATATTAAAAATTGAAATATATATTTCTATATATTAAAAAAATCAAATTCAAGGGAAAGGGAGAGGTTTGGGAAGGGAAAGGCAAATTTTTTGATATACCATGACATGAATGGGTGGAAAAAATTAGGGAAAAGGCAATCTAAGCCTTGGAGTTATATTTCTACATCCTTTTCAGAAACGAAAGAGCAAAGATATGTCTAACAAATGTTGAGAACCTGGTAGCTGTTCTGCTATATTCAGACATGCTTTAGCAAAAAATATCAAGGATGAAGTTAAGAATATATGAGTCTCAGGGCTTCCCTGGTGGCGCAGTGGCTGAGAATCTGCCTGCCAATGCAGGGGACACGGGTTCGAGCCCTGGTCCGGGAAGATCCCACATGCAGCGGAGCAAATGGGCCCGTGAGCCACAATTACTGAGCCTGCGCGTCTGGAGCCTGTGCTCCGCAACAAGAGAGGCCGCGATAGTGAGAGGCCCGCGCGCCGCGATGAAGAGTGGCCCCCGCTTGCCACAACTAGAGGAAGCCCTCGCACAGAAACGAAGATCCAACACAGCCATAACTAACTAACTAACTAAATAAATAAATAAAATAAAATTAAAAAAAAAAAAAAGAATGTATGAGTCTCGGTCCTGAGGGAAAAAATTGAAAAAAAAATCTTATTTGGTTATTTTAACCAAATATTATTTTCCATTTTAGCCTACCAAGCTAGTCTGCATTTCTGGGACCATTAATGGAAGACTTAAGGGAGTAGGAGTTAATACTTCCAAGTCACAAAATAAGAGGAGCACCAAACATTCAAATGGAGAGCAGAGGAGAAAAAAAAAAAAAAAAGGTGAAGATATAAATGATTTTCAAGTACTCTGCTGAACAGTAAGAAAAGGAGAAATAAACAGTTCCTAGGGAGCAAGGCATAGTAAATAGGAACCAACTGTTAAGTATTTACTAATATAAGTTGAGGAATGTAAAATACCACAAAAATTATTTTAATTTGATGCTTGTGTAAGTAGCCTCTAAAATAGCAATGATTCCTGCCTCATCCTCAAGTTTACATCCTTGTGTAAGCTCCTCCCCTTGAGTGTGGACCAGACTGAGTGACTTGCTTCTAACAAACGGAATGAGGTAGAAGTAATGGTACGTCACTTTTAAGACTAGGCTATTAAAAGATCGTAGCTTCCATCTTGGCATGAACCCTCTCTTGCCCTCTCCCAAATTGCTCACAACTTGGGAAAACTCAATTGCAGTGTCAAGAAGCAGTCTTAATTAAGAGGCCCATGTGGCAAGGAAGCAAGACCTGCCAATAATGAGCTTTGAACTGGATCCTTCCCCCACTTCCCCCACCCCAAGTTAAGCCTTCAGACGACATGAAGTCCCAGCCAATAGCCTGAAGTCAATCGAAGTACCTAGACAAACTACATCCAAATTCCTTAACCATAGAAAATTTGGTAATAAATGTTTGACATTTTAAGTTTAGGGGTAATTTGTTATGTGGTGATAAATAACAGCTACACTGCTGGATTTTTGATGAATGTAAAAGGCATTTATATCAGTTTTCATTGCTTCCATTTGTGTGTATCCAAATATCCTGTTCCCTTCTCTACTTAATCTCTAATCTGTCTTTTCACCTGTATTTCCACTCCCCTTAAATGTGGTAAGGTAGTCCTTCAAGCTATTATCTAAATTTAGACCTATCACTCTATTTCCACAAATTCAAAGCTCTAATCACAATGGACCACGCTCCATTTCTTGAATATGCCAAACAATCTGAAATTATAACTTCAGAATAAATAACAGTCACCTGATAATGTACCAGTACTCATGCTTGATGAGTAAAAAGGTATTTGATATAAAAGAAAATAACCTTCTAACTAACCAGAGCTATCCTAATAAACAATAAAAATTATTACTCTTTCAATATTTATTTTTGAGGATGGAGGGCATATGAATAGCAAGAAGAAAAGTCAGCTTTTATACATTCCTTTGCATTGAGGGAAAAGGATATGTATAATTTTCTACTGCATAATTCATTCGTTTGATCATTTTCCCAAGACTGTTATAAAAAGATGCCAGTATTTTACATTTACAGATTATGGAGTTTTGACATTCCTTCAAATGTAAATAACTAGTCAAAAGAGAAAGTAATAAGGCAGAAATAAAAATACCTAAATTTTCAATTTGCCTCCTGAAACAACTGTCAGCATGCAGCCCTTCTGAATGCAGTTCATCACAAAAATTTACTGTAGTATTTCCCAAACTGTTTCCATGAAATTACTAAAATGAAAAGGTTAATAAATGGGTTCTTAAAAATAGTTAAATTTAGGAAATACTGGATTAAACAGATTTCTTTACTGCAGAACTTGTCAACAAGTCTCTTTTCCCACTGACATCTATTTTTATCACCAAAATCTATTTTTATGTCCAAGTTAAGGCAGACAGTCTGGGAACCATTGTCCCATACATAAAATGTATCTGTAATATAATAAACAAGTGTACCACTGCACTGTGAATTCCTAGTCTCTCTCACAGAATGAACTAATTTCATAATTTTACACTATTTTTCACCTCTAAGGGAAAAACCTTGTATGCAGATTTTGTGTACCAATAACTGCATGGAATCAAGAAACTTCTGAAAGGTTTTCTGTTGTTGTTGTTTATCTACACTAAACAATCAATAATTAACATGGCTAACTCAACACACTACAAATGAGATTTTCACCTTTGGGGATGGTTCTCCAGCTACCTAAAAGACTTTGACACACATATGCATCTCTGCCAGAAAGACAGAAGCTACAAAATTCTGCTAAGACAGATGTGACAAAGGATCTTTAGATAAAACAAAACACAGTGCTAAAAACCCTACAAAGCACACTCTCATGCTCCATCACAAGAAAAGCAGGTTGGCAGGAGGAGGGGGTTGAATTCAGTTGCCAAGAAAAGTAACCTGATAATAAAAATTCAATTCTTTCTGATCATACGAATTAACTAAGGCAGTTTGGGACTTCTCGTGAAGAAGACAAAGGGAACCTAAGAGTAATGGCTGAGGCACAGCTAGACCTTATAGATAGCTCCTCAATTTAGTCTTCTTTTAACCGTCTTAATTCTTTATTTCTGACAACTTCTCCAGCCTATGTTCATGTAGCTAGAATTAAATCATTCTCTTCTTCCATTTTCTGTAACACTGTGAACACACCTCTCCTAACACACTTAAAACACTGTGTGATAATTATCTACCCATATGTACTATTTCTACATTCATTTTCCTCTCCTTCTGCTTCCACTACTGTGAGCTCTTAAAGGCAAGGACTCCATTATGTATTCAGAGCATAGACTACATTAGGCAGTAACCAAACGTTGAATGGAGGAAACAGTAGGATTTAGCTTCAGTGTAGGACTCAGAAATAGGTTGCTGATTCTTTGTTACCTGTAGATGACTGTATCAGAAATTAATTTTTCCATGTCATATCTGACTTACTACAGTGGATAAGTTAAAACACATTTTGCAATCTTCTTATGATAGGGGGAATAATACCTTCCCTTTTCCTACATGAAAAATCTATAACTAAGAATTTTAGTACCTACAAAGTATTAAACTATCTTGCAGTTAAACGTACAATTGAGCGACACAGATCACTCAGAAAAATCACATTCTTCAAAGCAAAAAGATGACTAGAGCTGAATAAGATCATACCAGGATAGAAATAAGTTATTGTTTTAGCGGCCCTTTGGTGGTGATCACTGCTGCTCCTGAATGTTAACACTTTTTTCACCTGTGTCCCCTAATCAGGTAGCAGGAGTTCCAAGGTAGGAAAGACTCCAAACAATTAATAATTTCACTTTCACTTACCCTAACGCCTGCCTTTAGTGAAACTTGCACTTCTTAAGTGTACCATATGCAGATATGATCCCTTCCCCTCATCTAGAGTCAGATAAAATAAACCATTTTATTTTTAAGTTTCCTTTTAGAAAAATCAAATTATATAACCAATATCATGTAATGTGTTGTTAAAAATAACATTAGCATTCTAGCATAAAACTACTGCCACAAAAGCAATTCCTTTTTTGTGTAAGACAGACTCCCAATGCACATAAGGTTCTTAGTAATTTAGCTACTGTGGTAATAAAGGCAGCCAAGAAGAGAGCACTGAAGACAAAGTGAAAGCCAGCTAGTTTTGTTTTTTTTTTTCTTTTTTGGAGTGGTGCCTTGCATTTCACTGAAAGTCTAAAAGCTAAGTCTTGACCATATAAGGCTTTGGGATTCCCATGGATAGAAATGCCTAGGCAACAGTCAAATCTAATAACCTTAAAATACATGAAATACAGGTACTAAACTACCATGAGAGGGTTCTTATTTTTTGCTCTAGTTTCACTTAAATATATTCTTACAGATAATCCCCAAAGTGTTCCTGCAAAACATTACGATCAAATTCACAAAGTTGAAATATATAAAAAGTACATATAACTCACAGAAAATTCCTTAAAAAATAAGCAACTTTTAATGGAAAACCTCCCAAAGTCTGTTACACATTCCTCTGGCATTTTACACACATACAAAAAAATGCAATTTCATTTCTCTCCATTAACTCATTATGGTGTCAACTATTAAACTCTTGATGTTATATAACAATGTCCTTCTGGACAATAGTGTATGCAGCTAAAATGATACCTAACATGCTTTTTGGGAATCATTTGCTTTTAATAGGTTTTCTGCTTTCTATCTTGCTTCCATCTGTCACCTCCTGAAACTACATGATAGCATCCTATCTTCATCTTAATTTGTAGCTCTTAATTTGCCAAACATTAAAAAAAAAAAAAATTGAGCCTAAAATAAGAGTACATAGGGAGATTGGTTCAAGATGGCGGAGTAGAAGGATGTGCAATCACTCCCTCCTGCAAGAGCACTGGTATCACAACTAACTACTGAACAATCATCGACGCTGGAACTCACCAAAAAAGATATCCCACATCCAAAGACAAAGGAGAAGCCGCAATGAGACGGTAGGAGGGGCGCAATCACAAAAAAACCAAATCCCATAACCGCTGGGTGGGTGATCCACAAACTGGAGAACAATTATACCACAGATGTCCTTCACTGGAATGAACGTTCTGAGCCCCACATCAGGCTTCCCAACCTGGGGGTCTGGCAACGGGAGGAGGAATTCCCAGAGAATCAGCCTTTGTGTGCAGCAGGACCCAAGGGGAAGGAGCAGTGACCCCATAGGAGACTGAACCAGACCTACCTGCTAGTGTTGGAGGGTCTCCTGTAGAGGCGGGGGTGGCTGTGGCTCACCATGGGGACAAGGACACTGGCAGCAGAAGTTCTGGGAAGTACTCCTTGGCGAGAGCCCTCCAAGAGTCCGCCATTAGCCCCACCAATGAGCCTGTAGGTACCAGTGCTGGGTTGCCTACAACAGACAGGGAGGGAACTCAGCCCCACCCATCAGCACACAGGTGGATTAAAGTTTTACTGAGCTCTGCCCAACAGAGTAACACCCAGCTCTACCCACCACCAGTACCTCCCATCAGGAAGCTTGCACAAGCCTCTTACATAGCCTCATCCACCAGATGACAGGCAGCAGAAGCAAGAAGAACTACAATCCTGCAGCCTGTGGAACGAAAACCACATTCACAGAAAGACAGACAAGAGGAAAAAGGCAGAGGACTATGTACCAGACGAAGGAACAACATAAAACCCCAGAAAAACAACTAAATGAAGTGAAGATAGGCAACCTTCCAGAAAAAGAATTCAGAATAATGATAGTGAAGATGATCCAGGACCTCGGAACAAGAATGCAGGCAAAGATCAAGAAGATACAAGAAATGTTTAACAAAGATCTAGAAGAAAAAATGACTAGAAGAATTAAAGAACAAACAGAGATGAACAATACAATAACTGAAATGAAAAATACACTAGAAAGAATCAGTAGCAGAATAACTGAGGCAGAAGAAAGGACAAGTGACCTGGAAGACTGAATGGTGGAATATACTGCCATGGCACAGAATAAAGAAAAAACAATGAAAAGAAATGAAGACAGCCTAAGAGACCTCTGGGACAACATTAAATGCACCAACATTCGCATTATAGGGGTCCCAGAAGGAGAGCAGAGACAGAAAGGACCCAAGAAAATATCTGAAGAGATTATAGTCAAAAGCTTCCTTAACATGGGAAAGGAAATAGCCACCCAAGTCCAGGAAGTGCAGAGAGTACCAGGCAGGATAAACCCAAGGAGACACACACCGAGACACACAGTAATCAAACTGACAAAAATTAAAGACAAAGAAAAATTATTAAAAGCAACAAGGGAAAAACGACAAATAACATACAAGGGAACTCCCATAAGGTTAACAGCTGATTTCTCAGCAGAAACTCTACAGGTCAGAAGGGAGTGGCACGATATATTTAAAGTGATGAAAGGGACGAACCTACAACCAAGATTACTCTACCTGGCAAGGATCTCATTCAGATTCGACAGAGAAATCAAAAGCTTTACAGACAACCAAAAGCTAAGAGAATTCAGCACCACCAAACCAGCTGTACAACAAATGCTAAAGAAACTTCTCTAGGTGGGAAACAAAAAAGAAAAAGACCCACAAAAACAAACCCAAAACAATTAAGAAAATGGTCATGGGAACATACATATCAATAATAACCTTGAATGTAAATGGATTAAATGCCCCAACCAAAAGACACAGACTGGCTGAATGGATACAAAAACAAGACCCATATATATGCTGTCTACAAGAGACCCATTTCAGACCTAGGGACACATACAGACTGAAAGTGAAGGGATGGAAAAAGATACTCCATGCAAATGGAAATTAAAAGAAAGCTGGAGTAGCAATACTCGTATCAGATAAAATAGACTTTAAAAAATAAAGACTGTTACAAGAGATAAGGAGGGACACTACATAATGATCAACAGATCAATCCAAGAAGAAGATATAACAATTATAAATATATATGCACCCAACATAGGAGCACCTCAATACATACAGCAAATGCTAACAACCATGAAAGGAAAAATCAACAGTAACACAATAATAGTAGGGGACTTTAACACCCCACTAACACCAATGGACAGATCATCCAGACAGAAAATTAATAAGGAAACAGAAGCCTTAAATGACACAATAGACCAGATAGATTTAATTGCTATATATAGGACACTGCATCCAAAAACAGCAGATTACACTTTCTTCTCAAGCACACAAGGAACATTCTGCAGGATAGATCACATCTCGGGTCAAAAATCAAGCCTTCGTAAGTGTAAGAAAATTGAAATCATATCAAGCACCTTTTCTGACCACAATGCTATGAGATTAGAAATCAATTACAGGGAAAACAATGTAAAAAACACAAACACATGGAGGCTAAACAATACATTACTAAATAACCAAGAGATCACTGAAGAAATCAAAGAGGAAATCAAAAAATACCTAGAAACAAATGACAACGAAAACACAACGATCCAAAATCTACGGGATGCACCAAAAACAGTTCTAAGAGGGAAGTTCATAGCAATACAATCCTACCTCAAGAAACAAGAAAAATCTCAAATAAACAATCTAACCTTACACCTAAGAAAGAAGAACAAATAAAACCCCAAAGTTAGTAGAAGGAAAGAAATCATAAAAATCAGAGCAGAAATAAATGAAATAGAAACAAAGAAAATACTGGCAAAGACCAATAAAACTAAAAGCTGGTTCTTTGAGAAGATAAACAAAATTGATAAACCTTTAGCCAGCCTCATCAAGAAAAAGAGGGAGAGGACTCAAATCAATAAAATTAGAAATGAAAAATGAGAAGTTACAACGAACACCACAGAAATACAAAGCATAAGAGACTACTACAAGCAACTCTAAGCCAATAAAATGGACAACCTGGAAGAAATGGACAAATTCTTAGAAAGGTATAACCTTCCAAGAACCAGGAAGAAATAGAAAACATGAACAGACAAATCACAAGAAATGAAATTGAAACTGTGATTAAAAATCTTCTAACAAACAAAAGTCCAGGACCAGATGGCTTCACAGGTGAATTCTATCAAACATTTAGAGGAGCTAACATCCACCCTTCTCAAACTCTTCCAAAAAACTGCAGAGGAAGGAACACTCCCAGACTCATTCTATGAGGCCACCGTCACCCTGATACCAAGACCAGACAAAGATACTACAAAAAAAGAAAATTACAGACCAATATCACTGATGAATATAGACGCAAAAATCCTCAACAAAATACTAGCAAACAGAATCCAACAGCACATTAAAAGGATCATACCCCATGATCAAGTGGGGTTTATCCCAGGGATGCAAGGATTCTTCAACATACGCAAATCAATCAATGTGATACACCATATTAACAAATTGAAGAAGAAAAACCATATGATCATGTCAATAGATGCAGAAAAAGCTTTTGACAAAATTCAACACCCATTTCTGATAAAAACTGTCCAGAAAGTGGGCACAGAGGGAACCTACCTCAACATAATAAAGGCCATATACGACAAACCCACAGCAAACATCATTCTCAATGGTGAAAAACTGAAAGCATTTCCTCTGAGATCTGGAACAAGACAAGGATGTCCACTCTCGCTGCTATTATTCAACATAGTTTTGGAAGTCCTAGCCATGGCAATCAGAGAAGAAAAGGAAGTAAAAGGAATACAAACTGGAAAAGAAGAAGTAAACCTGTCACTGTTGGCAGATGACATGATACTATATATAGAGAATTCTAAAGATGCCACCAGAAAACTACTAGAGCTAATCAATGAATTTGGTAAAGTTACAGGATACAAAATGAATGCACAGAAATCTCTTGCATTCCTATATACTAACAATGAAAGATCAGAAAGAGAAATTAAGGAAACAATCCCATTCACCATTGCAACAACAAGAAGAAAATCCCTAGGAATAAACCTACCTAAGGAGGTAAAAGACCTGTACTCAGAAAACTATAAGACACTGATGAAAGAAATCAAAGATGACACAAAGAGATGGAGAGATATACCATGTTCTTGGATTGGAAGAATCAACATTGTGAAAATGACTATACTACCCAAAGCAATCTATAGATTCAATGCTATCCCTATCAAATTACCAATGGCATTTTTTACAGAACTAGGAACAAATCATTTTAAAATTTGTATGGAGACACAAAAGACCCTGAATAGCCAAAGTAATCTTGAGGGAAAAAAAACAGAGCTGGAGGAATCAGACTCCCTGACTTCAGACTATACTACAAAGCTACACTAATCAAGACAATATGGTACTGGAGCAAAAACAGAAATATAGATCAATGGAATAGGACAGAAAGCCCAGAGACAAACCCACGCACCTATGGTCAACTAATCTATGACAAAGGAGACAAGGATATACAACGCAGAAAAGACAGTCTCTTCAATAAGTGGTGCTGGGAAAACTGGACAGCTACATGTAAAGGAATGAAATTAGAACACTCCCTAACACCATATACAAAAAAAAACTCCAAATGGATTAAAGACCTAAATGTAAGACTGGACACTATAAAACTGTTAGAGGAAAACATAGGAAGAACACTCTTTGACATAAATCACAGCAAGATCTTTTTTGACCCACCTCCTAGACTAATGAAAATAAAAACAAAAATAAACAAATGGGACCTAATGAAACTTAAAAGCTTTTGCACAGGAAAGGAATCTATAAACAAGACGAAAAGACAACCCTCAGAATGGGAGAAAATATTTGCAAACGAATCAACAGACAAAGGATTAATCTCCAAAATATATAAACAGCTCATGCAGCTTAATATTTAAAAAATAAACAACCCAATCAAACAATGGGCAGAGACCTAAATAGACATTTCTCCAAAGAAGACATACAGATGGCCAAGAGGCACATGAAAAGCTGCTCAACATCACTAATTATCAGAGAAATGCAAATCAAAACTACAGTGAGGTATCACCTCACACCAGTCAGAATGGGCATCATCAGAAAATCTATAAACAACAAATGCTGGAGAGGGTGTGGAGAAAAGCGAACCCTCTTGCACTGTTGGTGGGAATGTAAATTGATACAGCCACTATGGAGAACATTATGGAGGTTCCTTAAAAATCTAAAAATAGAATTACCATATGACCCAGCAATCCCACTACTGGGCATATAACCAGAGAAAACCGTAATTCCAAAAGACACATGCACCCCAATGTTCACTGCAGCACTATTTACAGTAGCCAGGTCCTGGAAGCAAGCTAAATGCCCATTGACAGATGAATGGATAAAGAAGATGTGGTACATTTATACAATGGAATATTACTCTGCAATAAAAAGGAACGAAATTGGGTCATTTGTAGAGACATGGATGGACCTAGAGATGGTCATACAGAGTGAAGTAAGTCAGAAAGAGAAAAACAAACATCATATATTAACACATATATGTGGAATCTAGAAAAATGGTACAGATGAACCGGTTTGCAAGGTAGAAATAGAGACACAGATGTAGAGAACAAACATATGGACACCAAGGGGGGAAAGCGGGGTGGGGACGGTGGCGGAGGGATGAATTGGGAGATTGGGATTGGCTTATATACACTAATATGTATTAAATAGATAACTAATAAAAACCTGAAGAGAAAAAAAAATAGAGTACATAGAAACTACATGAGGACTTCTCAGTAAAATAAAAGTATTTGTGCTTAAGCGTGTGCATTCTGCAACATCTGTTCCAGTTCCATGAATAACGCTTATTTTCTAGCTATTTTTTAGATCAGAAAGTTTCCAATATGAGAAAAAAAAATGATTAGAGAAATTACGCAGAGGACAGACCTAACCAAGCAACATCAAAACTGACAACTGTTGGGGCTTCCCTGGTGGCGCAGTGGTTGAGAATCTGCCTGCCAATGCAGGGGACACGGGTTCGAGCCCTGGTCTGGGAAGATCCCACATGCCGCGGAGCAACTAGGCCCGTGAGCCACAACTACTGAGCCTGCGCGTCTGGAGCCTGTGCTCCGCAATAAGAGAGGCCGCGATAGTGAGAGGCCCGCGCACCGCAATGAAGAGTGGCCCCCGCTCGCCGCAACCAGAGAAAGCCCTCGCACAGAAACGAAGACCCAACACAGCCAAAAATAAATATAAAAATAAATAAATAAATAAAAGATTACTATTAAAAAAAAAAAAAAAAGCTAACCTTACTCTCAACTTCTCCCAGGAAATATTTCAAACCAAAAGCATCCAGTGTCTGAGGGATTCCCCTAAAAAAAAAAAAAAACTGACAACTGCTGAGAAAAGGGGAACTAACACATGTTATTGGCAGTGTTTTCCTTGCATAGGGGTGATTAAGAGAACAATCATGTGATGCAACTAGTGCTGATCATTTCAGAGCTTCTGGAAAAAATAGTGACCCTAAGAAAATGAGCAAAGACCCTGAGATAACAGTTCACTTTTACATTACTGATATTTTACTTACAACATTGCATGCTCATGTCTTTAGAATAATAAGATATCCTGATAACTTACTTTGTGATTTAATTTTCAAGAATTCAAAAGCAAACACAGGGAAAGTAGAAGTTCATTTCACAAAACTTAGTGTGTAAAGCTCAGTGGAGCAGTCATGTCTAATACAGATGGAAATCTTTTCTTCTTTTAAAAAATAAATTTATTTATTTATTTTTATTTTTGGCTGCGTTGAGTCTTCGTTGCTGCGCACGCGCTTTCTCTAGTTGCAGCGAGCAGGGGCTACTCTTCGTTGTGGTGCGTGGGCTTCTCATTGTGGTGGCTTCTCTTGTTGCGGAGCACGGGCTCTAGGCGCACAGGCTCAGTAGTTGTGGCTCACAGGCTCTAGAGCACAGGCTCAGTAGTTGTGGCGCATGGTCTTAGTTGCTCCGCGGCATGTGGGATGTTCCCGGACCAGGGACTGAACCTGCGTCCTCTGCATTGGCAGGCAGATACATAACCACTGCGCCACTAGGGAAGTCCCGGGAAATCTTTTCTGACAGAGCTATTTCATGTTAACAAGAGAACAGATTATATAAATAAGACATGAAGGTAAACCCCCAAGCTCTGTTTTATCACAACAGTAGTCTTCCTTCTCCAGAAAATATCTTTCAGAAGAGCAAAAGCAGTTTCTGGACTTTAATACCCTTCACCAGCATGGTTCAGATCTTTTCAGTAACTATTGAACATCTATCATTTATTGTGATACAACATGCTGGGCATACAAAGATCAATCATGATTGATACAGATCCATATGAAACACACGGTTTTAATTGGGAGCCAAATAGGAAATACTTTAACATGGCAAGTACCTTACTTTGTAGGAGCTGAGAAGATAGGAAGAGCCTAGAGAGAGAGGAGTCAGAGCTTCTAGGAGTATGTGTCTTTAAGAATAAAGAAATGGTGAAGGCTAAAAGAATATTCCTAAAAGGTAGGGAGTAGAATATCAGATAGAGAGCGTGTGGTATTGCGGAAGGACCATAAAGTGCAAGAAGAGATGATAGGTGATGAGGCAGAATTAAGTGGAGATAAGAGGGGAGACTGTGGCTGGCCTTGCAGATCAGGCTAAGGAGACTAAATGTATTCTGTACAACAAACAATATGTGTCAAATATGAGTAATATAAAGGGATTCCTCGAAAAGGAAAAAAAAATTCCCACAAACTTCCCTAAAATTAACTGAAATTATTTTTATTATGTTATTTAAATAGCTACTAACATAAACTTAGGCCGTTATACATGCCTTAGTATATATGTAAATCTAAACAAATTTATAAATTTTCTCATGACTTTTTTCTTTAGTTTGTAAAGGGGTCTGTGATGTCAACTGGCTGGGAATTTACCCCCATCCAATTGCAAACATGACATTTTCACTAAATCCATCTTGGTCTTTCCTCATTTGTTGCTGACAGTTAAATCTGTTATACTTGGCACCAACACCAACGCAAATGCAAACGTCTTCAACTGAAGCTAAGAAGCAGTATTCATTTGTAAAATTCAACTGAAACTAAGAAGCAGTATTCATGGGTAGATAGAAATACCCATCTTCCTGGCTACCCATGGTCATATATTTTAGATTATCTTCACAATGAAAACTCAAGAATTTAGACATTCTTATTGAGATAGTGATTAAGAGAAAAAGCATCTTAAGAATGCCTCCTAAATTTCTGGCTTATGTGATTAGATGGAAGACAATGCCACCATTTCCAAATGTGTCACCTCTAAGATCTTAGAATTCTGAAATTCCCAGAGAAGAATATGGTGTCCCATTCTACATCTTCCTCCCTCTTTGGACTGAATCTCTTCTTTTTTGGTGCTCATTGTGAATTCCTGATTCTTGACCCCTTCCAATTCTCCCCAGTCTACCATTCACAGGCTTTACTTGCCTACTCTATTTCAACTATTCATTCAGCACCCCAGAATTTCTTGCCAATCTTTAGGGCTGAGGAGTATCATCCATTTGCTCTCTGTGCTCTTATAAAGATGCTGTCAAGCAATGCTAGAAATATTATGAAACCATATTAATTTGGTCCATTATAACGTCACTCTAACCTCACTGTATTATTCTACTCTCCTTCTCTTTTCCCTGAATTCCTATCACATTGTATTTACCATTCCAAATCTCCTCCAGTCTCCTTATATTAAATCCTACTGCTCCACGATGTCACCTGAGATAAATATCCAATAGCTATACTTTTACACTATCAAGAAGACTGAAATGGTCAATGGCAATCTTCTAAGATCTCCCTGTTCCCACATTAAAAGTTCTTACATCTCCCTTCTTCTCTTTTTGGTTTGGGAGAAGAAATGTCCCACCATTCCGAAACTAATTCCTAGTGACTTATTACACAAATGCCTTCTACTTTTCTATATTTATGCTTCAATATTTTACCCTATGCGTCAGCCAACCTGAACTACTCACTAGTTCAATTCTTATCCTGGTATCTCTTGTAATGTTGCTCCCTCCTCCTATAATGCTTTCCCTATACCTCTGCCTAGACTGCACCCCAGCCCCAACAAAAATTCTTTCCATTCCTCTACATCCTAAAAACTACATAAAACACAAAAATATTTATTGACACTACCTTCCACGTATAGTATTTCCCGCTTTTCCTTTACATTTTATTATAAAAATGTTCAAACATACAGCAAAGCTGAAAGACTTTTACTGTGAATACCTATGTATCCATCATCTAGATTATATTATTAACATGTTACTACTTGCTTGGCATATATAGCTATCTACCCTTTATCCATCATTCCTTTATCCATCCATTAATCCAGCTACTTTAAAAAGTACCAAAAAAGTAAGGCCGTAGAAATTAGCATAGATAATTAGTAAATTATCTCCCTAAATACTTCAGCATGTGTATCATTAATTAGAGTTCAATATTTGTTTAGTTTTCTTTTGATGCAAAACTTACATACTATGAAATGCAAGGAACTTAAATGTACATTCACTGTGTTTTAACTAATGCATAAACCTGTGTAACCCAAACCTCTATCAATATTTAGAACCTACATCACTACAGAAAGTTCCTTCACGTCACTTTCTAGTCAACTCTCACCCCCCCATCGTAAAAGCAACCACTACTGGTTTCTTTTTTTCACCATAAATAAGATGTGGCTATTTAAAAATTTCATGTAAGTGGAATTCTAGGGTATACCCTTATTATGTGAAAGCCTTTCTGTAAGCAAGATGTTCATGAGATTCATTCATGTAGCTGTAGGTATCAGTGGTTTGTCCTTTTAATTGCTGAGTGGCTATTTCCTTGTATGGCGATATCATTATTTATCCATTCCTCTACTGATGAACACCTGGGCTGTTTCCAGTTTTCAACTATTAAGAATAAAGCTGCTATGAACATTCTGGTACAAGTCTTTTCAGAACATATGTTTTCATTTCTCTTAGGCAAACACTAGGAACAGAATTTCTGGGCAGATGTATATTTACTTTTATAAGAAATTGATGAACATTTCCCCAAAGTAACTGTACTAATTTATATCTCCACCAATAATGAGTTCCCATTGCTCTGCATTCTCACCAACATTTGATGATGTGTTTTGTTTTGTTTTGTTTTCATTTAGCCACTGATTCGTGTTAACATTCCCCCTTTCTGAAAATAACTGGCATTGTGCTTGCACCTTTCCTCTTATCCTGCGTGGAATTAGTTATATTTGCACTTGACTTGCCCCTATTAGACTTTATACACGTCTTGAAGTTACAAATTGTGTTAGTCCCCTTTCCCCCTACAATGTTTATAGCAGAGTGCTTTGCACATGCCAAAACAATGAATGTCAGTTTAATTTAATTGATTATTAAAATTCATTTGTCCTCCCCATTCTGGATAAGCAACGGTGAAAAAAAATTCCAAAAGGCACATATGTGAAATGAGGCTACAGACAATCATGGGTTGGTAACAATCCTCCAATTTTATTGCAGTCCTCTGCTAAAATACGAAACAACCCTAAAACCATTTATTATTAATAGTGTCATATCTAGACACATACATATAAAAACATACAGAAACAGAACATAAGTTCCATGTAAACTCCACAAGCAAAGGAATTTTTGTCTGCTTTGTTCATTGATGTATCCTAGTGTCTAGAATAGTGCCTACCAGGTAATAGGCACACAAGTATTTGTTGAATAAATACACATACATGTTTCTACAAATGTGCCTTTAAATTAATAGCAGTGAACTTAAAATAATGAACAACAAAGCTTCTTACAGTTATAGCTTTAACAGCCTTAAACCCTAATACCCATAATATATCCTTTTAAAAATAGTTAAGTTTCTGTCTGGGATTTTAAAATATTTTCCAGAGTGAATCTTCACACAATCTGGAATGGTAATTATCTTTAACTTAAGTATACAAGTTAGGGAAGCATACACACTGAATTTTACAGAAAGAAGGTGGCTCCTGAATAGCCTCCGCAGATGTACCAAATCAAGCCGGCAATCAATGATATATTATAGGATTGTCCACCTACTAAAAATCTTCATTTAACTATTCAACCTGCATATCTATGCACCAAATAAATTAGGGAGAGCAATTTCAAAATGTCCACTTCTATTCAAAGCCCGAAGATGAAGTTTTTGAAATTGGTCATTGTGAAGAGAATTCTTCATACCATTAAACATTTCCTGAATATCTAGCAATCAGTATTCTACGTACTATGCTAGGTGCTCAGGCTACAAAGACAAAATTAAGGACCTTATATTTTAGTGGAATAGGCAGTCAAGTAAATAAACAATTACAGAACTGTTACAGAAATATGCAAGAGTTCAAGGACAACACTCAAGACGGCTCTAGATCGGGAACAAGTTAGGATAAGCTTCTTGGCAGAAGTGACTGCTTGAGATACCTAATCACATGAACCAGAAAAATAGAGGTCATCTTCTGAAGTGAAAACTCACTAGTAATCATGCTCAAGAGTCAGCTTTCTCTAGATCAATTGATCCTGTTCAGGAGGGTTCCTATAGTTTTTGAAGAACAGTTGAAAGCTATTTGGATTGTTGACACGACAGTTGAAGGGCATTTGATTTGTTCTCAGTTCTTAATGATTATAAATAAAGTCATCATAAAATCTGCATATGAGTTTTTGTGTGACCAAATGTTTTCACTTCTCTTGCAGAAGCAAAAAGCTTGCTTTAACTTGCTCCTCACTTTTTGGAGTCATTACAAGAAAAAACAAAACAAAACAAAACAGACAGTTCTTGGTGTACTCTGATGCTTTTGCAAAAATGTTCCTATAAAAGGGTTTCATCTTCAAGGAATTCATGGAAAAGACTCTGACAAGTACAGATTTCTGGTAACTGACTATACTGCTGAAATGAATGAATAAGCATTTTCAGAACTCTAATGGAAAACTGATGAATTCATAAAAGTGCTAACAAAAGATCAAGATGAAAAAAAAAATTAATTACATGGGACTGAGTGACCTGGTGAGGATGATTATAATTTTTGTGACTTTGAATAATAAAAAAAAAAATCCCACAAGGACTCAGAGGCAAAAAATATACAAATCAATTTTCACTGCAAAATAAAGGAGCTGTTACAGTGGAGGATTACTGGACTGAATGTCAATATTATGACATAGTATGAGTGTGTTTCGTGTTTGGTAATTGCAATCATTGTTGCTTTTGTTGTGGTCATCCATTTACAATGCTTGGTGTCAGTTTATTTATCTCTTGTAAAAATAAAATACAATGTGTGTGTGTGTGTGTGTGTGTGTGGAAAAAAAAGAAATACTTCTATTTCACCATAAGAACAATGTTTGATAAAGTTTTTGGTGGCTATTAAGAAGGTCCCTTCTATTTCTATTTGATAAGATTTTTGAAGTACCTAATGCTTTTTTAATCAAAAGATTTATGTCTCTATTTTGTTCATTATGTACTTTTTCTACCTTTTCTTAATGTGAGTATGTTGGTAGATATTCTAGTATTGAATTTTCCTTGCCTTTGTGAGATAAATCTTACACGGTTGTGATGTATTATGATTTTAAACATTATTTGATTCAGTTTGTTAAAAAAATTTTATTCAACATTTTTACATCTCTTTTTATGAATGAGTTTGGCCTGAAATGTTTCCTTCTTGTATTATCCTTGTTTGATTTTGGAATCAAAGTTTTGGAAGCCTCATAAGTTGATGAGTTTTATTCCTTTTTCTCTTGTTCAAAACCTTTTGAATAAGGTTGAAATTATTTATTCTTGAGGGTTTGGTAGCATATGCTTATAAGACAATCTGGCCCAGGGATTCACCCACCCCCAAAATGGGTTTTAACCACTGATTTAATTACTTTAACAATTAGTGTATATTCTATTTTTCTTGGGTCAGTTTTTATACATTTTGCTAAAAAATTGTTCATTTTACTTAGACTTTCAATTTTGTGGTTATAAAATTTTCATCCTCTCTTCTTATCTAATACATACATTTAAGACTAGAAATGTCCCCCTGGCACAGTTTCCAGAACTTTTGATTTGTAGTGTTCTCATTGTCAAAAACGTTTTCATTTTAAATTATTTTATTCAAAAATATTTTGTTTTTTCAGCTATACAGAGATATGATCGACAAATAAAATTGTAATATTTAATATATGTATACATTGTAAAAAAAAAAAAAAAAGCACAGGACAATTGCATAGCTCTCTTAAAGGTAAATACTACCAAGCAGTAATAATAACAGCTATTTACTATCTGAATCTGCCAAAAAAGAAAGACAGTGAGAAAGAGAAAAAGAAGCAAAGTAAAAATTGGATTTAAATCCAAAAAGAAGTTACTGAATTTTAAAATTAAATCATTCAACAATTATTTACTGAGAATTCACTATGAGTCAAGCACTATGATAAATGCTTGGGCTCCACTGGTAGATAAATAAATAAACAAATAAATGCATAATTACACCCTAAAAGAAGAGATATGAAAGAACAGGGTGGTAACAGGGAAAGATAGGTTTGAGGAGAATAAAACAGGGAATCAGCGAAGGTTTGCTTCAGAAAGTCACAAAGCTTAATGAATAGGAGTTAGCCAAAAGGTGGAGAGACTGTTTCAGGCAAAGGGAAAACGCACAGAGACTAGAGGTATGAAAAAGCTTAGATATTCAAAGGTCTGAAGGAAGTGCAGCTAGAATATTGATGAGCAAAGGGAAGAGACTACAAAAGTCAGCTGATCCTGATAGGTCTAGTTAGATTTGGGATCTTTTTCCCTAGCAACTTTGTTCAACTTGGATAGTGTCATCTACTTTATACTCATGACAATTCCTCTAAGAGAGATATAAAATTCAAAGTGGATTTCAAGTCTATAATTAGTGTTCTCTATCAAAAAACACATTTCCTCTGAGCTTCAGCTGTTACTGATAATATCAATACCAATGTTTAGAAACACTGACATTTCCTCTTAAGCCCTTTTATTAGTATTGCATTTTATACATCATTTTTATATAGTATTTCATCTAATCCTCACAGCTGGTCCAATTTTTCTAGCAAATGCTAGGTTTTTGAAATCTTTGATTCCTAAATTGAAAAAAAAAAAGTATGAGATTCTTATTCTAAATTATAAAATTCAATTCAACAAGCATTTATTTACCTGATACAAAAAAGACAGTTTTCAGGGCTTCCCTGGTGGCGCAGTGGTTAAGAATCCGCCTGCCAATGCAGGGGACACGGGTTCAATCCCTGGTCCGGGAAGATCCCACATACCGCGGAGCAACTAAGCCTGTGCGCCACAACTACTGAGCCTGCGCTCTAGAGCCCATGAGCCAAAACTACTGAAGCCTGCCGCCTAGAGCCCGTGTTCCACAACAAGAAAAGCCACCACAATGAGAAGCCCACGCACCACAACAAAGAGGAGCCCCCCTCGCCGCAACTAGAGAAAGCCCGCGCACAATAACGAAGACCCAACACAGTCAAAAATAAATAAAATAAAAAATAAATTTATTAAAAAAAAAAAAAGACAGCTTTCAGAGGTAAAATATGGAGGTTGAACTTTCAAAGTAACTTAGTCTTTTTTTGAAAGTTTTGCTTCCATGCTGTTAACCTTATAAAGTAATTTTTAACCAGTTCTACCAAAATATCAGTCAAGAAGAACTTAAATTTTTGTATTATTCTAAATACCACAGTGTGGACCTTGATAATTTAAGTCCATATGTTGTTTTCCAGTTTCATGTGTATATGCTGTATTTTATCCTTTTTGCTATTACAGTTAATCCTTCAAGAAAATGAAGGTAAATATAAATACAATCATGAATTCACAGCTCTTCAAAAGAATGTGTGTGAAACCACACTACACAACTATTACTGTCTAGCTGACACACTTTCTCCTCTACTCAGTAACTCTGCCTTTCCACCCACACATTAGATTTTTTCCCCTGAAAATCTGCTGGTGTATATCATCTACAAGCAGGAAAGTAATTATCTTTAGGTAAAAGTTCTTCCCTTTTCGTCCCAATTCTGCTGGAATAGAATAAAATGATTCCATTTATATGTAGTGTTTAATTAAACAGAGAAAATGTTCTAAATGACTAAAGTCATATCAGATACATTCATTATGGACCCATAATTAGATATAAACTCAAAGGCAGGTACTTTCTATTTGGCCTCCAACACCCAGCAAAAGGTCTGAAACAGCAGTTACGCAAATATTAGCTCCCTTTCCCTTTTGGTAGGAAAGGCTGTACTAGATACTTTCATTTACACTACCTCATTTCATCCTCCCAGAACCCTGCTACAGAATATTATTATCCTTACTTAACAGACTCTGAAGGGGAAAGGATTCCAATTGTAGAAGTTCTTCCTTCTATATTTTACTAGCTCTCTATTTTTTCAAAACCTACACCACTCTACAATATAACATTTTAATAAGCAATTGGCTGTTTAATAAACTTGAAAATATCTGCAGACTTCACTTGCTTCATACTCAGCTCTTTGAAAGGCAAATAGCTCTAGGTACTTAAAAGGGCCAAATAAAAGAGTGTGGTATAGATGTAAAGCAGAAAGCAAGGTGAAAAAAGAACTATTGTTTAATTCTTCAAGACACATTGAAGCACCTTCACTTTGCTTGAAGTGAATACCAAGACCACCCAAGTTTAAACACAAATACAAAAACATTTCCAAAACCTAAAATAGCAAAAATTCATGTTTGAAAATCCACTTTAACACGTTATGCTGTAATTCAATTCACAGATGGCTTGGCTAATCTTTCTTCCAGCTGCCATGTTACCAAAATAACCTTTCTTCACTAATTCTATTCATGTTTCACTACAGCTATTATATTCCTGCTTGGTATACTTAAAACCCATCAAACAATTTTTACAGGTCATTCTGCAAATTTCTGTGTAAATATTCTAACAAAATAAAATTGAAAAGCCCACTAATCTAAAGATAGCACCGCTAGAGCTTAATAATATACACTAACGGTAACAAGAGTATCAATGTTAATGGTAACAATGGTATCAACAGTACAATTGAGAGTATATGAAAAATACACACAAACACAGACATACACCTATGCAAGGTAGAGGGACTGCAAGGAAATTCATTAACACAGAGTAAAGGGACTACCTTTTTTTTCCTTTTCTCTCTCACTCTCTCTGCTTTCTTCTTTTTGTAGTATTTTCCAAGTTCTCTATAGGGCTTATATATAACAAAATTAAAAAGAAAAAAAGACTAAAAAAATGTGAACATTCAGCAAATATCAATAGAAAAAAATCAGACGGCTTTTCATTGCTTATTGTATATAAGACTGATTATACTTCATAAATTAAGTTTATTTTTATTCATGCATAATTCAATTTTAAAATGTATTTCATTAATATGTAAATATAGGTTAAAATAATTCTCTGGCTCCTCTCACTCAAGGTCTCTAAAGTATATTAGTACAGGAGAGAGGCAGGTGGGAGGAGTGTAGCTGCCATCTAGAAGGCAGCCCTTGTGAAAAAGATAACAAAGAGAAGTAAAATGCCTTTTGATAAACTTCTGAATTACCCTAAGAAATTAAGACAAGTCCTAATGCTTTTCTTAGTTCTACTGGAACTCATTGCTCATGATTCTTCATTTATGATAAACATACTTTAGCTTTCAAAGACAGCTAACAACATAAAATTTACCTTCAAAATTGGGGGGAAAAATTTTGAGTGTCCAAAGATACTCAGCCTGTACTAACAAAAAAGATCATCAAGTTTACAATAAAAATTTTAAAGTATAGAATATTTCCTTGGGAGGAGATGAAAACAAGAAATTGGTAAATAGAGCAAGCACCTTCATTCTACTACTGTCTACTTTCACTAATGGTGGACTTAACCTCATTTTATTACTGTATATAAAAATAAATCTATTTTCTTTAAAAATTGGAAGACCGCTATACTCTATGGTGTATTGGTTAATAAGGGTTCATAGCATTTTAAAGGGAGTGATCTGCACTATTAGCCTCAGGAGCAATCAGACTACTTGCTACAGTAAATTTCTGAAAGAATAGAAGGCTTCTTCATATAAATGGGTCTCTGGGACTGGAAATGTTTAGTTAGGATACTAACTCATAATTCATTTCTCCTATATAAAGCTTTCTTTAAACAATGTTAAATTTCACAGTGTCTTGCAGAGTAAAGAGTAGAATCTTTCCTAAAATTTACTTCTATTTAAAACAGGATGATGACCCAAAGCACTGTATTTATTCCAAATCTTCAAAGAGCATAATGCTTGTGGTACTGTAAGTATCAATGATAACTGCCATACCTAAACTAGGGTCTAGTTTTACTTTTATTCCAAAATAGGAAGACAACAGTTAATAACAGAAAACAACAGATGCCTTTGAATTTTCTACTGAAACTAGTAACGGCTTTTCTTGTAGTCTTTTTGTTTTTTATCTCCCTGTCATCCGCAGTTCTGCAAAACGCAGAAGTTCTAAACTTGGAATCAGATTATCCAATGAAAACAAACAAGCTTTTAGTAATGGAAAAAATGACTTAATAGAAGAGCAGAAGCTAGCAGAAAAGCAGGTATATGATCCCATTCATGTAAATTGAAAATGAGACAAAAGCATTTAATAAGGCTTTTTACATGATGTCTTTTGACAAAAGGAACATCTTAAAGAACTTAATAGAACCATAAAATACTAATATAAACCAGTGACCTGTTAGTTCTGTGTTACACTTTAGTCATTATATGTTCAGTTACTATATTTCAGGTAAAGGTATTTAGAACCAAGGACTGATAATTCAAAAATTAACTATACCACTATCAGCCAGGGTCCTATGTTTCTTGTCTAATAGCACCTACAATCATAAACAGCAAGCTCTGGGACAGTAGAGAATATTAGCTGGCAAAAGCAAACCTTGGTGTTCCCTGGCTGTATAAAGAGAGCTTCTTGGCATACCCCATTGGTACACTTTAGATAACTGATCTACCAGATCTGCTCTAGCCTATCTACTGAACTATAATTAGCCCCAGGGATTCTTTAGGATACCAAGAGAGGTAGAATCTGGTGATTCAAGTAGCCCAGAGGCACTATAACACTGTTTATGAGAACAATGTTGAGTCAAACTACCCAGATCCAACTCCCAGCTCTGCAATGTATAAGCTTTGTTGTGACTTTGGAGTCACAACTGCATCTCATTTTCTTCATTGGTATAACAGAAAAATAAGATTAAAAATATTTACCTGATATGATTGTTGTGAGACAATATAACTGCCTAAAACAGTGTTTATTATATAAACATTATTATTTATGTTTATTATTCCCATGAGATCAGTCCCTCTGAAGATGGAGAGATGTGAATTCCCACAGTTTTTATAAAACCTGTTACAAACTAAAAGTTCTATGCCCTAACCATAGCCTCTGTTTAATGTCATATCATTTTCACAATAAAAAGGGGAGGAATCATTTTGTAAACTGACAACAAATCATATTTATCATTTGGGTGGGACTAAAGAAGAGAGGAGCTTACTGGGTGAGAAAAGGGCCTATGTGAGTTAGTCTAAAAGACCCAACTCAAACAGAACTGGATGGAATAACTATGACAATTAAAATGTACCTTCAAAGTTTATTTCAAAATATAATATCCATTAATTACTTTGTCCTAAAAAATTTTTTTCTGATCTTTGTAAGAGCTACACAAAATTAAAATACTTTAAATCTTGTTCACTCCACTATGAATTCCACTCCTAAAAAAATGAGAGTTAATGCATCAGAACATATGAGAGTTAATGCATTAGAACACATGAATAAAAAAAACAACCCTCCAATTTTGAGGGTTAGTCATTGTACAAAGCTGAATGCTATCAGTTCAAATTATTTAAAAATTTCTCAATTTAGTATTCAGTATACGCAACTCTATTAAAATAGAGAATGCAGATCAAGCCTCTTAGATAGCCTCAACCACCAGAGGGCAGACAGCAGAAGCAAGAAAAACTACAATCCTGCAGCCTGTGGACCAAAAACCACAGTTACAGAAAGATAGAGAAGATGAAAAGGCAGAGGGCTATGTACCAGATGAAGGAACAAGAAAAAACCCCAGAAAAACAACTAAATGAAGTGGAGATAGGCAACCTTCCAGAAAAAGAATTCAGAATAATGATAGTGAAGATGATCCAGGACCTCGAAATAAGAATGGAGGCAAAGATTGAGAAGATGCAAGAAATGATTAACAAAGACCTAGAAGAATTAAAGAACAAACAAACAGAGATGACCAATACAATAACTGAAATGAAAACTACACTAGAAGGAATCAATAGCAGAATAACTGAGGCAGAAGAACGGATAAGTGACCTGGAAGACAGAATGGTGGAATTCACTGCTGCGGAACAGACTAAAGAAAAAAGAATGAAAAGAAATGAAGACAGCCTAAGGGACATCTGGGACAACATTAAACGCAACAACATTCGCATTATAGGGGTCCCAGAAGGAGAAGAGAGAGAGAAAGGACCAGAGAAAATATTTGAAGAGATTATAGTCGAAAACTTCCCTATCATGGGAAAGGAAATAACCACCCAAGTCCAGGAAGCGCAGAGAGTCCCATACAGGATAAACCCAAGGAGAAACACGCCGAGACACATAGTAATCAAAGTGGCAAAAATTAAAGACAAAGAAAAATTATTGAAAGCAGCAAGGGAAAAACGACAAATAACATACAAGGGAACTCCCATAAGGTTAACAGCTGATTTCTCAGCAGAAACTCTGCAAGCCAGAAGGGAGTGGCATGATATACTTAAAGTGATGAAAGGGAAGAACCTACAACCAAGATTACTCTACCCGGCAAGGATCTCATTTAGATTTGATGGAGAAATCAAAAGCTTTACAGACAAGCAAAAGCTAAGAGAATTCAGCACCACCAAACCAGCTCTACAACAAATGCTAAAGGAACTTCTCTAAGTGGGAAACACAAGAGAAGAAAAGGACCTACGAAAACAAACCCAAAACAATTAAGAAAATGGTCATAGGAACATACATATCGATAATTATCTTAAACGTGAATGGATTAAATGCCCCAACCAAAAGACACAGACTGGCTAAATGGATACAAAAACAAGACCCATATATATGCTGTCTACAAGAGACCCACTTTAGACCTAGGGACACATACAGACTGAAAGTGAGGGGATGGAAAAAGATATTCCATGCAAATGGAAATCAAAAGAAAGCTGGAGTAGTTATACTCATATCAGATAACATAGACTTTAAAATAAAGAATGTTACAAGAGACAAGGAAGGACACTACATAATGATCCAGGGATCAATCCAAGAGGAAGATATAACAATTATAAATATATATGCACCCAACATAGGAGCACCTCAATACATAAGGCAACTGCTAACAGCTCTAAAAGAGGAAATCGACAGTAACACAATAATAGTGGGGGACTTTAACACCTCACTTACACCAATGGACAGATCATCCAAAATGAAAATAAATAAGGAAACAGAAGCTTTAAATGACACAATAGACCAGATAGATTTAATTGATATATATAGGACATTCCATCCAAAAACAGCAGATTACACGTTCTTCTCAAGTGCGCACGGAACATTCTCCAGGATAGATCACATCTTGGGTCACAAATCAAGCCTCAGTAAATTTAAGAAAATTGAAATCATATCAAGCATCTTTTCTGACCACAACGCTATGAGATTAGAAATGAATTACACGGAAAAAAACGTAAAAAAGACAAACACATGGAGGCTAAACAATACGTTACTAAATAACCAAGAGATCACTGAAGAAATCAAAGAGGAAATCACAAAATACCTAGAGACAAATGACAATGAAAACACGACGACCCAAAACCTATGGGATGCAGCAAAAGCAGTTCTAAGAGGGAAGTTTATAGCTATACAAGCCTACCTAAAGAAACAAGAAAAATCTCAAGTAAACAATCTAACCTTACACCTAAAGAAACTAGAGAAAGAAGAACAAACAAAACCCAAAGTTAGCAGAAGGAAAGAAATCATAAAGATCAGAGCAGAAATAAATGAAATAGAAACAAAGAAAACAATAGCAAAGATCAATAAAACTAAAAGTTGGTTCTTTGAGAAGATAAACAAAATTGATAAGCCATTAGCCAGACTCATTAAGAAAAAGAGGGAGAGGACTCAAATCAATAAAATCAGAAATGAAAAAGGAGAAGTTACAACAGACACCGCAGAAATACAAAGCTTCCTAAGAGACTACTACAAGCAACTTTATGCCAATAAAATGGACAACCTGGAAGAAATGGACAAATTCTTAGAAAGGTATATAACCTTCCAAGACTGAACCAGGAAGAAACAGAAAATATGAACAGACCAATCACAAGTAATGAAATTGAAACTGTGATTAAAAATCTTCCAAAAAACAAAAGTCCAGGACCAGATGGCTTCACAGGTGAATTCTATCAAACATTTAGAGAAGAGCTAACACCCATCCTTCTCAAACTCTTCCAAAAATTGCAGAGGAAGGAACACTCCCAAACTCATTCTATGAGGCCACCATCACCCTGATACCAAAACCAGACAAAGACACTACAAAAAAAGAAAATTACAGACCAATATCACTGATGAATATAGATGCAAAAATCCTCAACAAAATACTAGCAAACAGAATCCAACAACACGTTAAAAGGATCATACACCACGATCAAGTGGGAGTTATCCCAGGGATGCAAGGATTCTTCAATATACGCAAATCAATCAGTGTGATACACCATATTAACAAATTGAAGAATAAAAACCATATGATCATCTCAATAGATGCAGAAAAAGCTTTTGACAAAATTCAACACCCATTTCTGATAAAAACTCTCCAGAAAGTGGGCATAGAGGGAACCTACCTCAACATAATAAAGGCCATATATGACAAACCCACAGCAAACATCATTCTCAATGGTGAAAAACTGAAAGCATTTCCTCTAAGATCAGGAACAAGACAAGGATGTCCACTCTCACCACTATTATTCAACATAGTTCTGGAAGTCCTAGCCACGGCAATCAGAGAAGAAAAAGAAATAAAAGGAATACAAATTGGAAAAGAAGAAGTAAAACTGTCACTGTTTGCAGATGACATGATACTATACATAGAGAATCCTAAAACTGCCACCAGAAAACTGCTAGAGCTAATTAATGAATATGGTAAAGTTGCAGGATACAAAATTAATGCACAGAAATCTCTTGCACACTTATACACTAATGATGAAAAATCTGAAAGAGAAATTATGGAAACACTCCCATTTACCATTGCAACAAAAAGAATAAAATACCTAGGAATAAACCTACCTAGGGAGAAAAAAGACCTGTATGCAGAAAACTATAAGACACTGATGAAAGAAATTAAAGATGATACCAACAGATGGAGAGATATACCATGTTCTTGGATTGGAAGAATCAACATTGTGAAAATGACTATACTACCCAAAGCAATCTACAGATTCAATGCAATCCCTATCAAATTACCAATGGCATTTTTTACGGAGCTAGAACAAATCATCTTAAAATTTGTATGGAGACACAAAAGACCCCGAATAGCCAAAGCAGTCTTGAGGGAAAAAAATGGAGCTGGAGGAATCAGACTCCCTGACTTCAGACTATACTACAAAGCTACAGTAATCAAGACAATATGGTACTGGCACAAAAACAGAAGCATAGATCAATGGAACAAGATAGAAAGCCCAGAGATTAACCCACGCACCTATGGTCAACTAATCTATGACAAAGGAGGCAAAGATATACAATGGAGAAAAGACAGTCTCTTCAATAAGTGGTGCTGGGAAAACTGGACAGCTACATGTAAAAGAATGAAATTAGAATACTCCCTAACACCATACACAAAAATAAACTCAAAATGGATTAGAGACCGAAATATAAGACTGGACACTATGAAACTCTTAGAGGAAAACATAGGAAGAACACTCTTTGACATAAATCACAGCAAGATCTTTTTGGATCCACCTCCTAGAGTAATGGAAATAAAAACAAAAATAAACAAGTGGGACCTAATGAAACTTCAAAGCTTTTGCACAGCAAAGGAAACCATAAACAAGACGAGAAGACAACCCTCAGAATGGGAGAAAATATTTGCAAATGAATCAACGGACAAAGGATTAATCTCCAAAATATATAAGCAGCTCATTCAGCTCAATATTAAAGAAACAAACACCCCAATCCAAAAATGGGCAGAAGACCTAAATAGACATTTCTCCAAAGAAGACATACAGACGGCCACGAAGCACATGAAAAGATGCTCAACATCACTAATTATTAGAGAAATGCAAATCAAAACTACAATGAGGTATCACCTCACTCCTGTTAGAATGGGCATCATCAGAAAATCTACAAACAACAAATGCTGGAGAGGGTGTGGAGAAAAGGGGACCCTCTTGCACTGTTGGTGGGAATGTAAATTGATGCAGCCACTATGGAGAACAATATGGAGGTTCCTTAAAAAACTAAAAATAGAATTACCATATGACCCAGCAATCCCACTACTGGGCATATACCCAGAGAAAACTGTAATTCAAAAAGACACATGCACCTCAATGTTCATTGCAGCACTATTTACAATAGCGAGGTCATGGAAGCAACCTAAATGCCCATCAACAGACGAATGGATAAAGAAGTTGTGGTACATATATACAATGGAATATTACTCAGCCATAAAAGGGAACGAAATTGAGTCATTTGTTGAGACGTGGATGGATCTAGAGACTGTCATACAGAGTGAAGTAAGTCAGAAAGAGAAAAACAAATATCGTATATTAATGCATGTATGTGGAACCTAGAAAAATGGTACAGATGAGCCAGTTTGCAGGGCAGAAGTTGAGACACAGATGTAGAGAATGGACATATGGACACCAAGGAGGGAAAACTGCGGTGGGGTGGGGATGGTGGTGTGCTGAATTGGGTGATTGGGATTGACATGTATACACTGATGTGTATAAAATTGATGCCTAATAAGAACCTGCAGTATAAAAAAACAAACAAAACAACTAATACTAAACTTTCATTGGGTTATTTGTATGGAAATATGTTAACATAAATGTTTCAGACATTACATGAAATTTCTAAAAATCTTAAAAAAAAAAAAATAGAGAATGCAGCTAGTGGCTAAGAAAGTTAATATTACTGACTTGAAAAGCAGAAAAAAATGTATCAATTCCTAACTTCTAATAAAAATCACTTTGTAACTTTAGCAAAGAATTCTAAAGATAAAAATGATAAAATACTGATCCAAAATCCAACTCTTTCTTGGTAAATAGGAAACCTACAGTATCAAATAAAATCAAAGGGAGACTGGAAGGAATATTTTCATCTCTGAGCTGAACTACTGAAATGGCTTCCAAGCTGCTATTTCCCATAACAATCAAATAAATTTCCTCCAGTGGACCTTAATTCATTCACTCCAGTGTTATATTCTTTACCAATTTATACACCAAGTCTAAACTTCTAGGCTTGCCACCATGCATCCTCCCAATCTTCCAATCTTCCTTCACAGACTAGACTATTCTCCATCTCCTAAAACTAAACCTCCTTCAGGCCCAAAACCCTGATTGCATTTCCATCACCTGGGTTCAGCTCCCTCCTCACTCGCCTCCTTCAGCACATTTTAAAGACTGTGAAAAATTCTACCTTACCTTTGTTTTATGAATCATCTCAAACATACAAACCACAGAAATCTTACACCCTCCCCCACCTAGCATACCTTTTAACATCTTGTAAAATACCAGTGTTCAACTGAAGAGCCATCTGAGAAAAGATCTGTTGTCTGAACTATTGCAATAGCCTCTGGAATTGGCCTCCTGGTAGAACTCCCTCTTCCCTCCTCCCCCATACCTCAATCTTTGCTATAAGCAGCAGTTGTCTCTTAAAAATGCAAATCTGATTATATTAAGGCAATTAAATATCTCCAATGCATTTCTAGAGCTCTCAGTATGAAATGGATTTAATAGGACTTACTGGGTGCTACTAGATCTGACCTCGACCTACCTCTCTACACCTCTTGTGGTACCATTCTTCTCATCAGTGTGCTCTGGTCACACTTCCATTGGGTTCTTCCTTGGGCCTTGCTCCCTTCCTCCTTCCTATGAAGGGCTTTTATATGTTGTTTCCTTTGTCCAGAACCTATTCCTCAAGATTCTACCCCTCCACTCTCTACCAACTTTACCAAGTCATACCAACTCATCCTTCAGCTCTCAGTTCAACCATCACTTCCACAGAGATCCCATCCAAACTCTCAAAACCTTTCTTTCCCTTTATTATGTATTTTTAAATGAAATATATTTGACATATACAATATTTTATGCTTTTCCTTCAAAATACTCAACACTGATTGATCATTTGATTAATGAGAGCAAAAGTTTGTCTGTATTCCTTAGCTCCTAGTACCAAGCCTGGCACATACAAAGAACTCAACAAACATTGTTAAATTCATGAAATACTCATAGTTCAAGCACCAACTAATCAGTATAAGAGAATCTCTGCCCTCTATAAATATAAATTCTAACAGTTTTATAATGAATCAGTTTAATAAGGAGCCTCAGCAGTCTCTTGTGAAATTTCAGCTTTAAAAGATGTAGTAATCCAAAGACTTCCCTGGTGGCACAGTGGTTAAGAATCCGCCTGCCAATGCAGGGGACACGTGTTCAATCCCTGGTCCGGGAAGATCCCACATGCTGCGGAGCAACTAAGCCCGTGCGCCACAACTACTGAGCCTGTGCTCTAGAGCCCGTGTGCCACAACTACTGAGCCTGTGCTCTAGAGCCCGTGTGCCACAACTACTGAAGCCTGCGCGCCTAGAGCCCGTGTTCCACAACAAGAAAAGCCACCAGAATGAGAAGCCCATGCACCACAACCAAGAGTAGCCCCCGCTCGCCACAACTAGAGAAAGCCCAGGTGCAGCAACGAAGACCCAACGTAGCCAAATATAAAAAAAAATTTTTAATTAAAAAAAATTTATTAAAAAAGATGTAGTAATCCAGAGTAAATGTTTCCATTGGTATTATACATGTCTAACCTAGCAAAAGAGATAACTTTTAAAAATATTTGAATTCATTTGAAATCTCACATACTTCTTATACCAGCAGTGTATAAGAATTCTGGTTTCTCCACATCCTTCTCAGCATTTAATATTATCAGTCTTTTAAATTTTAGCCATTCTGGTGGATATGTACTAACACCTTACTGTGATCTTAACTTGCATTTCTCTGATGAACGATATTGAATAATTTTTTGTCATTTAATACCATTTGAATATTAATGGTGAACATTTATCACCATTTGAATATTTTCTTTTGTGATGTGCCTGATTGTGTATTTTTTCTTACTCATTTGTAGTTTAATACATACATACACACACATACACACCCCTGAATATAAGCCCTATGTCAACTGTATGTGAGACAAATATCTTCCCATTCTGAAGCTTACTTCTCTTAATGCTATCTTTTGAGGGACAGAAATTCTTCATTTTAATGTACTCCAATTAATCAGTCTTTTCTTTTATGGTTAATGATTTTTGTGTCCTGTTTAAACATATTTTCCCTACCTGAAGTTTATAAAGGTATCTTCATATGTTACCTTCTTTAATATCTATTATTATATATTTCACATTTAGATCTACAATCCGTCTCAAATTGATCTTTGTGTATGGTGCAAAGTATAGGGTGTCAACTCTTTTTCCATATGGACAGGTTGACTGAGTTCCATTTATTTTCCATCAAAGTAAATAAGTCCTCTCACCTTTCTGTTCTTTTTTTTTTTAATTTTTATTTTATATCAGAGTAGGGTTGATTAACAATGTTTGTTAGTTTCAGGTGTACAGCAAAGTGATTCAGTTATATATATACATGTATCTACTCTTTTTCAAATTCTTTTCCCATTTAGGTTTTTATAGAGTATTGAGCAGAATTCCCTGTGCTGTCCTTGTCGATTACCTATTTTAAATATAGCAGTGTGTACATGTCAATCCCAAACTCCCCATCTGTCCCTCCCCTCTCACCTTTTTGTTCTTAAAGATTAACCTGGCTATATCTGGCCTTTTTCATTTATATATGATTGTCATTTTTCACACACACACACACACACACACACACACACACACACAGGATTTTGGTTCAGCTTGTGTTGAATCTGTGATTGGTTTGGAATTAACTTCTTTATAATAGTCAATCTTCCAAACCATGAACATCGTATTATATATCCCTTCACTTATTTAGCTCAGAGGTTCTCTGAAACCCTTACAGGAAGTCCGGCAAGGTTAATACTCTCATTCTCTCACAAGTGTATGGTGGAATTTTTCAGAAGCTAAATATGTGAAATCACAACAGACTATGTGCAGAAATAGTTACGAGAATCCATTTATCTTCTATTAAGCAAGACATTAAAATCTGCAAAATGTAAAACAATGCCCTTACTAATTAAATTTTTTGACTTGAAAAATGCTTATCTTTCATAAACATGTTATTTACATTGGCATATGAGTTATTATTTTTAAATAAATAAAATTTTAAAGATTTTTGAGCTTTACTTTCTAATTTGTTAAATACTGGAAGACAGCCAACATAAACAAAAAAGGTCTTTGGGTTCTTCACTATTTTTTTACATTAAAATAATAATAGACAAAAAATAATAATAAACAAAATTTTTAATATTATTTTATTGAGTTAATTATAGATTCACAGGTAGTTGTAAGAAATAATAGAGATATTCCTTTGCACAGTTTCTCTTAACGGTAAAATTTTGTGAAAACTGTATACAGTAATATTATATCCATGACGTTGACATTGATATAATCCATCTATCTTATTCAGATTTCCCCAGTTTTACTTGCCCTGTTTGTTGTAGTCTGTTCTCAAGTTTTAAGAGTATAAAGGGGGCCTTGAAACAGAAAGGTTTGAGAACTGCTGATTTAAGATTTAACGTTTATTTATGCTTTTTCATTTTTATAGCTTGTGCATTTATACAATCGATATTTGCTTCTTTATGAACTCACTTATTAATTCTACCTTTGTCTTCCTCATTTCCTCATAATACATTATTTAGAATGACAGAGTAGGTATGTTTGCTCAGAGACACCCAACCCCACCAGCTACTGTTGATGACCTCAGATGATATATGAATAACCTAAGGTGGATCAATTGGTCCCTTTCCTGGGAATCTGGAATTAGGACTCAGAAGGAGATCAATCTCTCTGGATATATAGACCAGATACAAATTCTGAAATTGTTGGTGCCCTTTTATTTTGCCTTCAGAACTGGGAAAACAAGAAATCTAGTTTGCTGTAAAAAATAATAAAGTGGAATTGCTAGAAAAAATGATGAGAAACTTAGATAGAAGACTTCCTGGGCTGCATATACTTCCTGGCTCTAATTCATTCCAGAAGCCCAGATTCTATAAGACATCTCTATAACCTTACAGTGAATTACTTTATTTAGGCTAGTTCCAATGGGCTTTTCTTACTTAAAACAAAGAATCCTAACATGTGCAAGAGGTCCTTCTACCATTTTCCTACTAGTGGCTCTCCTAATACCACAGGTTAAGTATGTGGCTTTAAAAACTGGCTCCCTTTTTTTTTTTGAGGGGCTCAAAAGAAAATAGTTGAGCTGATGATTTGGGGGGTCTTAAGGTATATGAAGAACTGCAACTGTGTGTATATAATTATGTATACATTTGTTAACAAATCTAGAAAAAGGACTGGAATATAGGTTTTCCTCGGTAGAAATAATTTTATTATACAAAGCCATTCCACCGGTGAGTAATCAAAAAAAGGCTGTAACTGGTAAGATCTGCTCAAACAGTAGACAAATCTCAAACTGTAGAATCAGCACAGTTCTGCAGATGTGATCTAACAGTATAAAGGAACAGATTTTTTTTTAAATCTAGACTAAATACTAATTTAGCTTTACACTGAATTAGTACATTTTAAAATGATTATACTGTTGTCAGACACTGGGCTTCCTTTTAAACTTTCAAGCAACCTTTTTCTCATGTTTGTCAAAGATGGTCTCTACCAACCTATAGTCATCAATATTTTAATGCAGAATTTTACATTAATATCCATTATCTTTTCATTTTACTGTTTAAAACCTACTATTTCACACTTTTTAGAGTTCTCTCAGCTTCTACAGTTTAATCTCCTAAAATGTTGAATAAGATAGGGTCAAGAACACAAGGACCACTACACTTTAGTCCTTCCTCTGGGTTGACACTGAGTGATTAATCAGTAGACTGATGTGTATACAGTGGTTCATCCAGCGGTTAATCCATCCAATCCTGCTAATATTCATGTCAGATTTTTGTCATGTTAACTGCAAAGATCTAACAAGAGCCTGTCCAAGTGCTGTACTACAAAATGAAGCTACACTAGGTTTGCAACATTTCCCTCATTTGAACTTGCCAACCTTGTCAAAAAAGGAAGTAAAGATAGGTCAACACAAAACCTGTTTTCAGAAAACTCAAATGGGCATCTAGTGATCAACATAACCTCTTCTAAAACTATACGCTTAATAATGGATATTAGAATTCTGCTGTTTACAGTAGAAGACCATTTTTAACAAACGTACGTGTAAATTAAGGGCTGTGCCATCAGTTATTTCCTTCTTCCTAGTCTTGCTCCATTTCACAACTCTTAAAAGCCCTCTTTTCACTGTCTTCAAAAATATTTTCACAAAATTCACATAACTCTAAGCTTCACCATTCCTGATTCTATTCTTAGAGATTTGAGGCCATTTTTTCAATTCATTCTTAAAACAGATATTCATCATTAAATTCATCATTTTCATATTCATATAAAACAAGGCAAAAGAGCTCACTGTATAAAAATTGCTTTTCTATCTTTTAAAATCCCTTTATTCCTCAAAACTATCTGCTTTTTTGGAAATTATGCTTATATTTTCTTGGTAGTCTACTTGCCAAAAGCTTCAAAATACACCCAACTAAACCCCTAATTCATTTTCTTACTTGTAAAACTCTCCCAAGGTGTACATCATAATGGCAATCAATCTTTCCTTATGAAATAAAAGGTTCAGAGAAAAGATAGGCATAATATAGAAATAAATATTTAAAACACCAGCTTCCTTGAGAGGACACAGACTAGCAAACTAACATTCATTATGTCAATGTCTCTATATTTAATCCTGAATACGTTACTGGAAGTAGCCATTTAGGCATTTTTCTCCAGTTCAGATTCATCTTCATCACTTTTTTCTGCTTGTTGTAAAAGATTCAAAGATGACATAATCCAAAATATCCATAACCATTAATAGTTGGGGTAATTTCCCCAGATTTTTTTCTATGCAAACAACATTTCCCCCCAAATGGAATCACATCATACATACTGTCTTGCAACTAACTTTCTGACACTTAAGTGTAATTTAAAAGGGAACAATTTATGTATCATCAGTCCATTTCACACATAAAACATACACATAATCTCCCCCCACTCCCCAATAAGATTGGCTTTAAATGTCAAGGGTGGGTTAAAAAGGGGAAAAAATGCCACGGTAATTTTGAATTAAGGTTTAATATATATAGTAACCAGGCTCGCCGCGCCGCTCCCCACTCGCAGTCAGTCCCGTGCCTCGCTCCTCTCCGACATGGCAAAAATATCCAGCCCTACAGAGACTGAACGGTGCATCGAGTCTCTAACTGCTGTTTTCCAAAAGCATGCTGGAAGGGACGGTAACAACAGCAAACTCTCCAAGGCCAAGTTCCTTATCCTCATGAATACAGAGCTGGGTGCCTTCACAAAGAACCAGAAGGACCCTGGTGTCCTTGACCGCCTGATGAAGAAACTGGACCTCGACTCTGATGGGCAGCTAGATTTCCAAGAATTTCTTAATCTTATTGGCAGCCTGGCCATAGCTTGCCATGACTCCTTTATTAAGTCTACCTCTCCCCAGAAGTAAATCGGAGGAGTCTTTGGGCCTGGCCTCCAGCCCCACTCCCTTTCCTTCAGCCTCCCAATTATCATCTACCCCTCACAGCCCACACATACCCTGAGCCGGGTGCACCCACCACCCCATGAAGGCCACTCCAGCTGGCAGTAATAAAACAATACTGTTTTTTAAAGCACACACTGGAGAGTCAGTAAACTTGTGCAAGGGAGGGAGATGACTGGGAGGAATATAAATTAGATTGATGGAAACAGTTACCAGAAGTTGCAAAGTAAATAGTAAAAGTGCATCTTGGGTGTGTACATAATCATGATTAATGATACCAACATAATCATCTCTAAATTTCTCAGACTGATGGAGAGACGTCACTTACTGCTCACTCATTAAATGTCTATACACCCCTACTACGGTACTGTCATAGGTTCTGAGGATACAGTCAGCAAGACAGACAAGGTCCTGCCTTCACTGAGGTTACCTTCTAGTGGGGGGAAAAACAACAAATGAATAAACAAACAAATAAACAAAGAACTATGAGAGTGCAAAAAAATATATAATAACCATTTCCTATTTCACTTAAGCTAAAACAAACCCAATGATGCTTGCTCAAGGTCAAAATAACCCACACAACCTTTTTGTAGAACTGCTACTTTTCTCATTACCTGTGCAACTTTAAAAAAACATTAAAATATGCAAAAAAGTCACAAATACTCAAAGCAACTCTAGTAATATTTTGAGCAAAAAAGAAAAAATATATCAATGTATAAGTTTTTTAGTTAAAACTAATATTTTACCTTATTTTCCCTGAAAACACAGCTTACTAAATTTAGAAACCGAAGAAAGTTAGAGGATTTTTTTTTTTTTTTTTTTTTTTTTGGTTGCACTGTGCGGCTTGCAGGAGCTTAGTTCCCCGACCAGAGATCAAACCCATGCCCACCGCAATGGAAGCCCAGAGTCCTAACCACTGGACCACCAAGGAATTGCCAGAGACTGTTGAATGAATTCTTTAACTGTACAATTCTTAGCAAAATCCAACATGCTCTGAGAAATGTACTCTCACCTCTCATTTTAACCTATGACCTTATTTTCACAAACCATTATTTCAGGCAATGAAAGACTTTTAGATTGTTCCAACTACCACTCCTTTATTGCTCTCCAACAGTTCTGTGCTCTAGCTCTCCACATCCCCATATCCCTAAAAAGACACACTCTGCCCTCCTCCACAATATCATAAAAATAAATCTGACCTTACTTAAAAGTTCTTAATTAATTCTTCTGAAGTGAAAGGCAAAGAAAATCAAACACAAAACTTTGCATGTAGTTTTGGACAGTTCACCAAAGCCCTAAAAACTCTAATCATGAATCCTTATCCTGTGGTTTTCCTGTAGCCTCGTAAATTCTTTTCTATTTGGTATTCAAATAGATCTAAGAAAACAGGCTAACTCCAAGACAAAACACCCTCCAAACAAGATTTTTATATATTATTTGTAAGTAGGCCACCTCTCCTCAATATCCTATATGTCCTTTAGCATACATTTCACAGTTGATTGTAATTTCTTGCTTACTGCCTGTCTCCCCCAATAGCATTCAAATATACTCTGCTCCTGACCTATACAGTAAGCACAGAGTATTTACTGAATGAACACATCCTGTGAAAAGCACTCCATTCACCTAGTCATCCAAACCGGAAACCAAGTGCACCCACATTTTTGCCTCTATTCCCTCACTTCAAATCCCTTCCAATTCCTACCAATTCTATTTCTTAAATATGTCCTGAGTTCATCTACTATTTACCAACTTCACCGCCACTAAGCTAGTTCATCTCTCTTAGACTCCTCAAGTTCCTGAACTAGTCACTAGTCTCCCTGCCTCCAGTCTTGTCCTCTTTTCAGTTGCATTCTCCACGCTGCAGCCAAAGTGATTTTTCTTAAAGAGAAAATTTGACTGTCTCATTTAACCTGATTAAAATCCTTCAACACTTCTATACACCTCCAGCTCTTTGCACATACTATTCCCTCTCTCTGAAATAGTTTCCGGTACCCTCTCCTCCCTTACAACTTTGGCTAACTTTTACTCATCACGCAGCAGCTTAAACAATAACTTTCTCCAGGAAGCCTTCCCCTTCCCCAAATCGAGGTGAGATGTGCCTTCATCAACTTCCACATCACTTTGTACTACAAACATTACATATCATTACACATAACTGACATAAATGTAAATTTCTTTACGTTTATCTACATACCCTAATACACTGCAGGCTGTGTTAGGCCAGGGACAATGACTGGCTGTCTTCTTTGTCATCATAACTACAGAGATGAATACCAAGCCTCTGCCAGTGCCTCAATTTTTAGTGGTGAACACTGATAAATACCTAATTTCATTCTTTAAAAATACAACAGCCTATTGTAAATTAATTCACACATTATATAATAACCCATTCCAAGTATATAATTAAAAGGTTTTGGTATATCCAGAGTTGTGCAACCATCACCGCAATTAATTTTATAACATTTTTATCAACCTAAAAAGAAATGCTATACCAATTAGCAGTCACTCCCCATTTCCCCTCAATACCTCCAGCCTTTGGCAACCATTAATCTATCTTCTGTCTCTACAGACTTACCTATTCTGAACATTTCATGTAAATGGAATCCTACAATATGTGGTCTTTTGTGACTGGTGTCTTTCACGTAGCATAATGTATTTAAGATTCATCTATGTTGCACCAAGTATCAGTACTTAGTTTCTTTTTATTGCCAAATAACACTCCACTGATTTCAGTAACAAAACATACCACATTTTATTTATTCATCAGCACATTTTGTGTTGTTCCCACTTTCTGGCTATTTTGATAATGATGCTATAAACATTAACATACACGTTTTTGTGTGGGCATGCGTTTTCAGTTCTCTTGAGTATACACCTAGGAGTAGGACTGCTAGGTTATATGGCAACTCTATGTTTAACCTTTTGAGGAACTGCCAGACTGTTTTGAAAGTGGTTGAAAATGGTTGCACCACTTTACATTACCATCAGCAGTGTATGAGGGATGGAATTTCTCCATACCCTAGTCAATATTTGTTATTATCTGTTGTTTTTATTATAGCCATTCTATTAGGTGTGAAGTAGTATCTCATTATGGTTTTGATTTGCACTTTCCTGATGGCTAAGCAATTTCACTTTATTCTAAACTCCATGAAGGTAGCGTTGATATCTCTTTTGTTTAAAAGCATATCCCCCAGTACTTAATAGTGTATGACACAAAGTAGGCCTTTAGTTCTGTTAAGTGAATATATAAAAAGGTAGTATGGGTTTGGGAGTATTTCTTTTTCAGGTGTGCACGATAGGAGTTATTGACTGTATGTTGGAAGCGGAAGGAGTAAACACAAGAAGACCCTGAGATTGTAGTTTAGTAAGTGGAAGACTGACGACATCAAAAATAAGATGTAGATTATATAAAAAGGAGAACAGATCATATAAAAAGAGATCAGCGGAAACTCTAAGAATGAATGATATGGAAAAGAAAAAACAGAGACACAGAGAACTTTGGAACATTCTTCTTTAAGAAAGAAACAGATCAAAAAAAGAAACTGAACAGGAGCATTCAGAAGACAAACAAGGAGGGAACAGGGTCATGAAAGACTCAAGACATCTCTTAAGTTCCTGTAACTTAAACATAGCTTTCTCAGGGATGTCTATCCTGGCATTTTAGGTTAAGTCTTCCTAGTAAAAAATTTCATCTTACTCTAGATCTAACACTCACTGCCACCTCCTCTAGATTACACACTACATGCACACAGGGACCTTATGCCAGGCATATGATAAATAATGATTCATATATTTGTTCATGAATGAGTTAATCACTAATTTAAACAAATAATAGCAACATTTACCTGCAAATACAAATACTGTTTAATATTTCAAACAACTGACAAATTTTCTTAACACACAGAGTAAAACAGATTTTTCTATGGGTGCCTCAGAGAAGGGAGATGACATCATCACATTATGAATGTAACATGTGTGTCAGCCGGAGTACTTTCAAGGTTAGTCTTCTATATTAAATATACTAGAGACTTTACTGAAAATATCTTTTGCATAAACAAGCATTAGAACAGCATGTTATCTTGGGCAAAACATATAAAATTGCAGCTGAAATCTCTAAGATAAACAATCCGAACGATACAATGTCATGAGTGAGCAAAGATATACATAGTGTAATATCCACCAATCATGAGAAATTGAAAATATACTAAATATTCATCATCAGACAACTGGGAAAATAAACTTTAGGATGTACACATGTACTCACACATGTACACACAAACTCACACAGTGGACCCAAAATTCATTAACACAGAAATATTTCTAAAAATGTATAATTTAGAAAGTAGGTTATAAACCAGAAAATTAAATATAAACTCACTTTTAGAAAATTATATATTGGATAGAGATGGATAAAGAGAGTCTATTAAAGTTTTAAATGGGGCTAGCTAGCTCCATGCCTGAAAATCTGAATAGCATTTATTTTCTTTTTTTATATTTTTCTATCATGCTTTAATTACTTAAGTAATTATTCTTCTTCAATTTCTGTTTGGGATAAAATACATATAGAACAATAAACAAACTTGAAAGTAAGCCATGTTTAAAATTAAAAAGGAGATGGTGAAAACAAAAAGCAAGAGTATAAGGCACTGAAGGCCTAATAATTACTTGAGGCATTTTCATGTATACCACATTGAGAAAATCAGAAATTTAAAGACATTTTAGTGTTTTTTTTTTAAAAGATGGCTAAAAGTTAAATAGCAATAGACATTTTAAAAGGGAAAAAACTTGAATATTAGGCAAAATTTTTATGCAGATCATTCCATGTACTTGGAAAGGATATAAATTGTTGAACATGTCATCTGTTCTAATCTTTTAAGAAAAACTGTACAAATTAACTTATCTTTGAGAAAAACAATAGCTCTTAATGAAATATGGTGTCGTGATCTGGCAACAGCAGCATCAAAATCTTTTGTGGAAAACACAAAAAAAGACCATGGTTCAATTCACAAGCTATATAAGCTATTGACTTGTTTCATGCAAAATTCAGAACACAAACGAAGAGTGCACTAAGTTAATCATAAAGAAATTCTGAAGCATACTCTCAAGTCCAAACAATGTAAAAAGAGTTGACTAAAATCCAAGATGGACTCTTTATGATCATGTTCCAATTAAGAAAAAGCTTTTTAGAAAATATCATTTAATCACTGATAGTATTTATTAACCATGATTACCCAGCATCTACTATTTTCACTTGCCATGTCTCCAATGACTATCATTTTCAAAATTTACAAACTTTCCTGAAAGAAAAAAAAAACAAAAACACAAACTCAACTCAACACAGAGGATATTCAAAAGAACCTGCTGGAACTGAAACTCCGATAGAAAAGTTCCAGAAATGTTCCAAGCAAAAGTACAAATTTGGATTAATATTTAGAACCATCTAAAATAATTTTGAAGGCTAATAAAATGTATACACTTTAGTTTGTTTACTACAAAGTAAAGGTAATTGATGTGTGTGCGTGTGTTTTAACAGTTAATCCAGGAAAATATACTTTCCCATGTGGTTAACTTCTAAACGGTATCAAGTCACAAAATTTCTCCTTTGCACTATTCAAGTGTTCAAGAAAATGGTACAAACTTTCTACAACCTTATGATATTTTTCATTAGGAAACATGTTAAATATGTAAAACATGTATTTTCAGCTCATATGAGTTAATAATCAAATTAAAGTAACGCTTTTTAGTCACTGAAGCTCTCCCTGCGGAATATCTCACTCTGCACATAACGCATTTAAATAGATTACTAAAAAGGTGACAGCTGAGGAATGCCTTCATTTCTTTCCATGGTTTCTACTGAATGTCATTTCAGAAATGCCTATATAACACATGACAATGTGGAATGTCTCCACCCATGAAAGAGCATTCAAGTCAAGCAAGCACACTTCAGGCAGTAACACAGAGCTCAACTTTGTCTTTTTATGGTTAGCCAGCATAACAATGAAAAGCTAAACAACCAAAATACTAACAAGGTCAGAAAAACAGTGACATACAGGGATCCATAGTGAAAGTGTTATTTAGGAAAAAAATATGATTAAGATCATTAGAAAATATGAATTAGCTTCTAATGACATATGCTAGGGATTCCTTTTCTAAGCCAACACAGGATGATTTGTTTAAAGAAATTCATTTTTAAAGTATGTTACATAAACTGAGCAAAATTCTACTTGTGTTGGTAATCAGGAACACATTCCACTTCAAAAAAAAATCTAAGATCCTGCTAAATTTTGACTGTAATAATGGTTACCTTTACATTATAATTATTATAAAGTAAGTTACTGGTATACACTTTTTAATTAGAACATTTTAATGTTTGCTGGTTGTTATATTTACCCAAACTGTCATCATTTTGTTCTCTATGAACTCTGCTCTTCACAAGATTAGTCTACATTGTGCTCATTTTTTTAAAATCAACAAACATTTACTGTGCACCTGCTAAAATAAAATGCAGATACCAAAGGGGATTTAAAGAAAAATGAATCAAAGTCCCCACTTGAAGGAATTCACTATTCTGTCTGGAGATAAGATACACTAACAATAGCAGGTAGTGTGTAAGTGCCAAACTTAGGGTTTAAATAGTAAGTGAAAGACTTACTGTGCACCCCCGTGGTCAAGCAAGTCCACACTTTATGCTTTGAGCTGTGTCTTAATACAAATAAGCTGGGAAATACATTCCAGAGAAAGATTACATATGCAGAGGCTTATGGAAATATAAATGTGAAACCAGTGGTTCCTAAAGAAAGCTTTCACCAATCTCCTGAATCTCTTCAGGTAAATTCTTTTTCCACTTCTTACTGAGTGATCAGGGATCAGGCACTTGCATGCCGATGATATGGCCTGCCACCACCTGCACTCTCTCATATCCTACCAAATGGAGAACATAGGGAATAAAGTTTTGAAATTTGCTCACCCTTAACTACTCTACTTCATGGAAGAGCATCAAGAACATCTGCTGTCAATACAGCAATAATCTTATAGACTGATATATGAGTCTCCACTGTCCTTTATTTGGATACTATATCCTTTTCTTCTTGTTAAAGTATTCTTTCTTTTATGAAATGATGATGGTAGAAGGTTATCAAGTTGTTTGTTTTTAACGCCCTAACATGACAACATAAAAATTAGGTTCTCCTCTTTTAGTCATCAAAATTAAAACAAAGTACAAAAAACAAAAACCATTTCATTGGTCCATGAAATGTAAAATTCTGGGAACCAATGATTTCATAGGCAACAAGTAAATCACATTTCAGATGGTGCTCTCACTTACTACCACTAAGAAAAAAAATTCTATTGCCTTTTCTAAGGTAAGACTTGAAATATAATTTGGCTAAATTCTGCAAAATGATTTAAGGAATGGAATATTCTTATGACTTGGATATTCCTACTAACAAAAGGCTTCCAATTAAAATCAAACATGATAAATATTAAAAAGTTTGTTTTTACTAATTCAGAATTTAAATTTAATTCAGGTAACTTTACTAGCATTTCATGTAACGTCTCAAGTCCTAATTATAAATAATAATAATCATTGTACAGAAAGTAAATTTCAGAAGATTAAGCTAAATGGTGGTGACAAGCCGGAGCTTGCCTGCTTGCTTGCCTTCCTTCTTTCACTATCGCTGATATGAGTTTACCTATAATTTATATCTTTTCATTGAAAAAGTTAAGCCTGTGAATGTATAAAGCATTTACTGTAAATGAGTATGTAAAAATGCCTAAAGCATTAATATAAATTGTTATTAAGATAAAGAAAAATGAAGATGTTTAAAGACTAAGTAAACCCTGTCCTTAAAAAAAGAGTTCTGTTGCTGTTGTAACTTCCTTTGTAACTACCGAAAGCACCTGATCAAATATTATGCACATAATGGTCAGTCAAAAGTAATCTTGGCAGTTCCTAAAGTTTAGGACAGATTTAGAGATTAATTTAAATATGGCATTACTGCATTTCAATTACCACAGAAAGCTCTTAAAAGTTTTGACTAGCCAGACAACAGTAGATGAAGAAAATAATTATATCTATGTGTATGTGTTTCATTTGATTCTCTACTGATTAACATGGAAAAACTTCCAACTACTAATCATCAACCATAATGACCGGAAGATTTAAGAATACTTTCTTCTTCAGACTTAAAAGACATGTAGCATAGTGTTAAATTTGGGCTCTGGAATCACATAAACCTGTGTCAGAACCCAGCTCTGTCATTTATTATCTTGGTAACCTTGAGCAAGAGAAAAGGGACACTGTGAGAATTAAATGAGATATTGGTTATAAAACTATCTAACATAATGTTTCACATGTAGCAAATCCTCAGCAAATGTTCACCAGCCAATTCCTTTCTTCAATATAACACTGGGATAAGTCATGGCTACTACATATCCAACCCTTATTTAGAAGAAACTCAAAAATGACTGTTGGAGGTCTTCGACCTTTCAAAGAGATATACCAAAATGCCAATACTCCATTTGCCAACCCCTGTGGAACCTCACAAACTTTCAAAAGAAAAGTGGGGTGAAAATCATAATTTTTGGCAGGCAGAAAGGCGAAGAAAATAGCAACTTTGGGAAGTGTCAAGAAGTAACACGCTACAGCAGTAACAAAATAATGTTCTATATTTCGCCTCCCTCCAAAGGTTTCCAAATAGTTATATTTTTTAAATTATCTAACTAGACAGTTTTTAAAGTACATCTCTTATGTGAACAGTATTGTAAAATGTGATAACAAAAAGATAATGAAAAAAATTTTTCCTCTATTCCATCTAATGTTTCTACCTGGCTATACTAGAAAATGCTCAGTCACAGCTTGCAATCACACTGTAGCTGAAGTACATGAAAGATGGTCTTGGTTATGACACTTCAAAGTCAGACCACAAAACTGTTGCCAGGAAGCACAGAGGTATCAACTGCAGAGAAGGCATTATAACAACAGCACTGTGGGCACTGGTGCCCTACCAGCATACCCCATTTATGGCGAGGGTTGTCCATTTATTTGTAGGAAGTGAGGGGCCAGTTTGGGGTTAGAAATTTTGTTTAGGTTTGTTCTGTTTGTTTTTTTTTATGGTTAGGATGATTTCAATAAAAAGTTTGAAGAGCCATCACCCATTTAAATAAAATTATGTAGAGAAAATAACTTATACTGTATATTTTTTAAACACAGATTTTAATATTAGTTATAAGGGATCCAACAGATTCTTCCAAGATCTTAATATCCCCCACCAAAAAAAAAAAAAAAAAGTAAACAACTATAAACTCTACATTCAGTTTTAAAGAGATTTCTCATATACAGCAATTACACTATTCTCTAACAAGAGACTCAATATCAGCTGCTTCCAGTCTCTTTTCCTTTTGGTTGGAAAACACTTTAAGTAGCCCCATTAGAATACTTTTTAAAAGAGAGTTACATTTCAGATTATGATTCAGTGAAAATGGCTTGGCTGAGAAGATTAAGCACTTGAGAAAAAACTCCACAAAAGTATTCCTTTTACTGACAAGAGGGGAGTCACATATTCCTCAAAGAAGCTTCAAATGGCTCCCTCAGAAGTACATAAAATTTGTATTTTAAGAGCAAAGGGATGTAATATTAAACTTACCTGCAAGTCTGTATGTATTGAAAAGCAAAAGGAAAACTTTATTTTAAAATTATAATAGCAAAGAACATGGATTTAATTCTACTCTGTATTCCTCTACAGGACCTAGTTCAGACCTTTATAAAGAAGGTAGCAAATTAATTGATGACTCGAGTGAATATTTTTCTATCTCTTAATCAATAGTTAAACTGGTTCAGAATTTTTTTAATAGGAAGGAGGTTAATATTAAAATTTTTTAAAAATCTCAAGACATTAAAAATATCTGCACAGAAGATCCACAACAAGTTCTACCATGTGCAAGAACTGTACTCTAAGTATCTGGGTGTGAATGTTTTAATGATTTATCTTACAACATACAAATGACTATAAAACTTCCTATCTATGATACGAGGTAAAAGATAAAATTCAATAAATCTTTAGTGAGAGCCTACTATGTGCCAGGTTCTGGAAATACAAAAATGTGGAAGATTGGGTCCTCACAGTCAGCCAGGAAAGACAAACTTAAAAACACACACTACTCAGTAAGAAGCATTTTAACAGCAGCAAAGAGGCAAAATGTAAGGTAAAATGAGCACCCCAGAGGAGAGTCTCTCCAGTGACATAGTTATTATACAAATTCAAAAGACAGAAAGATCCTTTCTGGAGGACAACTGGGTTGAACCCTGAAGAACGACCAAGATTTTGACTGGCAAAGAGGGAGGGAGTATATTCTAGTGGTGGAAAAAGCAAGGCCATAGGCATGGAAGTAAAAAGACTAAAGGATATAACACAGTGGAGACATATCAGGTCTAACCTAAATGGTGAAACACTTTAAATCTGAATTTATGGAGAGGAGTGACATGACTGAAATGATATTGTTAAAAGATTAATGTGATAGCAGTATGAATGCTAGACTGGACCAGGGAGAGAAGAGGCAGGGAAAGCAATTAGGCTATTACTGTACTCTAGGGATAAAAATAATAAAGGTATGACCTAGATTGATAATAAGAGTAGCAAGAAAAAGAATTGATGCAAAGGCAGTTATGAAGACTGATTGTCTATATGTAGACAAGGGGATGAGTAAACAATAATTAAAATGTTTAAAGCTTAATCTAGAGATTAATGACATCATTATCAGAAACATCATTATCAGAGGTATCGATGAGAAGAATAGGTTTGGTGAAGAAAGGAAAATATTCATTTCAGGATGAATTTAAAGAAATTCCTGATATTGATGTAAATAAACAGTTGCTATTCTACGGCAAAGGGGGTGGACCTCTATTTACTATATCACTACTTGAAGATATATTTTTAAATATAAAATCACAATATACTGAATAATATTTTACTTTAAATCAACAGTTCGTCATCAGTAGAAAAATGGAAATGAGGGATTGGAGCTCTGCAGCAATGTGAGAACTGGAAACTGACTTGGAAGTCACAGGCACAGAGGAAGCAGGTAAGATTTTAAGGTAAAATCAAAAGGCTACACTCACAACTGTTGGAAGAAATCTCAGGCCTGTATTTTATGCACACCAGTATCAGTAAGCATCAGCAATAAAGCATTCTATAGAAAACTATTATTACTCTCCTAAAACCTTTATAAAGTATACTGAAATAAAGATACAGATCATATAGTATTAAAACTCTACCAGGTAGCTCTTAAATCAGAGCTGATTATTGCCCACTGATAAAAATGCAATTCTACTCTAGACCTCAGTTCTAGAAAATCAGAAGTTTATAATGTAACTTCAGTACTGTTTTCTAGCTACTGGAGGGGGTTAGGGGAAGGGAGGCTATTCTAGAGACCAAGATAGGAAATTTGACTAGAAACACTGCTTTTTCTCCTATATGAATGACCTATTTTTATACAAAAAAAAAAGGAAACTATCTTTTGTAACTCCTAATGAGAAAGAACATTCAACCAATTAAAGAAACTTTTAAATATAAGCTGTTTATATTAAAATGGAAGTAAAATATTAGATTAAGAAGTGTATTTGTGGGTTGTAAAGTTCTTAAAACTTTTCTCCTGACAGTGAAATTTAAGACACTCCATCGGGACTTCCCTGGCTGCCCAGTGGTTAAGACTTTGCCTTCCAATGCAGGGGGTGCGGGTTTGATCCCTGGTCGGGGAGCTAGGATCCCACATGCCTTGTGGCCAAAAAAAAAACAACAACAACAACAAAAAAAAAACCAAAACATAAAACAGAAGCAATATTGTAACAAATTCAATAAAGACTTAAAAAAAAAAAGTGCACATTAAAAAAATCTTTAAAAAAGAAAAAAAAAGACACTTGATCAAAACCAAAAATGGAAAAGAATATTTCAAAAGACTAACCAATAATTAATCTGGTAAAAACATTCTGGCTATTCTATGAGCTTTCCAGAGGTTAAATTTAAAAAAAAATTATTCAAGGGCTAGTAAACAAATCAATGGGTCAATTTTGGTTTTATAATTTAAGTATTTAAAGCAATCAGTATTCAAGAGATTTTTAAGGTTAAAAATTTTTGTGATTCTTTTTTTAAAAAGTTTTATTTATCACCTTCCACTATCTGTTGTTCTGAATTTGCCCAAAGCGAACTCCTTGTTCTCTGTCACAATGGCAAAAAGTACAAGAGTTAATAAACGAGAAATGAGGGTGGAGAAAACATAATAAAAATGTTAATGCTTGATATTTTAAAGACTTTGGCTTCACTGAGTTAAGGAATGTGCAAATAAATTACAAAAAGAAATTATGCAAATGATTATGCATAAACTTGGAAACTTCTGCTTAAGTGTTTGTCAGCTAAAACAAAACATCTAATAAAGACAACAGCTAGATAATGCCAAACTAACCACTGAACTCAGTTAATCAGGAAGACTTTGATAAGTCTGATAATTCTTGCAACGTGTCCAAATTTAGAGGAGGAAAAAAAAAAAAAACTCTAAGAAGCCTGTTAGATGTATTTTCTCTTTCTACCTAAGCCAATAAGAATATAAGTATTAGAAGTTTTCCTCTTCCTCCAAGCCAATATAATTGGGTTCCTCAACAACTGTACTAACTTTACATTTCTATATGACAACTTTAATAAAACATACTGATATAAACCATTATGCAACCTTATCCTGACCTCAAGCATACAATAATCTGTCTTTCTGAATCAATTCCATACTAAACCATGTACATTACACTTGAAAGAAATTCGAAAAGAGTCATCTTACATAATTACATTATCATTTCTAATGCCGAAAGTTTCTTTCATTTCAACACCATGTTTTTATCTAGAGTTATGCTATAGCTTAAAATAAACCTCAGCCAAATAAAAAGTTTGTTATACGTTAGAGACTCTAAATTAATGGAACAGATAAAGAGCTAAAGACCATGCTGTATTTTTACTGGGTGCCACACGCTAAATTCCAGATTTGTCCTGCAATTTGTCAGTCATTACAGTTCATCCAGTCAACTTTGTAAACAAAGGCTATAAGCCAAGTTTGATGTGAGAATTCAATTAAATAAAAATTTAAACAGTCACCATTCACTAAACAGGAAGGAGTAAAAGGAAAAATGCCACCACACACCTCTTTTAAAAAGGCAGCAAAGTAATATGCATGAAATATGAAACCATAAGTTTCAACCTCCCAAACAAGTTTTTGTAACAGCATTAATCAACACAAAGCTACGATCTTCCACATATAACCAAGGCAACTTTGAGTCAGTTTACAAGTCTTTTCATTGTAAGGGGAAGCTATTGCTGTTAAGTCGTTTTCTAGTAATTCCAAGTTGTCCACTAAGAAAATGGAAAGAGTTTATGTTTTGACACCTATTACCATCACTGAAAAATTGCTTTTTAAGAAGAACTCTAAGTGGTTGTGTTGCTTTTGGCCTGTTAAAGGCAAAGCAACATTATCTCCGGATTGCCAATAGTTTCTCCTTATTTGGCTAACATTGAGAGATCCCAATCAGACTACTATAAAACTTTAACATGCACAAAGCATCCATTTTGAGAAAAGTTCGTGAACAGCTTTCTTTTTTCCCACCCCCCAAAAGAAAAATGAGAGCTTGGTAACCGGCTTTGAAAAGAGTGCCTCGTATTTATTCTTCTCTTTCTAACCCCAATGCACACCCCTGGACCTGGGGCCAAAGGATCTCTGACACTGCGGCAAACTCTACTCCGAGTTAGAGACTCTTTCGTACGTTCCGGCCCCGCGGTGGGCAAGCCCTTTAGAACGCTTCCTCACGCTACCCACTTTCATCCTCTCCCTTTCAGCCGGTGCAGATCAGCTAAATTACACCGTTTCCCCCTCCCCAGTGACCAAGAGTAATAAAGGAGAAAACAGGAAACCGTCTGCTCAGGGCACTCGGCTTAGGGCGCTTGATTACTATTATTATCATCATCATTTATAATCAAGTCCTAAAAACTACAATAAATCCAACGCCCTCCTAACAAGCCAAAGACGCCCCTCTACCCAAGTGTCCCCAGTGCCTCTTGTCCGTAGTTTTCTTCAGCATCCCCCGTCCTCCGACTCTATCACTGACATCGGGGGCCCAGGCACAACTCCACCACACCGCTCCCCATCTCGACCTCAAATCCCAGACACACGTCCACAAATGGCCCTGGGGCCCCAAGCTGACCACAGTCCCTTTCCCCCTCTGCCCCGGAAATCTCCTGGTTCCCTTACTCCACCACCAACTGGTCTGAAGGGGGCCCCAAGCCTAGGGCCCTCCCTCTACCAGTTCTCTCCCTCCCTCCTTCGTGGGAAGCCGCCCCCTCACCCCACGGCAGGGAGTCTCCCGCCGCCCCCAGCCTCAGGAGACCAAGAGCCGAGGGGAGGCCTAGGCGGGAGGCCAACGAGGACCCGCAGGGTCAGGAGAGCGGCGGCGGGGCGCACAGACCTGGTGCAGGGCAGTGAGTCCGTCCACATTGGCGTAATTGATATCAGCGCCGCGGTGCAGCAGCTTGAGGACCTCGTCCGTGTCGCCGCTGGAGCAAGCAGCCAGGAAGACGGCGCCATCATCGAACTTCACCTTGGTCTTCTGGCGCTTCACCACGGGAGGCTCGAGGTCCGTCTCGGAGCCGATCCAGCGCTTCAGCTGCTCGTTCCGCTTCTGCTTCGCGTCCGCCATCTTCATCCCCTCTCCTGCCGCCGGGTCTTCTTATCGCGAGGGGGGGAAAGGGGAGGCGGAGAGGGAAGAGAGGGGAGGCAGGGGGTGTGTGACTGTTTCTATGAGTGCGGGCCAGAAGAGGGCTGGGAACCGGGAGGAGACGCTCGAGACTTCCAGTATCCCACAGAGCACTGGGGCGGCGCGCCCGGACGAACGGACCTCCCTTCCTACCTCAGAAGCCCTCCCGCCCCCGGCCCGGCCACCCGTCACCGGCGGCCAATCTAACGTAACTTCGCGAGATCCGGGCAGGGAGGCGCCCTTTGGCCAGTGCGCATGCGCTATGGGCCTGTGCCCGCCCCAGGAAGAGCGCTCCCGCGAACTGCGGCGGGGGAGGCTAGGCCACCGGAGGGAAGCGGGTGTGGTCCAGGCCGCCTGGGCAGCGGGGGCTGGGACCAACCTGGAAGGGCGGAGACAGGGAAGGAAGGTTGTTCTGCCCCGCTGAGGGCTCCTGGGGTTCCGGAGGCCAATAGTCGGGCTGTATGGAGGCTCTTCGGGGCGGACCTGCCTCCAGGGCTGTCTCAGCTCTGCCGAGTCGTTTGCTCAGGGCGGAGGATTTTCCTATTGGCTGCGTTATTTGAATGGAATGGAGGATAGATAGGTCGTGAATTAAGCGCTAGTGATTTCCCTTTCTGAGGAACTCAGATGAATTTGCTAAGAACCTTTTAAAAGCAGGGTCTGTGTGTACAGCCGAGGGATTTGGTGGTAGTTACCCCAGATCTCAGCCCAAGGTGACCGCCTGGTGACAAGGGTTGACCTGCAGTAATTGCAGTGGCTTTCTGCCAGCCTCCACAGTAGAAACGTCTTTCCTCTTATGCTTATTTTTTCTTGCTTTGTTGTGTGTGTGTGTTTGTTGTTTTGTTTTTTTGTTTTCTCTCGCTCAATGCTTTAATCCTGTCTGCTACTACCCCGGAGTTTAGCTCTGCCTTGTTACTGGTCCTGACCTTTTAAGGGATTTCTGGTTCCTGCTCCATCGCTTTCTAAGGGTGGATAAAGACCCAGCTGCTTCTAGAGTTCAAAAGGAATGTTAATACTACGCAATTGATTTAACCGGTATTTTGTGAATACTTACTATGAGCCAGTCATGGTTCCAGGTACTGGCGATACAATGACAATAACGACATATTTAAACCACCTTTTGAGATAACATGTTCAAAATACTTCATAATTTATCATAATCATAAAAAAGGCTTTTGAACTTTGTAATGTATGATACCGCGCGCGCGCGCGAGCGATTTGTAACAAATACTAATGTCTTTTGAGCCATCTATTTGTAATCTCCACCAACTGATATTTTTATAAACAATACAATATTTTCATCCACTATTTTCTAGAACATTTAGCGCCAAAATAAGAAAAGTCATAAAAGGTTAGCATTGAATGGAACTTGAGGATCATCTGGACTGAGTCCCCAAAGAACTAATGGACTTACCTAATTTTTCTCAGCAGCAGGATTAGTATTCCTTCAGAAATATTACGCACCTGTACTGAGTTAAGCATTGTTCTAGATGCTGGAGATACAGCAGTGAAGAATTAAGCTTCTCTTATTCTCCAGTAGACTACATTACAGCTTATCATATTGAGAAATAAAAAATGGGTAAAATGTGATTAGGGAACCACCTGTCTGTAAGACCAAATTTTCTGAATAGCAATTACTAGGACAGTAATAGAACCCAGGTGTGGTTAAAAATATTTCCTCTGAAAATATTGTAGAAATAGAAAGTGAGTGTAACATGCCTAAAATGCACCAATCAGAGCTTTGAATAATGACAGTGTTAGGTGCTGGAGAACTCTTAGCACTAAAATACAAAATTCCTATCCACTTAAAAAACTCCAGAATACAGTTCTTAAAATAAAAGAAAGGAATTTGAGGATTGCCTTGTCAGTTCTTCTATCTACCTAGAAAAACTGACAGCTTATCTTTACTATTTCCCAAGAATGTTATGGTCTATTTGGTAGCTCTTAAAAGTGCCCTGGAATATAGATTGATATCTCAAGTTTTGATTTGGGCAAGAGTTTGGTAGGAAGTATGTTATTTGTGATTCAAGCACTTCCTTTAGGATGTAAAATTAATAAATAAAACAGTAGTTTATTAATAAATTGTTAAGTATCAGTTCCCAAAGGCTACCAGACAAAAACAAAACAAAATAAAAACCCACCTGGGCTGTTAATATATGCAAATTTCAGTGAGGTTAGCTTTCCTCCAGATCTAAGGGTCACGAAGTTCTGTGTTAATCTCATTGGAAGTGCTGTTAAACTGCCACCTGTTTGCCTTTTTAAGGAGAATTTTTTTTAATGTTTTGAATTAATGATACTGAAGACCTACCACTAACTCCAGAAAAGGCAAAACTTTTTGTTCAAAAAACAACACAAAGCCAGCCACTTCATATTACCTTAATAGCAGAATGAACTTAAAAATTTAAGCAGAAAAAGAAATTGAAGAAATGCAAATATTTTCATTTCTTAATGCCCTCTGAGTAGATAGGGGTGTGAAGATACTGTTCAGCTCTTTTAATGCAAATTAAGCCTTAAAATAGAAGTGCAAATTACACTATTAATTTACTAAATGTTTTCCTTTGCTGCAGCAAATCATTAATCAGTTGGGGTCTTTAGTTATTACATGCAGGAGATTTTCAGAAGAGGATCTGTACACATCTTTTTCAAAACTTAAGTACACTACAGATATCCCCTACTAACCATTAATTTACTTGTTAATTATCAATTTGAAGACATTTTTAGTAAATCATAAAATTTAAATCTTCACACATGCACACACACACAAAGCTTAGATTTTTTTTCTGTGTTCTCTGATGTACCATCATCTAAAGAGTGTAGCATAATATGTTATTATGCTCACAGTCAAGTTTATTATTAGCAAAATAACTAGAGAATGTAATAATATAGGATGCTTCAACATCTGGAAGGAGAGTTTAGGTGCATGAGCTCCATCTTGGAACACTAGCATTTAGTTGAAGGATTCATTCAAATGTCCTTAAACTGAAATTCTGAGAAAAGCTTCTAAATTCCTCCAGAGACCAGAATGCAAAAAAAGGACAGAGTAGGATATTAGTGAGAATAAACATGTGCAGTGATAACAGACACAGCATCACTGGTAAAGACTATGCTCACTTTTGGCAGGTGGAAATAATATGAGCTTCATGCGGTTGTTTTAAGATTAAATGAATAATGTATATTAGAAAGAAAAAAAATGAGATTTTGTTTTCTTGTATTTGCCTCTTTTCCTTCCCTCATTAAAACTGATAGCAACTCCGCTTCCTTGCCTCAGGGGATGTTTGTGGCAAGGAAGAAAGCAGAAGTTGCTTTCAAAACACTTTCCTTCCTAGCTTGAAGTGACCACCCCCAAATGTCTATTGAATAAGACTTTAGGGCTAATAATCTGGTTGGAAGTAGTGTACCAGGTGGCTAGGAATTTATTGAAGCTACATTTGCATAGTATTATAGATCAACACAAACAGGAACATTTTCTAAAGTTGCTTGTATTCTCACTTTTTAAAAATGTTATTTCATAATATCATGTAATATTATTTCTATTTAGGGTGGAGAAGGGGGAACCAAGCAAAGGGAATCTCCCAAGCGATTTTTGGGAGCTTCTGTGGAAAAGAAGGATTTCACTGAGAATAAAGTGATGCATAGGCTAAAAGGATGAGAAAGAAGTCGGTAGGCCTCTAGAGCAGTGGGGATTTGCTCCCTGATCTCTGGAAGTGTCCCTAGAATGTGGCAAGATCTCAGAATGAATGGCTTAATGCTGCATAGAGAGGCTGGAACCTAAGCATTGGAACTCCCACTAGCCAAACATAGGTGTGCCCCAGACTTGGTCTATGCTATGGTCTGAATGTTTATGTCCCCTCAAAATTCGTACGTTGAAATCCTAATCCCCAAGGTGATGGTATTAGGAGGTAGGGCTTTGGGGAGCTAGTTATGTCACATTAGTACCCTTGGCCCCTTCCACCATGTAGCGTCACAGTGAAAGGACTACCATCTATGAACCAGGAAGCAAGCTCTCATCAGAAACTAAATCTGGCTGTGCCTTTGATCTTAAGACTTCCCAGCCTCCAGAACTGTGAGAAATAAATGTTTGTTGTTTATAAAGCTGTGAGTTTATGGTATTTTGTTTTAGCAGCCCAAGTGAACTAAGACAACCAGAATGCAGCAGTTTGATAGACCAGAGGTTGATGGGTCAATACATATTGATTAACACCTATTATTTGTCAATCATCATTCTAGGTTCTAGGCATATAGGAATGAATAAAACAAATAAAGTGCCTGCCTTCAATAAACTTACATTCTAGTGGGGAGGGACAAAAAAATGAACACATTTTAAACGAATAAATAAATTCAGATACGGCTAAGTGTAGTGAGGAAAAAAATTAGGAAGAGAGAAGGTAAAAATTGTCTAAAGTTACTGGCAGTTAGGCAGATGTGGGGTAGGGAAGAAAAGTTCACTCTGATTAGTTAACCAGGAAAGTTCTGAGCTGAGGGGGTGTCCAGGTTTTGTGGTGCCTGACATTTATGCAATTTGGGGATTCCTCTTTAAGAAAAAGGATATAAAATTACACTCAATTAAGTGTAGGGCCTTGGAAGGGACCCATTGAAGTTAGAGGCCCTGAAGTTTTGCAGTAAATCTGCCCCCAGCTGGAACTTAAATGTCAGGAAGCCACCTGAAGGGATCATGCAGGCTAGGACAGATGTTCCAGCATTAACTAGTGTGTAAACATGGCTGTAGCACTGTGTAGTATGATCTCAGAAACTTGACACACACCCTGGTGGAGGTTAAAGACCACCAAGAATGACTGATATAGAATTCCCTACTGGTCAGGAGTTTAGGTTGAGATTAAGTTATTTATAGAAAATTAGGCAAGATGAGGACTCTTTAAGTGAGATTCATTCCCAATACATATATAGTCAGCTTTATATATGTATTATAGCTGACATTGCATATAGCTGACATGTAGTTCATTTTCTATTGGTGCCATAAGAAATGACCACAAACGTAACACCTTATAACAATACCTATTTATTATCTCACAGCTCTGTAGGTCAGAAGTGCAGGTGGGCTCAGTTGGGTTCTATGCTCAGGAGGCCAAAAACCAGTTATCAGCTGGGCCGGGCTCTTAGCTGGAGGCTCTTGGGAGCTCGTTTAAGTTGTAGTTGCAGGACTGATGTCCCCACTTCCTTGCTAGTGGTGGACTGGGAATCACTCTCAGCTCCTAGCGACCTCTTTCTGTTTCTTACACATGGCCCCCTCCATCTTCAAAGCCAGCCACAGTGTGTCAAATCCTTCTCATGCTTTGCTTCCTCTCTTTGACTTCCCCTTCTGCCACCAACCTGAGAGAGGTGTCTGTTTTTAAAAGTTGCTGAAATTAGATCATCTCCCTATTTTAAGGTCAACTGACCATATAAAATAACCTAATCATAATATCCTATTTGCAGGTTCCAGGAATTAAAGCAAGGACATCTCTGAGGGACTGTTTTAGAAATCTTGCCTGACACAGGGCTCAGTAAATAATAGTTTCTTACCATCTTACATTTCAATGAACATTTCTTAATCACCTACTGTAATCCAAGAACTAAGAAAATGAATAAGACATTATACTTTAGGTTAAGGAGTTTACACTTTAGTAGAGGAAACTAGTATTGAAATAGGTAATTTTAATACAATGGTAAGAGCTAATACTTTTACAGAATTTACGAAGGGCCCATTCCTGTTATAAGCACTGAATGAATATATTACTGTACAGGGTAAAGAAAGGGATACAGATAAAGGGAAGGACACAGTTAAAGCAGTGTATACTGTTGAAGCACAGAAGAGTGTACTTTGGGTTGGGGATGGGGGCTGAGGGGAGGGGCAGATAGGCACAGCCTATCAGGGAGATCTTTGAGAAGGAGTGATACATGAACTCATCCTCAAGGAAGAGTAGGAACTGGCCAGGCACAAACATGATGTGTGTGTGTGAAGGGGAGTGGGAATTTTGCATGTATAAAGGCAGAAAGAGGGACAGTTACATAGTATCAGAACACAAAACATCAAGAAAGTCATAGCAGGATCCAAAACTGGAGAAATAGTAATTTTATAATGGAGGGTCTTAGGTACAAAGAAGGGGGGCATATTTATCATTAAAATGATGGGGATGAAAAGAAACACAGAACTGTTCAGAGTAGCTCAGATAGCCCTAGATAAAATGTGAAGAAAGCTTAATTTGTCTTTGAAAATTTCTCTCCTCCGCATTTATCCTGTGACTCATTCTTGCTATTAGCAGATGTAATCCATCATTGGCATAAACTGAGAATCTTAGCTAATAAGGCTTAAAATGTGACCCATCTATCTCATTTTAAAAGAAAATTCTCAAAGAATGAAAAATAATCAGTGCAATGACAAGCCACCAAAGCCCTCATATGTTTAGGCCAGAATGGGCAACACCTTTTCTTTCTATTTGAAAGACTGGTTTAAATGGCAGCTGGTGTTGTAGAGGGAAGCTAATGGGATGATGAGGACTGTGTGTCCTGCTGTTTTCTTCCTCTGCTCATTTGTCTGTTCTGATAGCGTCTTGGAGCGTTAGGCGTATCCTACTGGGTTATCCCCAATTATGCTTCAGTCAAAGGGTTTGGCTAGTCTAAATGACCTCACAGTTCCTTGGAATTTACAGAGAAAATTTATTTCTACTCCACCATCACAACTTAAATATAACAAATAAATGAAAATTTGGAATACCACTATTAAGACGATGGAGACTTGTGGTTAAAAGTTAATACTAAAAATTGGGGAGAAATTAGATATAAAATAATACATAGATAACTAGTTAACTTATTCTAAGTTAAATATATATATATATATATATATATATATATATATATATATATATACACACACACACATGCATACACAGTATAGTAGATGTCTGTTTTTTAATTTCACCTATCTGGCATGCCTTCCCTCTTCTATTAATAGTGATGCATAGGTTTTCTTGGAAGGGAGGAAGGATTATTTGTTTCACTGCACAGAGTCTTGGAATTATCAAGTTTCCCTAGCCAGGAGTAGATACATAAACCAGTTAGGATTCTTGATTGCAAAGAGGACACTGCCTATTTGTACTAGTTTTCTATTGCTGTGCAACAAATTACAACAAATTTAGTGGCTTAAAACAACACAAATTTTTATTTTTTTAATTTATTTTTATAACATTTTTAAAAATTTATTTATTTTTGGCTGCATTGGGTCTCCGTTGCTGCGTGCGGGTTTTCTCTAGATGCGGCGAGCGGGGGCTACTCTTCATTGCAGTGCTCGGACTTCTCACTGCGGTGGCTTCTCTTGTTGCGGAGCACGGGCTCTAGGCACGCAGGCTTCAGTAGTTGTGGCTCGCGGGCTTTAGAGCGCAGGCTCGGTACTCGTGGCGCACGGGCTTAGTTGCTCTGCGGCATGTGGGATCTTCCCGGACCAGGGATCAAACCCGTGTCCCCTGCATTGGCAGGCGGATTCTTAACCACTGTGCCACCAGGGAAGTCCCAGTCCCTAGAAACCATTATTCTACTTTCTGTCTTTATGAATTTTACTACTCTAAGTATCTCATATGAGAGGAATCATACAGTATTTGTCCTTTTGTGACTGGCTTATTTCACTTAGCATAGTATTCTGAAGGTTTGTTTTGTTTTTCTATTCATCTGTCTGTGGACACTTGGAATGTTTCCACCTTTTGGCTATTGTGAATAATATTGCTATAAGCATGGGTATACACATATCTTTTCATGACCCTGCTTTAAATTCTTTGGGTATATACTCAGAAGTGGAATTGCTAGATGATGTGGTAATTCTAATTTTAATTTTTTGAGCAACAATCATACTGTTCTCCATAGTATCTGCACCATTTTATGTTCCCACAAGCAGGATAAGCTGCCTTTGATTAACACAAAATCAACTGATTTGGGTCATTAATTACAACTGCAGAATTCCTTCACCTTTTTCATATAACGTAATCACAAGAGTGAAATCCATTGTATTCACAGTTCCTTTCAATACTCAAGATGAGGGGATTATACATGGCGTTTACACCAGGGACAAGAATCTTGGGGAGCATTTTAGGATTTTGCACACCACACTTCCATAAGCAGAAAAGACATTTATGGAAAGGACGTTGAATGGTTCCAGAATTAGTGAGATGGCCAGAGAATGAACCCACAAAATGTGCAGGAACAACTGTAAGCCCGGCAATAATAACATAGTCAAGATCACATTATATGAAAACTCTGATAGAAAGACATTGTTGGTGCCACCCCCAGATAGTAATTGTTGTGACAACTGTGGTAAACAGCCTCCAAGAGGGCCCCCAATGATCCCCTCCTTGTGGTATTTATCATGCCTTCACATTGTCCCTGTGTTGTTCTGAGTGACCAGTAGCATTCAGCACAAGTGATGATCTGTCACTCTTAAGATTAGGTAATAGAAGACACTGTGGTTTCAGTCTTGTTTGCTCGATTACTCTCTAGAATCACTCATTCTGTGTGACTTGGGCTATCATGCATGGAGACACTCAGGCACCTTTTTTGGAGAGGCCTACTTAGTGAGGAACTGAAGCCTCCAGCCAAGGGAATGAGCCTTCTTGAAAGCAGATCCTCCGGCCCCAATCAAGCCTGCAAATAAATGACTGCAGCTCTGGCTGCCAGCGACCTAAGAAGGGCCTTTACATCTTTAGAGGGTTTTAAGCAAACAAAGACAAATATGGGAAAGAGATTATATGTACACACAATAACTAAACTATTTACCATCTAGTCCTTTACAGATAAGGTTTGCTGACCCTTCTACCACCATTACTGAGGACAACTCAACTTCCCAACATTTTCTCCAAATTCAAAGTCCTTGGTCTGAATGCCCGGTTGGTTAAGCCTAGCTCAGGTGCCCAAGACTTAACTGCTGAAGAACTGGAAGAGATAATGTTAGCCCCATGTAGCTTCTGTAGTGGGTGGCATGGTCCTTTCTCCCAACATGACTCACTAAATGGGAATTGTTCCTAATTAAAAAATATTCAGGGGCTTCCCTGGTGGTGCAGTGGTTGAGAATCTGCCTGCCAATGCAGGGGACACGGGTTCGAGCCCTGGTCTGGGAAGATCCCACATGCCGCGGAGCAACTAGGCCCGTGAGCCACAACTACTGAGCCTGTGCGTCTGGAGCCTGTGCTCCGCAACAAGAGAGGCCACGACAGTGAGAGGCCCGCACACCGCGATGAAGAGTGGCCCCCGCTCGCCGCAACTAGAGAAAGCCCTCACACAGAAACGAAGACTCAACACAGCCAAAATAAATAAATAAATAAATAGTGTTCCCTTTAAAAAAGAAAAAAAAAAGTGTTCAGATTCTAGGTAACAAACAACAAGCAGAAAAATGATTTAACTCCATTGAAACCAATCAGATTAGCTCTCTTTAGCATTTAGCAGACAATGTTGATTTGTCCAGATGATGATGCCCTAAAGAGACTGTCTAGTATTCTTGTCATCACCTACGTCAGTTCCTGTACTACTTGCTTTCTTAGGTTTTTTTTCAATTTTGGGAACTACCCCATATCCTTCTAACAAATTGATTTTTTTGCTTAAAAGTAGAGTCAATTTCTGTGCTGGAACAAAGAACTCTACCTGATAATAATATTATTGCTATTGTGTGAAGAAGATCATCAGAGAAGAATTTCAAATTTGTTAATAATATTTTATTTCTCCAAGACTTTGTTATTTTATTTCTCCAAAAGACCTTTTCCCCACAGGAAATATTTCAATATTTCAAACTCTTCACTTCTCCCAAGCAAATGACATCAGAATATGTTTCTGAACACTGGCATAGGGACTTCCCCGGCAGTCCAGTGGTTAAGACTCTGCAGTTCCCAATCCAAAAATGGGCTGGAGAGCTAAATAGACATTTCTCCAACGAAGACATACAGATGGCCAAGAAGCACATGAAAAGCTGCTCAACATCACTAATTATTAGAGAAATGCAAATCAAAACTACAATGAGGTATCACCTCACACCAGTTAGAATGGGCATCATCAGAAAATCTACAAATAACAAATGCTGGAGAGGGTGTGGAGAAAAGGGAACCCTCTTGCACTGTTGGTGGGGATGTAAATTGATACAGCCACTATGGAGAACAGTATGGAGGTTCCTTAAAAAACTAAAAATAGAATTACCATATGATCCAGCAATCCCACTACTGGGCATATAGCCAGAGAAAACCATAATTCAAAAAGACACATGCACCCCAATGTTCATTGCAGCACTATTTACAATAGCCAGGTCATGGAAGCAACCTAAATGCCCATCAACAGACGAATGGATAAAGAAGATGTGGTACATATATACAATGGACTATTACTCAGCCATAAAAAGGAACGAAATTGAGCCATTTGTTGAGATGTGGGTTGATCTAGAGACTGTCATACAGAGTGAAGTGAGTCAGAAAGAGAAAAACAAATATCGTATATGAACACATGTATGTGGAACCTAGAAAAATGGTACAGATGAACTGGTTTACAGGGCAGAAGTTGAGACACAGATGTAGAGAACAAACGAACGGACACCAAGGGGGGAAAACTGCGGTGGGGTGGGGATGGTGGTGTGCTGAATTGGGCGATTGGGATTGACATGTATACACTGATGTGTATAAAATTGATGACTAATAAGAACCTGCAGTATAAAAAAGCAAACAAACAGACAAACAAAATAACTAATACTAAACTTTCTTTGGGTTATTTGTATGGAAATATGTTAATATAAATGTTTCAGACATTACATGAAATTTCTAAAAAAAAAAAAAAAAAAGACTCTGCAGTTCCACTGCAGTGGGCGTGGGTTCGAACCCTGGTGGGGGAAGTAAGAGCCTGCATGCTGTGCGGCATGGCCAAAACAATAAAATAAAATAAAACACTGGCATAATAATAATAATGAGTAGAAAATTATATTCTCATTATGAAACATAAGATTTAAAACTATAAAGAATACTCAATAATTTCTTTCTTCAATTAGATCTCTAACCAGCTATTCTAGAATTTGTGTATCAGAACTCAACTGCCTCTTTTTTGTTAGCTATCACTTAAAATCAGTTTATATTATTCACTTATTCATTTGTTCATTCACCTAACATTTATGAGCACCTGCCACGTGCCAAGCCCCTATTAGTGCTAAAGTTATAACAGTGTAAAACATATATTCCCTTAAATCAACAACAATCAGTAACTCAATTCTGTGATCAAACACAGCACCATAAATAATAGAACAGCCTCCATTATGTGCCCTTCCATTATCTATGATATATTTCTGCCGAAAATGAACAGCTTGAGTCTAATCAAGCCTCTTAGATCAGATATCATTTTATAAGAAATAAGGGGGCTATAAGAACATATTAAATTATACCATAAGGATTTAATCAGAAAAACCCAAATGTAGGATAGTCTACAGGAAAATTGACCAGGCCTCTTAAAAAAAAAAAAACCAATGTTGTAAAAAATACAAAAGTGAGGATTTTTAGATTAAAAGAGACTGAAAAATACAACAACCAAATTAAACATGTGAATTTTGACTAGGCTCTGATTTGGAAAAAAAAAGTTATGATTGATTGTTGGGAAAATTTAAATATGGATTGTGTTTTAGATTGATATTAAGAATTTTTTTGTTATTTGTGTTCTGAGATGTGGTAATAATGTTGTGATTACGAAATCTGTCCTTAATTTAAGGAGATGCATGTATAATTTAAGGAGATGCATGTATAAACTGTCATGATGTTGACAACTTCCTTTCAAGTGGTTTGGCAAAATAAAAAAAAATAAACACACATAAAGTATATAAAGGAAATTTGGCAAGAAGTTAACAATTTCTGTATCTAGCTAATGGGTATCTAAGTGATTGTTATACTATTCTTTCAACTTTTCTGTTTGAAATTTCTCATAACAAAATGTTGAGAGAAAAAGAGTCCATTGCAGGGAGACTGTGCTGTGATTCCCTAATGGGGCCAACACCATTGTCCCAGAGGCATTTGGAAGTGTGGTGGGGGTATCTTTGGTTATCAAAATGTCTGGGGAGCATTACTATGATTTGATGGGGAGGAAGGTAGCAGGGATGCTAAATAACTTGCAATGTGAGGGAATTCTTCACCCAACAATGAATTACACTTCTCAAAATGCCATTATTTTCCCTGTTGAGAAGTACTAAAAATAAACCAATCAGTAGCTCTTCCCCCCAAAAATCCTTCCTTAACCCCATGTACAATTCTAGTGTTTCTTCTTCAATCTGCAAAAAATAATCTTGATAGAGGAATCTTCATTCATGGTTTCCACTGCCTCATTTTCTTTCCATTCCTTAATTCACTCTAATTTGGTTTCACAACCACCATTCCTTAAAAACTGGTCTTATCAGGATGACCAGTGATGTTATTGTTAAGTCCAGTGGACATTTTGCAGTATTTGACCATGACGAATACTCTCTCCTTCTTGAAAATTTCCCCTCATCTTTCATGACACCACTCACTCCTGGTTTTCCTCCTAATTCTCTAACTACTTTTAAGACTCCTCTCATACACTCCTTTTTCTCTGCCTACATTTTATTTCACAGGATTTCATCTGTAGCCCTTTTTTCTTTTCACTTTACAGAGTTTTTTTTCTCAGATCCCCACCCGAAGGCCAGGTATTGCATCTAAGTTCCATAGCTATTTATACAATTGCTTACTGACATGAAATATCTGAGCCTAACAAATGCAAAACGGAATTTAACAGCTTCCCACATATACTTGCTTCTTCTCTTAGAGTCTTTATTTAAGGCAATGACTGGGATCTACTTAATGCTTTGGGAACCTACTGTAAAGCCATCTATCCTAGGTGGCAAAGGAGGGAAGGTGTAGGACAGGGACGGCTTATGGAAAGAGATGACACTTCACTGACGCAGATGATCAACGAGGAATTGGATGAGGTGTTTGGGGGTGATGTAGTGTGAGTTAGGGAGGAGACTCCATCAGAACAGAGGCAGAAACACAAAGGCAAGTAAAACTACACTTCCCCTGGAAGTGAATGTAAGTCACAACTGATGAAGCATATATGCTTTTTTGGCAGGAAGAACTGGCAAGAGATAGAGTGGTAAAGGTAGGAAGGAAGTAGATCATGTAGAGTCTTTTATGCCATGCTAAGGAGTTTGGCTTTTATCCTATCAGGTCAGAGTTGGCAGATTGATTGCCCACAGGCTACAGAAGTGATGTGTTTTGCTCCCGCTGTGTTTTAAAAGAGTAGAATTAGTTGTCAACATTTAAAAATTGAGAAATTTCACATACAAATTTGGGCTTCTAGCCTGTTCTGAAGATTTGGGAGTTCTGGCCACATTTTCCCACATTTGACAGACTCTGCTGTCACCACTCTGCAATAGTACCTATTGATCTGCTTTATTCAAATGTCACTTATGCCAACTGCCTGGCCCCTGCGGCCATTGGTAATTGCTACTTTTGCTTCAGATGCTGGTTAGCCATTGAAGAACTGTTAGCAGGGAGGTAGCATCATCAGACATTTGGGTCAGAAAGATCATTCTGGAAGAAAAATAGAGGTTAGATTCTGGGGCATTGGAAAGGGTACCATAAAGAAATGAATCTATAAATTCTAGAGCAAAAGTGGGCTGTGGGTAGGGAGAGAGAACAGACTCATTACCTCTCCCCAGACACCATTTACCCTCCTAAACCACTGGGTCAGTCAGAGGAGGCAAGAACTTTGCAGTATTGGAGTGACAGTTGGAGACAGCCTCAAATAGGGCAATGACAGTACAGATGGAAAGGAGGGGCCAAAAATCAATAAAGTTTAACCATTGTATGTGGGGTGTGAAAAATGGGAGGAGTGTAGGATAGTTTCTGAATGGATAATGAATGATAGGGTCTAATTCTGATTAAAAATCATTTATCACACTGCCTAGGAGAAGATAAGTTCTCTTGCATTAATTAAGTAGATTTGCTTTTCACGGTGATCACTTCGATAGATGTATTTTCACATATCCCTAGTAACCATACATCAGTAAATTATACACCATTCCTGAGTAAAACTCTAGGAAAGGTAATTGAACATAAAGTAAGTGAAAGTTTTGACAAGAACTTGGTGGTCACCAAAAACAGCTAAAGGTTCTTGAAAAATGAGCCAGGCTAAATTAAGCTCATTGCTTTATTTTTTGTCTGCTTGTTTGTTTGTTTTGTTAAGAATGTGGGGCTAGGTCAGGATAATGTAGACAGAGAGTCAGAGAGGAGGCACAAGCTCTAAAGTTTCTCTAAGCTGCTTTGCCTTGACAGGAACATGACAGACACTGGATTTCTTAGCCTGACAATTTCTCCAACTCTATCAGCTTTCCATTTTCTTCAGTGTTCTCCACATTAGCCTAATCTCTCTTTTTCCATTTTTTCAACCTCTTCATTTTCTTCTTAGTTACCAACAGAGTGACTTATTTTTTCTTCTTGTATCTGTTGGGCTTTAGATATTTCTAGTTTTCCCAACTATATGACTTTTACTTAAATCTCCAATATTACTACACCCATTGTACATATCTTTACCTGACTCATAAACATTCTCACTCCTGATACACACACACACACACACACACACACACATATATAGTGTGTACATATATGTATATATATATATACACACACACTATATGTAAGTTATATGTGATTTCTCTTATTTCTCAAATTATTTTAATTCACTTCATTTTAATCCTATTTCAGATTCATCCTTGTAAATTTTATCTTCTTATATCTTATTTTTAACTTTTGTAGATAAAATTCTATAACATGCATTTCATGCCTTTTAATACCTATTACGGCATTATCTGAGTAGCTAAGGATAAAGAAGCTTGTATGTACTCCATTCACACTTATGGCTGTAAAAGAAAATATGAAAGATGTACTGAGAGGGGTGAGGGTTATAGCTGCCAGATATGTGTATTTAGATAGATAGATAGATAGAGATATGTAAGATACAAATACATGAAATTATGAATGAGAATGTCTTTATTCTTAATTACATCCAAGTAGGCAATCAGCTAAGATATTTCTATCTGGAAAGGTAGCTGATTTTCACTTCTCTTTAGGCATAGGTTAAAAACAAACCTTGGAGTGGATAATAAGGCCATTCTTCTGCTCACTTTCATAAACGCCAATGCAATGTTCTAATCCCTCAGGTATAGGAAATATTGGTACAGCATCGGATTAGTTCAGACATGAGATGAAAGCTTGAAAATCGGTCCGTATAGCATTTGTCTTGTACATGTATAGTCATTCTGGTGTTTTTACTGTGGCACTCTCTCTGGCTTCCTTCACCTCCACCACTTCTATCATAGTTCAACCCTGTTTAACTCATTTCTAGAGATGAACGTGAACAAAGTGTAGTTTTCTCTACTGTGAAGATTTCTGCTATGTTATGGACTTAATTCTGAAGACAAATATTACCTTTTGCCTGGGTAAGGGAAGAAAAGAGAAAAAGAGAGTATTAATATTTTGAACTGATGGAGTTGTTCTATATCTTGATTATGGTGGTGGTTACATAATGGTATACATTTGTCAAAAATCATCGAACTGTACATGAAAAAGAATGAGATTTACGGTCTGTTAAAAAAAAAAAAAGGAGCGAGAGAAACCAGTTAAGTTCTAAGACTGTCAAAGTTACAGACAGAAAAAAATATATCATATTCATAAAGTCACTTTCATATTCAGATGATAATATTCCTAAGATAGTAACTATTACTAATATAATCTTCAACATAGCTTAGTTACTCTCTTCTTTAAAACTTTGAAAGAAAACAGTTAAGTTCTCAAAAGCCGTCTTATATTCTAATCGTTTGTTTTTCAGAAGTTTAGATTTAAAATTCAGTTAACAGTATCAAACTGGTTAACTAAGTGTGGTAGAGAGCCAGCCTCCAAAATGGCCCCAGTGATTCTCACCTCCTGGTGTTCATACTTCTGTGAAGTTCACTCCCACCATGCAAACAGCTGACCTGTGTAACCAATAGGATATTGAGGAAATCACAGAGTGTGATTTCCTAGCCTGGGTCATAAATGCTTTAAAGTTTCTGTCTTGCTTTCTCAGGGATCACTTGTTCTGGGAGAAGCTAACTGTTATGCTATAAGGACACTCATGCAGCCCTGCTGAGATGCCCGCATAGTAAGGAAATTTCCCATGTGAGGGAACCATCTTTGAAGGAGGTCCTTCAGCTTTAAGTGAAGCCTTCATTGACTAATATCTTCAATGCAGCCTCATGAGAGATCTAGAACCAGAGTCATCCAGCTATGCTGCTCCCAAGTTCCTGACCCATAGACACTGTGAGATAATAAATGTTTATTATTGTTTTAAGCTGCTAAGATTTGGGGTAATTTTTTATATATATGTGGACAACAAATACGCTAATATATTTTATTTTTCTGAAATATATTCAAACCTAAATATTCCAGGCTACACTGCATTGACATAGAATAACATCTGCTTGGATTTTAAGCTCAATTATATTAATTGATAAAGTGAGGATATTGCGATATGTAGATTTGCACTGAGTTCAATTTCTAGAACTTAGAAAATGATCAGTAAGTGGTCATTGATAGAGAATTTTTTTTTTTTTTAATTTAGAGCCTGTTTTTTTTGTAAGGACTGAAACCTAATCAAAGTAGCTTAAGTAAAAACAGGATATACTGAAATGATAGAACCTCATAGAAAATACGTTCAAGAGGAACAAATTTGGGTTCTTGGGAACTGGAAAGTTTTCAGGTGGTATATCATATCTCTCCCTCCCTCCTTTTCCTCTTTTTATCTCTCTATTACTCTGTCTCTATGCTTATTTCCCTACCTCCTTCTCCCTATATCTGTTTCTCTTTCTGCCTCTCTTTTTCTCTCTACATCTGTTTTTCCTCTCCCTACTGCTGCTTTAATTTTCTTTCCTCCCCTTTTCTTGTCCCCTTTTCTCTCCATCTCTCCTTCCCTCTGTCTCTTTCTCTTTCTAAATCTTTCCATCTTTCCTTTCCTCTCTGTCCCTCATACCCTCGCCTCCCCTCCCCGCCTTTTTGCCTTTCCCTCTTCGTTCCCTTCTTTTCTCTCTCCACTTCCCTCTCCCTTTCCTTTTGTATCTCTTCCCTTCTTTTTTTATTTTGCATCATCTCTCATCACTTATTCTAGGTATCTTCTTTACCCTTCTCTTCTGAAGGATGCCTGCCTTCAAACTTAAAATATTATGAAGAATCTAAAATCAATGTAATAGATTCTGTTAAAGTTTTCTGAAATACAAAACATCTCAGAAACCTGGAGGTTATGAAAACCTCAGCAGTCTTGGTAGTATTGAGAACCTGGAAGACAACAGAAGTCTCAGAGTAGCTGATGTAAATATCTCAAAGTCCAGAGGTCCATGTACTTTACATATGAGATCTCCTACCTCTTTCTATCCAGGTTCTCATTCTTAGCCTGCAGCAAATTAGGGGAAAAAAAGCCAGAGGAGGGATGCTGCTAAAGTCAGATTGTTGGTACTAACAGAGTGTTGGCACCTGAAGAGCAAAAGACTACATGGATTAAAAACTACAACAATGAAAAGCAGACACAAGAACTGAGAAAACGTAACAGTGTGGATCCAGTCAAAGAAAGGGCAAACAGTCCTATACTCTTCAGTAGTCTGCAACAAATCTCTAATAGTGGATATTCATTACAATAATTATGGAGAAATTATACAATTTTATTTAGATATTTAAGAAGGCAGGAACATACTTTGTGAATATTTTGGTAAGATATTAAAAATACGCCCCTTAAAATGTAAACTTTGGACATTAAGGAAATTTAGATATGAGCAATATCACACTTTTAGATGATTTTTAATAAAAATTTAATTATATTAAATAATGTCTGTTAGTTTTTTTCCATTGTTGCAGGAGAAAAATTAATAAATTTAACTTTTGGTACAATAGAGTCCAACAGATCCTAAATACTAATAGCCTTAAAATTAGAAATTTTAAATGATACAAAAATATTAGAGGTTTGTATCAGCCTCATCTTGGGTACAAGCATGAAACTGTTTCAACAAGCAGTTAAAAGACAAACTTCCTTCTGCCCATGAACGTACATTAGCAAGTTTTTCTTACTGGTTAATACATACCTTACTAGTTAATAGTGAGAATGGATCATGTGGGTATGTTTTCATTCTCCAGCTAGTTCTAAGATCCTCTAAAGTAGACTCAATTTTTTCTATTTTCCTGTGTTGTGAAGGATCATGTCCCTCACATTGTGCATGCTTAACAAATGCTTATGACTGACTTAACTGGCTGATACTGTGGTTTCCAGCTGGGGCTATGTCAAACATAATAGTTCTATTTCAAATATGCTGCTTAGATTAAACTCCCCACAAATGCCTATCAGAGTTATTTTGAAAAGTTTTTGTTTTCTGATTATAAAGCTAATTTATTCTCCTTGCAAAATTATCAGGAAAAAAATTTTAAAATCTGAAGAAGAAAATAATGTCACATAATTCCATTACTCACAGATCTGTTAACAATCTGGTATACAGCATATCTTCCAGATTTTTTTCTTTGAATATACTCATGAATACATATACAGGTTTATTTAAAAAAAAAAAAAACAACCCCAAAAAAGTCACTTTATACCTAGAATCTAGTAGCTACCTTTTCATTTAGCAGTATATCATGGACATGTTCCCATGTCAAAGAATATAGGTGTGCAGTGCATGAATATCATTCTATGTACTTTTTTTCATCAATCTTCTTTTGGTGATTTTCATGTATCTTATAAATTTTCAATCATAAAAAATTGCACAGCTGAACATATTTGACTTACCTTTCTTAAGAAAATATTCCTAGAAATGGAATTGCATAACAGAAGTTTGAGCTCCAAGCATATCAGTAAATATTTATTGATCGATCATCAGACTATATGACTGATTACAGGGACACAACTATTTAGCTAATTTGGAATGGTTAATCCTTTAGCCATATGAAGATATATTACATAAGTTTTTTTTTTTTTTTTTTTGTCTGTGTTTCTGTGCGAGGGCTTTCTCTAGTTGTGGCAAGCGGGGGCCACTCTTCATCGCGGTGCGCGGGCCTCTCACTGTCGCGGCCTCTCTTGTTGCGGAGCACAAGCTCCAGACGCGCAGGCTCAGTAGTTGTGGCTCACGGGCCTACTTGCTCCGCGGCATGTGGGATCTTCCCAGACCAGGGCTCGAACCCGTGTCCCCTGCATTGGCAGGCAGATTCTCAACCGCTGCACCACCAGGGAAGCCCATAAGTATATTTTTGAAGTACTTCTAAGTAGCTCCACTGACAAGTATTTTGAAATATCAATAGTTACTTAGTAAAGAAACTTCTGAGAATCTTTGTGGTCTAAAGTTTTGGATAAACTCAATAAACTGTTAACTATCAAAGTCTTGATATCAGCATCTGCCAAGGGGAAATACCAAACCAAAGTTGTTTTTGTGGTAGGTATTAGCAGCAGTGTTAAGCATTAGTAATGTCCCTACCAGTGACAGAGTGATTCTTTATCATTGTAGTTTGGCTATCACATATCAGGGGAAGTGGTAAATTCATATTAGAAATTATAACCTTTCTTTGGTAACTCAAGGATCTTGGGCAGATATTTTACCCTTAAGGGACTTTAACCTTAAGGGATCTTTTACCCTTAAGGGACTACCTAGTTAGCTGAATTTTAGAGAAAGCTTTTTGATAAACTTATGGTTAGACAAATTCATGAATTCTTGAAAGTATTATGTAAGGCAGTTAATCTAACAAAGTTGATACAGCATGGTGTTTAGGAACATGATGGACTTCAATATTTGACAACCTTGGGATGGAATTTCACTGTTTTCTCTGGGGCATGCAGCGACTTCTTTAAGCATTAGTCTTCTCATTTTAAATATGGAGATGATAATAATCTTAGAGTTGTTGAGAGGGTTAAATGTGGTAATGCAAGGTGCCTATCATACGGTAATCAGTTAAAAAATATCAGTCCTTCTTCTTCATAATCATAGTGATGCTCTACATCCAGCAGGTACTCATTAATGCTGTTGAAAAACGAGTGTTTAACCTCAAAATATTAACAATGACCACTAAAATTAATTCCATATTCATGTAGAATTCTGTATAATTTTGTGTGTAATCATTTAAATATGTAGAACCACACTAATTTTATTGATTGTTAGAAATAAGCCTGAATTAGTAAAAAGTATGAATTAAAGATTTTTTAAAAAGTAAAGATAGTTACATTACTTTTAAATTCATTTAATAACTAAACTAAAAGGAGGGTTTTCAGTGAGTTCTTTGGGGAATACCTTTTGTTGTAGACGCAAAACTAGTGTTTTTTCACTTATAGATTGTTAGTTATTGTATGCTATTAAAACTTCTTGAGGTACCCGCACAAGTAATTTAAAACATTTCCCCCCACTGAAATCTCATTCTCTAAGAGAATCCCTTACTCAAGATTAAAGGCAAAATTTGTCAACTCAGATTTTTAAAAGTACAGGTTGACTTACTATGATATTTTTCCCTGTGTGTTTTATATATAAGGTGAATAAAGAAAAATGCGGGAAAAATAACCTCTTCTCTGAGACCATTTAGTTAATTTAAAACTTAACACTGAAAGTAATGTTAGGTTGGAACTAAAATGTTGTAAAGCAATGTACTAGAGACCCTGGGGCAACTTCAATCTAATTTAACTAATAAATACTAAGCTCATATTATGAGTCCAGCATTGTGTTAGGAATACAAAGATGAATTTAATGTGGATGTTAATGCTGGGAGGTAATTTGGAGATAATTTAATACAAACCTCTCAAGAGACAGAGGAGAAAATTAAGGCCTCGGAGAGATGAAGTGGCTTTCCCATAGTCAATAGATAAGTAGCAGAGCCAAGAGGAGAATACTTCAAGTTTGGTATTCCTTGCGTAGCCTCACGCTCCCTGCCCCAAAGGTTTTACAAAAGATACTTGGTACAGTTTTTACATTGACTAGAGCTCTTGTGGTTGGGCAATTCCAACAAAGCAGGTCGGGAAAATTTCCATGATAGTCAGCATCTCAAAATAGCAGCAGGTCAGCGCAGCTTTGTTCCTAACTCTGCAAGAATGAAAGAAATTCTAATTATACAACTAGCTCTGGACAAATAGTCCCTCTCAACAAACATCTGAGTGCTTACTATGTGCCTTGCTCTGTGTTATATCCTAGGAATATAAAGTAGGCTGAAAACAGTTCTTATCTTTAAGAAACTAGTAGTTTCTTAAACTACAGAAGAAACAAACACGTAAGGAGAGAATTTCAGTGACATTACACAGCCCAAAACAATGCCTAGAAAAATGCATCCCAACATTAAAAAATTATTATTTTAAAGAAGTTTCTTAGTTTTAAGGTGGTTTGGCCAGGGCACAAATACCCTAATCCTACTTCAACACTGTTCCATAAAGTTCTTGTGGCAGAAACAGATAAAAGAAACAAAGACAAAGTAAAGCAGAGTTCGCACTGTGACTCCTAACCTCAATGCAGAGGAATATGACATACTGACCTATTGTTTCAAGGGAGCAACTGTTTTTCTAATCTAGTTAGATTTAAATGGCCTTAGGCCAAAGCACCATCAAACACTTAAACCCACATTTATTCTGGTCACATGGAACAAAATTAAGTGTGAGACTGAGAGTGATCTAGCTGTTTAAGGCCCCTGACATGCTGGGCCAGTCCCAGCCTTATGCTCTGATAGCTCTGGAAGGGAGAGAATCAGAGAGCCCTACTTCTAATATTTAACACTTGGAAATTCCACCCACTATCAAATATGGCCTGATCAGTGACTTTTTCTTTTCCTTTTTGTTTGGCCGCGAGGCACATGGGATCTTAGTTCCCTTAGTTCCCCGACCAGGACCTGTGCCCCCTGCAGTGGAAGTGCAGAGGCTTAACCGCTGGATAGCCAGAGAAGTTCCTGATCAGTGACTTTAAATTGAATCAACTCCTCCTCTCTACTTGGACAGTTTGGTGCCCTTGAATAGGCATTATTTCCTCCCTTCTTCCTGTCAGATAATCTCCTCAAAAACTTCACCTGAATTTTATTTACAAAACTTTTTTTAATGTTAGATTTGTATCAATCTGTTTCATTATACCCTATCACCTATTATGTTTATATATAAACATATAAACACCTAAGATACTTAGTCTAAGTTTGCTCTTCTAAGTCAACAGAAGATTTGAAAATTTCGACAGAGGAGCTGATCATCCATATAAGAGCTTTAAATAGTTTTAGATGGGTCATGAGAAGTGGCACAACCATTCTGAATGATTACAGTGCTTCAGTTCTACTGTAAACCCATTTTTATTTTTGAAACTCATTCGCCCAGTTAACCTTGGCATTGCCCAAGAAACAGTCTGACGGAATCTGATGATTATCTCTTAAGGAAGTATAGAGCTACATACAACAAAAAGCAACAACATAGCAACTTAGGTCCAGAAAGCTTTGCTTTTAATCTCATTTTTCCATAAGCATGCTCAAAACCATAATACAAGGTGTTTGCTTTTTAAAGTTTATCACTTTTTTTTTTAACCCCCAAATAAACTTCTTAATGCGTTTATTTTAAATTTGGCGGGGGGTGGGGTGGGGTAGGGAGGGGCGACATTTGAGTTTCCTTCCGAAGAAATGAGAAAAAAAAAAAAAAAGTGTTGTGTGTCCCATTCCTTCCTCCATCTCCACCAGCCAAATAAGTATGTGCTGCGACGGCATTTCTGTTGCTCTGAAATGTTGAAATAGATACGGAAAAAAAAGGCACCAAGCGTTCATGCCGAGCGAAGGCACGCAGTGGGCTCCAGAAACCTGGCAGGTGGAGCATCTCGCGTCTGGAGAGTCTCGCGAGGTGTCGTGAGACGAACTCGAGGCTCGCGGCTGTATAGGTTGCCGGGTGGACGCGGGTTGATGCGTCAAGACCTCCCTGGGCGGAGGGGCTGCGGGAGCACGCCTACGTTCTGTCCCGGAAGTTGTCCGGCGCTGGGACGCCTTCCTTCAGGCCTTTGTGCTTGCACGTGTCCCCCACGGCCTGTCTGGGGCGCCTGATGTGGTCGAAGGAGTCGGCGGACAGGGTCTGGAGGTGGCCGGAGGGGGAAGGCCTGGCCGCCAGTGTGGGCCCTCAGGTCGGCTGTGAAGTCAGAAAGACTTGTCGATGGGTCTTCATGACAAACATGGGGGTGCCGACCACCTGGGACCCCTCTAACACGTGGCCCCGCTTCCTGTTCAGGACCCCTTAGATGGCACCAGCCCCTTGTTGCGAACACCGGATCTCCGCTCGCAGACGTGCTCCGCAGGCCGGGACTGGCGGTTAGCATGCGGCGTAGGGGCAGCGCCGTGATGCTCTGGATGGATCCGCGCGCAGCCGTGGCACGCAGTATTCGAAGCGCACGCCCCACGTGTGCTGCTCGGTGGCGCCCCTGCCTGGTGGCCACCTGGAAGCTGGCAGCCACGCTGTCCTGATCTTGTTAAGGTACTGCATGCTCTTGGTGACGTTGGGGAGGATGATGGGGCTGGCGCTGGCGGGTCAAAAGCACCACATCCTTCGGGCATCGGCCGCGTCCCACTCGTACTTCTCGGTGACTTTGAGGCCTGCTCCTTGAGTTCCTGGCGGGCAGACACCTCGACCTTGTCGGTGTCCTTGGCCAAGCAGTCGGGGCAGCGCCGCGCCTTCATGTGTAGCCGATGGTGCTTGTTGGAGGCCTTGGACAGGCACGGGTAAGTCTAGCACTTTTGAATGGCATCGGGCTCATAAATTTTTGTGTCAAACCTCAGTGGTTCCCCCCCCAAACCACATTTTTATACTCCCATGAAAATAAGCATTTAATTCGCTTGCTTTTCAGTTTACAATATGTAGGAGAGTTAATCCTTCGATTTAGGTATTCAGTTGAATTGAATACACATTGATTGCCTCCAGTGTGGCAGGCCCTCTGCCAGGTGTTGGGAATACAAAGGTGGGGAATTCATGGTGTGCAAGGGCAGATAGACCAGACAGCTATAATAAAATATTCATCAGAGTGCTATAGAAGCAGTAGGAGCACAGTGCTAAAAGAAGGCAGAACATGGAGGCATAATTCTTCCTGGCTGAAAGGGAGAGCGGTGCTAGAGGAGAGCAGCTGTTGGGCTCGTTGCCACTACAACACGGCGTCCAATTTCAGCTTCCCCCACAGTGCTTCTTGACATTCTGACTTTAGACCCTATCCAGCAGCTTCTTCCATTCCTTTCGCTGACTATTCCAACATTCACGATCCTTTATGTCATTCAACCCTTTTCATTTGTTTCATCTTCCTTTGCTCCTTGCCCTCTTCCCTTACAGCAAACCACCAGACTTCCTTGTTCACAGAGCAAATAATTTCTCACATGAACTCCCTCAACTTCCTACTGTTCTTCTCCATTTCCCCCAGCCCTGGTATTTCAAATGACACTTTTTTTTTTTTTTTGAGTGAATGCATGAATAAATAAACATATTAGGCACTATTTGTGCTAGATGCTGGGGATACACGTGTCAGTAAGTTAGGTTTCTCTCTGCCCTCCAGCCAGTCACAGTGTAGTGGATTCACATCTGTTACTCCCAACTATGCTTTACGCTTGAGTTCTAGACCCATGTATTCATTGCTTTTATGATATTCCCATCTGTTTGTCCTCCATGTGCCTCCAAAGTAACATGTCCAATACTGTATCCCCTTGCTCCCATGTTTGCTCTTCCTCCTATTTTACCTGATTCAGTGAGTAACTGCATCATCTGTCTAATGGTTCAAGCTAGAAATGTGGTGTTCTAATTAATAACCAATAGCTATTTATACAATTCTCTTACTATCTCTCATTCCCTTTTTTCCACTCCCTCTGCCTTTGTCTTAGGATCCTTATTCATTATCTCTTGCTTGAATTTTTGAAATTGCCAGCCTGGAGGCAGTTACTTTTAATTCTTTCAGCTATTTCCTTGCGTATCAAGCTTTATATCTAATAACAAGCTTGTATAGCTACTTCCTGGTTTTCCAGATTTAGGCTTTATTTATTTACCAGTCACTTTAAAAGATGAAGATTTAGCTCTTTTTTTCATCTTCTTCATACTTACTACACACAGGACTTCCTTCTGGACACTGAGTCTAGCAATATCATTATACTTTTATTCTAATTAAATCACTATTCAGTATTTACAGTATTATGGCTATGAAAATGTTAGTCACAACTGAGGTTTGTAAAATATCCATTATTGTGTTTCCTTTCTGCACAACTTTTTCCCCCTGGAGATAATTTCTACAACTTTTTGATCCCTTTCTTTTCTACTAAATTGAACCATATGAAATTGCCACTTTTATTAAATATTAGCATTATGTGGTTCAAGGTAGAATGTTCTTTTTACTAATCCAAATTCAGTTCTCTATCAGTTATCCAAATTCCTCAGTACTTTTAGATAACTGAAATGTTCTGTAATTTTCAGCTTCTTGATACCTTCTGATGGATTAAGTTTCCTTTTCATTGTCGTGCTCCTGAAGAAATCTCTCCTGGAGTCTTCTGATTTGCCCTAATCTGGACTAGTTGTTAGCTAAACCAGGGAGACAACTATCATCCTAGGGCTTTTCTTCACTGGAATCCTGAGATCTGTCTCTTAATATACTGCAGCTTCCTATTTCTTGGTTTATTCCCTCATTTTGGAGGATCACATCTGCTGATAGCTTCCTGAGATAGAGTGCACAAAAGGTAAAGTTTTCAGATCTTGCCTGTTTAAAATATCTTTATTTGGCCCTCTCAACTAATTAGTTTGGTGTGCTATATCATTCTCCATTGAAAATCTTTTTTTTAAAGAATTTTGAAGCTGTTGCTGTAACATCTTCTAGTGTCCAGGTTTGCTGTGAAGTCCAAAGCCATTCTGTTTCTTGATCCTTTGTTTCTGACCAGATATTTTCCCCCAGAACCTTTTCTTTTTCCTAATTTTCTGAAATTTTATGGTGTTGTACTTTGGTGGGCGTCTGTTTTCATCCACTGGACTGAAAACTTAGCGGACACTTGAATCTCACTGGCCTGGCCTGTGTTTTGTGTTCACCTCTAAACAGATCGTGGTGGACAGAAGGATGCTGTGCACTGATGGGCCAGTTCTAGGTCATTTGTCCTTCCTTGGAACTGATAGCTGAGGTTGGAGGTACATGGACTGACAATACAGGAAGGGTGGCTTCCCAGGGAAAGCCAGGGTGTTACTAAAAGAAACACAAAAAATTGGGCAGACAAAACTAGAGATGTCCACTATATAATGTAAACAAACTCTCTGTATGTGTAACTTTAAAAAAAAAATTGTTCTATATCTTTATTTATTTATTTATGGCTGCACCACACGGCTTGTGGGATCTTAGTTCCCCGGCCGGGGATTGAACCCGGGGCCCATGGCAGTGAAAGCACGGAGTCCTAACCACTGGACCACCAGGGAATTCCCTGTATGTGTAACTTGATGGAAGCCTAACATGTAATTGGGTTACTGAGTTTTGAATGACTGAATTTGCTGTGGTCCAAATGGTGTGAATGACTGGCGTTGGTGGTATAGTGGTGGGCGTTGGTGGTATAGTGGTGATCGTAGCTGCCTTCCAAATGGTCTGAATGGCATTCAGTGACTTACATTCTGCATACAGTACTAAGAATGCAAGCCATGATAGAGTGAAGTAGTTACTTATATTTTATAGAGAGCATATTAACTTTGACTTGTTTTTTCAGAAAATATTTTAAAATGTCTAATTAAGTGGATTCTGCAGATATAACTATAAATTTATCTCTTTCCCAAAAACCTGAAAATCAATGATCATTTACATAATGCTGGGTTACAGAGTAGCCAGGAGCCAAATTGTTTGTGTGAAAGAATTGCGACTATGTTCCCAGTTAAGGCCAGGAGCATGTTTACCACTGTCTCTTGCCAGGCCTTGTCTTTGCAAAGTCCTCGTACAACTAAAGGTTTGATGCCCTGTTATTTCTCTATATCATTAAGGAATGAAAACTCATATTAAAAAGTTACAGGACATGCTCTGAGAACAGTAAACCTCACAGCCTACCAACAATCTTTATTAGAAATGCTGAGATGAAAGTAATGACCAAATTTGCATATAAATCTTCCATAAATACAAAAAAAATTACTCAAGTATTTATTATCTCCATTTTATAGCACATTTGCTTTTGTTTAGGTAGTACATAAATCCAAGAGGAAAACCTGGTGATTATCACTATAAAAAGCATTTATTGAAACTTCCTGTGATAGATACTTGAAACAATAGTGAACACGCATAAATGACATAAGTTAGTAAATGTTAAGGGTAAGCAAAGATAAAGTGCCTTTCATGTTAGGGTTGCCAGATAAAACACAAGAGACTTCATTAAATTTGAATTTCAGATAAAAATAAGTAAATTCTTTAGAGTAAATATCTCCCTAGTATTTCATGGGAAATGCTTCTAGTAAAAACTTTGTTATTTATCTGACAGTGTAATTTAACTGGGCATTCTGTATTTTTACTTGCTAAATCTGGAAAATCAGCTATCCTAGCATAGTGACTTAATTTCACATAGGAACACAAAGATTATGAGAAGTTCTGTGTCTATGGAAGCTTGGCTAGAAGGAATTTGCTGCCAAATTTTCAATTGGTTAGGCCATGTTCCCTTTAAATTCAGTTCAATTTAAGCAACATTTGCAGAGTATCTCCTACTCCCAGATGGAGACCTTGGTGCTGGATAATGTAGAGATGAATAAACTGTTTTCTCAAGAGAAGATGATTTCAGGCCTATAGGGGCAGGTGGTCCAGAAACAGTGTGTGAGGAGAAGAAAGCAATAATGCGATCTTTGAGCAAATGGGGATTTGAGCAAATGTGACTGTCAGGAAATAGTTGGGTGGATAAAATGATGTAACAGATGATGAGCAAGTAGAAACATCACTTTGAAAATATATAGCAGCAGATATTAATAATGTGCTACCTGAAAACTCTAGGTGGTTATATCCATGATTTTTAGGCCTGCATCTAGAAAAGAACCTCTCAGGTATTTATTTACATAGCAGTAAGCCTGACAGTTTAGCCTAACTTAAGAGTTTCTTCACACCATGATCATAGTCTGAGAACGTTTTGCCTAAATTATCAATTTTGGGGTTTCAATATGCTCTGCAACTTGACTCCAGCAATACTGGATAGCATTTATGAGGCACTGTTCTAAGTCTTTTCATGAATTAAATTATTTATTTCTCACAACAACTCTTTGGGGCGAGTGCAGCTGTTATTTCCATTTTATAGTTGAGGCAAATCAGGAGTAGGAAACTGATGTGCCTATCAGACCAAGTAGGGAATGTAAATGGGGGGGGGGGAGGCCAAGAGTAAGACAGTGAATGCAAGTGACAGCGTCAGAGTTGGGATGTAACAGGGAGACTGTGGAGAGCTGGGAAGCAGGTGACCTATCTCCAGCACTTTCTGGATGGCTCAGACTTGCCAAATCATCTATTTTTTTCTTGAGAAGCTGGAAATCCAAAATTTAAGTGACATTTCCTAATTTTTGAATGTTAGAAACTAGTTTAAATTTACAACACTTAACTTATCAAACTAGAATTCGCTTCTGAGCAAATTTTGCCAGCAGTTTGTCATTTCTGCTTTAGATATATTTTGTTTTTACAAGCTAAAAAGAGTAAATTGTTTTTATCAAAATTGCAAATCGCTGAGCAAATCCTATTACATAACACCAGCCCCAAATAAACATATTTTTAGACCTTAAGGCTAGGTTGGGGGCTTCCCTGGTGACACAGTGGTTAAGAATCCGCCTGCCAATGCAGGGCACATGGGTTGGATCCCTGGTCCGGGAAGATCCCACATGCCGTGGAGCAGCTAAGCCCATGAACCACAAGTACTGAGCCTGTGCTCTAGAGCCTACGAGTCACAGCTGCTGAGCCCATGTGCCACAACTGCTGAAGCCCGCGTGCCTAGAGCCTTTGCTCCGCAACAAGAGAAGCCACCGCAATGAGCAGCCCGCGCACTGCTATGAAGAGTAGCCCCTGCTCGCCGCAACTAGAGAAAGCCTGCGCGCAGCAACAAAGACCCAGCGCAGCCAAAAAGAAATAAAGGTAAATTAAAAAAAAAAAAAGACTAGGTTGTAGCAGTGTGTGATGATCAATATTAACCATGAAAATTGAGCAGCTAGTACTCAAAGAAAACAGCTGTTCCTTTTCTATAAGGTGGTGTGTCTCAATTAAAAAAAAAATCACGATTCACCTTAAGAAATTAATTTGACATAACATGTACTCTTACAAATGTGTGTGATTATATATAAAAATATTTTCAAGAAAAAATATTCACTCTTACTACCTGTCATACATTCTGATACTTTTTATTCTATTCTATTCTATTTCATATTGTTTACTACATGCTGAATTGATTTCATAACCCACTAATAGGTCATGTCCAAGTTGAAAATCTCTGCAATAGAGAACAGTTTTTCCTTCATAAGGATAATACAACTCTTAGCACTGAGTGAAGTAAAACCTAAAAACTATCAAGGTAGTGTGTATCCAATTTCTGTTGTGAAAATTCTGGCAATGAGAGATACCCACACTTAGGTATAATCTAAATACTTCCTTTGCAGGTTAATTTTGTCTCCTTAAGGAGTTAGGGCAGGACAACTACTTTTTAAAAACTCATTGAAGGCAAGCGAATACTACTTTCTGTATTCTCCCATAATGCCCAGATCAAAGTTGTGGCTCAGTTAAAACTTGTTCCTTTGATTGAAAGAATATACTATGGCTATTGATACGTAGGTTATTGGTTCCTGGCTGATTATTAGAGTTTTCTGGAAAACTTTAAAAAAAACATGGGATCTTATTCAGGAAAATTATATTTGTATTTGTCCTTTGACAGAAATTCTACCTATAGCAATCAGCTCTGGTGGCTAGTTGGTTAACAAACTAATGGTGATACCACCATTTTAATTATTATGCAACTATGAAAAGGAATGAGAGAGATCTCCATGATATATGGCTAAGGAAAAAAATCAAGGTGCATATATTTTTGCAAAAAGAAACACTGGTAGTATAAACAAGGAACTAAAATAGTTGTTATCCATAGGGTGATTTTGGAATAGAGTGGAGGGGAAAGGGAGAGATGAGGCTTAGAAATCTAAGTATGCTTTTTAATTTAATTTAGGTTTTAAATCATGTAAATATTTTATATATTAAAAACATAGAGTTAATTTAAAAAGAAAAATTCTAAAATTGAAAATAGAAACAAGTGAACCTTGACTGTGTATCAAATTGCTAACATAATTACACAGAGAAAAAAAATTTATTTCCAGTGAATTTTGAATGTAATACTCTATGCATCCTTAGTGAGATATAATCTAAGGACTAAAAGAACTATGAAGAAAACTTAAGGGACTTCCCTGGTGGCGCAGTGGTTAAGAAGCCGCCTGCCGACATGGATGGATCTAGAGACTGTCATACAGAGTGAAGTAAGTCAGAAAGAGAAAAACAAATATCATATATTAACGCATATATGTGGAACCTAGAAAAATGGTACAGATGAACCGGTTTGCAGGGCAGAAATAGAGACACAAATGTAGAGAACAAACGTATGGACACCCAGGGGGGAAAGTGGCGGGGGAGGGGTGGTGGTGGTGTGATGAATTGGGAGACTGGGATTGACATATATACACTACTATGTATAAAATGGATAACTAATAAGAACCTGCTGTATAAAAAAATAATTAAAATTCAAAAATTCAAACAAAACAAAAAAAAAAGAATCCGCCTGCCAATGCAGGGGACACAGGTTCAAGCCCTGGTCCAGGAAGATCCCACATGCCACGGAGCAACTAAGCCTGTGAGCCACAACTACTGAGCCTGCGCTCTAGAGCCCATGAGCCACAACTACTGAGCCCGCGAGCCACAACTACTGAAGCCCATGCGCCTAGAGCCTGTGCTCCACAACAAGAGAAGCCACGGCAATGAGAAGCCTGCGAACCGCAGCAAAGAATAGCCCACGCTCACCGCAACTAGAGAAAGACCGCGCGCAGCAACGAAGACCCAACGCAGCCCAAAATAAATAAATAAATAAATAAATTAAAACAACAAAAAAAGGAAACTTAAACATCACTTAGTGATTTTTGTCGTTGGTAGTGGTAATTGGTATTATGTATTTTAACCATTATTGCATATTTTTGGGAAAAAATAAATGTTTAGGGTGATAAGATTTTTATGTAAGAAGGACACATGAGTATGAAATCAAAGAAGTTAAGAAAAAATCCCTATAAAGTTAAATTTGAATTGTAAATATTGATATTAACTCATTTTGAACATATGTATGTCCTATCTCTCTTTACTGAAAGGGTCTAGAAACAGTGACACCTCTGTAATGCCCAGATTCTTTTTATGTTTGTTTGTTTAAATATTTATTTTTTGTTTATTTATTTAGACTGCGCTGGGTCTTAGTTGTGGCATGTGGGATCTTTGTTGCGGCATGTGGGTTCTTAGTTGCAGCATGCATGCGGGATCTAGTTTCCCAACCAGGGATCAAACCCAGGCCTCCTGAGTTGGGAGCTTGGTCTTACCCACTGGACCACGAGGGAAGTCCCTGTAATGCCTAGATTCTTGATTATCAAATTCCCTAAAAGGAACCAGATTCACTTAAAAAATGGCTGATTCCAAGTTAAGTCTGAGGCAATTAGGTAAAAGTTGAACTTCCAATATCTTGTGCCAGAAAGCAAGAAAGTCCTCAGATATCAGAGCCATCTTGAAGTAGCTTCTGTTGATCAAATTGGAACAAAATAAACATCCCAAAAGAATAACTAAATGATTATAAAATGTAAAATAAATAAAAAACTATTAGTTTTGAAGAGAGAAAGAGAGAGAGAGAGAAAAACACCTTACTTTGGAAATAAGTAAGACATTATCGGTCTTTTTTGAAGGCACTGTTGAAACCAGTTAATGTGTGAAAGCTCCCCCACCCATTTTTTTAACAAAAGAATGCCAACTCATCAATATGGAAGAAATAATAGAATTAGAAAAAGCACCATTTGGAACTCCTAGTGGAAATTGATTCAGACAAAGATCATCAATAGAAGCCAAAATACATTAGGTGAGAGATTAATGGGGAGGAGGATATTTGTGTAGTGTCCAGGTATCACTCCATAGATTACTTGTTAATTGCAAAGGGTAAAAACCTTACCTTTGCAATGGAGATACCTGATCACCTAACGTAGCTATCAAACCTAGTATCACTGACAGACAAGCTGAATTATGTGGTTCCAGGTGTGGTCATAGGATTATAGTGTCAGTATGAATTACTTGTGTCAAAAATGTTTAAACTAAATTTAATCAAGTTTTTAGATCCAGTTTCTAGTTTACAGGGAAAAGGAGAATAGACAAAGAACAAGTTTAATGACACCAGAAGGCAGGTCAGATTGCCAAAAGGCCATTTTTTTAATGTGTAGCTACCCAAGGGTTTGATCAGAGAAGCCTGAAAGACATTTTAGTTTTGAAGACAGATTAAGCAGGGATTGCTTCCCTCAGCTTTTATTGAAAACCCTGTTCCTTCATAAGGATAACATGCTGAAGCTGCTGGTCTAGGCGTTTAATCCAATATAAAGGAATATTTCTTATGTTATACAAAAGAACAACTCCAATTTCAACATGAGGAAGCAATTCAAATTTGAGAAACATTGAGCTCTACCTAGAATTGAAGACCTTTTTCTAAATAAAAGAAGAAACTGTTTCTGTCTATATATGGGCATTTTAAAAAACATCTTTATTGGAGTATTATTGCTTTACAATGGTGTGTTAGTTTCTGCTTTATAACAAAGTGAATCAGCTATACATATACATATATCCCCATATCTCCTCCCTCTTGCGTCTCCCTCCCACCCTCCCTATCCCACCCCTCTAGGTGGTCACAAAGTACTGAGCTGATCTCCCTGTGCTATGTGGCTGCTTCCCACTAGCTATCTGTTTTACATTTGGTAGTATATGTAAGTCCATGCCAGTCTCTCACTTCGTCCCAGCTTACCCTTCCCCCTCCCCGTGTCCTCAAGTCCATTCTCTATGCCTGCGTCTTTATTCCTGTCCTGCCCCTAGGTTCTTCTAAATATGGGCATTTTGATAGCTTAGTTCCACTGAGCCCTTTTTGCTGCTTGCTACATTAAGTTCTCATTGAATGTGCACTTGCCTTCTTTGCAGTGAAAGCATATTAATCCCTAACATGATTTTTAAAATGTTCTTTAGACCTCTAACTGGATCATTTCTTGTTGATGCTGTTACACTGCTGTGACATTTTGGACTCACTGAATGGCACTGAAAATCAACTTTTTAAAAATTATAATAAAGCTTAGGTGAAACAGCAGAGAAGCATCTGATTCCTTCCTTCCCCACAAAATGGAGAGAGATTAGACTAAGGGCTCTCCTTGGTTCATTGGACAGAGATTGGGGAGATGGCAGAGCAGCTACATCCTGTTTTTGAGCAAGGAGAAAATTCAGGCTCACCCTTTTAGAGCTGCCAGGCAGCATAGCTTCTGAGCAGAACTGCCCTATTTTTGCCACTGGCAACTCCACCCTTGCTGTACCCAGAAACACCCTCCAGTTTCCCCTCTTTTTAAACTATGCCATTTTCTTCCCCTACTGGCTAGCACACATCATTACTACTGTTAAATAACAAATAAGTTTTCTTGTATAATTTGGAGAAATCAATTTATAGTCTTGCCACATTCGTGTTAAATCTTCGGTAGCATTTCTATTTCATAGTGAGAACAAGAACTAGGCTAACAGTAGAAAAATGATTAATGTGTATGTGAATAGAGCACCTTAGAGTCTTATAGTAATGCATGCTTATGGTCTAAGTTAATAGTTCCCAGTATGTAATCTCTAGACTTGCAGCATCAGCATCATCTGGGAACTGGTTAAAATTGCGAATTTTGGGGCCCAAAACTTACTGAATCAGAAACTCTTGGGATAGAGCCCAAGAATCTGTGTCTTAACAAACACTCCAGGTAACTCCTTATGCATACTGAAATTTAGGAACCACTCTAAGCCATGAGATTCCCTGTATTCTTTTAAGTCAGCAAACCTGTTTAAATACCTTCTATGTACTATGATCCATAAAAAATAATATAACAATCTTTGTTCAGAGGGTGGTAATATGGAACATAGGGAGAACAGAGTTTACACAGAAAGCTGTAACAGGCACTTACTATAACCTGTCTTCCCATCTTCCGGGTGTCCCTAGCTTAGGGTCTGTGGGTATGAGTGAGTGAACAATTTTAACCAAAGGTGAAGAGGCTAAATTGACATATGTATTTGTAGCAATGGGCAGACAGCTCCTGATGTGGTTGAAGACACAGAGTGAGTCCTCAGACTCAGAGTATAAAAAGAAGATCCCATTCTATTTTATATTGAGAAAAAATAACTAATAAAGAAAATTGCAAAATCGTGGGAGAGATGGTAGGATAACTGGGATGATCTGGTTTGAAGGGAAAATTTAAATTATGCACTGTCTGTGTAAACAACATTATCTAACCTTAGCCTGTTGACTCAGCTGGTTAGAGTTCTGTCACAGTTTCAGTTCCCTACAGAGCCTGATAAATTATTCCTGTTCTTGGCCACAGTCAACATCCCACAATTCAAAGCATCAAATAAAGGTGGCATGGGGCATTGGGAGGATTGTAGATCATTACACATTCTTACTCCCGGGCGAACACCTGAAGACTACTGAAGGTGGGCGGTAGCACCATCTTTGTAGGAAGTAGTAGATGATAAATGGTAAATTTCTCAAATTCTTTCCCAAAGCTTTAATTGGTACAAAGAGTTTTTTTTTCTTTCCAGGCAAATTTACCTTTATGAAGAAAGATCATAATAACTTCTCAAGGAAAGTTAGTAACATTTCACTTGGTGCTATTATAATTTTTATGTTAACGTCTAAAATGTCTCATTTGGTGAAATTAGTTCATTAAAATATTTGTATGAGCACATGAACATGTATTTTTCTATGCACATTGACTAGATCTTGAAGATATTTTTAAAAATTTAGAGGTTAATCTCCTGCATCCTGGGACTTCCCTCGTAGTTGAGTGGCTAAGACTCCCTGCTCCCAGTGCAGGTGGCCCAGGTTTGATCCCTGTTCAGGGAACTAGATCCCACATGCTGCAACTAAGGGTTCGCATGCCGCAACTAAAGATCCCATATACCACCACTAAAGATCCTGCATGCCTCAACTAAAAAAAGATCCAGCATGCCTCAACTAAAAAAAGATCCGGCATGCTTCAACTAAAGATCCTGCATGCCGCAACTAAGACCCAGTGTAGCCAAATAAATAAATTAATTAATAAAAAAACTCCTGCGTTATAAGGAGACAGAAATTGCCTAATTTTTAAATATAGCAGACTACATCCTCTAACACTAGCTAAGGATGCCTCAGTGTTTCCATGCAGAACTTGTTCCTAACTCAGGCTTAGGAAAATGCCTTAAGGTAAAACTTGAACACTACATCTGTCTCTCAGCCGATTGTTTTATAAAGTTTCTGAGTTTAAAGTTACCACAAATGTGGACAGTGTGGTGGAATGTTGATATGCTTGGTTTTTCCCTACATCTAGTGTTTGAACAAATAGGAAGTTTATAGTGGACATAATAATAATACTGAATGTCAGTGGCAAAAAATTTTTTTTCTTTGTGATTTCCTATCATCACTCAATACCAAGAACTTCTCCTACCTGCTTTAAGAAAAAACCCAAAAGATTGCTTTTTTTTTTCTTTTTAAATCATGTTTAATGAAATAAAAGCCGGATATCCGAATACACATAGATACTTCCACAAGCTGATGGCTGGGTGCTTTGATCTTGGGCTACCTCCGTGGAAATATGCCATGCTTTGTGTATGAGGATAATGTTATTGTCAACTATCATTAAGACTGCTTTTCTAGTAAAGGAGTAAATAATTATATGGAAATCAGAACTTACAAAATATATTTTAAAAAATCTTATAATCCATTAAATAGACTTGGCTCTCTGGTTGAAAAATAACCAACAAAAAGGATTTTGTTTGTTTCTGTTTAAAGTATTATAAGACACTTACAAAGGATCATTTTGAAATCTAATAAACAGAATACTTTAGTTAAGGTATCAATATCCTCCACTATAGGGTGGGAAGGAAATAGGGAAGATAAATTTTGGATTAACCAGTTTACCAAGATAAATTAGACTCTTCTGGAAACCAAGGATTGCAGCCTCACATGTCTGCAGGAACCGGGCAAGTTTACATGGATGAAGCAGACTGTATAGCATGGAGACAACCTTGAACTGAAGAGCCAAGCAGCACTTAGCTCAATCCATGTAGTAACAGGAGTCCAATTCCAGAGCTTTTGTCGAGACAAACTCCTAATGAGGTTTTTACAAAATCTCCAAATTATTTAATGCTGGGAGTTAAGTAGTTTTTAAAAATAATCGTGTTTGTTAAACAAATCTATCTGGTGGATAGATTTGCCCTGTGATCCACCAGTTTGTGATCCTTCATTTTAACCCTAAATTGTGGTATTCTCATGTTTCCCTGCTGCATAAAACATTGAATGCCAGATGTAGATGATCACGTTATTGTAAAAATAAGGAAAAGACTCACAACTACTTAATATTTGTTGAATATTTATTAGGAAAACTAATACAATTTGTTCATTTTGGGTGAAGGCTTCACCAGTTATCAACACACACACACCCATTGGCATGTGAACTTGTTTCCACTTAATGAGTGAAATAGGAATGTTAATTTTACTGATCCAACACCACTGACTCACTGGGAAAAAAAAAAGGCCTCTCTCTTTCTCATTACATGCACACATGCACACACACGCAGGCACTGTGTAGCATGTATGCATTGGTAGAAGTCACTGTATAATTGCAAATCTGAGGGCCAGGGTCCATATCTCTACAGATAAAAATCTAATATATCTTCAGTCTAATATATCTTCAGTGCTGGGTGTCTAGTAAAGCATATGTAAGCATTGAATGATTAGAGTTTCCAGAACTTATTAGAGCAGGCCATTTGAAAGTAACAAATCTTGACTTTACAGTTCTTATTTTCACTGAACTTTTAACACATGCTAACACAATGTGGATCATTAGTAGAAACAGGCAGTCCTTGCCATGAATTGAAGAGATGCATGCTGAGAAAAAGATAAAGAATAGTGAGTTTCATTTTTTTTTAATTGATAGTTTAGAATTGTCATCATATCAGGTGCCTATTATTTGTGTTAGAGGGTATACATTTTTTAAGTCAGCTTTTTAAATTTAAGTATAATGCATACATACAGAAAGTGCACAAATCATTAAATAGCTTAATGTATTGTTTTCAAAGAACCAAGCTTTAAGCCTTTTGGAATGACTTGAGAATCCATTTTTGCATATTTGGTCAGTTCTGAAATACACCAATATGCTTCTGAAAATAACATTATCCCTAACTTGTGCCTTTTTTTTGCCCTTAACCTTTTGGTTAAACTTTAGATCACTTGTTTCTGTAAAGCATCCATTACCTATAGTCTTTTCATCACACAGCACTAAGGCTATGTCTTGAGCAAATTCATTAGTATTACTTCTGGATTACACATTGGAGTTACAAGATAAACATTCTCTAATATGACACATATTTTAAAAAGAAAGACAAAAATAGTCCTTAAGAAGGGGTTTTGGTCACAGTACATAAAAACATATAAAATCAATAGGTACTTTCATCCTTTTAAAAAGATAACAACTCTTTTTTTTTTTTCAGATGAACGTTCTTGCAGAGAAAAGTAAGAAGAAGGCACATTAAAAATTTTTCATTATTAGAATCACAGCCTATTATAGATTCATCTAAGCAATTTTACTATAAACACATACCTATAAACATATAATGTCTCTTGAATGAATAGTTAAAGCAGGTCATATATCATAATTAAAACAAAGATAAACATGTGGTAACCTAGAAACATGATTAAAAATTTTATTATCTTACATAATCAAAGTATCATTTAAGTAGGTGAGCCAAAATTATAACATATAACTAACTCTATTAATCCATAAATTCAGAGGAAAGTTCATTGTCTTCTCATGGTAAGAATGCTATGTTGGGGTTCCCTGGTGGCGCAGTGGTTAAGAATCCGCCTGCCAGTGCAAGGGACACGGGTTCAAGCCCTGGTCCGGGAAGATCCCACATGCCACGGAGCAACTAAGCCCGTGTGCCACAACTACTGAGCCTGTGCTCTAGAGCCCGCAAGCCACAACTACTGAGCCCGCATGCCACGACTACTGAAGCCCATGCGCCTAGAGCCTGTGCTCTGCAACAAGAGAAGCCACCGCAATGAGAAGCCCGCACACCGAAATGAAGAGTAGCCCCCGCTCACCGCAACTAGAGAAAGCCCACGCGCAGCAACAAAGACCCAACGCAGCCAAAAATAAAATTAAAAAAAAAATGCTATGTCACTCTTTAGTTGGAGTTTTTAACTGATTATTTACACAAAATTACCCTACTATGATAGAGTTTTCAAATTGATGTGAAAGATATTCTGGATCTTCTTCAGAATGATGGTGTAAAGTAGGCTATCTGTAATTATGATTAAGGGAAACAGCCCAAGTTTGGAATGTTTTCTTTCATCTTCACATATATAATTTGCATTTTACAGAACCTCAGGCCTTTGCATCTGCAAATTGTTGATTAAAGTAAATCATGTAGTCTAATCAGAAGATTCCAATAAAGTAGAATTTTGTTCACTAATTCAGAAAAAGTCTGGCCTATTGCACAAAAGTGCCAAGGAAAAACTCTTTACACAGTGACCCCCAAATAAAACTCTACTGATGTTTTGTTTGTGACTATATGATTAGCAGAGAGTTTTCAGTATTTATTGACCTAGTCTTGCCTTTAAGTATATGAACCCTCAATGACTTGGTCCACTTAAGTAGATGTTGTGTTAGGTACTGAGGATTTGAAGATGAACTTTCACGTTTGAGAAATTTAATATCTTGTAAGGGGGACAGACACATAAACCCATAATCTCAGTATGATACTGTAAATGTTAAGTAGGGAGCAGGCACAGAATGCCGTGTGAACACAGAGAAACTATATGGACTATGGTTTTCAGGAATGTTCATCTCAAGGTAGGGTATCCAGTTAGGAGACAGTTGAAGTATACCCTACACAAAAGATGATGAGGACCTGAATTAGGGCAGCAGTTTTTGGGGTGGGAAGAAGGGGGTGGAGTCAAGCAATATATAGGAAATAAAAGGCAGGATTTGATGATTAGGAGAAATAGAGGTAGAGATACAATAGATAGGTACATGCATATTCACACACAGACATACATACATACATGCATGCATAGACAGAGGCAGAGAGAGATGATAGGTTTCTGGCTTAGATAAAGGTGCTATTGAGACTGGCAATACAGGAGAAAAGCCAGTTTTGGAGGAAAATACTATATTGATTGGGGCAAGAAGAAGTGGGAGATGAAGTGGGAAGTTGAAGTTGGGGTACCTGTGGCACATCATAGTAGATATGTCAAATGTGCAGTTTGATATGAGTCTGAAGCATGCTTAAAGGTAAAGTGCTATCCTAGCTTCAGCATGTTACTTCTCATGTTTTACTTTATTTGCTAGTTTTCAAATGTCATAAAAAATATTGAATAAAGTTACTACTGGAAGATATATTTGAGACCTAGTAAAGTAAGAGGATAATAAATGGGTCCCGTGGTGACATTCTGAACCTTATAATCATCCTGATCATTCTATGTCCAACATCTTAAATACCCCTACATACTTTAATTCATCACTGAATACTACCACCTGCTCGGCTTCACCAAAACCAACCATGTTCTCATTCAAAGGAAGGATTTGAGAGCTTAATATCAAATCCCACTTTAAGTTCACCTGCAGTCTTGCCTTTCCCCTTAGTTTTAGTAACGGTTCCTAATCACATTGGCTCATGACTGAGTCATACTTCTATGGTTAACCCAAGCTGCACTCCAAGACCTCCAACATTGCCTTACTCCCATCAATGCTTCCAGGTACTGGAGCCTATTCTAGACCTCATTCTTGGGTCCCTGCTGCAGAACTACCCTGATTCAGGGTGGCACCCTCGTGCCTGGGCCCGCTGCCTCAATGTTGAATTTTATTGTTTATGGAGCCCAGACTCACACTTCTTCTCAGAAATAACCTTAACAAGATTTCCCTTTGGTGAATCCCACCCCCTCATCTTTTCCGTCAGCCCAGGTGGTTACTGTGAATACTGTATGCTATTCTCCAAGAGGCTTCAGACAATCAGTGCTTTGCATTCCCTTAACTCCAGTGCTCCAGTGATTGTCTCAGAAATGGTGTATGTCCCAAGCAGAGGCAATGCAACATGCTTCCCCCTGCATTCATGTGTGCGAATTTTCCTGCTGCATGACTAACAAAACATGTAGCCTTGGGAAGTGTTGGTGGGCTGAGAATGGAGTCATCCAAAGGGAAAGATGAAAAGACTACAACCCGATATTAATATTTGGGCCCTGCATTCAGCTGCTTCTGTAGTCAAATCTAAACCTGGCCTGCTTAGTTACATTATTTTTTAAGAGAACTTGTGTTGGGGCTGTTACCTTTAATTGAAAAATAATCTTACTTGATTCGTAATTTATTCACTCAATAAATAATCATCGAGGATGCACAATATTTGGGAATTGGCTAGGTGTTGTGGATGTGGAAGAGAATACATCAGAGAAAGTCCCTGACCTCATGGAGCTCACAGTTAGCTGGAGGACCACTGTTAGATTTCCATGATGCTGACTTCATGCTTACCTGGACTTTTCCTGTTACCTGTTGACAGATACTTTTTATTCTGGGCTTTGCTTGCGGGCCTGCCAGAGGGCCTCTAACATTGAGTATGCAAAGAATTCATTCTCTTGTCTGGAGACCTTCATAGCTATGGGTCATCAGCTATATGGACCATCTCACTTTAGCAGGTCTCTCTAGACTCTGGGTCTCAACTATTGCCTGTCTGACCTATACCACTGCTATCTTAGCTTCAGTATGTTATTTCTTATGTTTTAATTTATTTGCTTATTTTCAGATGTCATTAGAAATAAGGATTGAATAACTTTTAGGAGTCAGATGGTGAGAAGGAATAGGAGGACCTCTTGTGCATTAGGAAAAGTTAGGTGCATATTCGTTTACCATACATGTCTTCTTTCAAAGAAGCATTTCAGAGCCACTTTGGTAGAAGAAAATGAATAACAATAATCATAATTTAAATTGATCACATAATCGTTTGTTCTCCTTCCTTCCTCCCTCCCTTCCTTCCTTCCTTCCTTCTGTACCTCCCTCTCTCCTTCCCTCCTCTTATTTCCTTCCTTCAAAATATGTTTATGAAACTAATTCTTGGTACTGTTTTGGGGGATAAGGTACAGCTTTAAACCCACGAAATCTTTGCCCTTATGAAACTTGAATTCTAATCTAATAAGGCATTGAGTTCAGAACTTTTACATGTAATTCCATTTTAACTATACAATAATTCATTTTTACCAGTAAGGAAATGGAGCCTAAGGTATATGATTATGTAATTTGTCCTAGATCAGAGCAAAGGCAGAGACAGGATTCTGACTTAGGTGTGTCTGACACTAAAGCCCATGTTTGCAGCAGAAGAAATCAAACTAAGCACTTAAGTGCTATGAAGAAAAATAGAGCAAAGTATATGGGATACAGAGTGATGGGCCCAGGAAAGTTCTAGATTCAGAGGTAGAACAGAGATCTGAATTAGGCCATGCAGAAACCCCAGGGAAGGTAGGCAGAGGGAACAGGATATGGGGCAGGAGCATGCTGGAGTTGTCTAAGGCTCGCAAGGAGGGCAGTGCAAGGAAGGGGAGGGTTGCAGAAGAGGAGGTCACAGGGACAGACAGAGACCTGATGATGGAGCATCTTATGTACCATAGCAAGGACTTAGGGTTTAGATGATACTCGTCACTGCTCTAGTTCTAAAATGCAGTTCTTTCTGTTCAAGATTCAGAGGGTTGAGAAAAAATGAATCAGAGATAGGACTTTGAGAGCTCAGGGACTGAATAAAACAGATGAGATAACAATGCTCAGGCTCTGGCCAAACTCACATCCCACAAGTGTAACCACACCCTGCTTGCATTTCATGTCTATCTTTGAACTGGAGTTGAGCAGAATGGGAGTGTAAGAATTGTGTTCTGATCTCTTTCCACTCTGTGCCTGGGCAGAGAAAAAGGAAGATCGGCACAAGTGGGTGTGAGATCAGAGGAGAATTATGCAGCTGATACTCTGTTTAAAAGGAATTCCAGTGTTCACCCCCACTCCAGAATATCAGTGGGCATTTCTGCCAACACAAAGGCTGATACTGCAGTGTTATACTGATTTGCTGTCTATTTTATCAGGAACTACATTTGTATAGCTCTGTATAACTCAAAGGTATAAGTCAAGCAGAAGACCCTGTATAATGTAATTTGTAAACATGTTCTTATCTTACAGCTTAAAGTAAATCTCTCTGAAAGTATTAGATAATTTATGCTGCTTAGAAAAATCTTCACTATTTGTTTTAAATAATTAGGTCTAAGAGTGATTTTCTTTCTTCTACATTTTCTTTGTTGAATGGGAATTCATTCTCTAGGGAAAAAAGAAACTTTCTTAAAATAAGAAAGACATCATACTTATTTTGTATGAAAAATGTTTGATATTAGAGTTGGATGAAAGTGAATGACAATACTCAAATATTTGGGGTTGGCAGAACAGAAGAATAGAAGAGAACAGAATGAAGTATTTTGAGAGCTTATTCTTTAAATCATCTCTGATTTTCTTTATAACATGAGAAAATTAAGGTTGGAGAAGTTCAGCTTAAGTTTGTCTTCCAAACTTTAAGGAACTTGTTCTTTCTGTTTTAACTTTTAGTTATCCCTGGTCTTGTCAAAGGTAGTCATTTTTATTATAATTGTATTTCTGTAGATGCCCATGAATATTATGGTGGAGAATGCCTTACATGGGATTGATGATAGTATTTTGGGGAGAGTTTGCCAGCTATTTCTTTAATATATAGCTATATCTCTATACTTATATCCATGTCTATGTCTATGTCTGTATTTTAAAAAATGTAATCCATAGGAAAAAATGTATTTTGTGTAGGGACCCAGCACATACACACACACACAACTAAAACAAAAGTTTTCTTTTTTCCCTTTACTTCTCTACTCTTCAGCTCTATTTTTTCTGTTTAATTAAAAAGTCTAGTCCCAACCCACTGAAATGATTTTACAACCCACTTATGGGTCTCAATGCACAGGTAGAAAAGGCATGATTTTGAAAAAAAGTACCATTGGCTTATGATGAAAATCCATAATTGCTATAAAAGGAAGCTAAGGATTATTTTGGGATCACATTCCTAGGCTTTGGTAGTTGCTATCATAGAATCAACCCATTGTCTATTCCTGGGCTATATGGACAATGGCCATGAGTTTGATCTCAAATAGTATTTATCTGCTTATTTTTTTATTCTTGGTGTCATTAATTAGCTGAATTGACCTTGCAGTACTAGAAAGAATAGTTGCAAGTTCTTGAAGCACATGCTGTAAGTGTACTATAAGCTGTAAGTATATACTTATAGCTTTAGAAATCGAGGTTTCAGGAGCCAGAGAGAGAGAGAGAGACAAACTAAGAGAGAGCAAAGTTCATTACTGTATTCACAGAGGAGACTCAGTCATCAGTCCAAAGTGCACTTAGAACTTTCAGCAAACTGTGAAAGCTTTAATCCTGCCCAATACTTAAAATCACATAGATCCCACAGAAGTTAATGGTTTGGGACGGATCTATAGCTTAAACCTTTCAGAACACATACTATCATTTTCCTACTCTTTATTCATTAGACAACAGCACTGTGTTGAACCTCACAGTAGGGGACAGTTTTTGTTTTTGCCAACTTGATATACATGAAATATTCCTCCATGAACAGTAACTCATGTTTCCTCTCCGGGACCACCTCCCCTGTCCCTTTCTCAGTTCTTGCAGTGAAAGTCATGCCGGCAGGGACCAATTCTCAGCTCTGTTTGTTGGATTCTGCAGTACTTTCCTCCCCACCGCTGATTGCACTTGAACCCCAAAGCATACTCAAACTCATCCTAAACTTCAGAACCAATATTGAGGAGAGGTATCAGTAATCTAAAGAATTCTGGGGACTTCCCTGGTGGCGCAGTGGTTAAGAATCCGCCTGCCAGGGCTTCCCCGGTGGCACAGTGGTTAAGACTCCCTCTGCCAATGCAGGGGACACGGGTTCGAGCCCTGGTCTGGGAAGATCCCACATGCCGCAGAGCAACTAAGCCCGTGCACCACAACTACTGAGCCTGCTCTCTAGAGCCCGCAAGCCACAACTACTGAAGCCCATGCGCGTAGAGCCTGCGCTCTGCAACAAGAGAAGCCACCGCAGTGAGAAGCCCACTCACCTCAACGAAGAGTAGCCCCTGCTCACTGCAACTAGAGAAAGCCAGCGCGCAGCAACGAAGACCCAATGCAGCCAAAAATAAATGAATAAAATAAATAAATTTATAAAAAAAAAAAGAATCCACCTGCCAATCCAGGGGACATGGGTTCAAGCCCTCATCCGGGAAGATCCCACATGCCGTGGAGCAACTAAGCTTGTGCACCACAACTACTGAGCCTGTGCTCTAGAGCCTGCAAGCCACAACTACTGAGCCCAGGTGCCACAACTACTGAAGCACGCATGCGTAGAGCCCATGGTCCACAACAAGAGAAGGCACCGCAATGAGAAGCCCGTGCACCGCAATGAAGAGTAGCTCCCACTCCCCAAAACTAGAGAAAGCCTCTGCGCAGCAATGAAGACCCAATGCAACCAAAAATTAAAAAAATAAAAAATAAAAAAATAAAGAATTCTGTGATGCAGCATCATGATTTTTGCACCTAAATTGGTTTCTGACTTTGTGCCTCAGTTCTAATAATGGGCCATTATTGAGCTGCATGAGCTGCTTCTAAATTTTGGAGATTAATCCTTTGTCAGTTGCTTCATTTGAAAATATTTTCTCCCATTCTGAGGGTTGTCTTTTGGTCTTGTTTATGGTTTCCTTTGCTGTGCAAAAGCTTTTAAGTTTCATTAGGTCCCATTTGTTTATTTTTGTTTTTATTTCCATTTCTCTAGGAGCTGGGTCAAAAAGGATCTTGCTGTGATTTATGTCATAGAGTGTTCTGCCTATGTTTTCCTCAAAGAGTTTTTTATAGTGTCTGGCCTTACATTTAGGTCTTTAATCTATTTTGAGTTTATTTTTGTGTATGGTGTTAGGGAGTGTTCTAATTTCATTCTTTTACATGTAGCTGTCCAGTTTTCCCAGCACCAATTATCGAAGAGGCTGTCTTTTCTCCACTTTATATTCTTGCCTCCTTTATCAAAGGTAAGGTGACCATATGTGTGTGAGTTTATCTCTGGGCTTTCTATCCTGTTCCATTGATCTATATTTCTGTTTTTGTGCCAGTACCATACTGTCTTGATTACTGTAGCTTTGTAGTATAGTCTGAAGTCAGGGCGCCTGATTCCTCCAGCTCCGTTTTTCTTTCTCAAGATTGCCTTGGCTATTCGGGGCCTTTTGTGTTTCCGTACAAATTGTGAAATTTTTTGTTCTAGTTCTGTGAAAAATGCCAGTGGTAGTTTGATAGGGATTGCATTGAATCTGTAGATTGCTTTGTGTAGTAGAGTCATTTTCACAATGTTGATTCTTCCAATCCAAGAACATGGTATATCTCTCCATCTATTTGTATCATCTTTAATTTCTTTCATCAGTGTCTTATAATTTTCTACATACAGATCTTTTGTCTCCTTAGGTAGGTTTATTCCTAAGTATTTTATTCTTTTTGTTGCAGTGGTAAATGGGATTGTTTTCTTTTTTTTTTAAACAGGTTTTTTTTTAAAAAATTAATTAATTAATTAATTAATTTATGGCTGTGTTGGGTCTTCATTTCTGTGCAAGGGCTCTCTCCAGTTGTGGCAAGCGGGGGCCACTCTTCATCGCGATGCGTGGGCCTCTCACTATCGTGGCCTCTCTTGCTGCGGAGCACAGGCTCCAGACGCGCAGGCTCAGCAATTGTGGCTCATGGGCCCAGCTGCTCCGCGGCACGCGGGATCCTCCCAGACCAGGGCTCGAACCCGTGTCCCCCGCATTGGCAGGCAGATTCTCAACCACTGCGCCACCAGGGAAGCCCGGGATTGTTTTCTTAATTTCACTTTCAGATTTTTCATCATTAGTGTATAGGAATGCAAGAGATTTCTGTGCATTAATTTTGTATCCTGCTACTTTACCAGATTCATTGATTAGCTCTAGTAGTTTTCTGGTATCATCTTTAGGATTCTCTATGTATAGTATCATGTCATCTGCAAACAGTGGCAGCTTTACTTCTTCTTTTCCGATTTGGATTCCTTTTATTTCTTTTTCTTCTCTGATTGCTGTGGCTAAAACTTCCAAAACTATGTTGAATAATAGTGGTGAATACGACCCAGCAATCCCAATACTGGGCATATACCCTGAGAAAACCATAGGTCAAAAAGAGTCATGTACCAAAATGTTCATTGCAGCTCTATTTACAATAGCCAGGACATGGAAGCAACCTAAATGTCCATCGACAGATGAATGGATAAAGAAGATGTGGCACGTATATACAATGGAATAATCCTCAGCCATAAAAAGAAATGAAATGGAGGTATTTGTAATGAGGTGGATGGAGTTAGAGTCTGTCATACAGAGTGAAGTAAGTCAGAAAGAGAAAAACAAATACAGTATGCTAACACATATATACGGAATCTAAAGGAAAAAAAAAAAAAGGCCATGAAGAACCTAGTGGCAAGACGGGAATAAAGACACAGACCTACTAGAGAATGGACTTGAGGATATGGGGAGGGGGTGGGGTGAGATGTGACAGGGTAAGAGAGTGTCATGGACATATATACACTACCAAATGTAAAATAGATAACTAGTGGGAAGCAGCCGCATAGCACAGGGAGATCAGCTCGGTGCTTTGTGACCACCTAGAGGGGTGGGATGGGGAGGGTGGGAGGGAGGGAGATGCAAGAGGGAAGAGAAATGGGAACATATTGTATATGTATAACTGATTCACTTTGTTATAAAGCAGAAGCTAACACACCATTGTAAGGCAATTATACTTCAATAAAGATGTTAAAAAAAAAAATAGTGGTGAGAGTGGGCAACCTTGTCTTGTTTCTGATCTTAGTGGAAATGGTTTCAGTTTTTCACCATTGAGGACGATATTGGCTGTGGGTTTGTCATATATGGCCTTTGTTATGTTGAGGACAGTTCCCTCTATGCCTACTTTCTAGAGGGTTTTTATCATAAATGGGTGTTGACTTTGGCAAAAGCTTTCTCTGCATCTATTGAGACGATCATATGGTTTTTCTCCTTCAATTTGTTAATATGATGTATCACATTGATTGATTTGTATATATTGAAGAATCCTTGCATTCCTGGAATAAACCCCACTTGATCATGGTGTATGATCCTTTTAATGTGTTGTTGGATTCTGTTTGCTAGTATTTTGTTGAGGATATTTGCATCTATGTTCATCAGTGATATTGGCATGTAGTTTTCTTTCTTTGTGATATATGTGTGTGGTTTTGGTATCAGGGTGATGGTGGCCTCGTAGAATGAGTTTGGGAGTGTTCCTCCCTCTGCTATATTGTGGAAGAGTTTGAGAAGGATAGGTGTTAGCTGTTCTCTAAATGTTTGGTAGAATTCGCCTGTGAAGCCATCTGGTCCTGGGCTTTTGTTTGTTGGAAGATTTTTAATCACGGTTTCAGTTTCAGTGCTTGTGATTGGTCTGTTCGTATTTTCTGTTTCTTCCTGGTTCAGTCTCGGCAGTTGTGCATTTCTAAGAATTTGTCCATTTCTTCCAGGTTGTCCATTTTATTGGCATATAGTTGCTTGTAGTAAGCTCTCATGATCCTTTGTATTTCTGCAGTGTCAGTTGTTACTTCTCCTTTTTCATTTCTAATTCTATTGATTTGAGTCTTCTCCCTTTTTTTCTTGATGAGTCTGGCTAATGGTTTATCAATTTTGTTTATCTTCTCAAAGAACCAGCTATTAGTTTTATTGATCTTTGCTATCGTTTCCTTCATTTCTTTTTCATTTGTTTCTGATCTGATCTTTATGATTTCTTTCCTTCTGCTAACTTTGGGTGTTTTTTGTTCTTCTTTCTCTAATTGCTTTAGTTGTAAGTTTAGGTTGTTTGAGATGTTTCTTGTTTCTTAAGGTAGGATTGTATTGCTATAAACTTCCCTCTTAGAACTGCTTTTGCTGCATCCCATAGGTTTTGGGTGGTCGTGTTTTCATTATCATTTGTTTCTAGGTATTTTTTGATTTCCTCTTTGATTTCTTCAGTGATCTCTTGGTTATTAAGTAGTGTATTGTTTAGCCTCCAAGTGTTTGTATTTTTTACAGATTTTTTTCCTGTAATTGATATCTAGTCTCATAGCATTGTGGTCGGAAAAGATACTTGATACAATTTCAATTTTCTTAAATTTACCAAGGCTTGATTTGTGACCCAAGATATGATCTATTGTGGAGAATGTTCCATGAGCACTTTAGAAGGATGTGTATTCTGTTGTTTTTGGATGGAATGTTGTATAAATATCACTTAAGTCCATCTTGTTTAATGTATCATTTAAAACTTGTGTTTCTTTATTTATTTTCATTTTGGATGATCTGTCCATTGGTGAAAGTGGGGTGTTAAAGTCCCCTACTATGATTGTGTTACTGTTGATTACCCCTTTTATGGCTGTTAGTATTTGCCTTATGTATTGAGGTGCTCCTATGTTGGGTGCATAAATATTTACAATTGTTATATCTTCTTCTTGGATTGATCCCTTGATCATTGTGTAGTGTCCTTCTTTGTCTCTTGTAATAGTCTTTGTTTTAAAGTCTATTTTGTCTGATATGAGAATTGCTACTCCAGCTTTCTTTTGATTTCCATTTGCATGGAATATCTTTTACCGTCCCCTCACTTTCAGTCTGTATGTGTCCCAGGGTCTGAGGTGGGTCTCTTGTAGACAGCATATGTACGGGTCTTGCTTTTGTATCCATTCAGCCAGTCTGTGTCTTTTGGTTGGAGCATTTAATCCATTTACATTTAAGGTAATTATCAATATGTATGTTCCTATTCCCATTTACTTAATTGTTCTGGGTTTGTTATTGTAGGTTTTTTCCTTCTCTTTTGTTTCCTGCCTAGAGAACTTCCTTTAGCATTTGTTGTGAAGCTGGTTTGGTGGTGCTGAATTCTCTTAGCTTTTGCTTGTCTGTAAAGGTTTTAATTTCTCTGTCAAATCTGAATGAGATCCTTGCTGGGTAGAGTAATCTTGGTTGTAGGTTTTTCTCCTTCAACACTTTAAATAGGTCCTGCCACTCCCTTCTGGCTTGCAGAGTTTCTGCTGAAAGATCAGCTGTTAACCTTATGGGGATTCCCTCGTGTGTTATTTGTTGTTTTTCCCTTGCTGCTTTTAATATTTTTTCTTTGTATTTAATTTTTGTTAGTTTGATTAATATGTGTCTTGGCGTGTTTCTCCTTGGATTTATCCTGTATGGGACTCTCTGTGCTTCCTGGACTTGATTAACTATTTCATTTCCCATATTAGGGAAGTTTTCAACTATCATCTCTTCAAATATTTTCTCAGTCCCTTTCTTTTTCTCTTCTTCTTCTGGGACCCCTATAATTCGAATGTTGGTGCGTTTAATGTTGTCCCAGAGGTCTCTGAGACTGTCCTCAATTCTTTTCATTCATTTTTATTTATTCTGCTCTGCAGTAGTTATTTCCCCTATTTTATCTTCCAGATCGCTTATCCGTTCTTCTGCCTCAGTTATTCTGCTATTGATCCCTTCTAGAGAATTTTTAATTTCATGTATTGTGTTGTTCATCACTGTTTGTTTGCTCTTTAGTTCTTCTAGGTCCTTGTTAAGCTTTTCTTGTATTTTCTCCATTCTATTTCCAAGATTCTGGATCATCTTTCCTGTCATTATTCTGAATTCTTTTTCAGGTAGACTGCCTATTTCCTCTTCATTTGTTAGGTCTCGTGGGTTTTTGCCTTGCTCCTTCATCTGCTATGTGTTTTTCTGTCTTCTCATTTTGCTTAACTTACTGTGTTTGGGGTCTCCTTTTCACAGGCTGCAGGTTCGTAGTTCCCGTTGTTTCTGGTGTCTGTCCCCAGTGGCTAAGGTTGGTTCAGTGGGTTGTGTAGGCTTCCTGGTGGAGGGGACTAGTGCCTGTGTTCTGGTGGATGAGGCTGGATCTTGTCTTTCTGGTGGGCAGGTCAACGTCTGGTGGTGTGTTTTGGGGAGTCTGTGGCCTTATTATGGGTTTAGGCAGCCTCTCTGCTAATGGATGGGGCTGTGTTCGTGTCTTGCCAGTTGTTTGGCATAGGGTGTCCAGCACTGTAGCTTGCTGGTCGTTGAGTGAAGCTGGGTCTTGGCGTTGAGATGGAGATCTCTGGGAGATTTTCGCCGTTTGGAATTATGTGGCGCTGGGAGGTCTCTTGTGGACCAGTGTCCTGAACTTGGCTCTCCCACCTCAGAGGCACAGCCCTGACACCTGGCTGGAGCACCAAGAGCCTGTCCTCCACATGGCTCAGAATAAAAGGGAGAAAAGAAAGAAAGAAAGAAGAAGATAAAATAAAATAAAATAAAATAAAGTAAAATAAAATAAAATAAAGTGAAATAAAATAAAATAAAGTTATTAAAATAAAAAATAATGATTAAAAAATTTTTTAACAAGTAATAAAAAATAAAAGAAAGGAAGAAAGAAAGAACGAAGAGAGCAACCAAACCAAAAAACAAATCCACCAGTGATAACAAGTGCTAAAAACTGTACTTAAAAAAACCAAAAACAACAAAAAAGCAAAAAAAAGAGACAGACAGAACCCTAGGACAAATGGTAAAAGCAAAGCTATACAGACAAAATCACACACAGAAGCATACACATACACACTCAGAAAAAGAGAAAAAGGGAAAAAAAAATATCGTTGCTCCCTAAGTCCACCTCCTCAATTTGGGATGATTCATTGTCTATTCAGGTATTCCACAGATGCAGGGTACATCAAGTTGATTGTGGAGATTTAATCCGCTGCTCCTGAGGCTGCTGGGAGAGATTTCCCTTTCTCTTCTTTGTTCGCACAGCTCCCGGGGTTCAGCTTTGGATTTGGCCCTGCCTCTGCATGTAGGTCACCTGAGGGCGTCTGTTCTCTCCCAGACAGGACGGGGTTAAAGGAGCAACTCCTTCGGGGGCTCTGGCTCACTCAGGCCGGGGGAGGGAGGGGTACGGAGTGCAGGGCGAGCCTGCAGTGGTAGAGGCTGGCATGACGTTGCAACAGCCTGAGGCGCCGTGCGTTCTCCCGGGGAAGTTGTCCCTGGATCACGGGACCCTGGCAGTGGCGGGCTGCACCGGCTCCCGGGAGGGGCGGTGTGGAGAGTGACCTGTGCTGCACACAGGCTTCTTGGTGGCGGCAGCAGCAGCCTTAGCGTCTCATGCCCGTCTCTGGGGTCCGCGTTGATAGTCGAGGCTCACGCCCGTCTCTGGAGTTCCTTTAAGCGGCGCTCTTAATCCCCTCTCCTCGCGCACCAGGAAACAAAGAGGCAAGAAAAAGTCTCTGGCCTCTTCGGCAGCTCCAGACATTTTCCCGGACTCCCTCCCGGCTAGCTGTGGCGCACTAGGCCCCTTCAGGCTGTGTTCACGCCGCCAACCCCAGTCCTCTCCCTGCGATCCGACCTAAGCCGGAGCCTCAGCTCCCAGCCCCCACCTGCCCCAGCGGGTGAGCAGACAAGCCTCTCGGGCTGGTGAGTGCTGGTCGGCACCGATCCTCTGTGCGGGAATCTCTCCGCTTTGCCCTCCGTACCCCTGTTGCTGTGCTCTCCTCCTTGGCTCTGAAGCTTCCCCCCTCCGCCACCTGCAGTCTCTGCCCACGAAGGGGCTTCCTAGTGTGTGGAAACCTTTCCTCCTTCACACCTCCTTCCCACTGGTGCAGTTCCTGTCGCTATTCTTTGTCTGTGTTTTTTTCTTTTTTCTTTTGCCCTACCCAGGTACGTGGGGAGTTTCTTGCCTTTTGGGAGGTCTGAGGTCTTCTGCCAGCGTTCAGTAGGTGTTCTGTAGGAGTTGTTCCACATGTAGATGTATTTCTGATGTATTTGTGGGGAGGAAGGTGATCTCCACGTGTTACTCTTCTACCATCTTGAAGCTCCCCCCTCACACTGTTTCATTTTGATGCTACAGCTTTTGAGTGTGTTCCATGTAACCTCAAATGGCTTTAAAATATGTTTTTATTATGATAAAATTAAAATGTTATGATATGAAACTGTTTCATGACACAACAAAGTAAGAGGGAAAGGAAAAAAGAAAGAGGGAAAGAAAAAAGAAAGAAAGAAAGAGGGAGAGGAAGGAAGGAAGGAAGAAAGAAATAAAGACAGAAAGAAGAAAGAAAGAAAGAGAGAGGGACTTCCATGGTGGTCCAATGTTTAAGAATCCGTCTTGCAATGCAGGGGACGTCAGTTCAAGCCCTGGTTGGGGAACTAAGATCCCACATGCCATGGGGCAGCCAAGCCCACATGCCACAACTAGAGAGCCCGCATGCCTTAACTACAGAGCCTGCATGCTCTGGAGCCTGTGCGCCACTGCAAGAGAGAAACCCATGCAACACAACGAAGAGCCTGTGTGCCGGAATGAAAGATCCTGCGTGCCACAACTAAGACCTGATTCAGCCAAAAAAAAGAAAAGGTTAAAAAAAAAAGGAAAGAAAAAAAAGAGTCGGGTTCCAATGTAGTCCCCTGATGGTACTAACCCAAAGATCTTGCACTCTATTGTGTTCATTCAGAAACTTTATTTTAAAGAAACCAGGAATTCAGTTTAATTAATATTATTATGTGTCAAGTTTCAGTTGGCGAAAACAACACTCTGTTAATAGAGAAAAAATAGATTGTTGTGCTTCCTAAGGGAATGTGTTAGATTTGGAGTGTAATGACTAAAAGTACATTATGTTGATAAGCTAAATGTAAATTAACTAATAAAAACATATTAGATAAACTTCCCTGAAAAAACACATGGGATTGAAAAGTCCTCAAAAATGTCTTTGTGGGTTTGGGTATTCAATAATTTAAAAACACAATTGAAACATTTATTTAGCCCTTCTTAAAGATAAGCTTATCAACCTTGCATAGAAAGGTTTTCTCCTGTGTCTGGGTCTGAGAAGAGCAAAAGAAAAGATTCAGCTGGGAAGGGATAAATGCAGGCAGGAAAATCAGTGTAGCAAGAGAGAATGCAGGACAAAATACTGCTATAATTGCTTTAAATGCAGATCACGGGCTCTTTGCATTTTTGCCAATTCTGCTTAAGCACCAGAATATTAAAACTAGCTTTCAAGGAACTCCCTGTCTCAGCGCACAGGCAGACATGCAAACAAATGATTGGGATAGAATGTAATGGCAGAGCAGTGGAATGAGAGACAAACTATCTGGTAAGTGAGCCATGAAGGCTTCACAGTGTAGGTCTCCAAGGGGGGGGACTAAGACTTTGCTGGATGAAGAGGAAGAGAAAGGCATTGCAGGGAAGAGAATAGCTAGAGCCAAGGTGTCAAGATGTGAAAGCATCAGGCATGTTGAGGGAAAGAGTAAATGGCCTGGTGTGGCTCTAGGAACAATATATTTTGGGGAAGGGGTTGCTGGCATGAAGTGATGAGAAAGGTAGTTTGGAACCAAATGATCAAAGACTTTCGATGTCAGGGGATTTTGGATCTGATCTTAGCAAGTTATCAGCATTTTGGGTTTTTAAAAATTTCAGTAAAAAATTTAATATGACAAGTGTGCATCACCTGACTTTTACATCACAATAAAACAAGCCCTTTGGGGATGGGATGTGTGGAAGAAATTGATTTCTCTGCTGAACACAGCCATCATTTATACTCTTTCTAAGGATTCTAACATGATGATACTATTTCCTTGTATTATCCGCTTTCCAATATTGTTCTGTTGCCCTGGATATGATCTCCACACATTCGTCTATCACAAGATTCATAAAGGAATCAAATTCCCACAATATTCCTTGGATACATCTGTTGCTGTTTAATTTCAGTGATAACTTCTTGTCCTTAAATTTTTTTCAACTTGGGTTGGTGAGCCTTGCTCATGGTGTCTACTCAGTGTGCTTAGAGCTGCCTTGAAATGGTACTCGTGGTCTCCCTCACACTCCTGTGGTATCATCAGAGGTTTTTAAAGAGGAAAAGGACAAGGATGTATTCAACAGTCTTCCTTCTAGGCTAATCTACCTGGAACACCAAGCCCAGGGCCTTGTTAGAGGACACTGCTGCCCTCTGGGTCATTGCCATCTCTCACTCATGCTCTCCAACCTCAGCTCAGCAATGTATCTATCACACACCACTTTTAGCTTCCCTTACCATTCTTCTCAAACTTTCACAGCTTCCTTAAAACCCTACCAAGTGCCAGTACCCTCTTCCTTTCTTTTTTCAAGCAACTGGTGACTGCCTTTGCTTCCCAGACTATATTTGATCTGTGGAACATCTGTGGTTTTAATCTGGTTATCTGTGGTTAACCAGAGTCAGTTAACATTCTTATCATGGTCATCCATGGCATTGATAGCCCTGGACATATGACGTCTACATCAATTCAGGCAAGACCTGCACCTGCATCATAAAGTAGACTAATCATCTTTAAATACATAGTTATTGAGTACCTATTATGTGAAGGATATTTTAGGCACTGGAGAGACAGTGAAGACTAAAACAAATGAGACATCTGCTCCCTGGAGTTTCATGGCTTATAACAGGGGTTGGCAAACTACAGCTTGTGGATCGAATCTGGCCCATCATCTTTTTTTAATATAAAGTTTTATTGAAACACAGACATATTCATTGTTTATGTATGGTCTATGGCTGCTTTCATGCTAAAAGGGCAGAGTTATGTGTTGCAACAGAGACTGATTGGCCTGGAAAGCCTACATGTTTACTCTCACTTTTTACAGGAAAAGTTTGCTGATCCCTGGTCCAGAACAGTGCTTCTTGAACTATCTGTAATCAAAAACCAGTTTCATTTTATTTATTTATTTTTTATGTTTATTTATTTATTTATTTATTTTTGGCTGTGTTGGGTCTTCGTTGTGGTACACGGGCTTCTCATTGCGGTGGCTTCTCTTGTTGTGGAGCATGGGCTCTAGGCGCGTGGGCTCAGTAGCTGTGGCTCGTGGGCTGTAGAGCACAGGCTCAGTAGTTGTGGCGCACAGGCTTTGTTGCTCTGTGGCATGTGGGATCTTATCGGACCAGGGCTCGAGCCCGTGTCCCCTGCATCAGCAGGCGGATTCTTAACCACCACGCTACCAGGGAAGTCCCCACTTTCATTTTATATTGTATTTTATTTTATAGTGAGAGGATCACTTAACATAAGATCTATCCTCTTAACCAGTTTCTCAGTGTATAATATATTATTGTTGACTGCAGGTACAATGTTGAACAGCAGATCTCTAGAGCTTATTTATCTTTCTTGACTGAAACTTTATCCCCATTTCCTCCTCTCTCTAGCCCCTGGCAACCACCATTCCACTCTTTGATTCTATGAATTTGATTATTTTAGATACCTTATATTAGTGGAAGTATTCAATATTTATCTTTCTGTGATTGGCTTATTTTTCTTAGCATAATGTCCTCAAGGTTCATTCATGTTGTATATTGCAGGATTTCCTTCTTTTTAAGGTCAAAGAGTATTCTATTTTATGTATATACCACATTTTCTTTATCCATTCATCTATTGGTGGACATTTAGGTTATTTCCACATCGTGGCTATTGTGAATATTGCTGTAATAAACATAAAAGCACTATTATCTTTTAGAGATCCTGATTTAAATTCTTTTGGATTAATACCCACAAATGGGACTGCTGGATTATATGGTAGTTCTATTTTTAATTTTTTGAGAAACCTCCATACTGTTTTCCATAGCAGTGGCACCATTTTGCATTCCCACCAACAATGTACAAGGGTTCCAATTTCTCTACATCCTAGCCAACACTTCCTGTCTTTTTTTTTGATAATAAGCAAACTGACAGGTGTGAGGTGATATCTCATGGTGGTTTTGATTTGAATTTCTCTGATAATTAGTGATGTTGAGCATTTTTTCATATACCATTGACCTTTTGTATGTCTTTTTTAGAGAAATGTTCAAGTCTAGTTCATTTTTAAATCAGAGTATTAGTTTTTTTTTTTAACTATTGAGTTGTAGGAATTCCTCATATATTTTAGACAATAACCCCTTTTCAGATATGTGATTTGCAAATATTTTCTCCCATTCCATACGTTACCTTTTAATTGCTCCCTTTACTGTGCAGAAACTTTTTAGTTTGATGTAGTACCACTTGCTTATTTTTGTTGCCTGTGCTTTTGCTGTCATATCTATGAAATCATCGCCAAGGCCACTGTCATGAAGTTTTTCTCCTACGTTTTCTTCTAGGAGTTTTACAGTTTTTGGTCTTATGTTTAAGAATTTAATCCATTTTGAGTTGATTTTTCTGTATGATGTAAAGTAAGGGTCCAGTTTCATTCTTTTACATGTAGATATCCAGTTTTCCCCACACTTTTTGTTGAACAAACTATCCTTTTCCCATTGTGTATTCCTGGTACCCTTGTCAAATATTAGTTGACCATATATGCACGGATTTATTTCTCTGCTTTGTACTCTGTTTTGATTTTATGTTTTAATTAAAATGATATTGTACCGTACTGTTCTGATTACTCTAGCTTTGTAATATATTTTGAAATCAGGAACTGTGATACTGCAGCTTTGTTCTTCTTTCTCAAAATTGATTTGGCTATTCACAGTCTTTTGTGATTTCATATGAATTTTAGAATTGTTTTTTCTGTTTCTGTAAAAAATGCCATTGGGATATTGATAGAGAATACAATGAATCTGTAGATTACTTTGGATAGTATGGCCATTTTAACAATATCAGTTCTTCCAATCAGTGAACACAAGATGTTTTTCCATTTGTTTGTGTCATATTCATTTCTTTTATCAGTGATTTATAGTTTTCAGTATACAAGTCTTTCACCCCTTTAGTTAAGGTTATTCATATGTATTTTATTCCTTTTGGTGCTATTATAAGTAGGATAATTTTCCTAATTTCCTTTTCAGATAGTTCATTGTTAGTCTGTATAAATGCTACTGATTTTTGTATGTTGATTTTGTAACCTGCAACTTTACTGAATTTATTAGTTCTAAGAGCTTTTTAAAAAATGGAATCTTTAGGGTTTTCTATATATAAGATCATGTTGTCTGCAAACAGGAACACTTTTACTTCTTCCTTTCTAATTTGGATGGCTTTTATTTCTGTTTCTTGCCTAATTTCTCTGACTAAGTCTTCTAGTACTATGTTAAGCAGAAGTGGTGAGAGTGGGCATCCTTGCCTTGTTCATGATCTTAAAAGAATAGGTTTTAGCTTTTCACCATTGAGTATGTTAGTTGTGGGCTTGTCATATATATCCTTTATTATGATGAGGTACATTTTTTTCTATACCTAGTTTATTAAGAGTTTTTATCATAAAAGGTGTTAGATTTTTTCAAATGCTTTTTCTGCATCCATTTAGATGATCATATGATTTTTATTCTTTATTCTATTAACGTTGTGTATCACATTAATTGATTTTTGTATGTTGAAACATCCTTGTATCCCAGGGATGAATCTCACTTTGTCATGCTTATGATCATTTTAATATGCTACTGAATTTGCTTTGTTAGCATTTTGCTCTGGATTTTTGCACCTCTTTTCATCAGGTTGGCATGTAGTTTTCTTTTCTTGTGGTGTTTCTGTCTGTCTTTTGTATCAAAGTAATGCTGACTTCTTAAAATGAGTTTTCAAGTGTTCCCTCCTTTTCAGTTTTTTGAAAGAGAAGGATTGGTGTTAATTTGTCTTTAAATGTTTGGTAGAATTCATCAGTGAAACCATCTGGTCCTGAACTTTTCTTTTTGGGGAGGTTTTTGATTATTGAGTCAATCTCTTTGTTGGTTAGAGGTTTATTCATACTTTCTATTTCTTCATGATTTTATTTATAGTATGTTTCTAGGAATTTATCTGTTTCTTCTAAGTTATCCAATTTGTTGGCATACTGTTGTGCATCATAGTCTCTTTTGATACTTTTCATTTCTGTGGCATCACTTGCAATGTCTCTTCTTTCATTTCCAATTTTAATATTTGGGACTTCTCTGTTTTTTTCTCAGTCTAGGCAAAGTTTGTAAACTTTATTTTTTCAAAAAAACAGCTCTTAGCTTCATTTTTTGCTACTGTTTTTCTGTTTTCTATTTCATTTATTTCTGCTCTTACCTTTGTTGTGTCCTTCCTTCTGCCAATTAGCTTGTTCCTCCTTTTCCTAGTTTCTTGATGTGCACAGGTAAGTTGTTTATTTGAAATCTTTTTTCTTTTTTAACACAGGCATTTATTTCTATGAACTTCCCTTTTAGTACTGCTTTTGCAGCATCCCATAAATTTGGTGTGTTGTGTTTTCATTTTTGTTGTCTCAAAATATTTTTTAATTTCCTTTTTGATTTTTTTCTTTGAACCAGTGGTTGTTCAAGAGTATGTTGTTTAATTTTCATGCTTGTCAATTTTCCAGTTTTCCTTTTTCTGTTGATTTCCAGTTTCATTTCTTTGTGGTATGATTTCAATCTTCTTAAATTTGTTAAGGCTAGTTTTTTGTCCTAACATGTGAGCTATCCTGGAGAAAGATCTGTGTGTGCTTGAGGAGAATGTGTATTCTACTGTTGTGGGGTAGAATGTTCTACATATGTGAGCAAATGGTTGCTCTATTGTGTTATTCAGGCCTTCTATTTCTTTACTGATCTTCTGTTCAGATGTTACAGTCCATTATTGAAGGTGGGGAACTGAAGTCTCCTACTTTTGTTGTATTGGTGTTTATTTCTTCCTTCAGTTCTGTCAGTGTTTGCTATATATTATTTATGTGCTCTGACCTTGGATGCATATGTAACTGTTATATCTTCCTGGTAGATTGATCCTTTTATCAGTATATAATGTCCTTTTTCTCTTGCGACTTTTTTTCTTTCAACCCCTGCTCTCTTTTGGTTACCATTTCCGTGGAATATTTTTTTCCATCCTTTCATTTTCAGCTTATATGTGTCCTTAAATCTAAAGTGAGTTTCTAAAAAAAAATAAAATAAAAAATAAAGTGAATTTCTTGTAGACAGCATGTAGTTGGGTCTTGTTTTTAATTCACTCAGCCACTCTATGTCTTTTGGTTAGAGAATCTAATCCATTTACATTTAAAGTAATTATTGATACAGAAGACTTTACTGTTACTATTTCGTTAGTTGTTTTCTGTTACGATCAGTTAAAAAATTTAAGAAGTCAGTTGTGGACAGATGCTTTTGTAGATTATAAGAAAAATGAATTACTAGAAAAACAAAATAAAAAGTCAAATATGAAAAATACAAACCATAATTACTATATCAAATTGTTATAAAAGTTTCTAAAAACTTAATCTTAGTTTCTGTTTTTATCTCCTGGAGGATAAGTAATAAATAATTTGCAGATCAGCACTGGCCAGTAAACCATACTTTGAGGAGTGCTAGTCTAGAAGGAAAGATGGAAATCAATCAAATAATAACACAAATAATTATCCTAGATCAAATTTTACTAAGAGCTATGATTAAAAATCATCACGTTATGTGTGCCCTTGGTGCAGGGGAGACCAAGACAGGATTTTCTGAAGAGAAGAGCTCTGAGCTGAGATTAATGTATGTGAATTAGTCATACAGAGAGTATTTATTTACCAGAATCTGATGACAGTAAGAGAACATCCGTGGAAATAGAACTACATGTGCAAAAACCCTATGGTGGGAAGGAAATTAATACATGCTTGGAACTGTGTCAAGCACTTCATGTGTACTTTTCACTTAATCCTCTCAACAATCCAGTAAGTTCATTATTATCTTGCACTCATACTCTCCATCCTCAGTTAAGCAAAACATTAGCATGTCTCTTTTTATCATCTATTTTATAGATAAGAAACCTGAGGAGTAGAGATGTGAAATAACTTATTCAAAATCACTTAGCTATCTAGTAAGGGGTAGAATTGGAATTGGATTCCAAGACTGTTTGATGCCACAGTCTGTTCTTTTACCCACTGTACTATGCTACTATCATATTTAATCTGAATAACCCATGATTTCAACCCTGAGTCATTTGCCTCCAGTTCCCAGCAATCTTTAAGAACCATATTAATTTTACTGTCTTCCTTGGTAAAGCTGGAATCTATGATAAGATTTATCACACTCCCAATTGTTTCCACTGAGAAAATGGATGGAGAACCAGAATATTCCATGAAGGCTAGGATTAGGCACCATAGCCCTTAGTAGTACATTTTTAAAGGAGAGGTATGTAGCTCATATCAGAATTATGTTCATCTGTGAGTAATAAGAACTCCAAATAACAGTTGCTTCAAGATTGAAAGTTGTTTCTCTCTCATGTAAAACTGCACAGACAGATAGTTCAGACTCTATTCTATGAAGTCATCAAGGCCCCAGGCTTCTTCTCTCTTGCTTTTCTGACATCCACAGCAAGCCATCTCATGATCCAATATGACTGCTCAGGCACTGTATTAGTTTCCTAGGGCTTCTGCAACAAAGTGCCATGAACTAGGTGGCTTACAATAATGGAAATTTATTGTCTCACAGTTCTGGAGGCTGAAAGTCTGAAATGAAGGAGTATGGCCATACTCTCTCTAAAGGATGTAGTGAAGAATCCTTCCTTGCCTCTTCTAGCTTCTGCTGCTTGCTGGCATTCTTTGGTTTTCCTTTGCTTGTAGAGGTATTACTCTGATCTCTACCTCTGTCATAACAGGGCTATCTTCTCTACATTGTCTTCCTTCTGTGCCCGTCAGGGTGTCTTCACGTGGTGTTGTCCCTATATGTCTGTGTTCAAAGTTTTCTCTCATGAGGATAGCAGTTGTATTAGATTAAGGCCCACTCTAATAACCTTATCTTGATTACATCTGCAAAGACCCTATTTCCAAATAAAGTCTCATCCAGAGGGACTGGGGGTTAGGACTTCACCGTATCTTATTTTTTGGAGGGAGGTACAACTTAACCCATGACAGGCTCCAACATTATATCTACATTTCATCCTGCAAAAGTAATAAAGGAAGAAGGAGGCTATGCTTCTTTCCTCTAAGGACACTTTCTATATGGTATACAGAAAAATTTTGCTGACAGTTGTCATACTTGGGTGCAAGGGAGCTTGACTAGCTTTGTGCCCAGTTAAATTGGAGATTCTGTTACTAAGGAAGAAGAAATGAATTCATATTGAGTGACAGCAAGCAATCTCTGCCATGTGGTCTAAAATTGCTCTTTAAACCAGTTTCTCTGATCTATTGGATTGCAGTACTTGACACTCTCATAGAAAGCTATGTAGCATGTCACCTGTTTTAGGCTGGGGCAGAGATACATGGTTTCCTGGAAGTTTCTAACAAGCCCATACCACAGTGTGATTGTGTGACTTGGTGATGTGATCCTGAGCTAGTCATTAAACTTCTCTGAGTCTCAGTTTCCTCATTTTTTTTTTAAAGACATATTTTAAAAAATTTATTTATTTATTTATTTATTTATGGCTGTGTTGGGTTTTCGTTTCTGTGCAAGGGCTTTCTCTAGTTGCGGCAAGTGGGGGCCACTCTTCATTGCGGTGCGCGGGCCTCTCATTATCGCGGCCTCTCTTGTTGCGGAGCACAGGCTCCAGACGCGCAGGCTCGGTAATTGTGGCTCACGGGCCTAGTTGCTCCGCGGCACGTGGGATCCTCCCAGACCAGGGCTCGAACCCGTGTCCCCTGCACTGGCAGGCAGACTCTCAACCACCGCGCCACCAGGGAAGCCCAGTTTCCTCATTTTTATATTAAGGAGAATATCTATCTCTTGTAATTGATGTATAGCTTAAGTCAGATAATATTATATGTGAAAGTTCCTGTCATAAGTAAGGTACTCTACATCTGGTTATTAAATATGAATCCTGGAAGGAGAAACAGAAAAGGAAGGAGGAAGGGAAAGAAAAATTGCTTTCTGCATATAACATTCTAATGAAAAGAAAAGCTTACAAGAAGAAAATGTGTATTTTCTTCACTGTCTTTTAAAGCAAGTCATGTTTCTTTTGAGAAAATATCAATCTGTTTGCTCTCAGCAGTTCTTTTTGATGTGATATAAAGCCATCCCACACATTTTGAATTATTATTTGAAGGGTATTTGTTAGCCATTCAGGTCAGAAAACAGTCACTGAACAGATCATCCCACATGACCTGATCAAGAGGCAACTACTACTATTGCAGTTAGAGGAGTTGTGCAAATGACTCCTCGGGCATTGCGTAGGTAATATGCTTAGCTTTTCCAGTAAACATTATAGCAGAGTTTGCTAGTTGTCCCCCAATATCCAGTCCCGTCTCTTTTTCCATGAGGTTGAATTTTAAGCTTGGGTACATGGCCACCCACCCAATGATTGCATTTCTCAATTGCCACTAGGTGTGGCCATATGATCAAGCCAATGGGTTTAAGCATAAGTAATGTGTGCAACTTCTGGGTCATGTCCTTAATCTTTCCCTGCATCTCTCTTCTCCTCCTGCTCTCTCAGACGTGGATGTGATGCTGAGACTTCTTTGATGACTGCAACTATTTAGGACAGGAGAACAAGATAACATGAGCCCTGTGTTCCTAATACCATGAAGCTGCCTATCAGCCAGTTCTGCTTAAACTTGGATTGTTATGTGAAAATAAACTATTTTGTTTAAATCACTATTATTCTGGGTTTTATTATAGCAACTGAACCTGTGTCCTAAAAAATACAGAATTTGGTACTTAAAAGTGGGCACTGGCTGAGTGGTCAGGTGGTGGGTTCAAGAACACAGTTATTGCAGTCTGGAAAGCTGGCTATCATTATTACACAATGGAAATAGATTTCAAAAGCTGTCATCTGCAATAACTTGGAAAGTGAACCAAACGCTCATGGAGACCATAGTTCTAAGAAAAAAGGTAAAAAAAAGAGAAAAATCAGGATATTGGAATGTATTGGTTGCTTCTTTAGTTCTTTCAGCAAAGTTTTCAAGGCAGATATAGATTCAGACTGGACTGAGTCAATTGCAAGCAGAGATGGAAGGGAATACAACTTTCCTAAAAGAAGATCTTTCTACGTAGGCCAGCAATCAAAGTTGACTAAGGGTTGAGTAATTTAGGAAGGGTTGAAAGAACCAGCTGCTTCTGCAGTCCAAACCGTAGCAATAATATAGGTGGTTGTTAGCGGTGGGAGTGGCAAGAAGATGGTTTTGTTTCCTTATTAATCTCTACCAACTGCCTCTCAAGCGAGTCCAAGTTAAAAAAAAGACTACATTTTCAAATGGATTTTCTTCAGTGTTCTATAAGAGCATCATTACAAACTTTAATGGTTTGTTGATTGGCACAAACAATCTACGTAAAAAGACCGTGCTTATTATGTAAAAGAAACCTCAAATAAATTTATCTAGCTCAAAGATCTACAAAGCAAAATATTCAGTCCCCTGGGGTAAAAGGAGATTTTCCAGTGGGCACTTGGGCACATATAACTTAAAGAGGGTCAGTTTATCGATACTAAACTTTCATGTTTATTCTTTCTAAAAATTGATCTACTTGAGAATTTTCCTCGTGGTCAAGAGTGATTGTATTTCTCTTTTGCTGACTTTCCTTCAAAATTGTCCTCCCACTTGACTAAAAAAGGCCTACTACCTCTCTCCCATCTGCAATCTAGCATACTGCAAATGTTCAGTCCTTTATGATGTTTGCAATAATTGTTGACTTTTAATGAAACACTTCGGCCATTGTTGTTTTAGGGGAAAAAAACCCCACTTAATTTCAATTTATATACATGGTTTTATTGCAAAGAAATATTATGGAGGTGATTAATATGACAGAAAACACAAAATATATTACATCATGTAATTCTGTTAGGGAAGTGAAAAGAAAATAAGAATTCAAGGAACAAAAGGAACTGTTAGAGAAGAATTTGTTCACATGTTTTTAAAATGAATGATGGTGGTGTCAGATCACTATATTATTTACATTCTTTTTGATACATTTAAAAGAGTGTTATAACCATTTTAAAAAAAAATGTCAAAATGTACAATATGTCAGAATTGCATCTTTTCCTACTATTTAAACTTATGGGGGAGAGATTTTATATTTAGGCTTTAAAATGTTGGTGGGGCTTCATAGTATTTAAATGTCCTTTAATTGTATACTCAAGCAAAAATGTTTGAAGACCCCTTCTATTCCCCATTGTAACTGGATTACTGCCCATAAGCCCTTCCTATATAGTATGGACCCTCTGTTGCTCCAGAGCAAATAATGCCTTTGTTTAGAATTGCTGATAACTTCTGGATGGTTGCATATTGTCTGTGGAAGCCAAATGAAATCAGCAGAAGTTTTGTCTGCATAAAGTGTAGAGGATGTTAAACTTCAGACTTGGGTAGAATGGATGGGCCTTTCAGTTTAAGCCTTAACAGTGACATTAGGTTATTTGAGGTGAAGAAACATACATGGAAACACTAACAATGTATGCCTGTCTTTTTACTTCTTTTGATGAGGTTTTCCCTTTTTTTCTTTTTTCCAGAAAAGGTTGAAAGTATACTTTCTCATTCCTTCCATATTTGATACTGTTACATGGAGATAATCTTGCTGAAACAATGTTATTCTACATGCTTTTCTTGTATCCAAAGCAAATACTGGTTTCCAGTCTTTTGTATTTTTTCAAATAGGACTGTTAAGAGTTCCCAATTATGAACTGTATTAATTCTGCTATAGCTAGAAGGCTTGGCAAGTGTTTTCTAATGAAACATTGTATACCTTATTAGGTTTGTTGCTTTTTTTTAAACAAAGGAGATTGGGAAGAATAAGTCAATGGAATGTTTTAAAAAACACTTTAGCTTGATATTCTAATAAGGAAAAAGTATTAGACTTGTATTAGCACACTGATCACCTTTAAAAAATACTATATGAGGATGGGGATTGAATATCATCTTAATAACACTTTACTTTCTCTTGAACAGAAATTTCGTCTCTACCATAGTTCATATTAGTTGTTACTATTAAAGCCAACTGCAAAAAAGGCTAACAAATCATGGTATAATTTGTCTTGTAGCTGGAATATATTGATTTTCTATATTTTCTTTTTACCAATCTGAAATAAGAGAAATAAAACTTGCATTTATTTTACCTGTGAATTTGGATACTCAGTGGAGAATTTACTCAGCCACATTTCTCTGGGAACTGCCTGTTCTACCACAAGGATGTTTCCTTCCCCTGATAGTCTTATTTCTATGAAAATGCCCATTTTGGGCATGAAAAGAGTCAATTGATTGGACCAGGGGTCGCAGCTGTTCTCTCCTCCCCAACCTGAGCTGAGCCAACCAGACTCTCTTCCAGGAAGTCAGAGTCAGAGCTGAGAGACTGGAGTTTGTTCTCCACCTGGGACTGGGCCCATTGCTTATAACCTTGGAGCTGGGATACAACCTGCCTTTGGGAAAGAATAACTGGTTTATCCCTAACATTAAATGGACCAGGAACAAGAGTAGAAATGATGGCCCTCATATCATATGTTTAAATATTGGAAAGGCATAAATTAAGAAAACAAACTATGAAATATGGTATTTTTACCTTCCTGTTCTTGACAAATATAATTTATAACAGCCTTGGAGGTGAAGTTTGAAAATTTAAAGTTCTGAGACTCTTCAGAGTCTTTCTGCAATGGAAAGTGACTCTGGGGGGAGAGATGGTTTGTAGCCCCTCATCTTTCCATCAGGCACCACAAAGAGCCATGCACTGCATGTACTAGACACTCCAGGAGCTCATCAAAGCACCATCCACTTTGGCCATGCTTTGGGACTAGAGGGGCACACCTGCAGAACAGTTTGTCCGCAGGAAGGCAGACCCAGAAAAGAAAAGATAGAGCAGGTCCTGGAAATAAACTCAGGCCCTCTGGGAGCAGGGAATTCTGTGTCCTCAAGTGCCCAGACCATGTTCTTGAAAGGGCTATATGGGCTCTGGAAAGGCACAGTTGTGGGTTTTTTTTTGTTTGTTTGTTTTATTTTGTTTTGTTTTTATTATTATTATTATTATTATTAATAGGCTTTATTTTTTAGGGCAGTTTTAGGTATTGATACAAGTTTAGCAATAGTGAGCAGAAAGTTCCTATAGCAGAGTTCCTGTATACTCCGTCCCCACACTTACACGGGAGAGGCTATGCATGTGTTGGGGTATATCTTTTTAACCCCATGGACTCTGTGCCTCCTGGGGAAGGGCACAGTCTGGGAAGGGCAAGAGTGGGACCCTCTAAAGTTCTGAGGCCAGGGCAGAGGTCCCTCTTGCCTGAGCCTAAGGGTGATATTGGAGAAGAAGAAGAAGATAGGCAGAACTAATAAGACAAGAGACAAGACAGAAGGAGTTGCAGGGATCTTCCAATTCCTGGTTTTAGTCCCTTTCAAGGCTCTGCTGTTTTCCTGTTCTAGTTTTGTTTTTGTTTTGTTTTGTTTTCTAAGACACTATGACATTCTTTTTTTTTTTTTAAGTTTGCAAATTTATTGACAGGTTGCTATTTTGTTTTTTTGTTTAAAAAATTTTTTTAAAATTGAGGTATAGTCAATGTACAATATTATATAAGTTATAGATGTACAATATAATGATTCACAATTTTAAAGGTTATATCCATTTATAGTTATAAAATATTGGCTATATTCCCTGTGTTGTACAATATATCCTTGTAGCTTATTTTATACATAATAGTTTGTACTTTTTAATCTCCTACCCCTATATTGCCCCTCCCCCCCAGCCCTCTCCCCACTGGTAACCACTAATTTATTCTCTGTATCAGTGAGTCTGCTTCTTTTTTGTTTTATTCACTAGTTTGTTGTATTTTTTAGATTCCACATGTAAGTGTTATCATACAGTATTTGTGTTTCTCTGTCTGACTTATTTCACTTAGCATGATACCCTCCAAGTCTATCCATGTTGTTGCAAATGGCAAGATTTCATTCTTTTTTATTGCTGAGTAGTATTCCATATATATATATATATACACACACACACATATGCCACATCTTCTTTATCCATTCATCTGTTGATGAACACTTAGGTTGCTTCTATACCTTGGCAATTGTAAATAATGCTGCTATGAACATTGGCGTGCATGTATCTTTTCAAATCAGTGTTTTTGTTTCTTTCTTATATATACCCAGGAGTGGAATTGGTGGGTCATATGGTAGTTCTATTTTTAGTTTTTTGAGAAACCTCCATACTGTTGTCCATAGTGGCTGCACAGATTTACATTCCCACCAACAGTGTATGAGGGTTCCCTTTGCTCTACATCCTCATCAAAATTTGTTATTTGTGTTCTTTTTGATGATTACCATTCTGACAGGTGTGAGGTGGTTTTGATTTGCATTTCTCTGATGATGAGCATTGTTGAGCATCTTTTCATGTGCCTGTTGGCCATTTGCATGTCTTCTTTGGAGAAATGTCTGTTTCGATCTTCTGCGTGTTCTTTGATCAGGTTGCATGTTTTTTTGATGTTGAGTTGTATGAACTGTTATATATGTTGGATATGAGTCCCTTATTGGTCATATCATTTGGAAATATTTTCTCCTATTCAGTAGGCTGTCTTTTCGTTTTGTCAGTGGCTCCCTTTGCTGTGCAAAAGATTTTAAGTTTAATTAGGCCCCATTTGTTTATTTTTGCTTTTATTTCCTTTGCTTTAGGAGACTGATCCAAAAAAAATATTGCTACGAGTTATGTCAAAGAGTATTCTGCCTGTGTTTTCTTCTAGGAGTTTTATGGTTTCCAGTCTTACATTTAGGTCTTAATCCATTTTGAGTTTATTTTTGTATATGGTGTTAGAGAATGATCTAATTTCATTCTTTTATGTGTAGCTGCCCAGTTTTCCCAGCACCACTTATTGAAGAGACTGTATTTTCTCCAGTGTACATTCTTGCTTCCTTTGTAGATTAATTGACCATAACTGCGTGGGTTTACTTCTGGGCTCTCTATTCCATTCCATTGATCTATGAAGATCCATTTATGGCATTCTTATAAAACATTTCTCCATTTTTCTTAAGCTCGTTTTATGTGGTTTGTATTACTTGTAATCATTGAGACCTAATAACTAAGAATACCAGGATACCCAACTAGGAGACTTTGAGTTGCCAATGTGATTAAAATTTCATTACCTAAATTTATGTATTTATAAAGTGTTTACTTTCAAAATGATTTCACATTCATTTTATACTCCCCACAATATTTTGTGAAGTAAGAATCACTATTTCCATTTTGTAGATATAGAAATGGAAGCTCAGCTAACTTGCCCAAACTTCTAAAAAGATTTCCTTGTGGTGAAAAAAGGGGACTTGGGTGTATCTCTCTGACATTGGTGTGCATGAGAAAGTACATCAGCAAGCGCTAACAGTGAAGTCAGGCAGACACCTCTTCCCACAAAAACTATTAGGAAAAAGGTAACAATCGATCAAAACACCACTTGTATTCATTTTTAAAGCAATGATGATCCTTTTGAAATTTCCTCTTAAGAAAGTGCAAATGACAAGAATAAGAGACTTCAGTTGTCAACCTCCTTTCCTTTGGTGGCTTACACCAGGTGTTAAGTCAAAGGTTCACTTTCTCAGTGTGAGTGTGCAAGATGTAAACCCAGGAATAACTCTTCTTAGACTCAGTGGGAAGTTGGGATGGGAAGGGGAAGCAGGTATTAAATCTCTAACTGAGGAATGCAGAGATTCCTCAGAGTTTTAGGCATCTAACCACTATTTCTGGTTATAGAATGAAAGGGAAGGTGTGGTGTGTAGGCAGGGAACTTTTCTGTGGTTTTGACAATATGTCTCCCTGAAAATGGAGTTGGGGCAGGTGCCCAGAGAATAAGTCTGCTGGAGGTTAGCAGCCCCTTTGGGTAGCACAAGGAATGGGGTATGTGTATGTGTGTTTGTGTGTGTCTCAAGCCAGGTAATATACCAAGATCGTTATGTAAAAAGAGAGACCCCAGAAGAATAAGCATCCAAAAAAGAAAATCTTAAATAAAATACATTTATTCAATGCGATGACATTATTTTTCTCAATTTATAGGTGAGGAAACTGAGGCTCAGAAGAATGAGGTAATTTGACCAAGATTATATAGTTAGTAATAATTAATTGCTAGGCTTCTTAAACCTTCAGGCAGATCAAGTCAACTCCAAAGTCCCCACATAACACAGTCCAACTATCAAATATAAACATATTCAATATGAGGTAGAGCTGCTACATCAAAAGTTGATATCTTAGGGTAATTTTTCTCAGGACCTGTTTTGTTATTGTTCAGTATTTCTGTCACCCTGGGCCAGTATTGCTCCCACCATCTTGCACTGCATGGCCTGATTCTATTTTTCTCATATTGTGCTCTATTGCCCACTTGTAGCAGATTTACCTGGGATGTTTGGAGTCTACCACAAATCCGCTGAATCTTAATCTCTAGGCGTAAGACTGGGAATCTGCATCTTATCACACCATTCCAAATGATTCTTAGGTACACTAAATGTTGAGAAACATCAGGTAGGTGTATTGAGTAAGAGTTAGGAATAGGAACAAGAGGACGAAGAGGGGAGCTACATTACATATTGAATGTATATATTTATGTATATAACACACATATTACATCACATATTTGATCTACATATTTACATACGTAGGCATGCTAGATTTCTAATGTTCATGTTAGTAATCTGGAACCCAGCTTCAAATCAGAAGTAAATTAGAAGTCCCCAAATAACCCACACAAATTTCCCTAATTGGGTGGAAAGGTAACCATAGAGAGCCCACACACTTTATTTTGAATAAGGGTTTGAAGCCACCCTTGAAACAGAGACTGCCTTTTTAGAATGTTGTAAAAGTCCACATGTAAAATATGGTTGAAAGAAACCCAAAAGAGTAATACTTTGTGACATGTAAAAATTACGTAAAATTCAAATTTCAGTGTCCGTAAATAAAGTTTTATTGGAACACAGCCATGTCCATTCATTGCATATTGTCTCTGGCTGTTTTGTGTCACAGTGGCAGAGTTGAGTAGTTGCTACAGAGACTATATGGTCTGTAAAGCCCCAAATATTTACCCTCTGGCCCCTTACAAAGAAAGTTTGTCTACTGCTGATATAGTATAACATATTTCTGACTCAAGATAAGGAAGGATTTCTCAAGACATAAAAAGTGCTAGTCACAAAGGAAAAGATTGAGAATTCAATTATGGTAATATCAATCCTGGACAAAGATAAGGGGCAGGACAGAGAAGAGAGAAGGAATAGCTATATAAAGAAATGATACGTAGGAATTCCCTGGCGGACCAGTGGTTTGGACTCTGTGCTTTCACTGCTGAACGCCCGGGTTTGATCCCTGGTCAGGGAACTAAGATCCCACAAGCTGTGTCGTGTGGCCAAAAAAAAAAAAAAAACTTAAATTGAAGCCTGAAAAAATTTGAGCACGTATCACTGTTTGTGCAGCTCAGAACACAGGCAAAGAGTATGGATAACAATTTCTCTCTTAACAAGGTCATTTACATGTGTAAAGTTACAGATTTTTCTTTTCACATTGGAGAAAGAAAAGACCAGAGGGTTCCTTCATTTTCCTGCATAAAAATCATAGTAATTGTCAAACTTTCCAGAGCTTAAGAATGGATTTTGTATCTCTGCCATTAATGCTGTGGTGGGCACTGGGCTGCTTTTTCGCCAAGTGGGGTGACGTGCTGCTTGGTACCTTCCAGAACTGACCCGGGGTTCCCCAGTATGGCCTCAGGGATGAAGACCACATCTTAAAATCTCTTTCTAGAAAGAAAAATTGCCAAGAAATGTTGTCAGTTGTTCAGAAATTTAGAAATATCTGAGGGTTCCTAATGTAAACAAATAATGATCTATTTGTAATCTCACTATTACATATGTCTTTTAAAAGTTTAGTAATTTTTGTCTTCCACTTTTACATTTTTAATCCACCTGCATTTGATTTGATTTTGTGTGTAATTAGATTACCAATTTTCCTAGTGGCATTTACTGAACAGTTCATCCTTTCACACCCTTGTGTGAAGTCTGCTCTGCCAAAAATCCATTTTTATGTGAGATTGATTCTAGTCCTTTGACTCTGGTGTATTTGTCTTTTCCTGTGCCAATGACAGTTCACTGTCTTTATTACTACAGCATCACAGTGAATCTCTAAATTTGGTAGGCAGATCTCTCTGATCTTATTCTTTTTTAGAACTGTCTTAGTTCTGTGTGACCCTTTGAGCTTCCATATAAATTTCAGAGTGATTTTGTCAAACATTATCAAGATCCATTTAGGTTTTTGATCATAATAGCTTTGACTTTATAAACCAGTTTGCACAGGTTGGCACTTTTATGATATTAGGTCTTTTGTCTTTTAAAATTTTTATTATGAAAAATTATCCATCACCCAACTTTAACAAATATCAACATTTTGACATACTTGTTTCGTCTATCCTCCAATTATTTTTACTGAAGTATTTCAAAGCAAATCTCAGAATCATGTCATTTCAATCCCTAAATATATCAGTATGCATCTCAAAAAAGGGAGAGGCATTTTCTTACATTACCACAGTGCCATTATCACGTCTTGTGTTATTTTATTTTATTTATTTTTTTAAAAGATTTATTTATTATTTATTTAATTTATTTTTGGCTGCGTCGGGTCTTAGTTGCGGCACACGGGATTTTCGTTGTGGTGTGCGGGCTTCTCTCTAATTGTGACGTGCGGGTTTTCTCTCTCTAGTTGTGGCTCACAGGCTGCAGGGCACGTGGGCTCTGTAGTTTGCGGCACACGGGCTCAGTTGCCCCATGGCATGTGGGATCCTAGCTCCCTGACCAGGGATCGAACCCACATCCCCTGCATTGCGAGGCGGACTCTTTACCACTGGACCACCAGGGAAGTCCCTCTTGTGTTATTTTAAATGTTTTTTTTTAAATTATGATCTAATTTCCAGTTCATAATAAAATTTCCCCAGTTATCTAAAAATGTCTTTTTGCAGTTGATTTGAATTGGGATCCAAGCAAAGGACTCTCACTGTATTTGGTTATTATGTCTTTTACATTAGTTCTAAAGTAGAATGGTCCTCTCTTTTTTGGTTTTTCATGCTCTTGACTTGTTGAAGAAACTGGATTAGGTGTCCTGAGAAATTCTGGATTTGGCGTGTTTCTTCCTATAATGTCACTTAACTTGTTTCTCTGTCTGTAGTATTTCCTATAGACTGGAATTTAGATGTAGAAACTTAGATTTAGATTCACATTATTTTGGCAAGAATATATCATGGATAATTCTGTGTATTTCCTTCACATGTATTATTTCCTATTACTTTACATCAGATGACATATAATACTGGGTTATCTCACTTTAATGTTATTAAGCTTGCCCCATAGGTACAAGTGGTGATAGCCTGATCCCTTCATTTCATAGTTTCTTATAAACCATTAATCTAATGGTACTACCATCCATTGATGAGCATACCCTGAATCAGTTAGTTCATTAAGATTGGCAAATGGCAATTTTCTAATTCTATTATTTTATCTGCACTTATTAGCTGATATTTTTGATGAAAGAACTACCTGTCCTCATCCACCAAAGATATTTGGTTACTCTGAAATGCAGAAAGGTGGGATAAATGTTTAATTCTTTCCCTTTTATTATCAATTTACCAAGTAATGATTTGGTACCCTTGCAAATTTCCATAATATCTAATGAGTTTTGTTTTGTTTTGTGCCCCCCCCCCCACCGCCCCTTTTAAAGCATCCTTCTGAACTCATTATCAACTTGTGTGTGTTCATGTGCATGACTAAGGTGCAGTCTTTATTCCTCTTGATGTTTAAGTTGTCGCATTTTGGTTAGTGGGAACCTCTTCAAGCATGTTCCTATGTCCTTTGGACATGACTGATCACTTTTTGATAACTTTTTTGCTTTCTGTCATTAACAAGATATCCCAGACCCATATTGTACATTTCCTGCCTCAGACATGGAATCAACCATTTCTTAAAGGAGTTCTGATTCCTTTTGGTGGTGGATAGTATGTAAAGACCAAGTACAGGAATGACATTGCTTTTAGGCCTTTTTGATGAACAGAAATAAGACTATATATTTTCAAATGAAAAAATTTTTACATAAAGATGATATATAATTTTACATAATCAATTCTACTTTCTATAGAAAGGCTGCTTCTGTACTTCTCATCTTCTCTCATGCACTCATTGCACCTTGAGTGCCATGCACTCATTGCATGGCAAGGTCTTTCTCTTCTTTAGGAAGTTCAGTCACTACAACTTCTGCTGTCGTTAACAAGGAAGCCACACAGGCAGTATTTATCAAACCTGTTCTTACAATCATAATTGGGTCAGTAATTCTTTTTTCCACCATATCCACGGAAGAGTTTTATGTGAGACTATTTTTATTTCATTATTATTTATTTGGCAGAATTCACTTGTGAAGCCATCTGGGCCTGGGGATTTTTTTGTGGGATGGTTTGTTGAAAATGAATTTAATTTCTTCAATAGATATAGGGCTACCCAGATTTATTATTTCATCTGTGTCAGTTTTATTAACATGTATTTTTAAAGAGGTTTGTCCATTTCATTTAAGTTGCTTAATTTATTGCATAAATTAGCTCATAGTATTTGTTATTATTCTTTTAATATCCATAGGATTTGTCGTGCTTTTACTTTCTGATGTTTATAATTTATGTTCTTTCTTTGTACTTACTGATCAGTCTAACTATGGGTTCATCAATTTTGTTGGCCTTTTCACAGAATCAGTTTTTGGCTTTGTTAACTTTTTCTATTGTTTATTTTATATATCATTTGATTTCTTTTCTTTATTATTTTCTTCTTCTCGTTTCTTTGGGTGTTCTTTGCTCCTCTTTTTCTGATTTCCTAAAGCCATTTTATACCTTTATTTTTTGAAAAAATAAACATTTAAACCTGTAAATTTTCTCCTAGGAACAAATTTTTATATGTTGTATTTTCCTTGATATTTAGTTTGAAATCCCACAAAATTTGAAATGTATTTTCATTGTCATTGTCATGTGTAACTAATTGTCCATATTTTCAGATATGGTCATTACTTTGGAAATATTTTCTAATTTCCCTTGTTATTCCTTCATTAACACGTAAGTTATTTAAGAGTGTGTTATCTAATTTCTAAATATTTTAGGTATTTCTGACATTTTAAAAATTATTGATTTCTAGATTATGTCCTTTATAGTCAGAGAACAAACTCTGTTTAGGATTTCAATCCTTTAAACTTATTTAAAATTTATTAAGACTTATTTTAGAGCCCAGAATATACTCTGTTTTGGTCAGTGTTCCACGTGCACTTGAAAAGAATGTGTCTTCTGCTCTTGTTGGGTGTAGTATTGTATAAATATATTTAGGTCAAGCAGGTTGATACTGTGGTTTAATTCTTCTGTGTTTTCATCGAGTTTGTCTAATTATTCTATCAATTTCTGAGAGAGGGTGCTAAAATCTCCAGTGGTGGCTTTGTTTATACTTGCATTTAATTTTGGCACTTTTGTTTCATGATTTTGGAAGCTCTATTAGGTGCATATACATTTATGACTATGATGTATTCCTGATGATTGAGTGTTCACTTGTTGTAAAATGTCTCTATCTCTGGTAATGGTGTTTGTCTTGAAGTCTATTTGAACAGATATTGATATGTCCCTTTTAGCCTTCTTATGCTTGCTATCTATACGATATATCTTTTTCCATCCAATTACTTTCATCCAGTCCATGTGTTTTTGTTCAAAGTTGTCTTTTGTGGGCAGCACAGAGTTGTTGCTTTTTAAATCCATTCTAAATAATCTCTTTCTTATTTTGTAATCCTTATTTTTTTTGTCTTATTTTGTTGGTAGGACCTGAAGTACTATATTGAATAGTAGCAGTAGTAGCACTATTCCTTGTCTTGTTCTGGATCCTAAGGAAATATATCTAAATTTTCACCATTAACTGTAATGTTTGCATTAGTTATTTTGTAGATAGCCTTTATAAAATTAATGAAGTTCTACTTCTAGTGTTCTTAGCTTTTCCAGCATGTATGTGTTAAATTTATGAAATGCTTTTTAAAAATCTCCTTAAATTATTATTTTAGGTATTCTTTTCTTATTTGTATTTGGAATAATAAAATGAGTTAGTTTAAAAAGATTTTTGGAATAATTTGTATAAGGAATAGATTACTTCTTACATGAAGTAAGAAGCATATGTGGGAGCATACACATGTAAAATTATTTGCATGTGGGGCTTTTGGGTTTTTTTTGAGAAGGTCTTTGATTACTATTTCAACTTATTTAATGGATATTAATTTATTCAAGCTTTCTATTTGCATTTTAGCTTAAAATTAAATTTATTAATTTCATCTAGTTTTATATTTATTGGCATATAGTTGTTTGCAATATTTTTTAACCTCCATTGTATTTGCAGTTGTTTGTATCTATTTCTCTTCTTTTGTCTAATTTTAAAAGGCCTAGAATATACTCCTCCAAGTGGGGAGGAGAGGTGATCCCCAGAGTGGGGAGCCTGTGGGCTGGACCACTTTCATTCATGTGGTCGTCTCACCCTCACCGTATCCCATCTGGTGTTCCATTCCAGTGACTCTTCCCTGTGTATATAGATCCTTTTAAGGAGCTGTCTTCCTCAGCTGTAATTAGAAACTTTGACAAATGGGGACAAAGGGTAGGAAAAAGAGTGAAGAAATGAGGGAAGAGAATCCTCAGGATGGAGTCCAGCCTGCCTGTACTTGTAGCTTTTCATTCTAACTCTAGCTGAACTCCTGTGCTATCCTGATGCTATCTCCCCCATTCTGTTGGCTCTGGTTTGGAGATAGGCAATGACATTTTAGGGTAGTGTTGTGGAAATAAATGGGCACCATTAGAAAACTCTTTACCAGGCTTTTCCCTGTTACTGTATCTCAGTCTTCTGCGCTTGGTTGCCGTCTTACCCTCACCCCTCTTCTACCAGTTACACCAGGCCTTGACCTCTATCCCTAAGAGTTTTCCATACTTTTGGTGCAAAGTTCTGAGATTCCTCAACCTCCGTCTCACTTCTTTGGCATCATCAGAGTTTGGTTTCTGGAGAGGTAGCCAGAAGCTCTTGTTAATTTGCCATATTTTCTAGGACAACCAGTAGATTATTTGTAAAATAGAGAATCTGCTTAACATGTAACCATTTATTTTCTATTTTTTTTTCTTAATTGTGATACTTATAAGTGCTGGTCATCAAAATATTTTTGCTTCTTCTCCTGGGCACAGAGTAGGATTGCAATTCCCTATCCCTTTGCTGAAATTCAGTGTGGCCATGTGATTTGTTTTAGACAATGAAAAGTGAGCATAAATCGCTGTTTTACTTCTGGGTGGAAGCCCTAAGAGTCAGTGCTTGATTTGCCATTCTTTCTTATACTCTGTGACATGCCCTAGTTCAAGAGTTGGCAGCATTTTTCTGTCAAGGACCAGATAATTATTTTAGGCTTTGTGGGCCATATGGTCTTAGTTGCAGCTACTCAACTCTGTTGTAGTGCGAAAACAACCACAGACAATACATAGGTGAATGAACATAGCTATATCCCAGTAACACTTTATTTAGGGATATTGAAATAGAAATTTCATATAGTTTTATTTTTTATTTTTTAAATTAATTAATTAATTTAACATCTTTATTGGAGTATAATTGCTTTACAATGGTGTGTTAGTTTCTGCTGTATAACAAAGTGAATCAGCTATACATATACATATATCCCCATATCTCCTCTCTCTTGCGTTTCCCTTCCACCTTCCCTATCTCACCCCTATAGGTGGTCACAAAGCACCGAGCTGATCTCCCTGTGCTATGTGGCTGCTTCCCACTAGCTATCTATTATACATTTGGTAGTGTATATATGTCCATGCCACTCTCTCACTTCATCCCAGCTTACCCTTCCCACTCCCTGTGTCCTCAGGTCCATTCTCTACGTCTTTGTCTTTATTCCTGTCCTGCCCCTAGGTTCTTCAGAACCATTTTTTTTTTTTTTTTAGATTCCTATATATGTGTTAGCATACGGTATTTGTTTTTCTCTTTCTGACTTACTTCACTCTGTGTGACAGACTCTAGGTCCATGCATCTCACTACAAATAACTCAGTTTCATTTCTTTTTATGACTGAGTAATATTCCATTGTATATATGTGCCACATCTTTATCCATTCATCTGTCGATGGACACTTAGATTGCTTCCATATCCTGGCTATTGTAAATAGAGCTGCAGTGAACATTGTGGTACATGACTCGTTTTGAATTATCATATAGTTTTAATATGTCACAAAATATTATTCTTTAAAAAATTATTTCAACTCTTAAAAAATGTAAGAGTCATTTTTAGCTTCTGGGTCAAACAAAATCAGGCAGCAGGCCAGATTTGGCCTACAGGCCATAGTTTCTTGGCTCCTGTTCTAGATGAAGGCTACTCCATAAACCTGATTCCCAGGGGGGAGGAAAACACAGAGCCAAGCCTCAAACTGATCCATGAAAGATATCTGCTTTGGGAAAAAAAAAAACCCAACTAGTTATTTTAAGCCACTAAGATTCTCTTTCAAATTACAGCATTACCTAGTGCAATCTGGTACACTATTTCTATGTTTAAATGATAAGGCAGCAATGAATAACTAGAAGACAAACGTTAATGGAAAGACAAAAGAAAGAGAGAAAGGGCAGCTGAGAAAGAACCAGGAGGAGTTTGGACTGAAATTAAAGAGCTCAGGGACTTCCCTCATGGTGCAATGGTTAAGAATCTGCCTGCCAATGCAGGGGACACGGGTTTGATCCCTGGTCTGGGAAGATCCCACATGCCGCAGAGCAGCTAAGCCTGTGCACCCTAACTACTGAGCCTGTGCTCTAGAGCCCACGAGACACAACTGCTGAGCCCACATGCCACAACTACTGAAGCCTGTGCACCTAGACCCTGTGCTCTGCAACAAGAGAAGCCACTGCAATGAGAAGCCTACGCACCACAACGAAGAGTAGCTCCCGCTTGCCGCAACTAGAGAAAGCCCGCGCACAGCAGCGAAGACCCAATGCAGCCAAAAAAAAAAAAAAAGGGCTCATTAAAATTCTGACAGATTATCCATTCTTTTTATCTGAATCCCATTTCTTTACATTCTGATCATCTGCCTATTTGCACATTTAATACTGTATCTTCTCCTCTTTCTGGGATGCTGGTATGTTGACTGTTTCAAATAATTAAAAAAAAAAGAAAGTCATGGAAGTACTTAAAGTAGATCTGAAAATTGTGTCAAAAAGTCAGGAAGGCCAAAATAAGGAGCTCTGTTAAGAGACATTCCATCAACCAAAATATCTTTTCTCTACTCTGCCATGGCAACTCCAAAATAGTAAAGAATATGTAATATGCAGTATCCTTGTTTGAACCAGGATGCTGAGAATTGTGCAGCCAACAAATGTCTATTTTGGTGGCAAAAAGCGGCAGAGTCTCAAAAGAGACTGTACTGATTCTGTAGCATTTGTTGAGCTTTCCCAATTGTTAGTGGCAGAATTCCAGAGACACTCAAGGTATCCCCTTTCCAACGGCTTAAAACTGTATATTTACCTTGTGCGTCTCTGTAATTGCTGGAGCCCTGATGCTAACACGGTTGGTGTGTGTTAAACAATCTTTTTCTTTGGACGTGCCAGAGCAGGAAAGAGAAGAGATATTTGTGGTGATAAAGGTTGCACTTGTCAGAGCCTCTCGCCCTAGAAATGTTGGTGGGAAAACAGTCCTTATTTGATCATTTTTGGGGTGAAGGAAATGAAAATAAGTTGTGTGCAGAGGCTCTGACTCCCTCAGGGTAGCTGAGTGGGAGAGAGAGTCTCTTTGGAAAACCTACAGTTTCTTCTTACAAAACAATGTAGCCTCTAAGAAGCTGAAAACATTTGGAGAAAGTACAGAGATGAAAAGCATTATTGTGTGAAGTACAAAATCTCAAGAAAAAAAAAGATGTTCTATAACAGGTTTACTTTTTTTCTTGGAAATTCTCTGGCCTACAATAATATGATTTGTTTAAAATATGGCACTTAAATATTTAAATGCAGCAGGCCCTATGTGTTTAATTTCTTTGTTTAACTGATGCATAGTTTCCCAACTATGTAGTCACTGGTGTAAAATGTGAAGCTGTTCTGTATCTATGTGGTTCAGCTTTCCAGAATATTTGGATACTGACTTTAAATGTGCACAGTACCATTCCTTTGCAGCAGTGTTGACTATGCCCAAATCTATTAATATTGGACACTCCCATAGTCCACTTTTCTGAAGTATGGTTAACAATGAGAAAAGTAGATTAAATTTATTAAGTGGTTAATCAGAAATGCAGGGACTACAGAGAGTTACAAAGTTAAATTTCCATTCACTATGTAGAAAGTCTGATGCCTGGTAAATCTTTTATTTATTTATATTTTAAACAATTATGCCTTTAGTGTATGGATTGATTCTTTCTGCACTATCAGTATGTATTCTGATGGAATTACAATATTTAATAGTATGAAACACAGAGCAAGGCGTTAAACATTTAAAAAATAATTAGCTGATTCTCTATAAAAAGCAATGGAAAAAAAGTTTTAGAAGTTTTAAAAGTTTTAGAAGGAAAAAAGAAGTGAAACGTTAACCTCCAGTTAATGGTTTTACACAGAATGAATCTGTCTTCTAACAAAGGTTTGACTATTCTGGTGCCCTGTGACACCAATACATTCTTTTAGAGCATAGAAAAGTGAATGTGGATACCACGGTCTGGTCATGACCTCTCTGGATACATGTAACCTCTCCCCGGGGCCGACGTTCACTGGAGGAGGTCAGTGACAAGAATGTGGCCTTGAAGGAATCATAAATGGTTGAACAAGCAGAGAATACGAAAGAGTACATTTTCTATCAATCAACCTTTATTAGTCCCTGGAAGAGTGCATATGTTTTAGAAAAAGTAGTCCCCACACCTGGGAATTGGGGCCCAGGGCAAAAATGAATGAAAGAATAAGGAAACAGGCTGAGAGACAAAAGAAAGCTAAGGAGAGTTTATATTATAAAGCACGTGCTGAATTCCATAATGTACAGTGTTCAAAGTAAACTAGTTTTAAACAAAACAGATATTCCTAAGATATAAAGCATTTTATGGTTCTAAGAGTTCTTAGGCAGCTGCACAGACTTTCATAGGTCAAATAAGGTGATAAAATGTTTCTGTGTATTCTACAAGAGACCATTAATCTGAAAGATTTGGTACAGCATCCTAAAGCATGTTATCCATCTTAGGAAAAATCTGTTTCTTAAGAGACTGTTTTTTTTAATTTTGTTTTTGTTGTTAGTCTAATTTTATTTTATTTATTTGTTTCTTTGAAATGTTTATTGAAATATATGTACAGAGAAGCACACAAATAGCACATATATAGCTCAAGGTGAACACATTTTTTTCAAAGTGAATACATCCTGATAGATGTGCTCAGTCCAGGAAATAGAATATTACTAGAAAACCTCTGCCTTCTCCTAATCTCTAAATCCCAAAAGGTAAGCATTATTCCTGACTTTTAACTCCATGTATTAGTTTTTCCTGTTTTTCTTTTTGTTGTTGTTTTTTATTTCGTTGAAATAGAATCGTCTGTAGGTATTCCTTTGTATTAGACTTCCTTTGCTCAACATTCTGTTGTAAAATTCATGTTGTTGCATTAACAATAGTTTATTCTTAGTGTATGTTATCCATCATTTGAATATATCACAATTTATTTACTGTTCTGATGTTGATAGAAATTTGGGTCATTTCCAGTTTCTGACTATTACAAATAATGCTGCTATGAATATATTCACACATGTTTTTGTGTGAACATACATATGTCATTACATTGGAAGTAAAATTACTGGTTCATAGGATATGAAACTATTCACCTTAAATAAATACCACCAAATAGTTTTTCAAATGGTTGTAAAAATTACTTTATATTCTGCATTTACTATGGCTGATAAGCTCCTACGAGAGCTGACCCTCACAGACATAATAACTATAAATTCTTGGCAAAATACAGATATACAACTACGTGAAGGCATTGAGAAATGAATGAAATTAGGCAGATTCTGGAGGGGAGTAAATTCTTAGGAGGAGGAAATGGAGAAGAGTGAGCTAACATTGTATTTCTTTTAGTCTGAAGACTGGCTGATAGTGGTTCTGCATGGGATGGCTGTAATTGATAGAAATCCTGCATATTTTCAAATTTGAATAATCAGAGAACACAATTTGGTGCAAGAACTACTGGAAAATTTAAGGGGAATCTCAGAAGGGAGAGCACCTGTCTCTTGCCAACTCCTGGCATGCACAGAGCATACTTTAGAAGGCCCAGTTAGTAATAAAATAACTAAATTGAGACTTGAGCAACTGCCTAAATTTTTAAAACTATTTTTTAAGTTGATGTATAGTTAATTTACAATGTTGTCTTAGTTTTAGGTGCACAGCGAAGTGATTCAGTTATACATATATATGTATATGTGTATTTTATATATATATTCTTTTTCAGGTTCTTTTCCATTATAGAGTATTACAAGATATTGAATATAGGTCCCTGTGCTATATAGTAGGTCCTTGTTTTTTACCTATTTTATATATAGTAGTGTGTGTATATTAATCCCAAACTCCTAATTTATCTCCCCCCTGCCTGCCCCCCCCCCCCCCCCGCTATCCCCTTTGGTAACCATACTTTTGTTTTCTATATCTGTGAGTCTATTTCTGTTTTGTAAATAAGTTCATTTGTATCATTTTTTTAGAATCCATGTATAAGTGATATCATATGACATTTGTCTTTCTCTGTCTGATGTACTTCACTCAGTATGACAATCTCTAGGTCCATCCATGTTGCTGGAAATGGCATTATTTCATTCTTTTTATGGCTGAATAATATTCCGTTGTATATATGTACCACATCTTCTTTATCCACTCATCTGTCGGTAGATGTTTGGGTTGCTTCCATGTCTTGGCTATTGTAAATATTGCTGCTATGAACATTGAGGTATATGTATTTTCTTGAATCAGAGTTTTCTACAGATATATGCCCAGGAGTGGGATTGCAGGATCATATGGTAACTCTATTTTTACTTTTCTAGGAACCTCCATATTATTTTCCATAGTGGCTGCACCAGTTTACAGTCCCACCAATAGTGTAGGAGGGTTCCTTTTTATCCACACCCTTTTCAGCCCTTATTATTTGTAGACTTTTTAATGATGGCCATTCTGACTGGTGTGAGGTGGTACCTCATTGTAGTTTTGAATGTTAGTCTAATTTTAGATAAGACAAGTGTTCTAGGCTGAATTGTGTCCCCCCACCAGCCCACCCCACAAATTCATACGTGGAAGCCCTAACCCCCAGTACTTCAGAATGTGACTGCATTAGCAGATGGGACCTTTAGAGAAATGACTGAGTTAAAATGAGGCCTTTAGAGTGGGCCCTAATCCAGTCTGATGATTCCTTTTTCAAATCCCGGCTCTGTCAACTTGTTTTATTGTAGGACAATACTATTGGTCCCTAGACGGTGGCATGTGGATTAGAAGTATGGATTTGGTGTGTGGGCTTGATCTTTTTTTTTTTTTTTTTTTAACATCTTTATTGGAGTATAATTGCTTTACAATGGTGTGTTAGTTTCTGCTTTATAACAAAGTGAATCAGTTATACGTATACATATGTTCCCATATCTCTTCCCTCTTGCATCTCCCTCCCTCCCCTCCTCCCTATCCCACCCCTCTAGGTGATCACAAAGCACAGAGCTGATCTCCCTGTGCTATGCGGTTGCTTCCCACTGGCTATCTATTTTACGTTTGGTAGTGTATATATGTCCATGCCACTCTCTCACTTTGTCCCATCTTACCCTTCCCCCTCCCCATATCCTCAAGTCCATGCTCTAGTAGGTCTGTGTCTTTATTCCCGTCTTGCCACTAGGTTCTTCATGACCTTTTTTTTTTTTTTTCCCCTTAGATTCCATATATATGTGTTAGCATTCTGAATTTGTTTTTCTCTTTCTGACTTACTTCACTCTGTATGACAGACTCTAACTCCACCCACCTCACTACAAATAACTCAATTTCGTTTCTTTTTATGGCTGAGTAATATTCCATTGTATATATGTGCCACATCTTCTTTATCCATTCATCCGATGATGGACATTTAGGTTGCTTCCATGTCCTGGCTATTGTAAGTAGAGCTGCAATGAACATTTTGGTACATGACTCTTTTTGAAGTATGGTTTTCTCAGGGTATATGCCCAGTAGTGGGATTGCTGGGTCGTATGGTAGCTCTATTTTTAGTTTTTTAAGGAACCTCCATACTGTTCTCCATAGTGGCTGTATCAATTTACATTCCCACCAACAGTGCAAGAGGGTTCCCTTTTCTCCACACCCTCTCCAGCATTTATTGTTTGTAGATTTTTTGATGATGGCCATTCTGACCGGTGTGAGATGAGATCTCATTGTAGTTTTGATTTGCATTTCTCTAATGATTAATGATGTTGAGCATTCTTTCATGTGTTTGTTGTCAATCTGTATATCTTCTTTGGAGAAATGTCTATTTAGGTCTTCTGCCCATTTTTGGATTGGGTTGTTTGTTTTTTTGATATTGAGCTGCATGAGCTGCTTCTAAATTTTGGAGATTAATCCTTTGTCAGTTGCTTCATTTACAAATATTTTCTCCCATTCTGAGGGTTGTCTTTTCGTCTTGTTTATGGTTTCCTTTGCTGTGCAAAAGCTTTTAAGTTTCATTAGGTCCCATTTGTTTATTTTTGTTTTTATTTCCATTTATCTAGGAGCTGGGTCAAAAAGGATCTTGCTGTGATTTATGTCATAGAGTGTTCTGCCTATGTTTTCCTCTAAGAGTTTTTTATAGTGTCTGGCCTTACATTTAGGTCTTTAATCCATTTTGAGTTTATTTTTGTGTATGGTGTTAGGGAGTGTTCTAATTTCATACTTTTACATGTACCTGTTCAGTTTTCCCAGCACCACTTATTGAAGAGGCTGTCTTTTCTCCACTGTATATGCTTGCCTCCTTTATCAAAGATAAGGTGACCATATGTGCATGGGTTTATCTCTGGGCTTTCTATCCTGTTCCATAGATCTATGTTTCTGTTTTTGTGCCAGTACCATACTGTCTTGATTACTGTAGCTTTGTAGTATAGTCTGAAGTCAGGGAGCCTGATTCCTCCATCTCCATTTTTTGTTCTCAAGATTGCTTCGGCTATTCGGGGTCTTTTGTGTTTCCATACAAATTGTGAAATTTTTTGTTCTAGTTCTGTGAAAAATGCCAGTGGTAGTTTGATAGGGATTGCATTGAATCTGTAGATTGCTTTGGGTAGTAGAGCCATTTTCACAATGTTGATTCTTCCAATCCAAGAACATGGTATATCTCTCCATCTATTTGTATCATCTTTAATTTCTTTCATCAGTGTCTTATAATTTTCTGCATATAGGTCTTTTGTCTCCTTAGGTAGGTTTATTCCTAGATATTTTATTCTTTTTGTTGCAGTGGTAAATGGGAGTGTTTTCTTAATTTCACTTTCAGATTTTTCATCATTAGTGTATAGGAATGCAAGAGATGTCTGTGCATTAATTTTGTACCCTGCTACTTTACCAAATTCATTGATTAACTCTAGTAGTTTTCTGGTAGCATCTTTAGGATTCTCTATGTATAGTATCATGTCATCTGCAAACAGTGACAGCTTTACTTCTTCTTTTCCAATTTGGATTCCTTTTATTTCTTTTTCTTCTCTGATTGCTGTGGCTAAAACTTCCAAAACTATGTTGAATAATAGTGGTGAGAGTGGGCAACCTTGTGTTGTTCCTGATCTTAGTGGAAATGGTTTCAGTTTATCACCATTGAGGATGATGTTGGCTGTGGGTTTGTCATATATGGCCTTTATTATGTTGAGGAAAGTTCCCTCTATGCCTACTTTCTGCAGGGCTTTTATCATAAATGGGTGTTGAATTTTGTCAAAAGCTTTCTCTGCATCTATTGAGATGATCATATGGTTTTTCTCCTTCAATTTGTTAATATGGTGTATCACGTTGATTGATTTGCGTATATTGAAGAATCCTTGCATTCCTGGGATAAACCCCACTTGATCATGGTGTATGATCCTTTTAATGTGCTGTGGGATTCTGTTTGCTAGTATTTTGTTGAGGATTTTTGCATCTATGTTCATCAGTGATATTGGCCTGTAGTTTTCTTTCTTTGTGACATCTTTGTCTGGTTTTGGTATCAGGGTGATGGTGGCCTCGTAGAATGAATTGGGGAGTGTTCCTTCCTCTGCAATATTTTGGAAGAGTTTGAGAAGGATAGGTGTTAGGTGTTCTCTAAATGTTTGATAGAATTCGCCTGTGAAGCCGTCTGGTCCTGGGCTTTTGTTTGTTGGAAGATTTTTAATCACAGTTTCAATTTCAGTGCTTGTGATTGGTCTGTTCATATTTTCTATTTCTTCCTGGTTCAGTCTCGGCAGGTTGTGCATTTCTAAGAATTTGTCCCTTTCTTCCGGGTTGTCCATTTTATTGGCATATAGTTGCTTGTAGTAATCTCTCATGATCATTTGTATTTCTTCAGTGTCAGTTGTTACTTCTCCTTTTTCATTTCTAATTCTATTGATTTGAGTCTTCTCCCTTTTTTTCTTGATGAGTCTGGCTAATGGTTTATCAATTTTGTTTATCTTCTCAAAGAACCAGCTTTTAGTTTTATTGATCTTTGCTATCGTTTCCTTCATTTCTTTTTCATTTATTTCTGATCTGATCTTTATGGTTTCTTTCCTTCTGCTAACTTTGGAGTTTTTTGTTCTTCTTTCTCTAATTGCTTTAGGTGCAAGGTTAGGTTGTTTATTTGAGATGTTTCCTGTTTCTTGAGGTAGGCTTGTATTGCTATAAACTTCCCTCTTAGGACTGCTTTTGCTGCATCCCATAGGTTTTGGGTCATCGTGTCTCCATTGTCATTTGTTTCTAGGTATTTTTTGATTTCCCCTTTGATTTCTTCAGTGATCACTTCGTTATTAAGTAGTGTATTTATCCTCCATGTGTTTGTATTTTTTACAGATTTTTTCCTGTAATTGATATCTAGTCTCATAGCATTGTGGTTGCAAAAGTTACTTGATATGATTTCAATTTTCCTAAATTTACCAAGGCTTGATTTGTGACCCAAGATATGGTCTATCCTGGAGAATGTTCCATGAGCACTTGAGAAAAATGTGTATTCTATTGTTTTTGCGTGGAATGTCCTATAAACATCAATTAAGTCCATCTTGTTTAATGTATCATTTAAAGCTTGTGTTTCCTTGTTTATTTTCATTTTGGATGATCTGTCCATTGGTGAAAGTGGGGTGTTAAAGTCCCCTACTATGATTGTGTTACTGTCTATTTCCCCTTTTATGGCTGTTAGTATTTGCCTTATGTATTGAGGTGCTCCTATGTTGGGTGCATATATATTTATAATTGTTATATCTTCCTCTTGGATTGATCCCTGGATCATTATGTAGTGTCCTTCCTTGTCTCTTGTAACATTCTTTATTTTAAAGTCTATGTTATCTGATATGAGTATAACTACTCCAGCTTTCTTTTGATTTCCATTTGCATGGAATATCTTTTTCCATCCCCTCACTTTCAGTCTGTATGTGTCCCTAGGTCTAAAGTGGGTCTCCTGTTGACAGCGTATATACGGGTCTTGTTTTTGTATCCATTCAGCCAGTCTTTGTCTTTTGGTGGGAGCATTTAATCCATTTACATTTAAGGTAATTATCAATATGTATGTTCCTATTCCCATTTTCTTAATTGTTTTGGGTTTGTTATTGTAGGTGTTTTCCTTCTCTTGTGTTTCTTGCCTAGAGAAGTTCCTTTAGCATTTGTTGTAAAGCTGGTTTGGTGGTGCTGAACTCTCTCAGCTTTTGCTTGTCTGTAAAGGTTTTAATTTCTCCATCAAATCTGAATGAGATCCTTCCTGGGTAGAGTAATCTTGGTTGTAGGTTTTTCTCCTTCATCAGTTTAAATATGTCCTGCCACTCCCTTCTGGCTTGCAGAGATTCTGCTGAAAAAGCAGCTGTTAACCTTATGGGGATTCCCTCGTGTGTTATTTGTTGTTTTTCCCTTGCTGCTTTTAATATGTTTTCTTTGTATTTAATTTTTGTTAGTTTGATTAATATGTGTCTTGGCGTGTTTCTCCTTGGATTTATCCTGTATGGGACTCTCTGTGCTTCCTGGACTTGATTAACTATTTCATTTCCCATATTAGGGAAGTTTTCAACTATCATCTCTTCAAATATTTTCTCAGTCCCTTTCTTTTTCTCTTCTTCTGGGACCCCTATAATTCGAATGTTGGTGCGTTTAATGTTGTCCCAGAGGTCTCTGAGACTGTCCTCAGTTCTTTTCATTCATTTTTCTTTATTCTGCTCTGCAGTAGTTATTTCCACTATTTTATCTTCCAGGTCGCTTATCCGTTCTTCTGCCTCAGTTATTCTGCCATTGATCCCTTCTAGAGAATTTTTAATTTCATTTATTGTGTTTTTCATTGTTGCTTGGTTCCTCTTTAGTTCTTCTACGTCCTTGTTAAATGTTTCTTGCATTTTGTCTATTCTATTTCCAAGATTTTGGATCATCTTTACTATCATTATTCTGAATTCTTTTTCAGGTAGACTGCCTATTTCCTCTTCATTTGTTAGGTCTCGTGGGTTTTTGCCTTGCTCCTTCATCTGCCGTGTGTTTTTCTGTCTTCTCATTTTGCTTATCTTACTGTGTTTGGGGTCTCCTTTTCACAGGCTGCAGGTTCATAGTTCCTGTTGTTTTTGGTATCTGTCCCCAGTGGCTAAGGTTGGTTCAGTGGGTTGTGTAGGCTTCCTGGTGGAGGGGACTAGTGCCTGTGTTCTGGTGGATGAGGCTGGATCTTGTCTTTCTGGTGGGCAGGTCAACGTCTGGTGGTGTGTATTGGGGTGTCTGTGGCCTTATTATGGGTTTAGGCAGCCTCTCTGCTAATGGATGGGGCTGTGTTCGTGTCTTGCCAGTTGTTTGGCATAGGGTGTGCAGCACTGTAGCTTGCTGGTCATTGAGTGAAGCTGGGTCTTGGCGTTGAGATGGAGATCTCTGGGAGATTTTCGCCGTTTGGTATTACGTGGAGTTGGGAGGTCTCTTGTGGACCAGTGTCCTGAAATTGGCTCTCCCACCTCAGAGGCACAGCCCTGATGCCTGGCTGGAGCACCAAGAGCCTTTCATCCACACGGCTCAGAATAAAAGGGAGAAAAAATAGAAAGAAAAAAAGAGGGTAAAATAAAATAAAATAAAATAAAGTAAGATATAATAAAATAATTAAAATAAAAAATAATTATTAAGGAAAAAATTTTTAAAGTAAAACAAAACAAAAGAAAAAAAAATGGACGGACAGGACCCTAGGACAAATGGTGAAAGCAAAGCTATACAGACAAAATCTCACACAGAAGTGTACACGTACACACTCACAAAAAGAGGAAAAGGGGAAAAAATAATATATCTTGCTCCTAAAGCCCACCTCCTCAATTTGGGACGATTCGTTGTCTATTCTGGTATTCCACAGATGCAGGTACATCAAGTTGTTTGTGGAGCTTTAATCCACTGCTTCTGAGGCTGCTGGGAGAGATTTCCCTTTCTCTTCTTTGTTCGCACAGCTCCCGGGGTTCAGCTTTGGATTTGGACCCGCCTCTGCATGTAGGTCTCCTGAGGGCGTCTGTTCTTTGCTCAGACAGGAGGGGGTTAAAGCAGCGGCTGATTCGGGGGCTCTGGCTCACTCAGGCCGGGGGGAGGGAGGGGTACGGATGAGGACGAGGCTGCGGCGGCAGAGGCCAGCGTGACGTTGCAGCAGCCCGAGGCGCGCCGTGCGTTGTCCCGGGGAAGTTGTCCGTGGATCACGGGAGCCTGGCAGCGGCGGGCTGCACAGGCTCCCGGGAGGGGCGGTGTGGAGAGTGACCTGTGCTCGCACACAGGCTTCTTGGTGGTGGCAGCAGCAGCCTTAGCGTCTCATGCCCGTCTCTGGGGTCCGCGCTGATAGCCGCGGCTCGCGCCCGTCTCTGAAGCTCGTTTAAGCGGCGCTCTGAATCCCCTCTCCTTGCGCACCAGGAAACAGAGGCAAGAAAAAGACTCTTGCCTGTTTGGCAGCTCCAGACCTTTTCCCAGACTCCCTCCCGGCTAGCTGTGGTGCGCTAACCCCTTCAGGCTGTGTTCACGCCACCCACCCCAGTCCTCTCCCTGCGATCCGACTGAAGCCCGAGCCTCAACTCCCAGCCCACGCCCACCCCGGCGGGTGAGCAGGGAAGCCTCTCGGGCTGGTGAGTGCTGGTCGGCGCCGAGCATCTGTGCGGGAATCTCTCTGCTTTGCCCTCCGCACCCCTGTGGCTGCGCTCTCCTCCGTGGCTCCGAAGCTTCCCCCCTCCACTACCTGCAGTCTCCGCCCACGAAGGGGCTTCCTAGTGTGTGGAAACCTTTCCTCCTTCACAGCTCCCTCCCACTGGTGCAGGTCCCGTCCCTATTCTTTTGTCTCTGTTATTTCTTTTTTCTTTTGCCCTACCCAGGTACGTGGGGAGTTTCTTGCCTTTTGGGCAGTCTGACGTCTTCTGCCAGCATTCAGTGGGTGTTCTATAGGAGCAGTTCCACGTGTAGATGTATTTCTGATGTATCTGTGGGGAGGAAGGTGATCTCCGCGTTTTACTCTTCCGCCATCTTCTCCTCTCCTGGGCTTGATCTTAATTCCAATTTTAGACAATCCACTGACTTTTAGTAATCCAGCCTACTCTTGCAGCTTTGAACAAGGCCATCTTAATCCCCCCAGGCCTGCTCTAGGCAAGCCCCATGCTCTGATTCCACCTTATTTTTAGTAAGTTGAGTTAACCTTTTCCAGAATGCTGCTTTAATTGACCTTTCTTTTGTCTGGGTGTACCACACATCCACAGAATTAAATCTTATAAAAAGCAAAAATCTTCATCTTGTTGAAAGTTTTGACCTTTGTTACCACAGAAAACTTTAACATCTGTGTATCTTCCTTCTTATACCTTTAAATGCAAATAATGGCTATAGCTCCAAGATGCAGAAAAATGCAAATATTTTTGATGTTTTGCAGTTTAATAAAAGCTCATTTTTTTCTCTCGTTTTCTTTAGAACACATTCTTTTTTTTTTATTTTTTTATTTTTTTATTTATTGGCTGTGTTGGGTCTTCGTTTCCATGCGAGGGCTTTCTCTAGTTGTGGCAAGCGGAGTCCACTCTTCATTGCGGTGCGCGGGCCTCTCACTATCGCGGCCTCTCTTGTTGTGGAGCACAGGCTCCAGACGCGCAGGCTCAGTAGTTGTGGCTCAAGGGCCCAGTTGCTCCGTGGCATGTGGGATCTTCCCAGACCAGGGCTCGAACCCGTGTCCCCTGCATTGGCAGGCAGATTCTCAACCACTGCGCGAACAGGGAAGCCCAGAACACATTCTTAATATTAAAGTTGATATAGGATAGGTGGCCTCTTTTGGATACCAGATTATCAGGAACACTCAAAGAATTAAGACTAGAAGTATTGATAGGCTCCTCTTGGAATTGTGGTAAGTCCAGAAGTTGGGTGGAAGGAATAGTGCCCCAAAGTAATCACAGTTCATAAAGGCATGAAATGAAAAGCTGAGTTATAGCAGGGTAGTGGTAACAGCTGACAAACACATGTGTGTAAGAAATATAACTTGGATAATTTTTCTGTGATTGAAATTAATATGCATTTTGAGCACTAGTTACATGGAGTGGCTGAAACATCACCTTAGTCAGTTCAGGGTTTCACCACCCCTTTCCCCAAGCTTGTGGCCAGTTTGCAGCACCATATACAGAGTATCAATGCAGCAGTGAGGTGCTTTTACATCTTCCCTGGATTGTTTTAAACAATTCACATGGGAATGTGCTGAGATGGACATTATCTTGTCCTGTTCATCAATCCTTGCAGGTTGATGCTGAACTGTCTCTTGCTCATGGTCTAGTGGGAAGGAGAAATCTTTGGTTGCTAGTTGTCCCCTCTATGAGCTATATGATCCCTATGAGCTGACTTAGCCTCTTTCTGCCTGCACTGTCCCTTCAGCCAGTACTACTCCACTGCTCCTGCACTTTACTGAACCCTAGAATCTCAGAGTCTCCCTGTTTTCTTGAGTATCTTCTGAGAATGGGAACTCCAAGCCTCTGTCATTCTCCATCTTCCCTGTTCCCCTGCCCCAATCCTGGATTTCATCTGTGGGAAAAGTCAGGACACAGGACTCCTGAAGAGACCCAGAGTCTACATTCTTTTCCTTCCATTCTCTGAATCATTATCTTTCTCAGACCTGATTTCCAAAGAGAGCCATAAACACTGCCTCTAACTGATAATATGATCTCACAAAGATATTACTTATAGCATATATTTATGCCCTGAGCTCTTTATTTAGCTACTTTTGAAGCTACTCTTTATATAGCTCAGGTCCTAGAAACTCAAAAGTTAAAAAGTGTTGACAGTTCTTTGTTCTGAACTGCCTCAACTGCCGCCTAATGGGAGAATGGGTCATATGTGAACAAGAAGTATGGAAAAATGAAATCAAACCAACCAAAACATACAAAGTTGGTGATTATAACAAAACTAGAAGAGTGCATAGAATTGAAACTTAACTACTAATTAAAATCCATGAGCCAAAAATTTCAGTTGCCAAAACTAAGAAGATAGTCCAAACACTAGACGGTTGCTATCTATCTATCTATCTATCTATCTATCTATCTATCTATCTATCATCTATCTACCTATGTATCTTTTAAAATCCATGAGTCTAGAAAGATTTAAACAGTCATGAATTGAAAATGAGGTATAGTGATCAATGGCAATGAGAGAGGACCAGAAGGAAGCCTAGAATAATTTTAAAGGTTCTTTAAAGGCAGTGACTTCTTGCCTTTGATTTATGTTCAGATCCTGTGGGTCATGGGTGAGGGGCAAGTTCTTTTTTTTTTTTTTTTTAACATAGACCTTTTTTCCAGTTTTACTGAGGTATAATTTGTCATATAGCAGTGTATAAGTTTAAGATGTACAGAATGATTTGACTTCATGAAATGATTATCACAATAAGTTTAGTGAATATCCATCATTGCATATAGATACAAAATAAAAGAAAAAGAAAAAATATATTTTCCTTAATGAGGGGCAAGTTTTGAGTAGTTAAAGGCAAAGAATGGATAGATGCTCTGGCTACCATATCAGTCTACAAATGTCCAGTGGAGCTGACTTGGATCCAGATATGATCTATAGCAGTGCTTGAAAGGGGTTCATTCTTTTAAACTCAGAACTTTATAATGAGAATACAATGGGTTGAGAATGACTGAAACCACACTGAAGAATAGACTACATATGGTTTACATTGACTATAAACTGTAACTCAGTGGTTATGAAATTGGACCCTAATGTTCTATATAGCTTGGGCTAGAATCTTGATTTTATCACTTACAAACTTTTTCATCTTGAGGAAATTACTTTGCCTCTTTGAATTTCTGTTTCTTTATCTGCAAAAATGGGAATTATAGGAATAGCTACCTAAGAGGGTTGTTGTCAGAATTCAAAGTTTGAATGAATGAGTTCACTTAAAATACTTTTGTATGTCCTCAATAAAATTTAGCTATATTATTATATTATCATTATTATTATATATGATCCTTATCATTATTGTATGATATACTATATATTCATAGCAGTAACTTCCAACTGTTCCCACTAGAATGCTTGTGAAATTCTCATGGAGGTGTCATTAGGAGAAATTTGTTGATTTTTTTTCTGTATTCTTTTCTAAGTTAATTCCCCTGATTCTCAGTCATTCACTGATTCTGTTCCAGTGCTAGTTCTTCCTCCATTCTTGTTTGTGTCTGAATGGTTACTCTGCATTTTTGGGAACATCCCCCCCTCCCTCCTGCTTACAGAGGATTATCTATCAGGCTTTCCACCAGCACTTGCTCAAATTTCATCCTTTCTGTTGTCCTCAGCATCAGTTGTACTTCTGCAGCTCTCTTCCTACTTAGGACTGTCCGCATCTGTGCAGTTGCTGAAACTTATAGAGGTCGGAGCTCATTCACTCAGCAGGATTTATTGAGCTCCTGTTATGTGCCAGGTACTGTGTCATGTGCTGCAGCACAGCATTCCTGCTGTCTTGAAGCTTTCAGAGTGCAACAGGCTCTGTAAAATGCCTGTAACTGTTGCTCTTTCTTGGGATGTCTGAGGTGCATTTCTCCTTGCCCACCCTCCTTGTTCTGCTTTGTTCTCTGATATGCTGATAGAGAGGGAGAAATTTTTCTTTTCTGCCTTGACACTGAGGTGGGAGCAAAGAAATGTCCATTTTGTCATTGCTGTGCTTTTCTCTGCACAGAACTCATTCATTCCATAATCTGTGTTGCAGTATTGCTTCCTTGGCTCCAGTAGTGGTTAAGACTTCTTGCTTTCATCGTTTCTTGTTCATTTTTTTGTGAGGGCTCCAATGGGGATTGGGATTCTTTAAGTCTGTGTATTGTATTGAAAAACAAAGTATATGGAGTGTATGGACTTACTGTAGTATAGAGTTTATTGGGAGTTGGATAAACTGGGGTTACAACTCTGATTCTTTAGCTTTTTAGCCGTGTGTTTTTGGGTAGCACTATTCTATATCGTTCTCAGACTCCTGTTTTCTCATCTATAAAAGGGACCAATAACTCTCACCTTGAATGGTTGCTTTAAGAAAAGAGTTGATGTCTATACAGTACCTGATGCAGTGCCTCAAAGTTACCCCCCAAATGGAAGGTTATTTTGAATTGTGCAGTTGATTCTATCATCCTATCATTTGTGTTCCTGATGCTATAAAAATCTATCAACTTGGACTTCCCTGGTGGCGCAGTGGTTGAGAATCCGCCTGCCAATGCAGGGGACACGGGTTCGATCCCTGGTCCGGAAAGATCCCACATGCCATGGAGCAGCTAAGCCTGTGCGCCACAACTACTGAGCCCATGCTCTGCAACTACTGAAGCCCGTGCGCCTAGAGCCCATGTTTCACAAAAAGAGAAGCCACCGCAATGAGAAGCCCGTGCACCGCAATGAAGAGTAGCCCCCGCTCGCTGCAACTAGAGAAAGCCTGCACTCAGCAACGAAGACCCAATGTGGCCAAAAAGAAAAAACCTATCAACATTTATTGACTATTTGCCATGCAATTTCTGGGCACGATTCAAAAATTAAGAGAAAATATCCAGATGGCATTATTCTATGGGTCAAGAAAAACCAAGGAAGAAAAGAAAAAGAGAGAGAGAGAGGACATAAGAGAGTAAGAGAGATCATAATCAGGGACGTTTTTTGTTTTTTTTTTTTTTGCTATAAGACTTAAAAGCCCAGTCAAGCTAGCTTAAAGCAATATTAATTTATTATAAGAATTCTGGGAGGGGCTTCCCTGGTGGCGCAGTGGTTGAGAGTCTGCCTGCCGGTGTGGGGGACATGGGTTCGAGCCCTGGTCTGGGAGGATCCCACATGTCACGGAGCAGCTGGGCCCGTGAGCCACAACTACTGAGCCTGTGCGTCTGGAGCCTGTGCTCCGCAACAAGAGAGGCGGCGATAGTGGGAGGCCCGCGCACCGCGATGAGGAGTGGCTCCCGCTTGCTGCAACTAGAGAAAGCCCTCGCACAGAAACGAAGACCCAACACAGCCATAAATAAATAAATAAATAAATAAATAAATAAATAATTCTGGGATATCTTAAAGGATCCAGGGTCAGAAAATAGATCTGTTGCTTCTTGAAGAAATGGAAAGATATCAGTAATTAAGAAAGATTTGTTCTCTCTTATATTCTTTGTCTTGTTTTTCTTTCTCTTGTCACATGGCCTCATGCCTCTGCCTGTTTCTGAATCTGTTATTTTGCTTTCTTCTCTCTGAAATGTGGTTCTTTCTGCTTCCTCATCAGCATAATTACACCCAAATGGCCACCCTTGTTCCTGATACTACAGTATCTTTTTAGCTCTAGCTGACTCTCAGTTCGTGGGTTCTTAGTTCAGGTTCTCAAGTGAGAGGGTCTGATGGGACCAGTACAAGGGTCAGATGTCCACCCTTATCCAATCAGCTCTTGGCCACAGAGGAATGAGGTCGTGTGATATAAACAGCTGGGACTGTAGACGGATGAGGCAGCTCTCAGAAGAGGGCATGAGCTGGGCAAGCACCCTAAAGTGTGTTGATGATAAACAGTAAGCTGAATACCTAGGACAATTTTAATTCAGAGTGTGGTTGCTGAGAAACCATTTGGAAAAACAACTTATGGCAGAGGTTCCAAATGGGGTGTGTGTGTGCGTGTGTGTGTGTGTGTGTGTGTGAGAGAGAGAGAATGAGAGAATACAGAATTCCCATTATAGAAACCAGGCCTACACGGGAAGGAAACTAGTCTTGCCGATACCAAAAATGGGTCTAAGAACAGTAGGTTGTCCTAGGGCTGGAGGATGGAAATTGTTTAGACTATCCAGAAAACTGGAACCTGGAGGAGGACAGTACCTAGAAGAAAAGGCTTCTGAGGGAGTGTGTGTGTGTGTGTGTGTGTGTGTGAGAGAGAGAGAGAGAGAGAGAGAGAGAGAGAGAGAGAGAGAGAGGGACAAGAGCTCATAATAATAATTTCTTAGTGCAGCTTTGGCTTATACATGTACCTAGAGTGGGTTTCCTGTACCTCTAAGGGGCTTAGACCATTCTAGCCCTCCAGCCTTTTATGTGAAGTATAAATGAGAATAAATAATAAAAACAAAAGAAAGTTAATAGAAATAAAGAAATGATGGGGGGAGGGGGAGAAGGAGAAGGAGTAAGAAAGGGGGATGGGAGGAGGAGACAGAAGGGAAGCAGGGAGAAATTGTTTGGTACTTTAAACTTAGATTACGTTAAGCACTGGGAAACTGCTTTAGGAACGTTAACCTTTTAAAAACGTACACCCAGAAATTCCCATCCAATATGTTTAGTTAATTGAGTCCTTGGACTGAGTGTGCATATTGTTAAGAAATGGAAGAATGAGGTACTATGAGAGAAGAGTCAGAAGAGAAAGGTTTAGGTCCAGGGATATAGTTTTTTGCTGGAAAAAAATTGCTGTTTTTTAAAAAAACTTTGGTTAGGCGGTAACATTGTGTTGAAGCTCTAACAATAGATGAATTGGGTGTCAAAATCTAAAATGCCAGTTTCCAAGCAGAATTTAAAAACATATATTCAGAAGAAAGTGAGCAGTGATTATTCCTGGGGAGTAGAATTGAACTTGCGGAGAGGGTAGGAAGAGGGATTTACTTTTCATTTTGTACTCCTTTGTCGTGTCTGACTTTAAAAAAATAATTTAAAATTTTATTATAGTTAGAAGAAAACAAAAAATATTATCTATGTTAAAAACTCATGGAAACACATTAATAGGGACCAATATTTATTTCCAGCTCGGTTGGAGTATTAAGTTTTTGTGGAAGTGGGTTTTGTTGTTTGTTTGTTTGTTTTTAAATGTCTGAAGTTTATCCTTCTTCAGCAGCAGCATTTCAACTATTTTGAGTGAAAATCTCTCTAAGGTACGTGCTGCTCCCTTGCCTTCTTAAAAAGAGAATATTTGATGATTCAGGGATATGATGATTAAAATGTGTAGAAACTCAGACAAAAGGTTACAAAGTTCAGTAACTTGAATTTTATGTGGATTTCTAATTTAAAATAGAAATACAGCCTGACGCACAGTTGGAACATGAGTTATTCTTTTAAGAGTACAGTATATGGTTCCAGGATTCTAAGATAAGGGTATGGAAAACAATGAAAAAAAATCTGTTAATTAATAAAGGCTTCTAAAACCAACTGTTCTTAAGTATTTTAATATTAAATTGAGAAAAATGTGATGCTGTTTATTTTATTATAATCATGGCACTGTTTTTTAAACTGACTGGCAACCAAATCAAACCCAACATGCAGACTAGCAACCATGAGAAACAAACATTTTACTTTGTTTCTTAAGCTAACTGACGTTAAAACACTACCAAAGATTCCTAAAAATACCTGCCTCTGAGTTCAGTTCTTGGTTAATCTTTTTAGTTCTCAAACACACTTTTTTCCCCCATTAGAACACATGACATTAAAATTCCTAAGATGCAATTTAGTAATTATATCAGTAATTTATCAACTTTTCTTTTCAAATAATTTTAAATTGCTTTCAATATTAGTACTCTAAAATGACAAGTCAAATATCTACAAACATGGATTACTTAGGAAAACTTTTCTTTTGGCTTAGAAGTTAATTGGAAGGGAGATGGTGTACAGCTGAAAAGTTTTGGTGCCAAAGATGTGTGTTGAAGAAAGAAGTCATAGTTCACAGTTGTCTTTTACAAGTGAATTTCCACTAACTGAATCCACATCCTACAGATACATGGTTCATGCAGGAGGAGAGAGTCTTTATAGCTCTATCACTCATGCTGTGTTATCAGAGCAGGATTATATAAGACGTTATGACTTCTAGATGAGGGCCTTGTCTAAATAGGAGATCTAGAAATAACCTAAACAAAGAGATGCCTATGTGACTCCCTGGAGGAGAGTTAGTTTATACTCCTGCTATGAGAGATATCAGCAAATTATTGTTTTTTGAAAATATATTTTAAAAATATTCAATATCTAACAAGAACAAATTATCTTTTGTCTCATTTGCTTAGAGATAAATGGAGATAAATCAGGTGGAGAAGATGTAATATGGGTAGAAAGATAACTGCTGTTTATTTAAATTTGGATAAATAAAAATAATGATGCTAGCAAATATTTATTAAGCATTTATTATGTGCTGAACACTGGGTAAATGCCCTACGTTTAATCCTCATAGCTATACTTGAAGTAGGTAGCTAGAGTTACTCATTTTAAATATGTAGAATGAATGGATAGAAAGTTTAGGTATCTTGCCCAAGGTCACACACAAAAGGTGGCAGAACCAGTTTCAAACCTAAGCATGTCTTGGTTCCAAAGGTCTAGTTCATGACCATGAGAGTACATTTAAGTCCTCATTTATTGTTCGGTATTAGCTAATTGGTCTATATTAATAGGTTGGTATTCTATTTTGAAGTTTTATTAAGATTGCCAGATAGTCAAGAGATTAACAAATTACTGGAAACTAGACCATTTGTTTTTGCTGAATTTAATTGAGTTAAAGCTATACTCAGTAAATCTTATAATAAAGCAAAGAGTGTCTTCTTATGCATGTGGGCTATATACCAGCTCATCTTAGTTTCCTACTGTGTTTTATACAATTTTATTTCCCTAGAGCTTAGCTCAAAGCCTTAAATATAAGTGCTCAATGAAAAATTGTTGAACAAGTGAATCTAGTTTACATTTAGATCTTAGATTTCTTTTAGCCATTAAATCTTTTATGTGTTGACCATGTCAAACTATGAATCACAGTAAGAGTAACACATCTGTAGTGCTTTGTAGGTGTCAGACACTATGTTAAGTGCTATATATATGTTAGCTTATCTAATCCTTGCAATAATCTTATGAGATGTCTACTAGTTACCCCTATTTTACAGATGAGGAAACTGAGGCAGAGAGAGAGATTAAGAAATTTACCAACATCCTATAGCTTGTCAGTAGTGAAGCCAGGATTTGAACTCAGGCTCTCTGGCTCCAGAGACTTATGGTCTCGATAGCATTAAGAGGAGAAGAATTGAGTAGTACCAGGTTGCCTGGGAAACATCAAATTGTCTTTTCCATCTTTTTCCCTTCATCCAACCTCATACTCTGATCCACAACTCACCCCACTTCTTTCCCCAGAAGTACACTTAGGATGGCCAAATTATTTATCATTATAGAGAGGGACACTTTTGAGAGTAAAAGGCGGTGCTAATTGGATGGAATGCCAGGACAAAAAGCATAAACACAGACTGCCCTGGAAATCGGGATTTTGGGTCATCATAAATATGCTGTGCTTATGTTTTGCCTTTTGTTGTTGTTGTTTGGAGTTGCATGAAGTAAGCACAATGAAATAGATGTACCAACGTTGATTTTGCCAGCCCCTATTTCAGGATATTAAGCTGTTTCCAATAGTTTGCTATGTTAAAAAAGCTGCAATGTATAATCTTATGCCTTCATATTTCACACCTATGTGTGAGTAAATCTGTAGGATAATCTTTGCTGGGCTAAAGAGTATGCGTACTTGTAGCTTTGATAGACATTGCGGTAATTCCCTCCAAAGAGGATTTACCAATACCTATTCCTATCAACATGCATGAGAGTGCCTGTTCCCAATATACTTGCCAACAGAGTATGCATAAAACTTTAGAGCTTTTCCCATTTGATAGGTGAAAAATGACATTTCAGTGTGAAGTTTATTTGCATTTCTCTCATTTTTATTTCCTTTTTATAAACTGTCCCTTTGTACTCTTTTCCTATTTTTCTTTTCCTATGGGGTGGATGGCTTTGCTATTTGACTTGTGAGCCCTTAATACAGCCCTTTGTGATACTTGTTGAAATGTATTTTCCAGATCTGTCATTTGTCTTTTCATTGTGCTCATGATAGTTTTTGCTATGCAGAAAATTTTACTTATAGTTGTGTTTATTTGTATTATGTGTTTAGGTTTTAAATCAGACTTAGGAAGTCTCCCAAACTCTAAGTTTATATTTTAAAAAAACCCAAAATGGTTTCTTCTGCAACTTTTACAGTTACTTTTTACGTTTTTATAATTTATCCATCTGAAGTTTATTTTGTGTAAAGGTGCTACAGATAAACTTGTTTTCCAGATGACTACCTAGTTTTCCAATACCATTTGTTAACCCATCTTTCCCAAAATTTGTGATGTCACTTTAATTATACACTAAATTCTGGTATGTATTTGACTCTAATTCTGGGCTTTTTGTAGTGTTCCGTTGATCTGTTTAGCTGTGTGCAGTAAAGATTGTTTTAATTATCATAGCTTTACAGTATGTTTTAAGTATCTAATAAGGTTATTTCCTCCACTTTATATCTTTTTTGCAGAATTATTCTAACTGCACTTTTATGTTTATTTTATATATACACTTTGGAATTAGCTTATCTAGTTGCGTGGAAACATAAAATTTTTCTCCTAAAGAATATTTTATAAATACACACATACATCTCAAACCCAAACCCACACACAAAACAAATAAGTTCCCTCCTTCCAAAAAACATAAAGTTATTGTTAAAGTTATTAGAGTATGTATGTTTATACACAGCATACAGACAACATGTTATTTTATGGACTTGAATATTCAGATAAACAAGAGTATATAAGCATTCAATATCAAAACCATCACACATATATTGCTATTTGTACATTTCTTCAAGCTATCACAGGGCTTTCCTTCTGTTACCGTTAGGCTGTGAATTGTCTCCAGTTTCTTAGGAAGAATACTTTTTCAGTCAGCTGGTGAAGTCAAGAGAATGTCATTTTAAATTTATTTCCCTGTCTTTTGTTTCTACCTCCTCTCTCTCAGCAGTGTCAAGATATGTCAGTGACATCAGCTGGTACATTCCAACTTCTTTTAGAAAACAAAAGAAGGGGGAAAAAAACAATTACCCAAAAATGCATTGTCCAAACTCCTTGGGTCCTTTTAGTCCCAGAGGAAAATTTAGGGAATTGTTTTTTTCTGTGAAATAATCTTATTGAATTCAGACAATATTTACTCAATTTATCCTATAATTAAAAAAAGAGAAAGAAATGTCTTTGCTTTCGGTAACCATTGTATTTTATCTCACATGATTCCGTAGTTATCGTTGTGAAATACAAACAGAGTTTTGTGTTAGGCCTCATGGCTCCCTTCTTACCCACAGTTATCCTGCTTACTAACACCATTTGGCCATTCTCTTTAGTCATCCCTGCCGGACTCACGTGGCTCAGTTGAGATTTTTTTTCTTTTGCCTTTCTTGGCGACTGTACTGGCATGGCTTCCAGAAGGAGAGGTGTTGACACATAAGTGATGTGTCTAACAGTTAGTAGGTTTTTTTTTTCCTGAAGCTGGCTTTGTTTGATTTCTGACCCAAATGAGGTTTTTAGAATATATGAGGAAAATCTCTTTGGTAGAGAAAATAAAATTTCAAAAAAGAGTTTTTCTCATTACCGTCCAGCATCTTTGTGATTATTTTGTTCCTGAAGATAACTTTAGAAAATTATCTCTGGACCATGAGAACACAAATTTGTCCTAGTTCTTGACAGCCCAAAGTGTTCAAGATGAGGACTTCTCTAAACAAGTAGCTTAACATGAAGGTGATTATGAATGTTTGGAAATTCCATGCTGGATGTGTGGAGGGGAAAGTGTCACAATGTTAGGAGGTGAACATTTCTGCTTGGACTGAATGTACCCTAATGTCTTGCAAAGGAAACATTAACTGTGTAATAGCTAGGGATCCAGTTAGGATGTGGTATTTTTTTTTTAGCCAAATAGTGCCTTAAGGTAGGCTTGGAAGTCAGACAGACCTGGATGGGAACTCTGGCTACACAACATATAAGGGTCATGAGCTTGGGTACACTGCTTAATCTCTCTAGACCTCAGCTTCTTCAATCATCTTAACTGTGTGTGTGTGTAAACGCTAACTTTGTTGAATTAGCGAACATGTATAAAAACACCAAACCAAGTGCTTAAAAAATAATAGATACTATTTTAAGTTTAAAAACTGGCTCTGGTAAGAGTGTAATATAAACATTTAAAAAACCTGGAATGTTTTAAGTACTATCCCAGAGTCACTTATATTTGGAATCTAAAAAAACTGAATTTGTAAAGACAGAGAGTAGAATGGAGTTTAGCAGGGGCTAGGGGTTGGGGAAATGGGGAGATGTTGTTCAAGGGTATAAACTTGGAACTAGTGGATAAATAAGTTCTGGAGATCTAGTGCGCAACATAGTGATTATAGTCATCAATACTGTATTATAAACTTCAAAGTTGCTAAGAGACTAGATTTTAACTTCTTAATACAAAAAAGAAATGATAATTACGTGACATGATAAAGGCGTTAGCTAACACTACAGTAGTAATCGTATTACAATACATAAATGCACCAAACCAAAAAAAAAAAAAAAGGGTTAGTTGAAAAGAACCAAAATAAGCCTGCAAATTGAAATTTATATAACTGACAACATAGTCTCTGTCTTTTTGTAATTAGCAGAGTACTCCTGGTTTCACCTCTTACTAGCTTTATTGCTTTGGGTAGGTGACAATTTTGCTATACTTCTTTACATAGCTGTAAAATGGGTATAATGATTGTATATGCCTTACCAAAGAGGAAGTATAGAATAATGGTTAAGAGCATAGTTTCTGGGAGAAAGACTTCCTAGGGTCAAATCCTACCTCCACCATTTACTTGTTTGTGGTTTGTCATGACCTTGGGCAAGTTACTTAATCTTTAGATGTCTTGGTTCCTTATTTGTAAAGTGGTAGTAATAGTAGTATCATCTTATAAGGTTGTTATGCATGTTGAGTTAGTTTATGTATTTAAAGCTGTTCACTTAGTGAGCACTATGTAAGTGTTAATATTTATTGTAATGACCTTATTCAGTTGTAAAGGGAATTAAATAGAATTCATATTGTAATGCCTTCTTCACAATTAAGCATTCAGTAAATGTTAATTACTGTGGCTGTTACTGTTTGGGTCTAGTTCCAGCTCTGCATTGGCCATTGGCATACCATAGTCAGATTAATTTTATTAAAGTAACACTTCTGTCATGTTTTACTCATGGTAAACACTCAGTTGCTGCCTATACCTGTAATAGTGGTCCTCCTTAGACTATCTCTATCCTAATCATTTTAACCTATTCCCCAGGCATGCCTCACACCATCACTTCACCTACTTTAAGATTTTCTCCTCACTCATTGTTCGTCAAGAGCTGTGAATAGTCTGAGATTTTACCTCACTTAGAAGCTAACAAATGAGCCTGCCACAGTTTCGTGGATGCTGGCAGAAGACTTGAAATTCCTGGGTTATTACTCATAGCACAGCAAGCAGTGTGAGCCTCATGTTTGCATCCATTATTCTTACTCCCTAAATCCCCGGAGCGGGGTGGGGGTGGGGAATGTAGAGGAGCCCAGGTAGGTGCTCTTCATGCAGTCGGCTTGTGTCATAGCTGAGGAACTCCAAGCTTAGGATGCCTGATATTCTTTGATAACAACTCAGAACTCAATAAATAGTAGTTTCATAGAGCTTATTTGCAATGTAGAATCTGAAACAATATTTGTTACTATGTTGCATTACAGTTATCTTGCATCTTGAACGAATCTTTTACCCATGTATGATTTTGTGACATATTGACCTTTTGAAAAATATTGGTTTCCTAGGTTACGTCAATCTCCCAAATATTGACACATTTCCATAAACAATATAAAAGATTACATTTGTTAATATCATTATTGACCACAACAGAAAAATCTTTAAATATTGGGAAACAATGAGGCTCAAAGAATCAGATATAAGTTTAACAAAATTTGGATTTTCCTAATATCCTAATTAAGATGAATTTTATGCTTTTCTAATATTCATGAAAAACGTGTTTTAAAAATTCAACTTGAAACTCAAACATTCACATAATTGCTTTTCTTTGAGACAAGCATTGTATCAATATGTCAGAAGTACTTTATGTGTACTTTTAAATTCATCCCACAGAATATTTAAAAGGTGCGTACCCAAGAGTTAAGATTTTGAAAAATCAGTGATTTTTACTGCTTCATCAAAGATATTCTTAAATAATGGTGGTGAAAAATGCAATAATATTCTAGTGTAGTTTGCTGCCACTGACTTATTCATGCTAAGTTGCCAGCAGTTGTACACCATTGTTTTTTGCAACATTAGTGCAAATGTCAACACAGTGAAAATGGCACATAACATCTTAGTAGTATTATGAAGATAATTTTGACCTTGTGGATCCCTGGAAAAGGTCTCCAAACCTCTCAAATGATCTTGGATCGTCTGTGAGAACTGCTGAGGGAGGGAGACCTGTTAAGAGCTGTTACAAGAGGAAATTGAAGGGGACTTGAACACAGAATGTAGAGCATGAAAGAAAAGCGATTTGAGAAATGGAGCACACTGATTCTAAGTTGTCTGTGGATAGCTCAGGTACAGATTTATGGTAGCCTTTAGAAAATATGAGTCTGAATATAGCAAGTCAGATTTAATGATCTATATAATGGAGGCGTCCACACATAGGTTGAAGTCATCGGACTGTGCATAGCATAGTGGTTTAAGGCAGGGGTCCCCAACCCCTGGGCCGCAGACCGGTACCAGTCCGTGGTCTGTTAGGAACCTGGCCGCATAGCAGGAGGTAAGCGGCGGGCAAGCGAGGGAAGCTTCATCTGCTGCTCGCCATCTCTAGCATTAACGCCTGAGCGCCTGAACCATCCTTCCCCACCCACCCCAGGTCCATGGAAAAATTGTCTTCCATGAAGCCGGTCCCTGGTGCCAGAAAGGTTGGGGACCGCTGAATAGGCTTCCTTGTTTTAAATTCTAGTTCCGCCACTTTCTTTTTTTTTTAATTTATTTTTTATTGAAGTATAGTTGAATTACAATGTTGTGTTAATTACTGCTGTACAGCAAAGTGACTCAGTTATACATATATATATATATATATATATATATATATATATATATATACACATATATACACACATTCTTTTTCATGTTCTTTTCCATTATGGTTTATCACAGGATATTGAATATAGTTCCCAGTGCTATACGGAAGGACCTTATTGTTTATCCATCCTATATATACCAGTTTGCATCCGCTAATCCTAAACTCCCTCTACTACCATCTCCCACCCCCCTCCCCCTTGGCAACTACCAGTCTATTCTCTATGTCCCTGATTTTGTTTCTGTTTCATAGATAAGTTCATTTGTGCCATATTTTAGATTCCACATATAAGTGATATCATATGGTATTTGTCTTTGTCTTTCTGGCTTCACTTAGTATGATAATCTCTAGTTGCATCCATTTTGCTGCAAATGGCATTATTTCATTCTTTTTTATGGCTGAGGAGTATTCCATTGTATATATGTACCACATCTTCCTTATCCATTCATCTGTTGATGGACATTTAGGTTGTTTCCATGTCTTGGCTACTGTGAATACTGCTGCTATGAACACAGGGGTGCATGTATCTTTTGAATTATAGTTTTGTCTGGATATATGCCCAGGAATGTGATTGCTGGATCATATGGTAATTCTATTTTTAGTTTTCTGAGGAACCTCCATACTGTATTCCATAGAGGCTGCACCAACTTACATTCCCACCAATGGTGTAGGAGGGTTCCCTTTTCTCCACACTATCTCCGGCATTTGTTATTTGTAGACTTTTTAATGATGGACATACTGACTGTCTGCCACTTTCTTAATCAGTTTGTGTGTTGGCATCCTCATCTGGAAAATGGATAAAATAATAGTATTTACCTCAAGTGGTTGTTATGAGGAGTACATGTGTTGATATTTGCAAAATGCTTAGAACAGTGTTTGGCACATAGTAATACACACACATGTATATTAATTCATATATGAAATCCATATTTATAGTAATCCATATATATATATATATATACAATTTTTAAGAATAAATGAAATAGAAGAATGGGAGTATGTGAGATTATTCTGGGAGAATATTGGGAAAGAAGAAAGCCCAGGGTTGAGGGGAACTGATATTAAGAGAAAAGCAAAAAAAAAAAAAAAAAAGGAGCCAGCAAAGGAGACAGGGACGAGAGAGGCAGGCAGGCGAAAACTCTGGAGAGTGGTTTACTGGAAGCCCAGGAGGAGTGTGCAGCAATGTGGACTTAGGCAGGAATGTAAACCTTGAGATGGCAGGTGCTGCATCTACTTCGTTCTTGGCTCAATTCCCTGGACTTAGCATTGTGCTTGATATAGAGCAGGTGCCCAATAACTATTTGGTGAATGAAAATTGTTATAGAGAAGTCAGAAAAGATAAGGGCCTGAATATATTCATTTAGGATTAGCACAAATAGGTCAGTTGGGGACTTAGACCCTCTATATAGTGCCAAACTAACATCAGAATTAGTTGTTAAAATCTTCTTACTCTGTGGTTTAACCGTTCGAGTTACTGTATTTTATTACCATGGTTTCATTACAATTTTATGAAACCAGACTGAAGTCTCATTTTTTTTAATAAGTAAATTCTGCCCATGATCACAGTAATATTTTTAGTCTTTTTTCCTAAATGCCAAAATTAGTCATTAGATAGAAGTCCTGATCATTAACCAGGCCACTGGATGACTCAAGATTCCATCATTTGACCTCATATTGAAAATATGAGGGCCAAACAGAGTTTGTGTGACAAGCAGCACTGCAGCAGTCTTTTCTGCTTTTCAGTTTTACTGTACAGGAAAAACATAGTCAAAGCACTGGTTTTCCTTTTATTTTGGCCAGTGGCAGTATATTGCTCTTCACTGAGAATGGTCTGACTGTAAAAATCTCCACATGAGGAGGTGGTTACCAATGAATACCAGCACCACATTTTCTGGGCTGCTTAGACCAATGGATTCCATTTAACTGGTGTCAGATTAAATATTCCTAATTATTACGTTAATTTTGCCACTTCCTTGCTCAGAAATTTTCTGTGGAGTGTATATCGAAGCCTCTTTTAATCTGGCTAAGTTCCCTTTCTGAAATCCCCCTGCAGAAACCCTATACTATAGTCACATGAGGTTACATTCTTTTCTCAAACACTTCACTCCCCTACTTGTTTAACTTTTGTTAGATCTGTTCTTAGAAATCTTATAGTATTTGTTTTGAATGGAATATTTTTTGTTATATTATCTAATGGATTATTACTGGTGCTTAGGAACATGTCATCAATTTTTGTAGGTTACTCTTTTAGTCATAAATCTGCTGGCTTTTAAAAATTGTAATGGCTGAATATAGAGGCTATTGAATTTTCTGTGTAGACAACTATATTTTCCACAAATAATGACACATCTCTTCCTTTCCAATTATTATGCTAAAAAATTTTATTGACTTGCATTTATTAGAACTTACACTAAAGTGTTCAGTAGAAGCAGTGATAGCTGGCATCCCTATCTTATTCCTGACATTTAAAAGAATGCTTCTCAAATTTCATCGTTAAGCTACTTGATGAATAAATGTATATGTGAGTCAGCATTCCAGATGGTTACGAGACAGGGCTCTGGACCAATCTGCCTGGTTTAAGTTCTAGCTGTGTCACTTACTGCTGTGTTATATTGGAGAAATTAACTCTGGCTTGATTTCCTCATGTGTAATAGAGGGGATGATGGCACCTAATCATAGGGTTATTGTAAAGATTCAGTGAGTTAATACTTGTAAAGTGCTTACAACCATCTGGTACATAGCAAGCATGATACTGTGTTCCTTATATAAATATACTGAATTGATCATTTGAAATTTCTCGTTCAATATATTACTTTAATTTATATTATTATATGTAATGGCCTTTAAGTTCCTGAGATAAGTCATATTTGATTGTGAATTTTAAAGGGAATGTAAATTGGTATAGCCACTATGGAAAACAGTATGGAGGTTCCTTAAAAAACTAAAAATAGAGCTACCATATGATCCAGCAATACCACTCATGACATCTATCTGCAGAAAACCATAATTTGAAAAGATACATGCACCCCAGTGTTCATTGCAACACTATTTACAATACCAAGACATGGAAGCAACCTAAATGTCCATCGACAGATGAATAGGTAAAGAAGATGTGGTAACTTTTTACGATGGAATATTACTCAGCCAAAAGAAAGAATGAAATAATGCCATTTGCAGCAACATGCATGGACCTAGAGATTATCATACTAAGTGAAGTAAGCCAAAGACAAATATATGATGTCGCTTATATGTGGAATCTAAAAAAAAAATGATACAAATGAACATGAGTTCCTACAAAACAGAAAAAGACCCACAGACATAGAAGACAAACTTATGGTTACCAAAGGGGAAAGCGGGGGAGGGATAAATTAGGAGTTTGGGATTAACATGTACATACTACTATATATAAAATAGATAATCAACAAGGACCTACTGTATAGCACAAGGAACTATTCTCAATATTTTGTAATAAACTATAAGGGAAAAGAATCTGAAAAAATAGATATGTATGTATGTATAACTGAATCACTTTGCTGTATACCTAAAACTAACACAACGTTATAAATCAACTATGCTTCAATAAAATTAATTAGTTAATTAAAAAAATACATGGTTCACTTCTATTCAATACTGTACTGGAGGTTCTAGTCAGGGCAATTAGGCAAAAGAAATAAAAGGCATCTAGATTGGAAAAGAAGAGGTAAAATTATACCTGCAGATGATGATATTATATACAGAAATTCTAAGGAATTCACACTAAGAAAAAAACCTATTAGAGCTAATAAGTGAGTTCAGCAAGGTTGCAGGGTATAAGATCAATATACAAAAATCAATTGTATTTCTATATACCCAGCAATGAACAATTAAAAAGGAAATTAAGAAAATAATTCCATTTACAATAGCATCAAAAAGAATAAAACAATTAGGAATAAAGTTTACAAAAGAAGTTCAATACTTATACACTGAATACTATAAAGGATTTTTGAAAGAAACTAAGGAATATCTAAGTAAATGAAAAGTTATCTTTTGCTCAAGGATTGGAGGACTTGTTAAGATGGGAATACTCCCAAAATCTGATCCACAGATTCAATACAATCCCTATCACAATTCCAGCTGCTTTTTTAAAAAAAGAAATTGACAGACTAATCCTAAATTTATGCATAAATATAAGGGTCCCAGACTAGCCAAGCCAATCTTGAAAAAGAACAAAGTTGGAGACTCACATTTCCTGATTTCAAAATTTACTACAAAACTGTAGTACTCAAGGCAGTGTGGTACTGGCATAAGGATAGACATATAGATCAATGGAATAGAATTGAGAATATAGATATAAATCCTTCCATTTAGGATCAATTGATTTTTGACAAGGGTGTCAAGGCAACTCAATAAAGAAAGAATGGTGTTTTCAACAGATGCTGCTGTGACAAGTGGATATACACATGTAAAAGAACGACATTGGAACCCTACCTTACAACATATACAGAAATTAAAAATGAGTCAGTGATCTACATATAAGAGCTAAAATCATAAAACTCATAGAATAAAACATAGAAATAAATCTTGTGACCTTGAATTAGGTAATGGTTTCTTAGGCATGACACCAAAACAGAAGCAATGAAAGAAAAACTGGAATGCATCAACTTAAAAACTTTTGAGCTTTAAAAGACATTATTGAGAAAGTGATAAGATAAACCACAGAATGGAAGAAGATATTTGTAAATTATATTTCAAATAAGGGATTAGTATTCAGAATACATAAAGAACGCTTATAGGGAATTCCCTGGTGGTGCAGTGGTAAAGACTCCACACTCCCAATGCAGGGAGCCTGGGTTCAATCCCTGGTCAGGGAACTAGATCCTATGTGCGTGATGCAACTGAGTTCGCATTCCACAACTAAGGAGCCCACATGCCACAACTAAGGAGTCCACATGCCGCAACTAAGGAGCCGGTGAGCTGCAACTAAGGAGCCCTTGAGCTGCAACTAAAAGGAGCCCACCTGCTGCAACTAAGTAGCCCACGAGCTGCAACTAAGGAGCCCTCCTGCCGCAGTGAAGACGCAGTGCAACCAAATAAATAAATATTAAAAAAAAAAGAATGCTTACAAAGCGACAATAGACAGATGACCCAATTAAAAAATGGGCATAAGATTTGAATAGACATTTCTCTGAAGAAGATATAAATGGCCAAAAAGCATATGGAAAGATGATAAAAATCACTAGCCATTAGAGAAATACAAATCAAACCACAATGAAATACCACTTCACATGCACTAGGATGGCCATAATAGAAAAGATGAGCAATAATAAGTGTTGATGAGAATGCAGAGAAACTTGAACACTTGCACATTTCTAGTGGGAAAGTAAAATGGTGCAGCCTCTTTGCAAAAGAGTTTGGCTGGTCCTCAAAAAGTTATATATAAGAGTTACTATATGATTCAACCATTTTACTCCTAGGTATATAGACATTGAAAACATATGTCCACCCAAAAATTCGTTCATAAATGTTCATAGTAGTGTTACTCATAATAGCCCCAAAGTGGAAACAAACCAAATGTTCATCAACTGAGGAATGGATAAACAAATGTGGCATAACCATATAACAGAATATTGTTCAGCAGAGGAAAAGATACTTGCTGCATCAAGTATCAGTAGCAATGGATGAACCTTGAAAACATTATGTTAAATGAGAGAAGACAATCACATAAGGATAATAGCAAATGTCCAGAATAGGCAAATTCATAGAGATAGAAAGTAGATCAGTGGTTTCCAGGGCCTGGGAGTAGGGGCTCAGAGTGACTGCTTCTGATATGGGATTTCTTATTGGGGTGATGAAAATGTTCTAGAAGTTGTAGAGGTTGTACAACTTTGTGAATATATTAAAACCGACTGAATTGTACACGTAGGGTGAATTTTATGATATGTGAATTACATCTCCTCAAAAATGTTTAAAGAATACATGGTTGGATTTAACTTTCTAGTATTTAATTTAGAATATTTTCATATATGTTTATGAGTGAGATTGTTCTTTTCTATTCTCACACTATCTTTAGTTTTCGTATCTGAATCCAAATAATCTGACTCCTCTCATTGTTTTGTATGCACTGTCCATTTCTGTACAAGTCTAATTCCACTTTTGCATTAATTCCTATCCCTTCTTGCCTATTTAAGGACATAATTCTAGCAAAGTCTCTCTCTCTTCCCTACATCAATAATTTTTCCTTTTTATTTGATAATACCAAGTGGGTATTCAAAAGTGATACAACAGCTCTTATTGTGAAAGCACCTTCTCTTGATCCCACAGTCTTCTCTAGCTACTGCCATGTTTCTTTGCTTCTCATAATAGCAAAACTTACTGAAAATTTTACTTATGGTCACCAGCTCACTTCTTTCCCCCCTGATCCTCTCTTGGATCCATTTCAATCAGGCTTTTGTCCTCACTTATGTGCTAAAGCTACCAGTTAACTCCATGTTGTTAAATTCTAATGATCAGCTCTCCGTTACCATCTTACACGAACTATCAGAAGCATTTTTTACAATGGATTACTCTCTTGAAATATTTTCTTCAGTTTACTTCTGGGATACCACTTTCTTGGCTATATGATTGAAGATCATGGCTTTTTGCTGGTTGTCAGCTGAAGACCATGCTCAGGTGCTGGAAGACCACCCACAATTCCTTGCCGTATGGGCATCTCCAACATGGCTGCTTACTTCATCAAGACCATAAGGAGAATCTCTGACCTCAGGGAGAGCCCAGCCACCTTCACCTTATGTCTTTTCATCTGATTAAGTCAAACCCACCAGATGATCTCCCTTTTGATTAACTCAAAAGAAATTGATTTTGGATCTTAATTACATCTCAGATACCTTGACTGTGGCCATATTCTACTGGCTAGAAATATGTCACAGGGCTTGTCCCACACTCAAGGAGTGGGAATTATGCAGGGCATGAACACCAAGGGGAAGAAATCATAAGGGCTGTTTTACAATTATGCCTACCACACTCATCTGTTCAATGTCTAAAATGGGAATTCTTCAGGACTCAGTTCTTGGGTCTCTTCTTTGTCTGTTGTGCTGAATATCTTTCATTTGCCTCTCCACATTTGCCTTCTCTTCCTTGATTTGTGCCCTAAGAGGTGATTTGAGTACACTGTATCAACAGATTCCCTGGCCCTTGTCTTCTTCTTGGAGGTTGGGAAGAGAGTGGAGTTGGGGAATTTATTCCTCTATCCTCCTAACTGCTGTGTTAACCTCCCTTGACTAAAGGTTACAGCTCTTGTCAGGCGGCCCTTTCCCTTCAGCCGCCTCCTCTGTGTTCCGGGTAACTACTCCTTCCCTTTACCCCTTTAGGCTTCCTGCTATTAGGGTAGTGCATTATACCTTGTTCTTTACCCTAAAATCTGCCACGCCATTAAAATAGACCCTTTGTTAAACTCTTCTCAAACTGTATGGCTGGAGTGTGCTGCATGGACTGATGGATAAATCTACATGCTCTCCTTCACTGATCTCATCTAGTCTCATGGATACAAATTTCACGATTCCTCTGACGACTCCTAAATTTCTATCTGTAGCCTGCACCTCTCACTTGGGATTCCTACTTGAAATTTCCACTTGGATAGTTTCTTTATACCATAGACTTAACATGTCCCAAACCTCCAGCTCTATTCTCACCTAATTGCCAACCTCAAACATAACCTCTCCACATACTTTCCAATTTCAGTAAATGGCAATATTATTCTTCCAGCTGGCTTCCAGGAGGCCAAAAAATCTGGAGTCATTTTTGACTTTCGTCTTTCTTTTACACTCCCCATTCCATCTAACAGCAATTCTCTTACCTCTATTCAACATATATTCATATTTCAACCACTTATCACCAGCTCCACTGCTTTCACCTTGGTCTGAGCCATCATCATCTCTGGCCTGGATTACTTGAATAGGTTTCTAATTTGTTTCCTTGCCTCTTTTCACATTTCACTCCAGTCTTTTTTCACAAGGCTGTTGTACTGATTTTTCAATATATAAGTCACATTATATCACCCATCTCCTCAGAATCCTCCAGTGGCCTCTCATCTCACTTGGGAGTAAAAGCCAAAGAACTTAAATGGTACAGAAGGCTCTATGTGATCTAACTGGGCTTCTGCTCCAGTTCCAACCTTTGCTTTTACCTCTCTTCTTTGCTCACTCCACTCTTGTCACACTAGTTTCCTTGCTGTTCTTTGAACATGTGCTCCTGCCTTGAAGCCTTTGAACTTCTTGTGCCATCTGCCTTGGACACTTGTCCCCTGCATATCTATATGGCTGACTCCTTCAAATATCACCTTCTCACTGGTTCTTCTCCGGCACTCTCTATAAAAGAACTTCTTTCCACTTTGGTGCTCTTCTTCCTCCTTACATTAGTTTACTTTTTCTTCATAGTGCAATACTTTTACCCTCTGACATATTATATATTCTTCTGTGTATTTGCAATCTGTTTCCCACACTGCCCCCTCCCCTGCAGTTAGAATGTAACCGCAATATGCCTGGAGTTTGTTTTGTTCATTCCTTTTTCTCCAGCACCAAGAATACTGCCTAGCATGTCATGCTGCCCGATAAATAGTTGTTGAGTAAATAATTGAGTATATTAACGAAAAAGCTTGTGTGATTAGGGCATTATCATATTGGTTTGGTAGACAAAATGGATAAAATCTCTAAAGTTGTTTTGTTTTGGGGCTCCTGATCCATAGTAGTATTGGGGATAGTACAAATATAGTTATGGAGCTAGGGGGTCTTTGAATCAGTTTCTGGTCTTAAGGCTGTGTCTTTTTTCTCCTCCTTTCTCAGATCCAATACTTCCTAATAAACCACAGCCCCTAGCAGCAAGTGAGTTGTTTTTTAAGCATCCTATACGTGCATGGTATTTCCAACCCAGCTGCAGCTTCAGGCAGGGTGCGTGGCTCTGGCTGCTCATCTGCCTGAGTCTTGCTCACCTCATGGCCTTTCTGTTCTGTTTCTGGCCTGTGGAGATACTTATCTTGATTTTGCACCCAGCTAATGTCTTAATGCTGTTACCTTTTAATACATTTCCAATCATGGCTGAGGGTTTGGAACAAAGAGGGCCTGGTAATTTATGAACTCACTAAACCATCTCAGTTAGACGTCCCCATGCATTTCCAAACAATGTTCGAATTGTTGCCAAATTTATTATCCAGGAGACAGCACATAAAAATTCAGATTTACAGTTTATCTTGAAAATTTGGAACATCTGGCAACACTCAGCCTGCATTTATGCATGTGACAACTGAGTGGAGGTAAGTAAATACTAAGACCCTTCAATGGGTCATGTACTGTACAAGTTGCCAAGTTCTCACCACTGCATATTTTCTTAAACTTGACAGAAAAATGACCTAACTCCTTTGCTTTATCTGCCTAACCCCTGTAGGTATTTTGATTTATGATCCCTATTTTGGGTACATGATGAGCTAAAGCATCAGGTAATTTATTAAGAGGTTAAAAAGCAAAAGCCACCAAACAAAAAGCATAGTAATTATTTTGAATCGTATGTAAGAAATGGAGCAAGAGAGAGAGCCAATAAGTTTTTTCTTCTATATCTTCGTGCCCCAAACCTATTAAACCTGCAGCTTTTTCATTTTAGGGCAGACTTCTGCCCTTAAATTTTTTTTTCTTTTGGATTAAACTTTATATCAGTGAATCCCCTGGAATGGAGTGATGCCATTACACAATGACTAACGCAGCACTGAGAATGTCATGTGTCTAGTCTTCTGCCAAGGTAAGGTCTCTCTAATTTAACAAAGAACTAACTCACTTGATGATATTGACAAGCTTTTCTTCCTAAATTGGGCTGAGTAGTTACGACAATCAAATTTTTCATGTATGAAAGAATCTAGGTAATCAGCTCCTTTTTGCCCAGCTACCACAGATATTCTTCCCAGAATCATCTGTGGCCAGTTTCAAGTATTGTTGTACTTATTGAGGAATAAATTTCTGGTTTATATTAAATAGTGACTTCTGTCCAAAAATGTACAGGTGTACAAGACTAACCAGGGAATGGGCATTTGCCTAGCTTATGTGATTTGTAGAGTTTCAGAAAAACCTATTGCTTCCCATGTTTACCAGTGGGTCCTGGTGCCAGAAATGACTATATTTCTCATTTATTCAGGTTGATGCAATTAAGCTAATGTTGAATAGCAAATAAATCCTCTTATGTTTGTGCCATTTGTCATCTCATTGGAGATTTCAGGTTTGCAAGGGCAGTTAACACAGTGCTGCTCGCTACTTCCTAAATACTCTTCCAGAAAACTTATGACATTGCTGCTTATTATATACACTTATTACTTACCTGTGCCTATGTAAGCGGGCTTGCTTGTGGTCTAGAGAGTTTAATTTTTGAAGTATGGTGTGAAGTCATGGTTGTAGCCTGTTTATCTGTTCAATTGTTGTTTCCTTTCCATAAAAAGTTAGAACTCTGTCTTCAAAACAAACATTTGCTAGTATCTAATCACCACATTTCCAAGCAAGAGTCATTACACAGAACAAGATTTAAAGAAAATCAGACATTAAGTACACATTTTAACAATAAAATGAAATATTATCAGTATTTGTTTCATCTGACCTTGTTTTTTCTCCTAAGCTTGAGTTGGATCAATTCACTTTGAATGACAAATATTATTTTCATTTATCATTTTTATTATTTTGTTGTTGTTTGAATACAAGCCCAGATGGTTGATTCCACTCAGCATTTGAGGGAATCTTTAGCTGCTTACTCAGGAACTCTTTAGAAGGCAAGTTACAATTTCTCGGGAACAGTTGGTTCATAGGCAGGGATAGAAAAATGGATTTTGTGGACCCATCTATATCACCTGAGCCTAAGGTTAGATAAGCTCATTTGAACCCTGTAGATTTAAAAGTCTTAAGTCAGAGTAGGATTTTTCTTTCTAGAAGTTCTAACAGTTTCTTTTTCCCTTCCTTACCGTTCACATATGTTTAACTCCAAAACACTCCAATTTTTTTCTTTTTAATCACCTACTCTATCTTTTGGGACTCTGGGAATTTCATCTTAAAATTCTAATTCAAATAGTTGTTTTTAAAGACCAGTCTTGCCTTTTTGCTTTCCTAGTAATAGTGTGGGTATCCTTCCCATACTGAACTACAACCTAGCTGACCAGGACAGCAATGCATCTCCTTTAGTTCGATTTGCTCAGGTGACCAAGACAGAGTCATTTAGGCAACGTCATGTGAATGGGGATTTTCTGGAAAGATGTGAGGGGCTGAACAGCAATAAAGGGAGCCTCCTTAGCAGCTGTACAGAATGTCCTTCATGGAATCTCATTCTTCATTGTTCGGTGTTCAGCTACTGCAGCTCTAGTGATCTAATAGCATCTTTGGTAACCTTGTCATTTGCCCACCCACAGAAGTGGGCATCCATTGGTCCTCTCAAATTTTAATGCCTCAGCTTTCCTTGGTTTCTGCTTCTTTCTTTTTCTGATACATTGTCCACTGCTTTTTCCCCATTGCTTCTGCTTTCTTGTGATTCATTCTCTCTTTCTCTCTCATATTCTCAAATTCAAAACTACTTTTGATCCTCTTTGAACTTCTAATGCCTTGCTACTCAAAGTCTGGTCCTTAGATCAGCAGTATCACATTAACTTGGAACTCGTTAGAAATGCTGAATCTCAGGCCCCCCTCCAGACTTGAATCATATTCTGCATATTAACAAGATCCTCAGATCTGGAGAAGTATTGCTCTAATGTGGTAGCCCCTTTACTTTCTCCCAGTCCATCAGCTCCCACCTACTTATCTTTTTTCATTTTTTCACCATCATTGTTTAATTTAGATCCCACAGTCCTTTATTTGAATGACACTCTCACCAATACTGTTAATTACCTTGTGCCTTCGTCTCTTAAACATTGATTTTTAAAATTTATCTGGCAAAAGCCCAACTCTGGATGACTGCATCTATGTGCATTCTCTATACCTACAACTGAACAGCCTGGCACTGCCAAAAAGTCATGTATCAGACAGATTGGTTCCAATACATTGGATTCTTTAAGTCTGCCAATTCTTCCATGTTTCCCTGGTAAATTCTCTCCCTGTATTTTCAAAAATTGTTTTAAACATTCTACATTCTAGTCAAACTTTAAATATTCTTAACTCCTCCTCATTCTCAGCAGATGACTTCACCTCCTACTTCCTGAAGAAAATAGAAGGCATCAGATGGGAACTCCCTCAGCTTCCTGCTACCAAATTCGTACAGTTCCATCTCTACCCATGGTCTTCTCTTTCCCTCCTGTGTTAGTATAGGATATAGTCTTCTGATCATTTAGGGCCAATCTCTTCACCTGTGTTTTGAATCTCATCCCTTCATGCCTTATCAGAAATCTCACATTATCACTTCCTCCTCTCCAGCTCCACTCTGCCATTTATTCAGCATATCCTTCTCAACTGGATTATTTCCATTTACATTTAAACCTGTTCATGCATTTTCCATCTTAAAAGCAACAACCTTTTCTTGACTCCCATGTTCCCTCTCCAGCTCCTTTCAATCTTTTCCATTTCTTTAAATCTAAAGAGTTTTCATTATTTGGTGAGTTCATTTTCTCATCTCTAACTCACTGTTTTTTTTAAAAAAATTAATTAATTAATTAATTAATTTTTGGCTGCATTGGGTCTTCGTTGCTGCATGTGGGTTTTCTCTAGTTGTGGCGAGCGGGAGCTATTCTTCATTGTGGTGCATGGGCTTCTCATTGCGGTGGCTTCTCTTGTTGTGGCTCTAAGTGTGCGGGCTTCAGTAGTTGCGGCACACGGGCTCAGTAGTTTTGGCTCGCGGGCTCTAGAGTGCAGGCTCAGTAGCTGTGGTGCACGGGCTCAGTTGCTCTATGGCATGCAGGATCCTCCCGGACCAGGGCTTGAACCTGTGTCCCCTGTGTTGGCAGGCGGATTCTTAACCACTGCACCACCAGGGAAGTCCACACTATTTGTTTCTTGAAACATGTTTATTTTGGTTCCCGGGACCGCATGTTATCAAGGTTTTCAATCTTACTTTCTAATATTTCCTTCTCTGTTACTTTGCAGATTTAACCTTCTCTTATTAGTTAATTCTAAGCATTTTCCCCTTTTCATTTTGTGCTTTTTTTATTGGTTGGGTCCTCTAGGTCAGATGTTGTCATGATAGAGTTTGGGGTACAAGACGTTCATTATGAATCAACACCTGGGGAAGGAAGGTTAAGATGTGAGAAAGCATTTGAACTTTGACGCCGTCCTAACAAAGCTTTGGCCAACCTGAGAGTGGAGGGGAGGGCATTTTGAATCATGGATGCATCCACCATTGGATTAATGTGGCTGAGCCCCATACTCCTGCCTTACTCATTTACCAGAAATGAGGTGCCCAGAAAAGGCATGAGGTCCAGTGAGGAGGTTCTCTCAGCTGAGGCAGATGCTGAAGCATCACAAACACACATCTTTGTGTTTATCACATATTCTCTCTCTAGACAGTATTTTCCATATCCATGGCTCAGTTTTCATCAATTTGCTAATGGTTCCCAGATTTATGCATCCAGACCAGACCTCTGACCTCCTGACGCATACGCTCAGTTGCCTATTCAATATCTTTACTTGTTTGTCTCAAGGAGTTCATAAGTTCAACATGTCTAAACCCCATAACAAATCTTGTCAAATTTATCTCCTAGATATCTTGTGAATCCATCCACTTTTCTCCCTTTCTACTGCCACTGCTTTAGTCCACAGTACCATTTTCTCTAGCCTGAACTCCTGCAAAGTCATTCTATTTGGTCTCTCCATGTCCACTCTACCTCTTTCATCAGTTTATTATATTGCAGCCAGAGAAATATTTTATACAATTTTGAGTACGTTACCTCCTCTCTGTGCCCAACTCCCATCCCTTCAGGGATTTACCATTGTTGTTTTAATAGAGACCAAAATAATGAACATAGCCCTCAAGGGCTTCTGTGGTTTGGCTCCTATCTATGTCTCCAGCTTAACCTCACTCTACTCTTTTCCTCAATCCCTGCATTCCAGTGGCATTGATTGATTGATTGACTGATTGATTGATTTTCTAGAGGGCTCACAAGATTCTCACAATACTGTTGTTCTCTCTACTAGTAATATTCTTCTCCCATTCTTCAGCTTGTTACCTCTATTTCACCTTCATTTCTCAGCTCAAGCCACTTTTTTTTCAGATAAGTCCTCCTTGAGCCTCTCATGTTGGGTCAGGTTTTCATAGAATTGTTTTACTTCCTCATAGCACATGTGTTAGAATATAAATGTATGCTCATTCATGTGATTATCTGACTAATATTTGACTTCCCCATTAGTAAGTTCCATGAGCATAGAAAACAACTGTCCATTCTTCAATATCCGCAGCACTTGGATGCCCTGACTGACCCAGAGTATGTCCTCAATACATACAAGTTGAATGAATGTAAATGTCTGAAGCTAGAGCACCTGATAGGATTGTTAGCCACCATCCAATATAGAGTCCATCATGCCAATTTTTTGTTTCAGGCTACCTAAGAGGCTCTTGGTTCATTCAGCAAGTTGGTTGCTTCTGGGGAGGAAGTTGGTTGAAGTCTGTGTAGTCTAATCACAAGCAACCAACCTCAGCCAATCTTGCATTAGGAGTTACACGTGGTTGCTTTTTCAGAAGGTAACTATGGGTATAGCACGTCCTGGAGAATGAGAGACACTTCTCCAGTTTCAGACTCCTTGTTTATTTACATTTGAGATTAGATGACATTAGATTAGAGTCTTTGGTGGATATCAGAGAAATAAAACCTACCCATACTTCTCTTCCCTGACTGATATGTTAGTGCCATTCTAAGTACAATTTTTAGTAAGCAAGACCTATTGAATATGCTATTAACTCTGACTGAGTAGAGTTGTAGGAAAGTTACCTTAGAAATGTTCACTATAGCTAGTTGACATTGTACAAAATCTAAACATTTTGCTCACATAAGTGCATGAATACTAATGGCTTTCCTTTGATTGGAAAATTCTCAAAATGATTTGCCAACGCACAGAAAGTTCACCAATACTAGCCAGGTCTGAGACTGCAGCCGGGGGCTGGGGCAGCTGGGGGCAGCTGTTTACCATAGCACGATTAGATTAGGCCTTTTCAAAATGCAAATATAAAAGAATACCTTATTCAACTGAAGCTTCAGGGGAAATTTAGAAAGGCAAATGCAATTATGCAAATTGGATAGCTGCCAAAGAAGGAGTTGGCCAACATCTTTAATTTTGTAAAGAGGGCTGTTATCAATTTATATAATAAATCTCCGTCTGCCTCTGGAGAGATAATGAGTCCTCTGGGGTACAAAGTGAAGAGATGTTTTTCATGGAGAATTAGTAATATGTAAACAATAATGTTGATGCCAAGATACATATAGCATCTGCTATCAAACAGACAACAATACCGCATATAATTAAACAATGCTAAGCAGTGGTCAAGGTCTAAAATTTTTATTATGCATGAATTTTTATTTTTGTAACTTCCTGGTGATAGCAGACAGAAGAGAAGCATATCACTTAGCATTTTGTCTCTTGAAAAATGGCTTGGAAAAAATCTAGTTGGAACACATACAAACAACCAATGTTTAGAAAATAAATGTTAGTAAATATATACTTATAATTTTTCTTACCCCCAAAGTGAAATCCTGAGCTCAGTTAAAATTCTTTTAGGTTCTCATATAGTCTTCTTTCTTTCTTCAGAAGCCAAGGGATCAACTGAAAGGAGTTGATTATTTTTTTTATATCAAGAATTTATAAATAAATTGATTGGTTCATTCCACATGTATTCATTTTATTGAGTACCAAGAATGTGCAAGACATGGATTGGGTATTAGGGATACAAGAGTGAGCAAAACTAGACAGTCTCTACCTTGGCATTTATAATACAGCAAGTGTGATAGACTATAATGAAGTAATCACACAAAAAATTGTAAAGCTACAACTGTGTCAAAAGATGTCAAGGGAGAGGTACCCAGTACAGTTCCAGGAAAATTGAAAATTAATCTAATGGGTGGATTGATGTGGTCAAGGAGGTCAGGAAAAGTTTCTCCTCTGAAGATGAGATCTTTGAGCAGAGCTCTGAAGAATGAAAACAGAAAAACTTGCCAGCCAAAAATGAGAGCCTATGTGACAGCTCTGTGGTGGGAGGTTGCCTAGTATGTAGGAATAACTGAGGGAAGACCAGAGAGGCTGAAGTGGAGGGAGCAAGAGGAGGGTATAACATGATGGGGGATAGCAGGAGCTGGACTGTGCTGAGCTCCACATGCCATGCTAAGTTGTTTGGTCTTTCCATTCAGAGCAATAGAAAATATTAAAGTGTTCCAAGCAGAAGGCAGCAAGATGCAATTTGTATTGACTCCTCAGATTAATGTCAATTAAATTTAGACGGCCAATATATATATACTGAAATACGTGTGGAATAATATATGTGTGCAGGATATCAGCACATTTTACTTCATACCATGTCCTTAAATATAGGGAGATATTTTGAAAATGAATTTTGATGCTCACCACCATTTTGAGGAAGATTATATCAATTAAATTGAATTCATTGAAATTCATTGAAAAAGTATAAATGGCTTTGCTTTTTAAGTGCTGAAACAATCTTGGTCAGTGAAGTATTTAAGAAAGTGCAGAAGATTAGTAAGTATTTTGAATGTAGATGAATAAAAGGTGAGAAGCAAGGAACAGAAAGATGGGGGTGTATAGAGGAGAAGGTGAAAAATATGAGACTAAGTTTGGGTATTCAAAAATGTAAAAAGTATAATGTTAGGTCTGGGCATTGAAAAACATGGTTAGTCTGAATGCGAGGGAGACACTGGACAGTAAAATGAATGAGAACAAGTAACGTGCTTTTGAGTTTTTCCATTTTTTCTGTTTTTCCATCCCTGCATCTCTTCCTTTTGGAGAAGGACTCCCTCCTACACTGATGGTTCATGTAGTTTGAGTAGAACTGACCCCACCCATCAGCTCCAAGGATAGCCAATCAAGAGTTCTCCATTTCCTGGTCCACAATATTGATTTAGGAATGGGCCTGTGATCCAAGAAGATACAAAAGGAGTCATTCCTGTAATAATTTCTGAAACTAATGGGAAAGATGTGCTCTCTTTTTTGGGAGGAGGGCTAGTGCAACAATATATTAAGATTCAAGTATTCTCTTTTGCAATCAATGAAGAAGAGTTTGCCTGAAAACAACAGAGAGTGAAGCAGAGTCAAGAAATGGAGAAAAAGACATTGCAATTGACAGTGGTTAACCCCCTGGAACCACATATACTTTAAAGTTTCCATTTATACAGCCTGATCACTTTTTTTTTTTTTTAATAGGTTTAAGTTGAGCTAGCTTGAGTTGAGTTTCTGTCATTTGAAACCATGAGCCTTGCTAGTGGACCAACCCTGCAAAAAACTCATACCTGGATCAATCTAACCATCTGTCATCTCTGTGTACCTGGGATCTTAAAAATAATTGTAGAGTCATTGTAAGAATACCTCAGAGATGTAAAGTACTGCTGGAGATCACATGAGCTTGTAGGCTGGTGCCATGAAACAGTCGTGGTTCACAGCCCAGTTGGGACTTCGACACTGCTTGGCAAAAACTGTTTTTTGTGTGTGTGTGTGTGTGTGTGTGTGTGTTTCTGGTTAGGGTCTCTCCCATTCTTCTCAGTAATTTTATTTTTGTTTTATTTTAAATATCTCATTATATCCTATATCCTGTTAATTCTACCTTCGCTATTGGTGGATGATGCTTCCTTTTACTTCACTGAGAACATTGAAACCACCTGGTGAGAATGTCTCTCTACCTACCAGTGGCTCAGCATCTGCGCTCATCCTTTCTTCTTTTTCTCTTGGGACAGCACAGGAAGAGGTTTTTTTCCTCCTCCTCAACATAACTCTATATTGTGCTTTGGTTTCCATTTTCTTTATCTCCTTGTGGACCTTGCTCTTTTGATCTTCCTGTCTCCTGTGTTATCAGTCTCTTTCTATTGGTTCTTCATATGTAGTCTCTTGCATTAAAAATAACCTTCTCAATTTCATATCCACCTCCTCTGTCTGTGGCGCCTTCTTTCTCTATTTTTCCTTCACAGCCAAACGTCTCTAAAGAGTTACTTAGATATCTCCATTTCCTCACTTCTCATCTGTGCTTTAACTCACGACAGTCTGATTTCTGCCCCTAACTCGGTTGTCTGCTCAGATAAAGGTCACCAGTGACTTCCATATTGGCAAATCTTTTCTCTCCTTATCTTCCTTGACCTCTCTGCAGTACTTGACATTGTCCATGGTCCTTGCTTTGAAATGGTTTTCTTCCTTATCTGCCATGAGTCTTCTCTCCAGTGATGTAACTTTTTTTTTTTTTAATAAGTTTATCCTACATTCCCAGACTTTTTTTTTTTTAATGTTTTTTTTAAAAAATTAATTAATTAATTAATTTATGGCTGTGTTGGGTCTTCGTTTCTGTGCGAGGGCTTTCTCTAGTTGTGGCAAGTGGGGTCCACTCTTCATCACGGTGTGCGGGCCTCTCATTATCGCCGCCTCTCTTGTTGCGGAGCACAGACTCCAGACGCGCAGGCTCAGTAATTGTGCCTCACGGGCCCAGTTGCTCCGCGGCATGTGGGATCTTCCCAGACCAGGGCTCGAACCCTCGTCCCCTGCATTGGCAGGCAGACTCTCAACCACTGCGCCACCAGGGAAGCCCACCAGCAATGTAACTTTTAACTCTCAGGTTGTTTTCTTCTGTAGCTCACCACTAAGGGATCAGCCTGCCTCATGACATGCACTAATTTATTAAACACATATTTTGTACCTGGTCCATTAGCTATGTAATTATAAATATTCTTTGAGGTAGGCACTATTATTATCCATGCTGTACAGATTGGAAAATTGAGGCTAAAAGAGGTTATGTAACTTGCTTAAGAGAATGCATCTTGTCAGACATGGAGTCAGGACTTGAATCCAGAGTCTGCTTTGTACTATTTTAACTAAACTTTTTAATGAAGTCTAATATACAAATAGAAAAGTGAATAGCTTGATAAACTTTCACAAAGTGAACACATCTCTGTAACCAGAAAACAGATCAAGAAGCAGAATGTTCCTAGCACCCCAAAAGCCCCCTCATATCATCACTACACCCCCCATAGGGGATAACCAATATCTAGACTTCTAACACCATAGATATTTTACTTGTTTTTCAACTTCATATAAATGGATCATGGAATCATACAGGATATATGTAAGACTCATTCATTAAGTTGTGTGTGTGAAAAACTCATTCATTGTTATTACATTATTACCTTTTAGTACTTCATTGTGTAGATTCACCACTATTCGTCCATCTGCTCTTGAATGGACTTTGGGGTTGCTCCTTATATTTTTTTTCTATAACAAATAGTGATGCTATGAAAATTCTTGTATACATCTTTCAATGGACAATATGTGCATTTCTGTTGGCTATAAACCAAGGAGTAGAATCACAGGTCATGGGACATGCTTATGTTGGTTTTCATAGACACTGACAAATGATTTTCCTAACTGATTTTATCTTAATGATTGACTACTTCAGATCCTATATGCTCAAAATAAGCCCATTATCTTCCCAGTAGAATAGAAAGGTTTTCTTTGTTTATTGATCATATCCCTTACATGTACCCTTCATGCAGGATTTATTTATATATGTATGAAGGATACTTTTGTCTGTTCCAAGATCCACATTTATTATTATATTGATAAAATTTTTATCTCCTTTATTGACCCCAAAAATGGAATCTTGGTCTGAGTAAACTTCTTTTTAGATGTGCTTTGTTCTCTTTTTTCTCTTTATCCAAAAACCATGCGCACATCAATTAGAAGTCACTACATTGTTATGTTGCTCCAAATGTGGCTGCCTTTCATTTGCCCATGCTTAAACACTGTTCATGGACATGGTAGTCAAAGATGTCATAGTCACATCCTTTACTTAAACATTTTCCCTGTTAAGGGGAGGGCGTGGGTTTTGCTTCAGTTAGTGCCACAGCAAGTGATTAGTGCCACAGCAAGCAGTTATTATTGCACAGTGCTCTAATTGTTATTCCAGCTTGGACCAGCTGAATCAAACCCTAGAAATTCGTGTGTGATGGAAAACATACTGCTAACCCAGTGGCTTTCTGTAAAGGAAGCCCATTGTGAGGACTAATTTTCACTGTACACTTTTGAATAAAGCCTCTTCATTCTTTGAGAGATTCCTCTATCCCACAGATGTGCATAAGTTAAAGCCTGGCATTACCCAGCTGAAATGTTATGTGAACATATGCAAGCAAAAATGCCCCAAATAATATCCTTATGTGTTTGGCTGACATATTTAGTTTCTCTTGTTTGCCCCACTCATATGCTCTGGCTGTCTCTTCTACCCATTTTATCAAGTGAGGACTGCATTTGTTGAGTTCATCTTCTTTCATGGGATAAATAAGTAGATAGATAGGTACATAATATATTTTTTATAGAAGTATATTTGATATATAACATTGTGTAAGTTTATGGTGTACATGTTGATTTGATACATTTACGCATTGTAATATGATTGCCTTTGCAGTGATAGTTAGCACCTCTATCACATTACATAATTATCATTTCTCTTTTTTTGTGGTGGAAATAGTTAAGATCTAGTCCTTTTGTAAGTTTGATGATTATCATTCAATATTATTGTCTATATTCGCTAATCTGTATGTTAGATCTCTAGGACTTATTTTTTTTATTCAAGTCTTTATTGTTTTAAAAAAACACATCATTGTCACAAATACATATATACACTTACATGCACATATATCTAGGAAGGAACATAAATATGACAAACTTTATCACTAAACAGATTTGAAAAAGTTTTCTTAAAATGTTATTGTGTACTGTATAAACCTTAAATAAGAAAAATAGGATGTAAGATAATTATGCCCTTCATTTTCATTCTCATTACTGGTTACATTTTTCTGTTTATTTGTTTGTAGGACTTACTTAATAGATATGTAATATTAAGTAGTTTCTCAGTACTTTAGAAATGTGTAGTTTGTGATCTTTAAACACGTTGGAAAAAATAATCTTTTCTTGAGAATGAATGCTTTAACTTAGTATAGAGGCATTGTGATTTAATACGGTGGCAGCCAACATCCACAGTTCCGTGCATTATTTTTCTATATAAATGATGAGGAAAAATATGTCTTTAGAAGTAAAGGCACTTTTCACCTTTTAAAACTAAGCTTAATATTCACATTTACTGTGATTCCACAAACTGATAGGAAGTAAGAAATTCATGAATTGATTTAATGTTTGACTGATTAGTTTTTTAAATGCTAAAATACTGGCTTAAGGCAGCCATACTGGCAAAAAAAGCGAGAGTTATGCATTGACTATGTTTGTTTTAGTCTAGAATGAATTGCTTGTGTCTGATGATCAGTCCCATGAAGTTTGCCCATTTCCTTTTGCATGATGTGACAAATGTGTAATATTACCTGTGTTCTGAGGAGTGAGTAAATAGCAAATAAAAGGAATTTTTTTTTTTTGCCACTGAATTGTTCAGTTACGGTAAAACTGTAATTTTTATTCCCTCTCCTCTTTTCCATAAGTTATTTGAAAATCTTTACTATCTCCCTCCACTATTGTCCTAGACAAGACTAGACTGTTCAGAAGAGCTTTTTAGCTCTATTCATAGGGCAAGGTTTTCTTCTTTTTATATTTCAATCTTCCTGAGAGGGCAAAATCTGTTTCAGATTGGTAGTGGGTACAGTTAAAACGTCACTTGGATATCCATGGAATCAGGCCAGTGTTTAAAGATCCTGGCTCAGTCTTTTTGCTGTTGTCTTTGTGTTCAGGTAACTTAAATCTATCAGATTCCTCATTGATAAAATAGCAACTATAATAATGGCTCGTATTTATTGACCCAGACACTAGTCTACATACTTTATATACATTAACACTTAATATTTATAATAATTCTTTGTGCTAGGTAATATTATATTATGATTCCTGATTTACAGATAAAGGGAAGATACTATTATTATTCCAGTTTTACCAGAAAGAGAAATTGAGGCCTAGCGAAGATGACATTAAGTTACTTTCCCAAGGAACACAGGTAGTAAATGACAGAGCTAGAAGCTGAACTGGACTATATACTATATTGTTTCTTACGTGCCAGGTCAGGTTGTGAGAATTAACTATTTAATTCTAGTGAAAACACATCACCATGAACTCTACCTAATAAGTACTCAATAAATGGTGATTATTGTTATTTTCATTGAGACAGCAGGGAAGAAAGAAGACATAGCAGTGAGAATGGGAGGTAAGGTGTCTGTCATTTTCCCTTGGATCTCCCCTACCTGGAACAGTGCTTTGCAATGAATGAATGAATGCATAATGAGTGATCTTAGGGCAGGATTAAATTGGACAGGATTGACAGAAACCTTACGTAAGGGTACAAAGTGGTCTAAGTGTATCATGAATGACCTTATTCAACTAATGTTCCTTAAAGTTTGTGTCTGTAGTCATAATGAAGCTGAGAAAGGGATGTAGGAACAGAGAAATGAAAAGAGGCTTTAAGAAAAAGTCCTAAAGATGTTAATGTTATAATAACTTTATCAATTTGTTTTATTAATTGTAATTGTGCTTACTAGCACAAAAAAAAAAAAAAAAGAGAGAAAGAAAAAGAAAAAAACCCCTGCAATAAAATGTCAATTTGTTGTAAATTTGTCATAACTGAAGAGAAAGGATGAACATTCTGTGATTTACTGGAATTAAAAATAACGATTATTCAACCTTTAGGTTTTGTGAGTGCTATTTCAAATTACTTTTTTGAATGAATACCAAAAATAATATTAATGTAAAATTTTTGTCAATTTATGTCTCTGTGAGGAGAAGGAACAAATTCACTCCTTTGCAGTTATATATTCACCCAAATATTTCTAAGAACAATGGTGATGTTTTGTTATCCTTGGCTTATGATACTCAAATACCTTATTTAATTAAAGAATGTAATTTATTTTTAATAGGTGAGGATAACAATTCAACTTTTATAAATGTATATAGTTCAGCAAAAAGGAAATCATTGAACCATTGAAAAAGAGATAATTTATTTGTGCTTTTCTTGTATCATATGTGTTAATCATCTGTAAGTCTGTCTTACTAAGGGTAAAAAGGTAAGGTTTCAGCATTAAAATAAGCTGTCTCCATATTAAATCTCTTATAACCCTGCAGTGGTTAAAGCTTTCAATTCTCGAGGATTAGACACACTGTATTAAGTTTGGCTAATATTATTTTTGGCTGAGAAAACAGGTTATTAGTTTTGCCAAACTGTATCTTTTTGGATTGCATTTAAAATTTTGTTTTTAAAAATATAAACAGTGCTTAATTCTAAGCAAGAGCAAATTAAGAAAAATATGTAACTGTGTGCTCATTATCATTACTAATTTTTACATGATGGGAGAGAACACTATCAAAAGTCAAATTTGCTTAAATAATTATAAATGCAGGAGACAGATTCTACTTGACAAATTTCTGCTTTCATTATACCTCTAAAGAATGAGGAAAGCAGGCATTCTTCCTGTTTGCTTTATTTGTTTCCACCATGGCTAAAAATACACAAATTTGACTTTGTTATAAAGCAGAAACTAGCACACCATTGTAAAGCAATTATACTCCAATAAAGATGTTAAAAAAAAATACACAAATTTGTATGCATATGGAAAAATGCATGTTTGACACTCAACATGATATATATGCTATGAATACATCATATGTGTATTTTGATGTCAGATTCACTAAAACATCAGGAAGAAAATATTAGAATCAATAAAACTTAAGTTTTTATTTTCTTGGAGACAAATTAACCACTCTTACTTTTAAATATCCTCAAACATAAATTAAATATTCTAATGCAGTAGTTTTCAGTTAAATAATTACCAACATTTATATGTTTATTATATGCCAGGTACTTTCAAGCACTTTCCATATTTTAATTCATTTAATCCTCATCACAGACCTATGGGGTAGTTATTTATTATCCTCATTTTAAGATGAGAAAATTGATTCACAGAGAAGTTAAGTAGTTTTTCCAAGGCCACACAACTAGTAAACAATTAGTTAATAGAACATTTGCAAAACCTTTTTTGTGCCAGGCACTATCCTAAGCACTAGGGTACAGAAGTGAATAAAACAGAAGACAATAAAGAGTATTGAGGGTTTGCAATTTTTGATAGGGTAGTTGGGAGAATTTTCACTGGAAGGGTGAAAATTTACTTGGGTAAAGATTTGAAGGAATTAAGGAAAAAAAAATTTTTTTTGCCATGTGAAATTAAGGAAAATCTCTAGGTATGGAGCCCTATATAAAAATACTATTTGGAGACGAATCAGCTTGAGTTGATGATTAGATATAAAATATTTATATCAACTGCAGTGTTTGTACTGGCTATTTTCTTTTTACCCCTCCAGATCCATTGTCTACTATTCTCCAGTCTCCTCTGTGCCCTAGGAGCTTGCGAGCGTGTACTATTTTGGTGTTCTTGTCCTTTGGCTTCTGGTTTGGTTTGGCCAATGGGAGCCTCAGCAAGAGCAGAAAGGAGGGAGGAGAGAGAGGTCAGGTATTTATTGCCTTGTGGCTTCCCTGAGGGGTCTCCATGGGCTGGGTGCTTCCCTCTACCCAAGGTTGTGACCTCCATCAGGTATCTCCCTCCACAAGACTCTATCCTTTTGCCTCTGATAACTGCTCCTTCCCCACACTTTCTGGCTTAAGATGGTAAACATGTCCTCCTGTTATTAGCTATAGGTACCATGCCATCCCTTGTGCTTTCCCTGGACCCCATCCACTCCTTTGGAAAGGGTCCCTTTATTAAACTCTCTCTAAAGATTGCCTAATTTGAGTGTGCTCTCCTCTCCCTGATGTGATCCTGACGGACAGTCACCACATTAGCTGCATGTATGGCACTCCAGATCTTCTCTGTAAGGATTCTGAATTTGCTTGTCACCATAAATTCCTCCAACTAATGAACATGAGTACAAGTGTATATTTATTAGATATCAAATGCACTCAATGCTTGCATTTTCCCTCCGTTCAGTCCCATCTTTTACTAAAGTATTTATAATTGACTCTGAAATCCCTTTAACTTTTAACCTTCTTTATCTTCAGAATGTTTTGGGCTCAATATCCCAGGGCACTATAGATGGACATTGTTGAAGTAAGGAAGTGCTCAAATAAGTGGTCATTTAAAAAATAAGCAGTACTTTTATTTTCAGGGAACAATTTTAGGAAATGCTAGGAAGTTGGAGACAAATTATTCCTGAAAAGTAAGACTAATGGACTTTTTAATAGAATAATCAAACGTGTTGTTTTACCTTAAATACCATTAAAAGGTAACATTGTGGGGAAGTAATTTTTCATATTTGAATAACTTCAGGGGAATCATAGATTATAAATGATATATAAATTACAGAGGCTGTATAATTCAGTGGCTAAGCATATGGGCTCTGTAGAATGCCTGGGATTGAATGCCCCACTCTTCCTCTTACTTGCTGTATGACCTTGAGCAGCTTTCTTATTTTTGCTCTACCTTAGTTTCTTCATCTATGCAATGGGGTTAACTTACCTCAAAGGATTGTTGTGTTGAACAAACAAGTTAATACATGAAAAGTAATTAGAATAGTGCTTGGCATATAATAAACACTATGAGTGTTAGCTATTATTATTATCATAGAGAATGCTGGATATTTTCAGCATTTTATAGAAAAGTCTGAGTGGGAAAAATAGGTTTGTAAAAGACATTTTTAAAAAAAAATAACTTGCTAGGATTTTTTTTTTTTTGGCTGCATTGGGTCTTCATTGTGGGCTCTTCATTGCGGTGCATGGGCTTCTCTAGTTGCGGCGCGTGGGCTCTAGAGCGTGCAGGCTCAGTAGTTGCAGCACACGGGAGTATGTGGGATCTTAGTTCCCTGACCAGGAATCGAACCCAAGCCCCCTGCGTTGGGGGCACAGATCTTAACCACTGGACCACCAGGGAAGTGCCTGAAAAAGACATTTTAAAGTTAATACAAGTGAAATAATAAAAACGTATATAGCTACAGAAATTAGAAACCTTTATAACAGCATTTCAAAGTATATTCTAAGGACTGCCTGGTGTTGACAATTTATTTTTATTATATTAATTAAATATGTCTAAACATTAAGCTTTATTTAAACTCTCAATGCTTATGGTTCTTAAATGACAGTAAAACTAACACACATGCCCAAAACTACAAAACCAATAAAATATAAATTACTGATGTTAATTTAATGTGTTTTGCTGAAAGGAAATTGTCACCTGTTATGTGAATACTGACTATTAAAGGATAGGCTCTTTTGAGCTTGGTATGCCTGTAATATGTTTTATGATGACTCAGTTTTGCCACCATGTTTTACAAGTTGGACTATAAAGAAATCTTTGTACAGCCTGCCATGATATCATTTGGTCTTCACTTGGCACAGATTCATCATTTAGGTATTAAGTTAATCTCTGTTCTTTTTTCATTAAATAGTAACAATTAAAGCAGTACTCTTTGTTGATAATGTAGTCATAAATACAAGCACAAACATAGGCAGTTAAGTTGAGTGGCAGTATTGAGTTTATAAGATCATTCAGATGTTCCACAATCTCTTTTTTTTTTTTTCACAATCTCTTTTTAATCGTGCTATTTTAACATCAAACTAGAAATGTGGCATTAAAGAAAAAATCCACAGAGCTCTTTCAGACCCTTGAAAAAACTCCCAAGGATCAATTTGAAAAGCAATGATTTATAGGATTTTTCCCTCAGAGACTATAGGTGTCCTTTAAACTCTTTTTATAAAAATTTATGAAAACATATCTGACAGCGGTTAAGGTATAAGGGAGCAGGGAAAGAATGCATACTTTGAAGGAAAAAAAAATGTGTGAAACAGATTTCCTGGAAAAAATGTTGCTGGCTAGGGACACATTACAGCTAATGTGATTTTCTAAATGATTACAGATACACTAATATAATATTATGGTAGTTTCAAAAGGAGGTACTAGATATTTCAAGATAGCACAGGCACCATAATTCTTAAAGATTTTAAAAACTTGTTAAGGTTCTGATCCCTATTACTGCATTTCTAGAGTAAACCAAGAGTAAACAAATATACTAAAATGAATCTTTAGTACTCTCTCTGAAACACTGAGTAAGATATTAAAGTCTTGATTTTCTATTAGGATCGTTGTAGACTTTGTCTAAGCGGGAAAAAAGAAAAATAAAAATTGGGTCAGAAAATTAGACTTCTAACTAATATTTTTAGTTTATTGCTAGATTGATATTACCACTGAGAGAAATATTCCTGATAAGATCCAATAAAAAAAATCAACACACAACCAAAAGCAGCAACAATTTCAATATCATTATCGACAAGCAAGCATTACTAACTAGCAGCAACTAACATTTATTGATTTGTCACCAAATAACACGCACCATGCTAAAGGCGTTGACTGGATTTTCTCATTTAATCCACACAATAACCCTGTGATTATGTTCTATTATTATCCCCATTTTGCAGATAAAGAAGTAGAGTAGCTTGCCTGAGGTCACATGGTCAGTGAATGACTGAGTTGGAATTTGAATCCCTGCAATCTGAGCCTGTACTTATGACTCTAGGCTGAGAAGCTTTCTAAAATAGTTCACTGGTCGGACCAATATGGGCACGTAAAAATATTTTTCTATCCCCTTAGTGACCCCCTTCTCAATTTGCATTTTTTACATGGTTAGTAGCTTAAATAAGGTCTCCATATATTATTTCTTAGATTGAAGTACTGAAAACATCATTGCCAGTGAAGTATATAAAATGGTATTCATTCCTCCTATTTACTACATTTGCAGTAATTGAGAATACTAACTCTTAATAAAAGAGAACTACTACATAAATTTGACAAGTCAGAGTTACACGGAGAATTAAATGAATCAATTTTTTTTTAATCTATTCTAACATTTTGTTAAAATTTTACATTTTTTGAACATTAACTGTGGACACAATGAACTATTAGCTATGTGGTGAACTATTCCTTTGCCTGAACATTAACCAGAAGCACTGCAATTTTGGATGCCAAAAGCAAACCTGGAATGCATATATATCACATAGTCTAACAAAGAATTCTCAAGATCAACCAAACAACTAAATAAGGTGGCATTGAAAGCACTGAATATAGCAGATCAACAAAGTAATTTTGAATTGTCTCAGAATTCAGGGATGGAAATAAGCAAGTAGGATATCATGTCCGTTCTTTGCTGGTGAATATGTATTTTTAAACAAATGAAATGATAAGAAAAAAAATCAAACCAAACCAAAGCACTCTATGTTCTTACTTAGGGTCTTTTTTTTTTTTTTTTTTTAAACTTATGTGTTAACTTTTGAAGGTGATGGAATAGAAAGGAGGGCAAGACATGACTGTCATATTAAAAGTGTTATATATGTTTTTCTGTTTATAAAAGTAAACTCTGATCCTATACAAGAGTATAGATTTGTGGTGTTTTCCCAGGGCTATATTAACTCTCTCATCGACTCTCTTAATATAGTCCAAAGGGAACTGGGTCATCCGGACCTTCTGCCAGACATCTTCATGGTCCACTACATTGACAACATCAAGCTAATTCAGTTAGATGAGCAAACTGATTAGACTGGGTGAGTCAAAAGCGGCAGGTGGACTGCAGGCCTTAGTAAGACTCATGCATTCGGGAGGGTGGGAGGTAAAAAGATTCAGGGCGCTCCCGCATCACTGAAATTGTCAGAGGCCTAGCGGTCAGGGTCAGGCTGGGACATCCCCTCCAAAGTAAAGGACACATGATTATATCTGCACCTCCTACCACTAAGAAGACAATCCAGTTCCTGGTTGACTTCTCTGGGTTCTGTAAGCACCATTAGAGTGAGCACACAGGAAAGGTCAAATATAATGGAAGGTGCTTATTATTTTTTCCTGTGACAGAGATGGTTGACACACCATCATATTTTCTTTCTATAAAAATAAATTATATATTATCTATATGTTATTTATTCTTGTGGGAGAGACAACAAACAAGGAAATAAATACATTATTTGTTTCCTTGATTACTATCTGTTCTTCCCATTAGACTATAAGCTCCTTGAAAGTGGGGACTGTATCTCAGCATCTAAAATTATGGCCAGCACATAGCAGTCTCTCAGACAATATATGTGATTCAATGAATGAATATATGTAGAATATAAGTATAGTAAACATATACACATAAGTATATAAATACATAATATATAATGTATATGTGTAACACATAAACACATACATAAGTGTGAAAGGAATATATCTCTTTGTTTTCTGTAGATTTATGTCCTTCTTTACTCTCTCATTGGTACCTGAGAGTACCCCTGGTTTAGAAACAATCTCAAAGAAGCTTATAGCCTAAGTATGAGACAGAAAGATTTTGCCAGTTGCCTACAGAACCATTATTTTCACCTCCAAAAATTAGACATGAGGTGGGGGGAAGGGACCAGAGGCATGTAGATACAACTGGAGAAAGGAAGGTGTGAAGGGAGTGGAGTTAGAAAGATAAGAAGGAGGAGAAGGAGTTCCTGGGGCTGGTGAGGACCAGGGAATAGAGTGCAGCTTTTCTGATGCGTGGATCACCTGTGGATATCCTGCTGTCCAACAGTCCTGAAAGCCCCCTGAGAGAGGATGGGGATGTAGATGAACGTGAAGGGAGAACCCTCCTCCTTGTTCAGGTTGAAAGTGGACAGAACCCAGGCAATGGCAGGCACACAGCCACTGTTAATAAACACGACCATCTACCTAGAGCTCCTGCCATGTCCCAGGACTGTGGAAACATTAGCTTAATAATCATTACAGTAACTCTATTTTGCAGACATTAAAAAAAAAGGAGGATCAGGTCAATTATGTAATTAACACAAGGTCATAAAGCCAGCCAGAACTATGTTTTGGATTAAAACTCAGCTGTCTTAATTCCAAAATTAGGTTCTTAACATAACACAGCGTGCTACCTCATTGGGCTTTTGGTTCTGGTTTTTTGGGTGGTGCTTTCTTTCCCTACTTGGACAGGAACAGTTTCTGTGGAAATGTGGCTATGACAGTGGATAGCAGTCCAAATCTCAGGGTTCAGAGGGTGAGCTCTTCTCTGATCTGAGCTGGCCTTGATCTCTAAGTGCCTATTCTAGTGGAAAAGGAGTAGGGGTTTCCTGGAGGTAAGGAACCTGCATTTATTGGTTGCCTATTATTTATTGTGCTATGTTCCTTATCATTATTTTGAGGAGAGGGGTGGAAAAATGAGACTCAGGAAGGTGATTTATTTGTCTAACATTTACTAGTAGCTAGTAAATGGAGGAGTTCAAAGTCAAGCATGGGTCTGTCTGACTCAAGAATCATGCAGTGGCAGTAACTGTGGTTAGCTGTTCTGGTTCTGGTGGGTCTGTTCAGTTTGGAGCGCATCTCAGCCAGTGGTGGAGGGACCAGGACTGTGCTTGGTCACATGCCCATAGAATAAGCAACGTATCTCTCACATTCAGTTACTCCTGTTTTTCAAACATATATGGCTGATTTTATGATGAATGAGAGATAAACTTCTTTCTTTTATAAATTCAGAGTTCCCTTTTGTTGTTATATGGCAACAGATTGAAACAGAGTATACTCATGGGTTGAAAGCAGAATTGTGAAATGGTTAAGAGCCCAGGTTCTGGAGACAGAATCCTTGGCATTTAAATCCTGACTTTGCTACTTACTCTCTAGGTTGGTGACACTGGGCAAGTTATTTCATTTCTTTAAAGCCCAGTGTCTTTAACTGTAAAAGAAAGATATCATTGATTTCGTAAGATATTGTGAGCCTTAAATGAGTTGATCTATGCTAGTTGCTTAGACAGCACTTTGCTCAGAATAAACACTTAAGTTTTCTTTATTATTGTATCTGATCTTCTACAGGGGCTTTAAGAAAGTTATTGATTTTAAGAGGGAAAATACTTGGAATGGGTAAGAACCTCTGCATTAGAATCCAACTTCATCCCTTAGGAGCTATGACTTGGAAAGTCATTTAAACTTTCTCTTATCAATTTTCCTATAGGGTGGTTTTAATGAATAAAATGAGATTGTGCACTAAACACAGTGTTTATATAGCACTGTATATATATTTATATATAACACTAAACACAGTGTTTGAAAAATCATTAGGGCTCACTATGTGATAAGGATGAGAAACATGATTATTATGATTTAATCATTAGCCATAATAGAAAATTTACTTGGATGAAATCACTTTTCAAAAATATTCATCCAAGGAAATGTGTGACAGGATGAAGACAGCAAAACCCCAATTTTTCAGCAAGTTTTATGAGCCTGTCTCTGTGCTAGACAATATTATACAGTAAAAAATGATGAGGTCCCTGACTGAAAGGAGCTTACCATCTAATTTGGGATATGAGTCACCCACAAATGGGATAATGTTTGTAAAGCTCTCAGTACCTTGTCTGTCACAGAGTAGGCACTCAGTCACTGAGAGCTGATACTATTATTAGGTTATTATTTATCAAAAAGTACATAACAAAGAGCTAACCAATATAATACCAACAATTAGAGTCTAAGGTTTTGTATAATAAGGGGCTGACTAGGGAAACAGTATGCAGACTCCTCAAAAAATTAAGAACAGAACTACCATGTGATCCAGCTGTCCCACTTCTGGGTACTTTATCCAAAGAATACGAAAACACTAATCTGAAAAGATATACACATCACTATGTTCATCACAGCATTATTTACAATAGCCAAGATATGGAAACAACCTAAGTGCCCATCAAGGGATGAATGGATAAAGAAGATGTCATATATATATACAATGGAGATACTACTCAGCCATAAAAAAAAGATGAAATCTTGCCATTTGTGACAACATGGATGGAACTTGAGGGTATTATGCTAAGTGAAATAAGTCAGAGAAAGACAAATACCATATGATTTCACTCATATGTGGAATATAAAACACAAAAATAAATGAACAAACCAAACCAAACAAAAATGAACATGTAGATATAGAGAACAGAGTAGTGGCTTCAGAGGGTAAGGAGTGGGCAGGAGTGGGAGGGTGAAATGGGTAAATAGGATCAACTGTATAATTGTTGAACAGAAACTAAATTTTTGGTGATGAGCACACAGTACTGTGTACAGAAGTAGAAATACAATGTTATACACAAGAACCTTATATAACATTATAAACCAATGCTACCTCAATGAAAAATAAGTTAAAAAAAAACCAAACAGGATGAAACAACCAACATCCTCACCAAGGACCAACAAGTAGATATCAATTCCATGGTAGATAGTATTATGTAATCTGTTAAAAAATTTATATATAAAATAAAAAATATAAAATAAAATAGAATGTTAAAAAAAAAGACACCTTATTACCAAACCAGGTCCATTTGGCCAACAAGTCTCAGATCCGCCTCCCTGAAGGTGAGAGAGTAGGATTTTTATGGGATAAGCTGGGTGGACCTAGGCGTGGGGAACGGTGATTGAAGGTAGGAAAAAGGTGAGGTAATTGGTCTTCTGCGCAGGCACAACTGGGTTACATGTTTCTGCATATTTTAAATCAGAGGCTCTTAGCACAATTGGAGGGTGGAGTTGTCTGGCCCTCTGTTGTCAGAAGGCCAGTCATTGGACACCCTTGTAGGCCCGTTTGAGGGTCTCCAGTCTCAACCAGCCCCAGCCAGCTGGCAGTGGGCAGGAGCTGACTCTAAGTTCCTGCAAAACAACTGGGCTTCGTGAAGCTGTGAAGGTATGCAGTTAAAGAGAGGGAAGAAGGAAAGAAAGGAAAAAAAAAAAAAATAAAGTGAGCGTAATCAATGAAGGCAATTTATAAGTAAAGGGGTTTTAACAAGCTGTTTCCTTATCTGGTGTCCTGTAAGACAAGCTCACAAATTTCCATTAGTTATCAGCTTCTGTTAACTCTGTGGGGCACAGTTTCCACCTCATTTAATATATATTGTTGATTCATGAACATTGACCTCATAGCCAATAGCACTATAACTCATATCTGAATGAAGATAATCTAACACGTGTTCTCTCTGTAAGACAACACAGCTTTCTTATGCTTAGGAATACTAGACAGATTTTCAGCACTGTGCTTGGGGGTCATTTTAAATGGTAAAATCACCAACAGAAACACAAAAAGGCAAAAAACATGGCATTAAATAGATGACAAAAGGGACTCGTTTACAATAGAACAGCTGAAACAACAGGTAGAGCATTGCCTTGTTTGACCACAGCTGGGAACATGCTGCTCTGTATATGTCATAAATGACTGAAAGCACCGCAAGTATTGATTTCAGGGTTACAAGTAAATTTTAGCCACTAGTACTAGTGGCTGTAGATACTACAGCCACTGTAGTAGTGAATTTTAGTACTGTAGGTGAATTTGCAAATACTGAATCTGTGAATAATGTATATTATGAATCTGGAGAATGGACTTCATAGAAGAGGGGAGTGTTGAGGTAGACCTTGCAGGATGAGTGACTCAAGGTGCGAGAGATGGGGTGGGGAGAGATGCCAGCCTTTATGGGGTCTAGTTTCAGTTTCCTTCTTACTTTCCTGACCACAGATTGGTTGCCTACTCCGGGATACCATGCTGTCTCCCAGGCTGAATCTTGGAGCTTTACAATTTCCTGTTTTTTAGAGAAGCAGTTTAATTATCAAACACAGGGAGGCATCTAATTTACAGAATAAAGTACTGTTAGATGTCTCTCTATATCTAACTTTTTTTGTCTGTGAATGAAAATAGTCTGGAGATTTCACACTTGGGGCTGGATATCACTTAAAAACCCTGGGTCCAGCTGCAACTAAATCTGCAAATCAGGACAGATTACTGTTATTGTTTTGTTGTCATATATCTACATTAGGCAGAGGAGAGATAGAAAATTGTGGTGACCAAGGAGAGCCTTTCAAATCTTATAATGCTTCCCAATACCTAAATTAGTTTATGTTGTTTTTGATTGTCTTTAAGTGGAAAAAAATGATTTCCTCTTAATCCGTAAGTCAAACATTGCTTCTCAAAAGTGATAAAAATAGCATGTAGGTATTAGTCAAAGATTTGCTTTTTCAAGATTTGGCTGAAAACCAAACTAAAACTTCCATGTGCTCCAGTAAACCCAGTGTTTCTCATAAGTTGCTATTTCTAATCCCTGTTTCCATGGAAATGGACTTTACATCAGCAAAAAGGGGATGAGGTACTGAGTGATTTATACCCACTGTTTGATATATTAAGTGATTCGCCACTGTTCTTTTCCTTTTCTGTAGAAATTGTATAAGGATATTTTTCTTGTAGGGCTCTTAGACCTTCAGGTTAAAGGATCTCTAGAAATATAACCCTTAAGGGATAAAGCCACAGCTGGTAACTTCCTGATGAAACATGGGGGCGGGGAGCAGGGGGACAGAGGCTGATGTGATTATGCGAGAGGAAACCTAGAAGTCATGGCAGTTGACTGCTCTACTCAAAATGCTTTAATGGAAATGGGAGATTTTATGAAGCATTTACAATATATCCTACAACAAGCAAGGATAAAATTATTATTAAAATCAGTAGTTTAAGAATGACTTCTATTTTTTCCTCTGTAGGATAATCCTGCCTTTGATAAATCTAAGAACCCCTGGGGCTCACTCAGTTGGAAGTATCAGTGGTTTGGTTCCAGTCACCTTCCAGAAAGGAAACTGGCAATTCTGACAGGTCTACTTGTGGACCTGTTCTCAGTGGCCATTGTTGCTGTTGCTTCTACGTGAATGGGAATAATTCATTAATTAAAACTCAGTTCTCAAAAGGTCAATTACACTTGCCTCCTGCCAATTTCCTTTTTTTTCTTGGGCTAAATTTCCCTGCTTCCCAAGTCTGGCAAGTACGGCTCCCTTGACAGGTTGACACTCTCAAAGTTTAAGAACTCAGGACTTTTAGCTGCCCTATTGGTAGTACTACAGTTAATTTTATTTTATTTAATTAATTAATTTATTTTTAAAAATTTATTTATATATTTATTTTTGGCTGTGTTGGGTCTCCGTTGCTGCACACGGGCTTTCTCTAGTTGTGGTGAGCGGGGGCTACTCTTTGTTGCAGTGCGCAGGCTTCTCATTGTGGTGGCTTCTCTTGTTGTGGAGCACAGGCTCTAGGCATGGGGGCTTCAGTAGTTGTGGCACGTGGGCTCAGTAGTTGTGGCTCACGGGCTCTAGAGTGCAGGCTCAGTAGTTGTGGTGCATGGGCTTAGTTGCTCGCTGGCATGTGGGATCTTCCCGGACCAGGGCTCAAACCCGTGTCCCCTGCATTGGCAGTCGGATTCTTAACCACTGCGCCACCAGGGAAGACCTATAGTTAATTTTAAAATATTGTTGAAGTCCCATATAGACTCCTATAGTTGATTTCAACATTAAAGAAAACACGTGGTTTTTCAAACTGCTAGAAAGTGCCTGACTGAATTCACTATGTTAACCTGTGTTCGAGTGTTATGGGAAACTAGTTAACAAGCTCATTATTTCACAGAAGTTAACCTTTTTTTCTTTTTCCTTCAAGCTGGTGTTGGGGAGCCATTCTTACAACTCTAAAATGTTTATGCAAAGGAAGAATGATTCAGTCTGACTGTAGTCATTGTGCTAAGATGAATAAATCCTTTCCTACTTTTGTTTTTCCAGTTCCTCTACTTTCACTTTTTCCCTCTGTGGCTGTTTCCCATTTCAAATGGAGAAAATAATAGTACATAAAAAAAAAATTCTTTTCGGTTACCAAGGCAACTTTTTTTAAACTTTTCTCTCCAGTAAGGAAGCTCCTTGACATTCAGTAATTATTCCATTTTCTTTACATAGGAATATATTTCTGTAGCACTAGGTTCAGAGTTGGCACCGATAAAGCATTAAACAAGAGCTTGAAGAAAATTTTATAATTCCTGCATACTTATGAATAAACATCCAATGAATGGCAAAATGGAAAGTCCCAATTTTAAAAAGTGAGTGTCTCTTGCTGTGATTCAAATGTTTTCTTTAAAAGCACTTAAGAAGTTCCTGCAGAATCTCATTGCTCTCTCATTTTAACAAATCCTACTTGCTCCTCCTACGTGAAAGGTTGATGTTTCCACAGGAGTTCAAATAGAATGGTGTGGAACAGGTCAGTACAGGCTGAATTCCTCTAGTTCTTTTTGTGGTGGTAAGTGGGTGGAATACATATCCGGTTTTCTTAACACAGAGAATTCTAAGTACTTTGAATATTTTAGTGTAAGAATTAAGGTAATCACAATTCCTCCTTATTTTAGAACTTCTTCCTTCTCACCACCCCTTCCCAACAATGTCCTCGTTTCTGATGTTCAGGCTCTTGGATGTTCTCCAAAAACAAAAGGCTGAGTAGAGACTGTTTTCACCCCTCTTTTACAGCCTATGCTTTCGTACAATTGCATTATAATTCTGTTTATATAAAAGAAGAAAAATAATTATTTATAGTCTTGGTATAACATATTCATCAGGAGGCCATGTGGAGAGAGAGTGTAAAAAGGAATCGTTTTAAAAAATAGTGCCTGATCCTGTATATTTGTTACGTCATCTAATCATTATAAGTGTGGAAGCAGTTAAAAAAAAATCGACATCTAATAGCTGAAAAAACTATGAGTCTCACACTGGTAAAGCAGCTTTCCAAGGGTACAGAGCTAGTTATAAGGGAAACTTGAGGTTGGAGCACATGTTTATCTGAGTCCCATACTGTACCTGTAGAGGGGGAACTGTTATAGGTAAAATGATGTGGTATTGATGTCTTCAGTGCAGTTTAACAGAAAGTCGTTTGGGAAGGGCTTCAAAATTAATCTGCTCCATTTCAAATTTTTTTATTCTGGAGAAAGAGTATTTGGTCTCCAGGGACAAACTGAAATCAAGTACAGTTGATGCTTGAACAACGTGGGGGTTAGGGTCACCAACCCCCCATGCATTTGATAAGTACTTGTGTAATTATAATTTACAATATATAATTTGTATACCCCCCTGTATAATTTTGACTCATCCAAAACTTAACTACTAACAGCTGACCGCTGACTGGAAGCCTTACCAATAACATAAACAGTCGATTAATACCTATTATATGTATTATATACTGTATTCTTACAATAATGTAAGCTAGAGAAAAGAAAATGTTATTAAGAAAATCATAAAGAAGAGAAAATACATTTAAAGTATTGTACTATATTTATTGATTCCACAAATAAAATTGAATCTTGTCTGTTTGCAAGATAAATTGTCAGTACCTACATCAGTATTATCTTGTATGATACAAAATACTGTGTTATACATATTAATAACACTGGACATCAAAAATGAAAAGAAATGGAATGAACAGATAATGTGAAAAAGAAATTCATATTTATTTACAGCTGTAACAAACGATTCATGCCTTGGTAACGAAGAAGCAGCAATATGATTGCTCTGTGGTAGCCTAGTGTAATTGATGGCGCCATGTACAGCCTGTAAGTGTGTGGGTAAGTTTTGGTAAATTTGAACTATTTGTAATAGATTTGTGTATATTTTATGGTAGTAAATGATAAAATAGTATCTATATATATTTTATTCATTCATGACATATCTTTTTATTCTTTTTTTTGGTATTTTTAGGCTATGTGGTTTGTGAGTTTTTTCAAGTTGCTGCAAATCTCCCCCCAAATTTCCAATATATTTATTGAAAAAAATCTGCATATAAGTGGACCCATGCAATTCAAACCTGTGTTGTTCAAGGGTCATCTGTAATGTTCTTAACTTTGGGACACAACCTTATGTTCTCTGATGTAACAATGTATCCAAACCAGACTTCCATTAATTTCAGACCTGTAAATCTACTTCAGTTCACAAACTGGCCCACAAACACAGAGAGCAAAGAGAGACCAAAGAAAGAGGCGGGCAACTCCAGATTGGTAGGTGGCAGTTTTAATAAGCAAGGGAATTTACATACGGGGCTTGTCTTTGATGGCTGCAAGATAAATGTATCTCTGCATCTGCCCACCAGAATCTTAAAAGTTTATATAGAGGCCTTAACTGGGTTTGGTAACATATTCAGTCCAGATGGTCTCAACACCAGTAGTGTTAGAGGAGGTCATCAAGAAGATGTGACTGCCGATTGACCCATTAGCTGGACCGGGGCAGTTGGAAGCTCCTAGTGCCCAACCCTGTCCTTGGAATGTACCTTCCACCCACCATTCCCATAGCCAGAGCTGTGGACAAAATTTCAAGGACACAGCCTTGAGAGAGTAAGTTGTTTGGACCATCTGAAGCACTTGAATATCCAGATTCAGTAACTTTGTGGTGGGACCAGGATTCTGACTTTTTAAAAAGCTCCCTATGTGACTTGCATAGTTACCCAGATGTTTTGGGGATCAGTGTTTTGTGGCTGACATTAATAATATTCTAAATCCTACATATAACATCGTGTCCTGGCAGGAAGGCACCATAAGACAGGATTATTTTATAAACGAAACAGTTCCTACATTAAGTGTGCATGCAATAAATAAATACTTGCTGAATGTTTATAATGCCATCCCTTTGATATCGTGGTAACTGGCCTCCTTTAAATGGGGCACGAGATAGATATACCTTGTGAAAGCTCAAGGCCAATCTCTGCCCACCAAGAATCGTCACAGCTCCACAGCCCTCCCCTGATCCGGACTCTGTAAGGGGGTGCTCGGAAAAGCCACGAGCATGTAGCTCTTCCATTTCTCAACATTTGCTGCTCACTGGAATCTCCTGGGCGTTCCAACAAATTGATACTTGGGCCCCAGTCATGACCAGTTAAATTCAGATGCCAGGAGAGGCGTATTCTATACTAATTGTGGCATCGAGCACTTACCTAACTTGGGGAAAGACCTGACTCTGTCAGCTAGTTGGGACCAAGGATACCCTTAATAGTAAAATGACCGCAGTGTCTTAATTCTTCATTGCCTTCCTTATTCCTTCAAGCAGGCAAACCTTGGATCAGGGAGGTGAGAGCAGGGTTGTGGGTGGGGTTGAGGGGAGCTGTCTGGTCAAGCACATCTTAAGGGCAAGGCATTATTTTAGGTGTCCATGGATTATGTCACACAAAGGCTTTAGTAATAATTTTATATCAAGAATCTTTTAAGAAATCTGGTGAATTCATAAAATTTAAAATTATGAGCAAAGAATGTTAGAAAATAAAGCTAAAATTAAGAAAATATGCTGAGAAAAAAAGTTGTGACTAAATCAGAAATTTCCTATCTTAGGGTACAATTTATTTATTTAGAACTATTCTAAGAACATATGCAGTAGAGGTAACTGTGGGTTTAAAACATCTGTGGAGAGGAAGTCATGTCAAAATAAATTTAATTTTCACTCAGTTATAAAATGCTAGAGGTAAAAGACATCCTGGGGTTCATCCTTCATTTTAAAGAGAGGTCAGGTTACTTGTCTAAGGTAACACAGCTAGCTATTTTGGGAAGGTTTCTCATATACCAGCTAAATTTCTAAAGGAAATGGAAATGGTGATATCAATTCAGAAGGTGTTATTTCAAGACATCCCACAAATTTTATCTTCGCACCGCATATTTTTATTGTTCTTAGACAGTAATCAGATTTTTCTAATTAAGACTTTTTCCATCTGGAGAGTAAAAGTAGTAAAACTATTAATGTTTTTAGCCCAGCCTATAAAAATGTTTGAATATATATCAAGAATTGCAAGTATCGTGAAACTTTATTTTAATCCAAAAAGTGAAAATTGATAATAACGTTTTCTTTCCTATTCCCCAAATCTTGTCTCTCCTTACCACACCTCCCTTTTTTACCCAGACTTTATGATTCTGGATAAGAAGTGGTAAATTGATATCCCTGGCATGATTGCATTTAAATAACTATTTCTGAAAATGACTTATGGAAAAGTTTACAAAGCACTGGAACTTTGCTGTAAATACATGAGGGTATTGACAATGGAAATCATGACTGGCTTGGTTCCAAAAGGTACTGGGAAAAATAACATTGACCATTTGCAGATAGAAACATTTCCATCAAAATATGAGCAGACTGTTTTTTGGATGTGTTCAGAGTTAGTCATAAGACCAAATATCTTATCATATCATTAAAAATAAAAGAGAGGGGCTTCCCTGGTGGCGCAGTGGTTGAGAATCTGCCTGCCAATGCAGGGGACACGGGTTTGAGCCGTGGTCTGGGAAGATCCCACATGCCGCGGAGCAACTGGGCCCGTGAGCCACAACTACTGAGCCTGCGCTCCTGGAGCCTCTGCTCCGCGACAAGAGAGGCTGCGATAGTGAGAGGCCCGCGCACCGCGATGAAGAGTGGCCCCCGCTCGCCGCAACTAGAGAAAGCCCTCGCACAGAAACGAAGACCCAACACAGCCAAAAATAATAAATAAATTAATTAATTAAAAAAAAAGAGTTCTGAAACTCTTATTAAAAAAAAAATGAAACTGCTTTAAAAAAAAAATAAAAGAGAATCATTTCAAGACCCATAAGGATGGATGGATGCAAATTGTAACTGCTGGGGTGTATTAATGAAAACATTTGCTGCCTCCGAGGCTGTGGTGTCTTGTCAGTTGTTAGATTCAGATGTCATCAGTCACTGTCTGTGTGTGGCAAAATTTACACATGAGCCAATGAAGGAAGATTCTTCAGCTCTTGGCAGCTTCATCTTTTTATGATATCATCACTTCTTCCTGTCTTCTTTTGGGACAGAATGGTCTTTACATTACCAGGAACCACCTCTTGCTGACACCATTGTGTCTTCATGGTCTTCACAGACTATGTCCAGAGTCCCATGTCATTACACTAGTAATCTGGTTTAGGTTTATTACCCAGTGGATTGGTGACCACCTTTGTGCTTATTTTATCTCTGCAGAGATTCAATGTCCATCTTCTTTATTTCCCTTTCCTTTATCTTTCCTCTTCTTTTCTCCATTTGTTTTTACTAATTCCTTTTCTCTTCTTCTACATATATGTCTTCAGCTGATGCACACTGTCAGATTTTCAAGCAGCTGGCACCTATTCTACAGGGTATAGATTTTGTAGCAATCTTGTGGAAGACACATATGCACATGCATATTCACATGTACAATTCCCACCCCCACTGCCAAACACACAGAATCCTGTTGTCCATGCCTCACTAGTACTTATATGTATGATGCTTAGGATTGAGTCATTCCTTATTTTATAACTTCTTTGGCTATGTTTGATTTTTAATCATTACTGTACAGAAGGCAATACAATAGTGGGCATTAAACTCTTATTTGTAGTTTCTATCATTCTACATAGTGAAAAATAATATGTTTTTGAAGTATTTTGTTTTACTTCAGTGAAATTGCTAAAAATTGTATTGAATTACCAATTTGACAAATTTATCAAGTGCTTCAATTTACAAATACATGTGTCTTTTAATTATTTATAAATTTTATAGCAGTTTATAATGGGTAGGGTGCTTTAATATCTGGCTGATGTTGGCTGGATTTGCTTAAGTGTCTGAGCTCAGAGGACAGCTTGGATGTAGACTGTACAATGTAGACTGTAGAATGACTGTATTAGTTTCCTGTTGTTGCCTTAAAAAATTACTAAATTTTTCTACTACTAAAAATTTCACTAAATCAAATTTAGTGAAATGTTATGCCAGTAGTTAAAAGAAATTTACCCTTTGTAAATTGCTAATATTCAGACGCTGGCAAATGGACTTTTAAGATTTAGTCATTTAGCTGATTGACTTTCAGTGAACTGGCTTTAGAAAATTTTATTTTTGGCATATTGATGTGCTTTCCTTTCAGATACATTATATCATTTGAACTTTACAGTAATTCTGATTTATTATTCTGCAATAATTTTGAATACTTCTTCATTTTGTAGTGGCAAGTAGGTGGAGTCATATCCAGTTTTCTTAATACAAATTATTCTAAGCACCGTGAATCATATCAGTATGCACACATATTGCCAGTTTGTCCCATAATTGGTGATATGAAATTTGATCTCTTGGCTAAAGTGGAATTTGCTAGGTTTTTCCATTGTTAAGTTACTTTTTCTCCTTGTTGCAAACCATAGCAATCTACATGAGGAATGCTATGAGAATATGTAAATATCCTGTTCAACAAACTTCCACCCAATGGTTTTAGCATCCACTGATGATTTTGCTTAAATCAATTATTACCTTGGTGGTTGCACAAAGGTGTTTTTCTTTCTTCTTTTCTTTTTCTTTTTCTTTTGGCTGTGCCGCGCGGCTTGCAGGATCTTAGTTCCCCCACCAGGGATTGAACCTGGGCCCCCAGCAGTGGAAACGTGGAGTCCTACCCACTGGACCACCAGGGAATTCCCACAAAGGTGTTTTTCTAATTCTAGCATTCATTCTACATTTATTAGCTGGCATTTTTCTATAAAGAAGTTCTCTTCCACTCCTCTTTTCTTAGTATTACTTTGGATAAATGGGTTTTTAAAAATAATTCAGTATCATCATTATTCTCTTTATTTAGCTTTAGGATAGCTCTTGTGTCCTCTGACTTGCCTCTATCAGTTTTTGAGCCTTTCTCTGCTATATACCATGATAAAATACTCCAGGCTCATCTTGTACTCTTTCTGCCCCAGATCTGGAACCATTAATTTCTTTGAGGAGGCTGAGTGTGGAAAGATGTTTAAAAACAAAAATCTAACACTATGTATTTTCATTGCTACAAGGCTGTTGCTTCTAGGCCCTCTCAGAGGTCAGAACTAGAAATATATTAAAATTAAAAAATGAGATCGTATTGACACCTATATCTTAAATCAATCAAAATAGGGTTTTTCCTTAACGTCTTCCATTCCACACTTGCATTTTCTTTCTCCCTCAGTGAAAACTCTGGTTCCCCAGACATTAATATATTTATTTATTTGCTTTATTATGCAATTTTAAGTTCATAATATTTTATTTGTCTCTGAGTTATGCTGTAAACATGCATTGTGAGAAGTTTTATTTACTATCCTTATTGATCCAAATGATTTTTTAAAAAGATGTTTAGACAAATTTGGATTTAAGACTTCATTATTCTGTGGGGACACAGAAAACTATAAACTGTCTTTTCAAGCTTTTAAAGCCTGAGTTGACCCACATCCTTTCAATCTTCATTTCATTATTGGCCAGAAACACACCTGATTGTTCACCCCCAATTTCAAGGGATGAGAGAAGTGGAAATCTACTACAGGCGTAGAAGGATAACTGGAATACCATTGAGGACAAAAACATCAATCTCAGTGACCAAAAATGCTTATAAAATATACAGCCAATCAAACTTTGTTAAGGCTTTAGCTATTCTCTTAGATTAGTTTGTGCCAAGAAAGCAAAGGCTGAGGCAAAAGCATATGTGAAACTTTTAATTAGGGAATACTGGGAAGCTGGTGTGAGTGAAAAGGAGAGTGAGGCAGAGAAGGAGCAAGAGCCAAAGGAGGATATATTCTGAGCTGGCCATAGTATCACCTGGTATCAAGTGCAACTGATTTCTTACTCTTGAAAGGCCTCCTTACAATAGACCATGTTAAATTACATCCCTGGCTGGTACATCGTGGGAAGAAGAAATTATCCCTCAGTTCTCATCTTCCGTTGCTCAAAGGATTGCTCCATAAAGTGTTAGCTTCTCTGCACTTTGGGTTTGCATGTGTGTGGTTTGGGCAAGCGGGGCAATGTCTTATGCCTCAGTGGCAACAGGGAAGCCCTGGGATAGGAGATGAAAGATGTATTCATTGGCATGAATGGTCAGATGCTGTTGGGTAAAACTATTGGAATCCATATAGAGTTGGTCGTCAAACTGAAGGCTCAGGTGGACCAACTGGACAAGGACCCCAAAGACAAATGGGGCTATGAATATCTGTGGTGAAACGTATGAAGTGTCTGACATAATCACTTTTACCTCTGAATCTTAGTTATCATCTTAATTACTGTCTATAAAATAGAGGCAATAATAATTATCTGTAAGTGGCATGCATGTATATATATATATATACACACACACACACACATATATACATATGCAATATAACTCATCGTGTCTTCTCTAAAACAAGTCCTTTTTCTGACTCTGATATTTTCATTAATGGCATTTGAATTGTTCTTATTTAGGTTTAAGACCTTGGAGTCATCTGTGACTGCTGCTTCTTCTTACTATGCAATGACAGGTAAAAGCCTAGTCATGTAGACCCTAACTCCACAATGGCTCTTGAATCTGTTATGTAATTTTCATTTCCAATGTCATTTTAACTCAGGCTGAGCACATTTTGCCTGAAATAGCCACCCGATGTTTTCTGTACTTCCCACCTCTTCTTTCTCTTGTTCACTCTGAAAACAGCTTGCCAGAATAATCTTCCTAAAGCATCTGATAATGTTTTTTCTTTATACATCAACTGCTTCCAAAATTCTACCAAATTAAATTTAACCTTCTTTCTGTAGGGTATAGAACAATCCACAAATTAATTAAACCTGCCTTATTTACCTGGTTCTGTTTCGCTAGTATCCATGTACCCAATTGCAACCAAATTAAATTTCTTGGACATACTGTGCTTTCTTGATGTTATTCCTTGCTCATATTTCCCTCAGTCTTTTTTTTTTTTTTAAATTGAAGCATAGTTGATTTACAATATTGTGTTAGTTTCAGGTACACAGCAAAGTGATTCAGATATATATATATATTTATATATATAAATAAATATATATATATATTCTTTTTCAGATTCTTTTCCATTATAGGTTATTATAAGATACTGAATATAGTTCCCTGTGCTATACAGTAAGTCCTTGTTGTTTATCTATTTTATATATAGTAGTATGTATCTGTTAATCCCCAATTTACATTCCCACCACCAGTGTAGGAGGGTTCCCTTTTCTCCACACCCTCTCCAGCATTTATTATTTGTAGACATTTTGATGATGGCGATTCTGACTGATGCGAGGTGATACCTCTTTGTAGTTCTGGTTTGCATTTCTCTAATAATTAGCGATTGTGAACATCTTTTCATGTGCCTGTTGGCCATCTGTATGTCTTCTTTGGAGAATATTTCCCTCGTTCTTAAATGCCCTTTGCCCTTTCTACTACTGCTCTTTTTCAAAATATTCACCTTCCTTCAAAGCACATCTTTAAAATTATTTCCTTCAGGAAGACTGGGCAGTATCATGAAGCCTGCTGTTTTTATCACCACCAGTAGCCAATCTCTTGCCTGGGTGTTCTTCCTTTCTTATTTGGGCTATTTTTTACCTTCCTTTAAGGACAAGTGTGTATGTGGTGGGGGCAGCGTGTGTGTGTGTGTGTGTGTGTGTGTGTGTGTATGTGTGTGTGTACATGTGCCTATTGTATTATCAGTGCCACACCCTGAGTTGCTGTCTAGTTAAGAGCCTAGCCCAAGGGAGGGAAGAGGTGAACTTGGCAGGCTCAGATGAGGGAAATTGGAGGTGGTTATGCTGCAAAGATACCATGTTCTGTACTCCTAGATTGAGCTCCTTGATCATGCAAGTCTATAGAAAGGTCTTTCTCAGCTGCCACCAGGCTATGGAGCATGATTGAGTCAGATTGATGCTGACCAATTTTGCAAAGACAGTAAACTACGTATCTGCTGTTTGGGATAATCTGGCAGGACTGGGAAAGGGTCAGAAGAAATATCTTCTTTCTCCTGATGGCTAAGGAAGGTGAAGGAGACATTGAATCTCATGAGCCAAAAATGTTTAATTATAAACAAACCCTAAATTCAGTTACATTTACAAAATATAGTAAACAATAACTCAACCAATAAATCTCTACCACAGCCCTTTAGAGTGATGTAAAATATTGTTTGACACAGTTTCAAATACTCAGATATCATTTGCTTTATTTGGGTGGAGTTATTTTTACTAATAACAAAAATTGGGGAGAAATGACTTATTGCATATAAGCTAACATTTTGTGCTAGTGAGAGTATACTTCGGTAGGAAAAAGATAATGGCTAAAAGTAGTAACCTGGAAAAGTTATTTTTATCAGGCAGATTCTGACTGAGAGAGATCCTAAAACGCTTGTCTTAAGAAGTGTTTAACTTAGATCTGGTTTTTCGGTCATCTTAAGAAAAGGAACAAGATTGCCTCTTGATATTGATATTGGATATTAAACAAGGTTTTTGGTTTCAAAGTAAATAGAATTTTATTTATTGAGAAGAGGCCTGCTTATAAGGAGGAAGCTGGCTAATTTTGGCCCATTTCCCTGGAATCACAATTTCGTATCTGATGGGAATGTGAGGAGCATGATTGTTTATACTCCAGAAAAGACAGTGGGAAGAAGAGAGGAAACAGCATCGAGGGACTGACCTTTTGACTCAGCTGACAGCCAAAGAGTCGAAGATTTTAGAATTACGACTGCAGTGCATCAGGGGCGCATCTTCCTAAGGCAAATGAAATACGATTCTGAGTTCTGTGAAGAATACAGGACTCTCTCCCGACTATCTCTTAAATCTGTTCTCTCCTCGTCATCATTTCTCCACAGGATACATGCAACAGCTTCTTAGCTGGTCCCATTGCCATCAGATTCACCTGGCTTCAGTTCATCCTACAGTTTGCTGCTAGTGTTATAACTGAAATGATAGACATTGTCTATTTTGCTCACCAAGACAGTACCTGGCAGTAATAGATAAATAAAAACATTAAAAAAATTAATGAATGAATGCATTTTCCAAAATAACAAATTCACAGATTTGTTCTTGGACTCTGGGGTCCTTAGGCAGTGGCAGAAAAAAGGATTATTTGAGGCTACAGAAAGGAGATGGCCTTTAAACCCCCCAAATCTTTGTTATCCACCCCTGTAGTGGATACTTTTGTTCATTCTCCAGATCCTGCCCTCACCACCAAGACCCTCATTCCCATAAGGGCCGGGAGTGTGGGCTGTTGAGGGTCACAACTGATTCCTTCCCTAAAAAATTATTTTGGCTGCCCAAGGTTACATCCCATTCCTGGGACCTATATATTTCCTATGACTAGTTGGTGGGGATAGACAGGGTGAGTGGGAGTGCGGAGTGGGAAGGGCACAAAGGCCCAGTTCCTTGTTTCATTTCAGGTCATATCTGAGGGGCCATCCTGGCTTCAGAGAAGTCCGTGGGATGGGTTGAGGCCTCTGCTGCAACTGCATTGCAGTTCAGCTTCTCCCTCTGCCCTATACTGCTTCCTTTACTCCCTTACAAGTGTTGTTCTTTAGAATACTGCCACAATAAACCACCTGTATGTAAATCTTTGGCTTAGGAGCCAACTCATGACAACCTTTAAAGCCACCATCAAGTAGACACTTGATCTAAACAAAACCAGAATGATTTCTATGTGTATGAAGCTTTATGGTGGAGACTCCTAGGCCTACTTTTAAACCAGACTGTTGCTCCTTAAGCACCTCCATCAGATAGTCTAGAAGAGAAACTCTTGACTCGAACATAGTATAGGTGTTAAATATCTGCAGCAGCCTCTTCATCCTTGGAAACCATTTTATAGAAGTCTCTCATCCCTCCCTACAGGGAAGAATCTATACAACACAGAGTGAGTTCAACCAGTTTAGGTAAGGGAAAAAAATCATTGCAGCAGCTTGAATGATCTTGTTTGGTTTTCTAAACCAAAACCAAGTAAATAGAATAATTGACACGAAAACTCTTTGCTTTGTATCATGTAGATGGTCTAATATTATGATATCTAGACTAAGGGAACTTAGCTGACATTATAAGGATGATAGGATAATATATATCCATAGTGGGAGGTTCTCTGTGGGTTTATGTGGGACTAGTGACCAATCCTTTTATCCCTCACTAATCTTAAACAGGAACAATTAATATTGAGTTCCAGTAATTAGAGGTGTGCCTGAGTTGCTGAGGTGTAAGTCTGCAAGAAATGCACAGAGAATATATGGGATGACACACACTTATAGTTTGTACTTAGTTTCAGAACATGGTTTTATAAACGTAAGAAAGACATAACTGCAAAATCATCATACAGCTAATATAAATAACTCAGGCCAGAAATTCATCTGAGACTCAAATGAGCTTATTTAAGTCATTTTAGATTGATTCAAACAAACAAACAAACAAATAGTTGTCAAAAACCATTCTTTTCTTTTGAGTTGTGTAGGTAGCTAAAAAGAAAAAAAAAGTACTTGAGATCACGTTTAAGATTGATATACAGACACACTTCTACCTTATGAACTTAGTTCTAAGATAACATTCCCACAACAAAGGAGAAAAAATGCACTGTTACCCAACACTTAAGTGCCTCTGTGTTCCCTCTGCATGGCCATCACGACATACCTTGATAATCAATGGAGGGCAAAAATGATTGTCCTTGTCTATTTCACAGGGCTATGGCAAAGCTAAAATGAGACTAGCAGGCAAAGAGGAGTTTGGAAGTAAGGGACAATACAATGTACATTGCATTGGTAATTTTTAGCACGATTATTTAATGGAAGAGGGCAAAACTTTCCTAGCTGGTCAAGATGTGGCAGTGGAGAAAAAATCCAGATGTAGATTCAGAAGATAATTTCTTTGCATAATATTTGCTGACTATGTTTATAGAAGTAAATGTCAAGGTAAGCTTGGCAAAGAACAAAAATGATGTCACATTTCTCCCGTCTCATTCCAGAGATGTTATCTTTTACCTTTCTGAGTATGTAGAAGGCTGACATTGGGTTTCTGCTCCTTTATGGGAAACAGTATGCAAACACTCAAATAAGAGCAGGACAGTCATTTTTCATATGTGCTTTGTTTCCATTTCTATGACTTGGAAAAACCAAGTTTCCAAACGTGGAAATCCATGTAGTTGCCCTGCAACTCAAGTCCCTGCTTGCACTCTGGACTTTAAAAGCAATTAGTTTTAGACATGCTCTTGGAAGAGAGTGTAAGCTTTGAATTAAAAACCCTTTTCTCTGTGTCTTGCTTTCACATCAAACAAAACCAAGTTCATTTAGAGAGTAGAAGGGTGTGAATAAGACTTGTCAGTACCTCAGTCTTTTTGTGTTTTAAGTATATTTTCCTATGTTTCTGGAACAGCTTCTATATAATCAACTATTATGTCATAACCTGCCAAGCCAACAGGTGTTAACAGCAAGAAACTGTGCCAGTTGCTTTTAAGATACATTGACTTTTATGGTTAACAATCTTGACTTATTATACTAGTAGAAAAGACTATTTTACAGTTTCCTTATAGCTTTATAATGAGAGTGGTATGGCCCTTCCTCAGCTTTAATATCTTGAATCATTGTCTCATTTTTTGCTTTTCTTTTACTTCCAAACTTCCTTAAAATATTTTATATTTGTCACCTCTATTTCCTTCCTATTCATTCTTTGTTTCCTTGTGGTCTGAATTCAGCCCCACTACTCTCCTAAAATTTTCTTCATAGTCACCAGTAACCTTTTAGGAAACATATGTCAAGACTTCTTAAAACTGACTCATTTTTTGGACCTTTCTGTAACATTTGCCTTGTTGATTGCCGTCACTGCCTTAAACTCTTCCTTTGTTCTCTTAACTTCTGTGACATTATATAAAACTGATTCTCAAAACCAGCAGATATTCTCAATTTCTCTAGTTTGGTCATGGCTTAAAACTATAAAGTTATTTTGTACTCATCTCCATCTCTTTTCTAAGCCTTATCTGTTTATCCTTTGTAATGTTCTATCTCCTTTTTTTCCCTCCAGACCCCACTGTTACCACCCTTGTCTAAGTTCTGTGTCATGCTTGTTCTTCTTAAGTGGCCTCTTAGTACGCAGTTTTTCCTCATTCCAACTGTTACTAAGCTACTGCTAGATTTTTTCCCCCAAAACACTTTTTTTTAACAAGTCATTCCATCATGCTCTGTGCTTGGAAGTGGCTGGATTCAAGCCAGTTGGGAATGCATCTGTTCTGATGATGTGTTTCCCTTAAAACTAGACAAATATTAACAGTGAAGATGCAGGGAAAACACATCAGTGGTTGCCTTGGACGTAGAAACTGAGGTAGGCCAATTTAGTCTGAAGCTTGGAGTTGGATTGCATAGGATAGAGGTCAGGGCTGTGCAATCAAAGCCAATTTAAAGGGTGAAATATAGCCTATGCAGAAATGTGTTGAAGAATATTAGGGGCTTTAAACCAGAAAGCACAGGCCAGTCTGAGGACAGATGAGGGTAGATGTTATGGCAGGTGTTCAAAGGAAATAGCCAATCAGTGGACTAGGTTGAACAAATTTTGGTTCTTACACTACTAGAGATGATGTGGAGATGAAGGGGGAGTGGTCAAACTGAGTTCTATAGTTTCTGCTGTGATTTTTGCTTACGGAGTAAAGTTGTGCTGAATGGCCTTAGGAAGAGTCTAAAGAAAGAGACTAAGGATTTCCTAGGCTGATTTGCTGGAGGGTGATTCTTCCATGAGTTCCTTTACATGAACCTACTGTTTTAACCAAATGAATGTAATAATTGTTCCCCAGCCCATTCTCACATCTCTGCCATATTCCCTGTCACGCCATGATCTTTCTTCTCTGCTTTCATGAATTCTACCTTTCCTTTAAAATTCACGAGTGTTTTATCTGCTATCAGTTAGTTCTTTCTTCAAAGAAATGAAAGTGAACGATGGCTAACTTAAGCTGTCCCTTCCTCTCCCACCCAAAATGGATGGGGAGTTAGAATTTACTAGAAGAAACCACAGAAGGCTAGATGATAAGGATTGGGACAGCTGGAACGAAGGAAACTGTGGAAGGTCAAGAAGCAGGAGACATAGCAAGCATCTCACGGCAAGAATAGCCTGGTAAGGACTCTATCACTGCCATTGCTGCTGCCATGACCTTGACCTACAACTATCCCTTATCATTGCATCCCCCTCAGAATTCCAAGACCTGGTATAGAGCATCAAGTTGACCCAGACTAAGTCACATGTCCACTTGTTTGGCCCAGTTTGATCTCTGTTTTCATAGTGTACAGAGAATAGAAGCTCCAACCAAGAGCATACACAGTGTGGGCTTTTCCCCTCAAAAGAGTGAATATTGCTAGGAAAAGGAGGGTCAGTTGCTGGAGAGCACCCAAATGATAAATTCCCACTATCAACTTCCTCCACTAATTGTCCCTACGTAACCCAGCTCAAAGTGACTGCTGCTGCTCCTTAAAGCTTTTTTTTCCCCTCTGCCACTCATTTGGTGTGTAGTCCTGAACAGTTAATTCCATTTCTGTATATCGTTTTTCTTAAGAAGATGTGAAGACCTTGAGGGCAGAAACCTTATCTTTGTATTCTAGCACTCAAAAAAGGACTCTGCACACAGCATGTACTAAATAATTTTTTAAAGGATGATATTGATCAACTGTTTCATTACCAGTGGATGGTGTCCTATGAGAATCAGCTTCATGTTTTATTTAGTCTAATGTGGGACGAACCAGGAGAGAGCAACTGGCATTAACCTCACACTTACTGAGTGTTAGGTACTGTGCAGAATACTTTCTCTTGTAATAATAGTGATAACAATAACAGCTGTATTTTATTTAGCTTTATTGTGCCATGCATGAAATGAAGTGATTTACATACATTATTTCATTTAATCCTCATAACGACCATGTGAGATAGGTCTCATGTTTTGGCCATTTTACTGATGATGACACTGTTGGTTAGAGAAGTTTTAATTTTCCCAAAGTTTCACAGCAGGTAAGTGTAGAGCTGGAACTCGAAAGTCTTTCAATCTGATTCCAAAGTCCTTTTACTATATTGCATTGCTTAAATTGCAAGAATAAAGTTTGAATGAACATACCATTTCAATAAGCATTTCATCTCTTTCTTCATTAACTACTTCGGTTTCTCAGTATCACTTGGGAACTTGTTTGAAATGCGGTTTCTCAGGCCCCACAACAGACCTAAGTTCAATAGGTCTTGAAGTACATTCAGTACTTCAGAAACTCTAGAAGTGTGACCCCCAAATCTCTTTTAAACAAAAAAGATCTGGATGATTCTGGTATATGTTAAGGCTTGAGAACTGCTAACCTGTCTTCTCTCTCACTGTCTATGTCTTTATGTGGCTCTACACCTATATAAGTCATGCTGAACGCCTGTTGTCTATGTATTGTATTCTATTGTATGCCATCATTTAAATTGTATTTGAATTTTCTCTTATATTTTCCAATTCCTATTTTTAATTTATCCTGTGTATTCTTGGAGGCTGCTCTTGGTGAATGAGGTCTCACATTAAAAATACAAAAATATATGTACAGTGTACTTATGTGAATGCCAGTTACAGTATTTCAGAGTAAGCCTCAGGTCTACTTTCCCAGGGTCCTGGACGTTTTGTATCTCCTGGGAGGGAAACAGAATGAGAAACAGAACTTAATCCATGCAGGCAAGATTTATCTCTGCCACTTCATGCCCTTTGCCAGAGGAGCTAAATGTTTTAGTCATTGATTTTACATTGCCTTCTCTTCTAACTTTTGCTGGAGCGTCAGTAAGGATATCAGCATACCAATTATGATTCTACATCTCTCAAGCTTGCCTGGGATTCATTGGAAGTCTGTCCAGAGGCTCAAGATTTGATGATACATGAGTTATATGTTCATCTCTTCTCTAAAACCTAATGATTGTCTGCTGGTCATTTTAGCCATCAGAGGACCAGGTATCTATTCCAAATAAATGAAAGTTTCCTGCCCTGCTCATCTCACCTGTATCAAGCAGATTGAACCTTATGGAGGTGGTTTCAAAGATAATGTTAGGATTTATGAATGTTTTCTCCTATTTTCTTTCTTTTTAAAAATTTATTTATTTATTTATTTGTTTATTTATTTATTTTTGGCTGTGTTGGGTCTTCGTTGCTCCACGTGGGCTTTCTATAGTTGCAGCGAGCAGGGCCTACTGTTCGTTGCGGTGCGCGGGCTTCTCATTGCGGTGACTTCTCTTGTTGTGAAGCATGGGTTCTAGGCGCGCGGGCTCTAGAGTGCAGGCTCATTAGTTGTGGCACATGGGCTTAGTTGCTCCGAGGCATGTGGGATCTTCCCATACCAGGGATCGAACCCGTGTCCCCTGCATTGGCAGGAGGATTCTTTTTTTTTTTTTTTTTTAAATTAATTAATTAATTAATTTATGGCTTTGTTGGGTCTTCGTTTCTGTGCGAGGGCTTTCTCTAGTTGTGGCAAGCGGAGGCCACTCTTCATTGCGGTGCGCGGCCTCTCACTATCGCGGCCTCTCTTCTTGCGGAGCACAGGCTCCAGACGCGCAGGCTCAGTAATTGTGGCTCACGGGCCTGGTTGCTCCACGGCATGTGGGATCTTCCCAGACCAGGGCTCGAACCCGTGTCCCCTGCATTGGCAGGCAGATTCTCAACCACTGCGCCACCAGGGAAGCCCCTCTTCCATTTTCAACAGGGAAATGAGTCAGAAATGGCAAAATGAATAGTTACTTTCCCTTCTCTTTATGCATCTCTCCTGTTAGCATTTATAATAAAAGTGCACTTTACTCGAGTCTAATTCAATTCATTTATTCTGATCTTTGAGTTTAAAATACAAGTAAAGTGACTAAACTAGTTTAAATTGCCTAGATTAGGTTTTAGTTATTTCTTTTTCTTGTATCTTTAAGGAAACACCCTAATGTTTATCACTTGGATCTTGCTTCTGTATTTAAAATTTGCTTAATAAAAAGATTTTTTCTTTTTCCTCTGTCTCTCCTCTTCCGTCCTCCCTGCCTCCTTCCACAGCTTCCGGCTCCACTTTGATTACTAAAAAAGAAAGGAAAAGTCAACAAACATTTGTTGAGCATTTACTCTGTCCCAGGAACTGTACTCACTTCTCAGATTCTTTTTTCAGTCTATTTTATTCGTGGTGATCTTTCCTACTCCCACTGGTTCAACCATCATCTTTCTACTGGACTTTCATTCTCTAGACAATGTGTCACCTAGTTCTATTGACTCAGCTTCATAAACCTCCCTTAAATCTATCCTTACCACTCTATCATCACTGACTGACTCATCTTTCAGCCTAAGTATCTAAATGAACTCTTAACTTGTCTCTGTGACCTCATTTTTTCCAGCCTTTAGTGGACGTATATTTTTATCACTATCAAAATAATCTTTCCAACATGCAAACCTAGTCGGTGATTAATTCAGCAAAAATTTATTGCATGTCTACTGTTTTTCCAGATGCTTTGTGCTGTGAATACTTGTGTGAATATGACCAGGGTTAAAACCTCAAAATGTTTCCTATTTGGCAGAGGAGGCAGATGTATAATTGGACAATTATTACAGAATGTAATAGGTAAAAGGATAAAAGTATATGCACAGTATTAAGGAAATACTAAGGAAAAGTATGAGTCTTGGGCAGTGAGTGGGCAGAGAGGTTTAGGAAAGACTTTCTGGGCAAAATAATTCCTGAAAGGCATTTTGAAAGATGAAAGAAGATAACTTAGGAGGAAGATGAAGGTCGGGCTGGGCACCCGTGCTAGAGGAAAAGGACATTCTGAACCCAGGGGTAATCTTAAGCAAAGGCAACAAAAAAGAAAGAAATAGATTGATGTTTTCAGAACTAAAGAAATTCTGTTTATTGTTAGTTTAAGCTCCTAATTTGGGGGATAGTATATTATGTAGCAATAGATAACTAATGCAGCAACTGAAGGGCTGTTTACAAAAATAGTACAAAGAAAATCTGAACTGGACTGGTAGCTATAGAGATGGAGAGAAAGATATGGACGTAAGAAACCCATAGGAGTTAAAATCTTTAGGATATGGTATTGACTGGATGGTAGTGAGGGTGAGTGAGAAAGGAGAATCAAGGATGACTCTTAGATAAGTGTCAACTCGGCCATGACATGGACATTACTCCCCCGTACTTAAAACCCGTTAATGGTTCCTCATTATTTCTAGTAAAAATATCAAATATCAGCATAGACCTCTCTGACTTCTACAAGCTGGCTCTTTCTTACCTTACCAACTTTATAACCAGTCCCCCCTCTCACCCCCACCCCCGCTCATGCTATTGATTTTGGAACATATGCTCTCTTGTTTTTTTTTTTTTTTTAACTTTGCTTGTGGTGATTCCTCTTCTAGGAATGTCTTTTCTCTTCGACCCAACCTCAACTCTTCACACATACTTCAACCACACAAAGCACTCTTAAGAATTCCATGTTTCTCTCATCCCTCCACCCAAATCAGAGTTAAATATTTGATCTTCTGTGTTACTGCAGCATTTTACATTTATCTATATTGTCATATTATATCGTAATTATTTATTTACATGTCTACTTTTTCTTCTAGACTATGGACTTTTCAAAAAATGCTCATTATCTTACTTTTTTTGGTGTAACTTCCTATACTAGCACCTGATGTATAGTAAGTGTTTAATCAATGTTTATTGAATATATGAATGAAAGTATATCTTTGAAATCAATGAAATATCATTGTAACTCTCATGAATTTGTAAATTCTTCACTTTATGATACATATTAGAGATGCTTACATGTGGAATTTACCTGAAAATTAATGTAGCTTTTACAGAGTCTGTGATCACCTGTCCTTGGTCTCTCCACAGCCTAATCATTCAATCAAGTTTTAATTGGTTTGTAATTTTTTCTTTATTTTTTGTTACCCAGGGTAAAAATATTTTTCATTTCTGTCATTTCTTCGTATCCCAGCGGTCCAAGGAAGATGAGAGGCACATGGAGCACCCCTGGACCCAGCTTACAGCTTGGACCTAAACCCCGTCAAGCCCAGGCTAGATCAGTCAGCCCCTAGACAATGCACAGATGTGTGATCAAGAAAAAATACTGCTTTTTAGAGCCACTGAATTTCAGCGTTGTTTGTTAAATAGCATTATTACAGCAAGAGCTACTGATAAAATCAGTTCCTTTCTTTCTCTCCCTTCCATTCCCAATGCTGCCATCCTTTTTCTTTTATTATTCACATGGAGTATTGCTATAGACCACTGAGAAAAGTCTTCCAACCTTTAGTTTCTTTTCCTCTCAACTCATTTTATGTACCACCTCAGATTAATCTTCCTGTTTTAAACCATTCTTCAAATAAAGTCCAGATAAGTAGTCTATCTCCCTTTATTGAAATTCTATCTGCCCTTCAATGTCCATCTCAAATGCCACTTTCTTTAGAGACCTGCTGTCTTCCTCCCAGATGATGAGCTCTCATTTTTCCTTTGGACTTTATCATCTCCCCAATTCTCCCACGCCTCAACCCCTGGTAACCACCATTCTCCTTTCTGTTTTCTACAAGTTTGGCTTTTTTAGATTCCACATATGGTTCATATACAACATTTGTCTTTCTCTGTCTGGCTTATCTCACCAAGCATAATGCCCTCAAGGTCCATCTGTGTTGTCAAAATGGCAGGATTTCCCTTTTTTCTCATGAAGGAAATATGTATATATATGTATGTGTGTGTATATATATATATATATATATATATATATATATATATATATATATATATATAAATGTATATAAATATATATTATATATTATACACACACATCTCCTTTATTCATTCGTCTGTCGATATCTCCAACTTCTAAATATTGAAGTTCTCCAGCGTTTAGTCAGTGAAAATACTCTCTTTATTTTTTCTTTATTCTACTTAGAACTTTTGATCTTCCAGAATCTATGGATAGATATATTTCATTAGGTTTGGAAAATGATTGGTTATCATCTCTTCAGATATTGCTTCTGTCCCCTTCTTTTTGTAAATCCAGTTATATATGTTAGACTTCACAGTGCGCTCTAGCCCTCTTGCCACATGCCTTGATTTTTCTTCTCTGGATTATTTTTTTCTGACCTTTTCCAGTTCCCTATTTTTCTTTTTAGCCTGATATAATTTTCTTTTAAATCCTTCCATGATTTCTTAATCTTGGTAATTATATTTTTAGCTCTTTTCAAATTTGCTGTGATTTCTTTTTATAGTTTTCAGTTGTCAGCTTTCCATGAATAAAGTAAACATGGTTGTCTTAAAGTCTAATTATGGAAATTCCAACACCTAGAGCCCCTGTGGATCTCTCTATTGTCTGCTGTTTCTGTCATATCTCCTTGTATGCTTTATTATCTTTGATTGTATATCAGATATTATATTTGAGGTCGGTTGTAGAAATACTTTGAGGCCTACATATATATTATATTCCTCAATATAGACTGATAGTTTTTACCAAGTTCTTGAGGGCACTAGCAATCTAGTATCACCTTAATTCAGTGTCAGCTTTGAGATTTTCTGGATTACTCAAATGATTTGCAGTCTGAATCTTTGATGCTTTTCTGAAGATATGGATGTTCTTATAATTAGGTAAGCATTTACTTTTTAGCAAAAGAATTATTTTGTCTACTTTCTTGCTATTTTCACTCTCATGCAATCTTATAAAACCTCATGGCTTTAAACATTCTCTGCGTATACGTTGGTGAGGCTTGAATTTGTTTCTTTACCCTGGACTTCTCCCTTGAATTCCAATCTTGTATATCCAGTGTCTTCTCTGTGCCTCAATTTGGATATTTACCAACATTTTCAAATCAAACCTGCCTGAAAATAAACTCTTGCTTTTCCCCAGAGCCATGCTCTTCTTGAAGTCTTTCCAGTCTCTGTTGATGGCAATTCTATCCTGGATGCTTAGTCTAAAAATCTTAACATCATCCTTCTTTTCTCTTCCTTTCAATTCTATTTCAAATCATTTGGTAAATTCTTTTAGTTTTACAGTTCAAATATATTTAGCTGAGTCCAGTCACCTTCATCACCATTACTCTGGCCACAGCCAGTATCCCTCCTACCAGGAAGATACTTAGTATAATTGCCCCCTACCAGGATTAGTATAATTGCCTCCTACCAGGTCTCCCTGCCTCCACATAGAGAGTAATAAGATACCTTTTTGACCTCATGAGGTATACGACATAATATATTTTTCACCTCTTCTGTTACTCAGTTGCTAGTTCTTAGCTGGTTTTCAAACATTCCAGGAATGCTTCAGGCTTTCGGACTTGCTCATCCCTCTACCTGTACCATATTTTCTCCAGACAGCCACAGGGGAAGCTATGGGTCTTTGTTCAGATGTCCCCTATCAGGGAGGCTTTTTCTGACCACCCTGTTTACAGTTGCTGTCTTCACCCTACACTAACCCTTCCCAATATCTCATCATTCCCTGTAATTTTTCTCCTGTTTTTGTTTTTTACATAGCATTTATTAGCCTCTGACATACTATGTATTTTATTTATTGATGTTTATTTCTTATTTTTCTGTCTCTCCTCCATTCCATTAGAATGTAAGCTTCACAGGATAGGGATCTTGATGTGTTTTCTTTACTATCCAAATCCCAACAATAGGAATATTGCGTGGCACATGATAATGTTAAACGGGTATTTGTTAGCTGGGTTAATGTTCCCAGCCAGAGGAAAAAAGTGCACATTTTTGGTCAGTTTCAGAACTGAAATCTTATTAATGCAAAAGGCTATTTTCCTTTAGGGCAACAAGACAGGATTGCTTAAAATATAACCAACAAGAAATATTTAATCTCTCAAATTTAATCCTATTAAGTCGATTGTAGATGTCCAATTTATAATGAAATGCCAGTGGTTACTATAATTTCGTGTTAGAAAGGAATTTCTAGGCAGCAAATAAAAAAATGTCACTGAATTGTTATCTACTGAAAATTCAATTACCATCTGGTTCGCTATGCTTCTGGCACAATCAATTGTGAATACTTATTTTTGTGTTTATCCAGTGAAAGACATTGGTGTGGTGTTTCACACGGATCACTTTAACCTGCCTTGACAGTACTTTGATGAACTGGTGAGAAATGGCAGTGACCAAAATCTCTTTGCCAAATTAGATATTTGACCCAGGACACATCAGGACACTGATTTGGATGTTTTAACATTATTCTACTCACTGCTTAAACCTTAATATGCTTTCAAAACATTAATGCTAACCAGATTCTGAGAATTTATTTTTAATCCTGATTTTACAGATGAGCAAATGGGGAAGAAGTTAAATGGCTTATTTAAAGCTGCGTCACAAATTAAGAGCCTACCGGGACTTTGTGCCAGGCATTTTTGTCTCATGTTTCTAAGTTTATTAATGTCATTATCTGATGCCAGGATAATCCAGGAATCCAGGCCTAAGGAACATAATTTATCTTCTGGGGATGCTGCAGTGATGACTGGAGACTTCCCCGTTAAAATTCAGGGTCTGGAACAAGACTTGGTTCATGTTGATAAAAAATGAAGCTCTAATGTGTATTTCTGTTCTTCGGGAAGAAGTATCATTTTGGTGTTTCCCAGCCTTTTAGACAGAGGGGCTCAAATAAAAGGCTTAATGGAAAAATAGAGTTCCACATGTTCTGATGATAGTACAATGGAGTATTATGGTTTATAAATAGAGTTAGAATTTCCTTCTCCAAGAGGGTAGAGTTAAGTTAGGTATCACTTCTCTAGACAACCACATACTCAGTTATACATATGTGGAGTAGCTTGTTGTGAATCAAAGTGCATGATCCTTCTGGGGTATAGGGGATTCTTACTGCATCTTGTCCTTGGGCGAGGACTCCTTTCTTATGTTAGAAAGAGGGGCTTAGAAGTATAATTATACTTGGCTAAAACTGCCAGCTGGTTGATAAGATTATTTTCTTATTCTTTCATATTCTTAGTTTCCTCATCTGTTAAATAGTGATCACTGTAGAATCTCTCTAATAAAGTTGTTATAATAATTAAATAAAAAAATCTAAGTTGAGTGTTTGGCACAGTGCTTGGCACATGACAAGTACTACATATTGTTAGTGTCGTCATTCTTCTCATCTTCCTCCTTCTCATTATTACCATTATTAAATGATGATGATTATTAAATGAACATGAGAACATATGTTCTCCAGATGAGTACGATGGGGATAGTGAGGAATTCTTTTCATCTTCTATATTTCAAAGACTGGCTATGAGAGCTTTTGCCACCAGATGCAAGATAAGAACATCATCAACTACTTCAATAGTCAAATGACTCCAACATGGAAAGCCAGCAGCTAAATTAGCACTTTAAAGTGATAAAAACAAATGTCAAGAAAATATTAAGTCATTTTTACTTAGATTAAAAAAATGGCAAGAGTATAATAACAGACTGTATTTGAATAGTTAATTGATGTGTTCTCAGAGAATAGAAGTTAGAGTGAAGGTAGGAATGTAAAACTAATATTGATTAGTGGCACATCATTAACACAGAAATGTTTTTTGGGTGAATGAGTAAATGGGTGGGTGGTTGGTTCCTAGCCTAACCACAAGTCTCTGAAAATGTCCAGTGAGGCAGACATATAGATTGTCTTACCCACATCTTTTCCAACTTTCTTTTAGTGTGTCCTTTTGTATTGCAGAGATTGGAAAGCTAAAAACCTTATCTCCCAGACTCCTTTAATAGTGAGGGTACCAAAAAAAAAAAAAAAAAAAAAAATAGTGAGGGTGCCAGATGTGATTTAGGTCTTGTCAGTCAGGTGAACTCATGTGAGCTTTGAATTTGGACCTGAATTATGCAATGAAAAGAAGAGCAAGAAGTATCCATTTTTCTGGTTGAGATTGTTGTAGAGGTGGATGGCACTGGGACTGGCCTTGAAAGTGGGTGCTCCTTGATTGTGATAGGGGAAGCAGCTGTCTTGGCAGTCCATTCCTGCAGTGGGAACTTGGGAGTTGTTCCTGAACACTCTGCCAGAGTTTATTCATTTAATATTCCCATTTACTCTGTGAACCTTTTTTAACACGTGGGATTTATAGCAATCCCTTCCTATTTAAAGAAGTCAATATGGATTCTGTCCTCTGCAACTAAGACTTGACTAGTGGTTCCTTCTACCTCCAGTGCCCCGACTTCATCCTTCTCATTTTTTTTCATCTTGCCTTGGTCAAATGCTGCTTCCTTTCTTAAATATTTTCTGGTCTCCCCAGCTAATGGACTTTGTTTGATCCACTAGAAGGTTTTGTGTTTCTGTTATGGTTTTTGTAATACTCTGTCTTGGTTTCGAGTTAGTCTTCTTACTCTGAATGCAAGTTTTTTGAGGAGGTATAAAATTAAAATATGCTTCAAGGCCTTTTTGAATTTCCACAGTGCTTATTGTAGTTTCTTAGGTATAGTAGGCACTTAATGAATATTTACATCTGAATGTTCTACTCACAACCTAAGACAAACATTTCCCAAACTGAATTCATCATTTATACCCTTAACCCTGCCTTTCCTTCCCTATCGCAGACTGGTCTTCATGGAGCAACTCTTTCACATTTTTTGAGTTATTTTTCAGCTTTACCACGATTTTCTTTATTTCAGCTTTAGTGTCAATGCAGTTAGTTACCTGTGAAGTTCAGAGTTAAATTACTGGCTTATATGGAGCATCTTGAGAGACTGTATACCTAGAGTCCAGTTTTAAGGCTGATTTTGATGTCTGCTTTGTTAACTATTTGTGCCCAGTTTTGCCAGCAAGATGTAAGTTTTCAGACAGTCTTAGCATCATTAACTAAACAAATAAATCACATCAAGTGTCATCTATTATTATTATTGTTATTATTTTGTTAAGAAGCAGAGTACAATGCTGAAAAGTGAGGACATGGAGTCAGACTAACTGTGTTGGGATCACCCAGGCTCTGCCACTAACAGCCTGGTGACCTTCGGCCAGTTCCTTAATCTCTCTATGCGTCAGTTTCCTCATTTGGAAAATGTGGATAATATCTTCTTCTGAATGTTGTTGTAAGGATTGAATAGTCAGTGTACATAAAGAACTTAGAATGGTGCCTCGCTTGTAGTACACATATGGCATCAGCTATTATCTTTCCTATTTATTAAATGTGAATTTGAGCTTTCTTAAAAATAAATTTATTTTATTTTTTTATTTTTGGCTGTGTTGGGTCTTCGTTGCTGCCCGCGGGCTTTCTCAAGTTGCGGCGAGCAGGTCTACTCTTCGTTGCGGTGCGCGGGCTTCTCATAGTGGTGGCTTCTCTTGCTGCGGAGCAAGGGCTCTAGGTGTGCAGGCTTCAGTAGTTGTGGCTCATGGGCTCTAGAGCGCAGGCTCAGTAGTTGTGGCGCACGGTCTCAGTTGCTCTGTGGCATGTGGGATCTTCCCGGACCAGGGATCGTACCCGTGTCCTGCATTGGCAGGTGGATTCTTAACCACTGCACCACCCGGGAAGTCCCTTGAGCTTTTAAAGTATCTAAATGGTATGAAATTCTGACTAGTTAGGACAGAACAACTAGTATTTCTGGGAATGTATGTGGACTTCAGGGATTTTAGTAATCGAGTAATTTTTCTCCACATTTGTGAAATAAACATACATAAAATAAAACTTTTTTGAGTTCACTTAAAAAAGCAGTGTACATAGGTTAAATTATCCAGATAATTGTTAATATAAAGTAGTTTGCTCCACAAGAGTCATAAGGAAGCAGTGATATTTCTGTAGCTCTTGTAGATGTTTATTGGAACTTAATGATCTTTTTATTCTCATACCCTTTTTTAAAAGGAAGAAGTAGGTAATTAGTACTCTGTCACATTTCCTGAGTTTTTAAATTATATAAAGTAGGGTGGTGATTTCAAGGGAAGAAAGGCAAGATATTTTTTATTAGCTATAGAAATAAAATTAGGCTGTGGAATGAGTTTTCTCTTTTTTTTGTCTTTTAGTCTAATTTGTGGAACATTAACATCTACAGTATCTTATCTTTATTTTTCTCCTCTGATGGAAAGGTGACTATTAATGATTCATTTTTTGAGCATCAGGATATATCATCAGAAGGTGACAATGTTCATGTATGGACATATAGGAAATCAGGCACTTCTTTACTGGCATTTGGTGTTCAGGGGAGAAGAACTCTGCTCAATCTGCAGAAGACTCTGTTCAGGTCTCTGCCTACAGAGACCTCGGGGGTTCTGAGCACCCTGCTCAGCCCTCACACTGCTCCACTCTTGCAGGTGCTCAGTACAGATTCACTGAGTGAACAAAGAGGTGAAGTTCTCTAATAACAGGCAGACTTGTTATATCAGGCCTTGCCATTCCGTGGATGAAATCTTCCTGAAGGATGTCAACTTCCTTTTGCTTTCCTTCTCCAGTCTTTTTCCTAGGATCTCTGAGACTCAAATAAAGGATCAGCCACCATTCAAGACTTTTTATGTCAGTTCAACAAAGGGACGTAAAAGTCAATTTCAGGTTGCTCATATTCTACATGGAATATTCAAAGTTAATGACTGATAAATATATTTTTCTATATGTATATTTGTAGTAGAAAGAATATTTTTATATTTTACAGTCAGCAGCAGAATTCGTTTTTGGGTAAGGATAGACTCTGTTTAAGAAAGTACCATAATAGCTACTTTGAGAAGGATATGGGAAACTGTCCCCGACACTCCCTCCTTACCCTCTCCTCCTTCTTTCTCATGTGGGCTTGGCCAAGGTAGGATTGACTGAGATCAGGAGGGAACAGTATTGCTTGCTTCGTATAGAATGGGAGAACTTTTGTGTTTCTGAAAGAAGATCAAGAGAGACAAGGAGAGAAACTCTTAAGAGGGAGGAATATATGAGAAAGATTTAGATCAGCACTGTCCAATAAAACATAATGTGTCGTACAGATATATAATTTAAAATTTCCAGTAGCAAGGTTTAGAAAGAAAAAGAAACAGGTGAAATTAATTTTAGTAATATATTTTACATTAGCAGCATGTCCCAATTTGGACTAGCCAAATTTCAAGAGTTCAGTGGCCACATGTGGCTAGTGGTTACTGTATTGGGCATCACAAATACAGTGACAAGAGCCCCAGCATCATTAAAGTTCTGAGTGGTGGGAATGGATGAGGGTTCTTTTTTTTTTTGCAAATTATTTATTTATTTATTTTTAACATCTTTATTAGAGTATAATTGCTTTACAATGGTGTGTTAGTTTCTGCTTTATAACAAAGTGAATCAGTTATACATATACATATGTCCCCATATCTCTTCCCTCTTGCATCTCCCTCCCTCCCATCCTCCCTATCCCACCCCTCTAGGTGGTCACAAAGCACCGAGCTGATCTCCCTGTGCTATGTGGCTGCTTCCCACTAGCTATCGGTTTTACATTTGGTAGTGTATATATATGTCCATGCCACTCTCTCACATTGTCCCAGCTTACCCTTCCCCCTCCCTGTGACCTCAATTCCATTCTCTAGCAGGTCTGCATCTTTATTCCCATCTTGCCCCTAGGTTCTTCATGACCATTTTTTTTTTTTAGATTCCATATGTATGTGTTAGCATATGGTATTTGTTTTTCTCTTTCTGACTTACTTCACTCTGTATGACAGTCTCTAGGTCCACCCACCTCACTACAAATAACTCAGTTTCGTTCCTTCTTATGGCTGAGTAATATTCCATTGTATATATGTGCCACATCTTCTTTATCCATTCATCTGTTGATGGACACTTAGGTTGCTTCCATGTCCTGGCTATTGTAAATAGAGCTGCAATGAACATTTTGGTACATGACTCTTTTTGAATTATGGTTTTCTCAGGGTATATGCCCAGTAGTGGGATTGCTGGGTTGTATGGTAGTTCTATTTTTAGTTTTTTAAGAAACATCCATACTGTTCTCCATAGTGGCTGTATCAATTTACATTCCCACCAACAGTGCTAGAGGGTTCCCTTTCCTCCACACCCTGGATGAGGGTTCTTAAATTAAAAATTTTAATTCGTTTTCTGTGCTATGCCAAGATGCAACCCCCTCTCCATCGTCCCTGTATCTTCAGTAAAATTCTATTATTGTGTAGAGAATATTTTTTGTGAAATTTATTTTTATCTGTATTGGCAGGAATACTATTAAGTATTCACCCAAGCCAGGAGCATAATGTGTCTCCTTCATTTCCGGAAGCCTAATAAAGCCACGTCTCATTCATTCTACAGCCTTAACATCTCCTATATTCCTCTCCTCCTTTCTATCTCCACTTTGCTTTGTTTACACTGTACACTAAAAAGAACAGGGGCTGTGTTCCACATTTGGGTTACACAAAGCAGAGAAAATAAAATAGCCATCAGGAGACAGATGTGAGTGAGATGAGAACCCAACAGAAAAGACAAATCAGAGAAGGCTTGGAGATATGGCAGGAGGGCAGAGCAGGGCGTTTCCCAGTCTACATTGGATGGGAACTTGACTCATTTTTATTCAAGTATTAAAATTAAATTTGGAGAACTTGGGAAATTAAATTTCAAGAAACTAGTAATTTTTATGGGCAGGCGTAGGTGTGAGATCTGGGAAAGGCTGCCTAGGATGAATTAACATAACATAACATAACATAACATAACATAACATAACATAACATAACATAACATAACATAACATAACATAACATATTCTATCTTGGGAAAATAATTTGATGACCTGAACTACAGTACAGGTCAACAGTATACTACAGTTTTGGGTTTGGGTTACAAACCTAGCATGAATTGACATAATGTTATTCATAGTATTTGTTTTCATATTTAGGGTGACTATTCATACATTTTGTAGCAGGAATATTGTATATATAATAATGGGGTGCTCCCTCAGACCCCACGATGGGGTGTGACATAATATAAGATATATGCACTCTATTGAAGTCCCCAAATTTTAGAATTCCAAATTCCAGCTGGCCTCTTGAGTTTCCAGTAAGGGACTGTGGACCTGAATTTGGATTGGAGGTAGGGTGTGGGTGGAGAGAGGAGGAATGGGAAAAGCTTTCCTAAAACACTTCACATCACAGCCTAGAGGTCAGTGCTTGACTTGTCAGCTCTCTGCTGATAAGACACACCCCTTCTCCCCTGGTGACAGCAAATGTTCTCTCTCTTTTCCTTACCAGCCTTCATATCTTTCATTCCTTGTTGTTTGTCCTCTACCTCCTGAAGTCCTATAGGGTTGTGTATAGTTCTCCACATAAAATTCTAGGATTGTTGGGTAGTTGGGAGAAACTCTTAAGTCTCAAAGTAAGAGATGCTGTTAATCAGAACTTCACCTCAGAGTTTTTTTGGAGCAAAAGAGGAGATTGTTTGACTCAGGTTGATTATGTTTAACTGAGTGTGTTGCTTGATCTTGAAGGCATGTAGAAGGCAGAACATGGGCAGTAAATATGTGCTTGACGTTACACGTCAGTCACTATTTTATATATAGCATAGTGATTCTCATCCTATTGGAAGAGTAACAGCTCATGGAATATGCTATTCAGGTATACTATCTAAATCTAGAGATTCTTTCATCTAAGAGAGTTAACAGTACTCTAGAAGGGGCTGATTTATGTTTTTTTTTTTTAAAGACAGGTGGTTTTTTTTTTCTTTTCGTTTTTTGTTTTTTGGTTTTTTTTTAAATTTATTTATTTATTTATTTATTTTTGGCTGTGTTGGGTCTCGTTTCTGTGCGAGGGCTTTCTCCAGTTGCAGCAAGCAGGGGCCACTCTTCATCGCGGTGCGCTGGCCTCTCACTATCGCGGCCTCTCTTGTTGCGGAGCACAGGTTCCAGACGCGCAGGCTCAGTAGTTGTGGCTCACGGGCCCAGCCGCTCCGCGGCATGTGGGACCTTCCCAGACCAGGGCTCGAACCGGTGTGCCCTGCATTGGCAGGCAGACTCTCAACCACTGCGCCACCAGGGAAGCCCGATCTATGTGTTTTTAAAAAAACTTTATTGAAGTACAGTTGATTTACAATGTTGTGTTAATTTCTGCTGTACAGCAAAGTGATTCAGTTTTATATATATATATGTGTGTATATGTATATATATATACACACATATATATATATATACACATATATATATATGCATTCTTTTTCATATTCTTTTCCATTATGTTTTATCACAAGATCTTGAATATAGTTCCCTGTGCTATACAGTAGGACCTTATTGTTTATCCATTCTATATATAATAGCTTGCATCTGTTAATCCCAAACTCTAAATCCATTCCTCCCCCAGCCCCTCTGCCCCTTGGCAACCACAAGTCTGTTCTCTATGTCTGCGAGTCCGTTTCTGTTTCATAGATAAGTTCATTTGTGTCATATTTTAGATTCCACATATAAGTGATTAGATGGGGCTAATACACACTCAGGGAATAATTTACATGGCCAGAGAGATGTGTATATCTCTTCTGTGTATTCAGAGGCATCCACAATGTTCTGATATTTTGTATCTTTCTTTCTATAATGTCTGATGCAAACTATAGAAAGGAGTTTGCTCTCTCTCAGATAGAGTCCTGCATGGCCAGAAGTCTTTGTTCCCCACAAATCTCTCCAGATTATTTTTTTCTGTTTATCTTACTGAGCCAGACTTCTTTCAAGAATTATATCTCTCCTCTATGTAATATTCATTTTGAAAAGGCTTCTCTTTCTATGCAGCTATGACAGAATAATGTGTTCCTTGCTGAACAGAATGCAGAGTAATTTCTTATCCAATAAAAATGAAAAAATGAAGCTGTTCAAAAGAAACTTCCAAATTGCCCTGCAAAGGGAACTCCAGAGAGATACCCCAGCAAGCTGGGAGATCAAAGGGTAACATTCAGAACTAATCCATTTGCATTTATCTTTCATCTGGGCAGCGAGTGATGTGCCAGTCATTAGCCTTTTGCTGTTTCTAAGGCAGCAAACAAATATTACAGTTACTGGAGAAAAGACCTGAAGCCTTGTGGTTGATAAAAGAAAACTCAAAAGTAGGCCTTAAGTTCACAGACATCCATTGTGATTGGTTTTCAGTTAGAGACCATACAGAGCAGTAATTATTGGCCTATGTTGAGTTATGATCATCACAGAAGAGTAAGGACCCTTTCCCCAGAAAGATGCATGCACACACAATTTTATATAATTTAGGTGTAAGCGTATGGATTCTCTGAAACCTGTGTCTGTACCCCAGAGTAAGTCTAGAAAGGGAAAAGCATAGAAAGCAAGTATAAATATATGTTCTTAATTTTTTTTAACTTTTAAAATCTGTTTCTGGAAAATAATGCTTTGTTTTTATCTGTATCTTAAAGAAATTACTAAGAAAAAGTAATGTTCAGTTATTTAATTCTGGAATTGTATGTGGCTGAAATAATAGATAGTAGGAATCAATAAGATTAATTTCAAAATCCTGACAGGACAAACCATCTTGAGATTTTTCCAAGGTCTAAAATGTCAGTGTATCTGTAGACACTAAAAGAAGAATTCTATCCAAAAAGACTCTGTAGGAGTAGAGCCACCTTATTCATACCTGAATTATTATTGGACCTTTAAATATTCTGCAGCATGGACTTGGACCTTTACATATTCACTGTCTCCTTTAGATGGGCTTCTTGTGGATTGTAAGTGCTCCAGAGTGGAGGGAGTAATGGGGATGAGAGGTAGGGGAAGCAGTTAACCAGTTAATCAGTGTGAATGGCTCTCCAACTTAAAAGACATTAAAGAATTACTGTTAACTAAAGAGCATCATGAATTCGGTGCCTTATAGAGTCCAACAATACTATCTAAATGTTAACTTTCTAGGGCCTTGAAATTCATTTTATGGGTACTTTTCATAGCTATTATCATATTTTATTCTCTTTACAACCAAGTATGGTAATTATTATTACCATTCTTATATTTTGGATGAGGAAATGAAGGTCAGAGAGGTCAAATAACTTGCCCCCAAATCCTAGTTGTGATAGATCTGGGGCTTCAATCCAAGTTCTGATTTCCTTCCTTTTGACTCAATCAAGAACAATACATTCCACATCAGAGTCACCTGGCACTGCCAGGTGTTGGTCTGGTTATCACTATCAGTGAGAATTTGTAAAATGAGACTGATTTCTTCTAGGGCAGGAAGAACCAGGGTCACATGAGTGTACTAGGCTCCTTGTCGTAGAGGAGCGTGGAACGGTGGGGCATGGTAGATAGAGAATAATGGCTCTTGGGGTTTGGGAGTTTGGTAGCAAAGAACATAGAAAATAGAATCCTTACTTCTCAGTTCTCTCAGCCTACTCCAACATAACACAGTTTGGTAATGAAGTGAAAGATGTCTTTAGGAATGAGAAAAATAAAATAAAATAAAAAGCAGAGGCCCAATCAACCTTGTGCTTCATTCTTTGCTAAGGAAGATGCTTAGAAGATTTTCCCTCCCAAATTCCAGTTTGAAGCTGAAAGGTCAGAGGTACTAGAACAGATAATGACCAAGGCACAGTATGTTCTAAACCTAATGACAAAGTAGATGCAAATAAATAGCTGGAACTGTAGGGCACTCATCCAAGAGTCCTGAAGGAACTCAAGAGTAAAATAGTCTGTGGGTCTAAGGCAATTTATAGTCACAGATGACCCTTGAGTGTTCCTAGAGTTTGAGGACAGGTAACAAATCCAGTTCCCTGTTACAAAAAATTCAACTTTTGTCACTGATTTGTTTTTATTTCTACATTAAAAAATCAATTCACAAATGTTCATTGAGTATCTAGTGTTAGACATTATGACATGAGTATGTTTTTGACTTTTCAAATTGATTTTACTAGATTTCCAGAAAGCTCAGCCAATACCCAGAGGTTCCACAAGAATCCTTATAAACCTAGCAGCCTGCCTATTCAGGACTTTAATCTATTATAAGTTAAACACCACTAGTTTAGGAAAATAAAATCACAGACCAATACCCAAAACCCATAACATAGTTGACGAACAAAATTAGTTTCTTCTTTCAAGTAATTTAAGAGATGATGTTTTATGTACTTATTCTAAATAGGAATGATAGTTTTTGAATGAGGATTACAGGAAAGTGTATGTTTATTTCTTTTCTGTCCTGCCAAACTAGAAATGGTTCTCTAGATTTTTTACAGAAGCATGGAATGGCTTTGAATTGAAACTTTTAAGTTCTTTTATTTCACTCCTTTCAGTCAACCTGAAAAACTATCAGAATCAGAAAAAGAATTTTGATAGAGTCTTTGGGAGATATTCCCCCAAAGAAAAGCAGTATGTAGGTGAAAAGGTACTTTAGCTGATGGTTGTAAAAATGCAACAATTAAGGCTATATAGTTTTGCAACTATAGAAGTTGCAAACTTTTTTTTCTCCTTAAATAGCACTGACTTGTAAGAGACAGTTGGATTTCTGCTCCCTGCTCTATCTTTCCATGACTCTTAAATGTCAAGGGAAGACAGAGGACCTATGGGGACGAAGAGGGAAGAAAAGAAAGAGTCACACTTGGGTATTCTTAATATTAGTTGAATTACAGCCCCCTGACTGTTGCTGGGACTAGGATAATAATAGTCATAACGAGTCTTCAGCGTATCTGTATATCTTTTAATTTTGGACCACATAGTGTGATTGTACTTTCCTAGAAAACTCCATGTAATGGTGGGTCATTTAGTAATAAGATTCCATTCTATTTCATCTTTTTCGTTCTATATATGACCTAGCTCAAGAAGTGAGTTTGTCTGTTTTTCTCTCAGTTCTTTTTCTCATTCGTATTCTTCTTCCTTTTATTGTAAAGAGAAGGAAGTTAGACTTTAAGTGATTAGAGGAGGGCTTGTTTGACCTTCCTAAATCGTATTCATTCTCAGAGACTTGTATTTTATAGATAGGAAATAAGGTTTTTCTTATAGCTACCCATAAATTAACGCTGGCCTTTGAGTGAGAAATTAATATGCTCCTCAGAAATTGCTGCTACTTATCTGGCAATTTTCCTCACATGGAATAAGGAATCACCGTTATGTCTAAATGTAACATGAAGATGGAGTTTATGAATGTGCTCTTCATTGGAACTACTGTCAAAATTATGGAGGGTCAACAGTTGTTTTTTTTCTGCTCTCTGAAATATTGGTTGAGCTGAATAGTGTAGAGTTGAATAGTGTTCTAACACAGGCTTTCATTCACATTTGTATCTCCAGACTCTACCTAAAAAGTGCTCAATAAACAAACATCTTGAGCATCTATTAAGTTCTGGGACATGGTGATGTTTAGGAAGATAGGCTCTGCATATAGAACTAGGTTGCAATTGTGGTTCCACTGTTCTTAACCTCTTTGTATCTCAGTTCTTTTATTTGTAAAAGAAAATAATAGTGCCTTCCTTACAGAGGTGTAAGAGTTAAGGAACACAATGTACAATATCAGGCTAGTTTGGGGATTGTTTGTGTTCAGATCCGTTCCTTGCCCTTCCCCAGCAATACTTTGTGTCACAGAGGGGCTTACTCCTCCGAGCTGCATTTCCCCAGGCTCCTGTGTCAGCAGACTTCTGGCTGGTGAAAAATTGAGGGGGCAGAAAAAAAGGGAGACGTCAGGGCATTTCCCCCCTCCCTCTCTACTCCAGGGATATTCTTGGGCAACAACTACATCTTCTTTATGGCACCAGCTCCTGCTGGACAGACCCACCTGGCTTCCTCCTTCCTTCAGGTGTCCCCAGCCTCTGGGCTCCCTCCTCCTTTTGTCTCTCCATCCTGTGGGTTACAGTGGCTTCCCGCCGCTGCTGCTCTCTGGCTTACCTCACTCTTCCCTGTTTGGGTCTCAGTTCCTCCAGTCACTTGTACAACCAATTCCCTGAATTAATTTCTCTGTTGTAAATTCTTGACACTGTTTCTGCTTTTCTGGTAGGTTCTTTATTGATGCATGTATATAAAATATTTAGTCTAGTGCCTGGGCAATAGTATGTTCTCCTTATATGGTAGGTATAAACAAATATAAACCAAGTAGAAATTAGTAAATCTGTAAGCATTTTAAGTATAAGGAAAAAAAACACAGCATCCTTATCCATAATTCCAAAATCTATAAAAGCTCTGAAAACTTGAGTGTTTCAAAAATAAGTTTGTGGCAAATAAGTTTGATTGCAAATTCTGACTTGAACTGACATGAATTATTTATTTATTCCACTTAGGGTGATTTTATTTATGTTTTATTGCATAAAAATAGATGTGTTTGATCTCAGAAGACTGATCAGGCTCCACTGGGAATGTTATGTAATAAATGTTATGTGCATATATTCTCTGTATAAACTCCCCAAAATTCTGAATTCAGAAATTCATTGGACCCAAGGGTTTGGAACAGGGGATTGTAGGGCTGTATCAGATTTCAGAAAAAGAAAAAGTTGAAATGGCTTTGAAAAATGGAAGAGAGAGGAGATGGGGGAATTCTGAGTAAAAAGGCAGTGATAAAGAAAAGAGTGGAAAAAAAGGAAAAATGAGGTGAATGTGAAAAATAGTAAGTAGGAGGAGGAAAAAAGAGAATAAGTAGGATACAAATTATAAAAAGAATCTTCAAATGTTGGATTTTATTGTTAAGAGATAGAGAACCCTTGAAGAGTTTTGAGCAGAAGAGTAACTTAAATAGCATTATGCTTAAAGGAACATTAAAATAGGTGGGTTGGCATAAAGAAAAAACCTTTTGGAAATGGAGATACATTTAACAGGCAACTTTAATAGGATGAGTAAGTGCAATTGAAGTGAGGTAGTGGCGTGCCAAACAAAGTACAAATATAGAATCTATGGGACTTGATAATTAACTGGATATGGAGGAAGAGAAAGTGTGATGGTTATTTTTATGTGTCAATTTGACTGGGCTAAGGGATGCCCAGATAGCTGGTAAAACATTATTTCTGTGAGGATATTTCCAGAAGAGATTAGTATTTGAATCAGTAGACTGAGCATAGAAGATTGCCCTCACCAATCCCTTGAAGATCGGCTAGAACAAAAAGACCAAGGAAGGGCAAATCTGCTCTCTGCTTGACCTAGAACACCCATCTTCTCCTGCCCTTGGACATTTGCGCTCCTGATCCTTAGGCCTTCAGACTTGGGCTAGGAGTTACCTGCTGTCTTGGTTCTCAGACCTTTGGGTTTGAATTGACTACACCACTGACTTTGGGTTTGAATTGACTACACCACTGACTTTCCTGGCCCTCCAGTTTACAGACGGCAGATTGTGGACTTTTCAGTCTCTATAATTGATCTCTTTTTTATACCATTATATATCCTATTGGTTCTGTTTCTCTGCAGAATCTTGACTACTACAGAAGGGTATCTAGAATAATTAAGTTCTTGCCTGGGTAATTGAAAGAATAGTGCTGCCATTAGCAGATGTACACCAGGCAGGAGGAGGAGCAAGTTTGTGGGGAAGATAGTATGTTTAAGTTATGACATACTGAGAGACTCAAATATTAAAGCCATCTGGAAATGATAGAATGTTTATGAAGATGGCAAGTAAATATCAATTTTGCTGGATTCATTTATGGATTCATGAGATTTTGAGAAAAGCAATTTCGAGTATGTTCTTCATTTGAAATTAACATGTAGAAATCTGACTGCAGAACTGATGGATTTGCTTTGGTAAAGCTCTTCAAAACAAAAGCCTTGCCAATGCTAGAATTTAAATAAATATACTTTAAGTAAAACTAGAAATTTCTATTTTTATATTAGCAATTCATTTCCCCAGCAAATATGCCACAGTTCCAGAATTACAAATTCAATGAACACATAATTATGAAAAAATTCCAAAGTGATTTTCATGGTTTTTACTTCTTGTGAATTTGGAATTACCATTTTAAGGTGATATGAAAATTCTTATTCTTCAAAAGTAGTTTATAAAGTGGACATTTATCTCCTTTTTTTGTGAAATGTCATTATAAAACCACAATCATATTTCATCATTGCTCAAGTACCACTGAAACTGCAGTGTCATAGAAACAGATGCACTTCTCTAATTATAGAGAAAGTGCCTTGCTTAAAGGCAAGCAGTCTTCAAATTTACAACTAGCTTCTTTTCATTAAGTGGGTCTCCTTGTGGCTGGAGTGGTATTAACTGTGGTAAGTGTACACAAAGACACCTGTATGAGTTTGCTGGAGCTGTCATAACAAAATACCACAGATGGAGTGGCCTAAACAACAGAAATGTATTGTCTCACAGTTTTGGAGGCTAGAAGTCCAAATCAGGGTGTAAGCAGGGTTGGTTCCACTTGAGGTCTGTGAGGGAAGGATTTGTTCCAGACCTCTCTCTGTGGCTTGTAGATGGCCATCTAATGCATGTCTGTCTGTGTCCAAATTTCCCCTTTTATAAGGACGTCAGTCATATTGGACTAGAGCATACTCTTATGATCTCATTTTAATTTGATTACCTCTTAAAGACCCTATCTCCAAATAAGGTCACATTTTGAGGTACTGAGGGTTAAGGGTCCAGCATGTCTTTTTTCGGGGACAATTCAATCCATAACAACACCTCCTCATAAGTGAGGTATGTTCCTATGACTCAAGTGCCCCTAGGTCCCACTTTAATATAGAGAAAGACTATGGAGTTTCTTGAGAACTAGGTAGAAAGCTAGCTAGCAGCAAAGCAGATGTAAGGATCTCCTGGTTGATCAGCTGTCGCAGCTCTTTCAAGGAGGAAAATTAATAGTAATTGAAAGATTAATATTTGCTCACCGAGTCCTCTTTACTTTTAGAATGAAGATATTATCTCCAAAAACTTAGAGCCTGGATACAACATAATTGTCTGCCTATGATTAAAAGCAATAACTTTGATATGAAAAAATTTTTGAGAGGTACTTTTATTTTATTTAAGGTATTTGTCTTAATTAACATTTATTTACTTAATTATAAGTTTCTGTTGACAGGGCTTTGTCTTATGTTTGACATGTAGTAAGTTTGTCAAATGAATAAATAAACTAATGAACAAATGACATTGTTATATAGCATTGGATTATCATTTGGGGAGAAGAATAAGGAAGAGGAAATTAAAAAATGGAATAATAGAATCCCCTATAAATAGAATTAAAAAGAAATCACAGAACATTATAACTTGGAGACTTTGAAGATCCTTGTAAGAGAAAAGTTTAGTTCCTCCTTTTACAATGGAGAATTGAGGGTCAAAGATGTCAATGTGGGCTTCCCTGGTGGCGTAGTGGTTGAGAATCTGCCTGCTAATGCAGGGGACACGGGTTCGAGCCCTGGTCTGGGAGGATCCCACATGCCGCGGAGCAACTGGGCCCGTGAGCCACAATTACTGAGCCTGCGCATCTGGAACCTGTGCTCTGCAACAAGAGAGGCCGCGATAGTGAGAGGCCCGCGCACCGCGATGAAGAGTGGCCCCCTCTTGCCACAACTAGAGAAAGCCCTCGCACAGAAACGAAGACCCAACACAGCCATAAATAAATAAATAAATAAAAATAAATTTAAAAAAAAAAAAAAGATGTCAATGTTTCTGAGATCATAGGACCAAGTTAGTAATGTGGTGTAGTGGAAGAGCAGGCATTCTGAAATCAGAGTTTTTGTTGTTGCTGTTTTTTTAAACAGTAATCATTAATTCTGTAGATCTGTAGGTCAACTGAGGATTGGCTGCTCTCAGCTGGACTTGGTTGGTGGCTCTGTTGAGATTGTCTGGGCTCTGCTCACATATCTGGAAATAGCTGAGCTAGGCTATGCTTGACTTTGATTTGAATTTGCTCACTGTGTCTCTCATTTTTCTCCTGGCAAACTTGGGTATGTTCTCATGGCAATGACAGAGGAGCAAGAGAGCAAGCTCAATTGTGCAAGCTCTTTCAAGCTTTTGGTTATGTCATGTTGCTGATATTCCATTGGTGAAGTCAAAGGGCTGAGCCCAAGGTGAAGTGGTGGGGTATATTCCCCCTCTTCAGTGAAGGGAGCTGTGAAGTTACATGGCAAAGGCCGTGGATATAGAGGGGCAGATTATGAAGAATTGGGGCTTTAAACTACTGCAAGTGATGAATGTTGGGGAGTGTGAGATAGAGGGTGGGAGTTTGTGACTTTTTTTTGCCAAGAATAAGGTACATACGATCTTGGCTTTACTGCATAGCTTTGAGAAATCTGGCTGTCCTCAGTTTCTTTATCTGTGAGCAGGGATTAACGATATCTGTATTACTGGATAATTGTGAACAATAAAGAGGGAGCACTTATAAAACATTTGTTATGCAGTATATTTTGAACTTATGTTAGGTCTCGTCCCTCTTTTTCAGAGCAATTTCAGGGTGTATATCCTTAAAAACCAAGAAGACCATTATAAAGCAAAAAGCAAATAAACACATAATGTACTAATGTATGTTAGTGCATTAACGTAGAAGAGGAACAAAATAAGGGAAAATTTTCTTGGCCTGAAGAGGATATTCAGTGAGGATTAATGGAGGGGACTGGAGAGGGTATTCCAAGGGTAGAGGGGGATAAAACAAAATGTGGGGTGATGTCAAAGTGAACACATTTAGAAGATCGTCTCATTACAGTGTTTTCCCCCATGTGGGAGACTAGAAAAAGAGGCCTTTCCCATGTGGGTCCTTAAAAAATTTTGAAAAATATCTCTTCTCTCACTTCCATCTGGTCCCTCCCTTTTCCTCTCCCAGGACTTTTTAGAGATTTGTAAAATTGGAGAGAGGACCCAAGGAGGCTGGGCTTAGATGTGGTTTGCCTCTCTCCTGTCTTCTGATCTTTTCTCACTGCTTTTTCTAATCCTTTCCAAGAATGGATGTGGCATTATTTTTTTTTAATCATAAAGCCATTATTGATGGCCAGCTCTGTGCAAGGCACTGTGTCTGATGCTGAGTAGAGGTAGTGGAGTAGTGGTGGTGGGATGCGTTTACAGAGATGTACGAAAAGGGTTTCTGCTATCCGGGAGCTGCATATTCTCCATTTGCCCTCACCCCCGGTAATCTCCACTCTTTTCTCCCTGCACTGTGTCTCAGGCTGGCCTCTGTTGCCTTCTGGCTTCCATTGGAGTTCAGTCAGTGAACCACCAGCAGGAGGCTAGAGACTGGGAGATGAGAGTTTGGTTCCTGCCCTGCAGTCTTGACAGTTGGCATTGGCTACACTCCTAAAAGTCATGGCTCCTGTACCCTTTCCTAGAGCTACGGATCCAGCTTCCCCTGAGTTCCGGTAACTGCTCCTTCTTACCCCTTTAGCCTCAGCTGGTAATAGCTTTTCAGTGTTACTAGTCCTTAGATGCTTCATCAATACTTGGTGGTTTCCCTTAATCCACCCACACCTTTGTAGATACCCCTTCACTAAACCTTCTTCAATCACTTCTTCTGATGATGCCATCTGTGTTCCCTCAGGACCCTCACTGATACACCTTCCCACTGTAAGATCAATATGGGAATTGAGAGACAGGTGGTGCTAACGTGCTTTCTTTCCAAAAGGAAGCCTTGCTGGATTAGTGATATCCTATTTTTTAAATATGTATTTCATACATTTGCCTTTTTACTTGGAAAATGCTTTCATCAGGGCTATTTGTCTTCTCTGAGATACTGAAGACAGCATGTACTGTGTAGTATAGTGGCTTTTTCCCTCCCTTCGTTTACCTTTCCTTCCTTCCTTCTTTCCACCCTCCATCCCTCCCTCTCCCTCTCCCTCTTTTTCTTCTTTCTTCCTTCCTTCCTTCCTTCCTTTCTTTTTTCTTTCTTTCTTTCTTTCTTTCTTTCTTTCTTTCTTTCTTTCTTTCTTTCTTTCTTTCTTTCTTTCTTTCTTTCTTTCTCTTTTCTTCCTTCCTTCCTTCCTTCCTTCCTTCCTTCCTTCCTTCCTTCCTTCCTTTCTTTTCTTTCTTTCTTTCTGTTTACTTGCTATGTGCAGGAAGACAAGAGAGACAACATTTGAAATCTAAGCAATGTTTGCACAAAACTATAGAGCTGGTGTTTTAAGGAAAGAGGATAGCACTAAAACCAGATAATTTGGTCCCCATTTTACATTAGGAAAATTTTAAATGCTGGTGTTTCTATTTATGCATTATACTTTCTCATGACATACTTCCAACTTAAATACCTCACTCTCAATAACCTCCCTGCCCCTTTGCAGTCTGTTGCCAAATTTTATATATATTACTTCTACAATATCTCAAGAATTGATTTCTTTGTTTCTATTTCTACTATACATTCTTCTTAAAATCTTATTCTATGGGGCATTTGAAATAGACCTCAGTGTATGATGGCTTGATTTAATTTTTTTCTCCATGGCCAAACTCAACTTAGCTCATGAATCCCATGTACAATTTTGGCAGAAACTCATTCTTATTAATTCAAGGTTAACACAGTTATGCCATATATTCCTGGATGGAGTATCAGACAACAGCCTCCCCCAGAGTCTGGATTCTGCCTACTTTGTTTCCTGTCTCATCCTCTGATGTTCAGTCACTGTTAAAATGGGGCCAGGCTGAACCACTTGCAGTTCCTCAGTGTATTTAATGCTTTTTCCTACCTCTGTTTTCAAGCATGTAGTTCTTTTAGCTGGGTAAACCATGTTCCCCTTTCTCTCCTGTCACCTTCTTCACTTCAAGTGAATGAATAAATGTCTAGTCTCTTTATTTGACCTCTCTTTCAAAAAATTCAATAAGGACCTAGCTTACAAAAGTCCTATGGAAGTAAAGTTATTCCCATTACAAAGATAGGGAAACTGATGCTCAGAGATATGCCCAGCATCATAAAATTGAAAAAATATGAGTTGTGCAGGTGGCATTGAAAATTCCTATTTCTGACTCTAAATTTTGTGTCTCACTTTCTGCTTACCATAACCTATTTATTCGTGTAGCAGATATTTGTGGAACTCCTAATATGTATCAATCACTGGGATACAGAGATTGTTTAAAAATTCTCACAGTTCACTGGAAATGGTATGTAAGTGGAGAGATAAGCACAACACCAATTGGAGAAGAATTAATGGCAGTAGAGTTAGAGGCAGAGAAAAGTAAACGTGCCATCCTCTGGGAAGATGTGAGAATACCCTCAGAGAGCTAACATTTAAGTTAGTTGTTATTTTTTTTTTTTAATATTTATTTATTTATTTTTATATATTTGGCTGCTCTGGGTCTTAGCTGTGGCACACGGGATCTTTGTTGCGGCATGTGGGATCTTCATTGCGGCATGCAGGATCTTTATGCGGTATCTTTTGTTGTGGCATGCGGGATCTAGTTCCCTGACCAGGGTTCGAACCTGGAACCCCTCATTGGGAGCGCAGAGTCTTAGCCACTGGACCACCAGGGAAGTCCCTAAGTTAGTCTTTAAATATAAGTAAGATTTTCCTAAGCAGAATGAAATTCAGGCAGGGATAACATTTTTAATTTAAAATTATGGTAGTTTTTTTTTTAAAATTAATTTTGCAAGTGAAATAGGGAGCATTTTCTTTTTTTTTTTTAATTTTATTTATTTATTTTATTTATGGCTGTGTTGGGTCTTCGTTTCTGTGCTAGGGCTTTCTCTAGTTGCAGCGAGCAGGGGCCACTCTTCATCGTGGTGCGCGGGCCTCTCACTATCGCGGCCTCTCTTGTTGCAGAGCACAGGCTCCAGGCGCGCAGGCTCAGTAATTGTGGCTCACGGGCCCAGTTGCTCCGCGGCATGTGGGATCTTCCCAGACCAGGGCTCAAACCCGTGTCCCCTGCATTGGCAGGCAGATTCTCAACCACTGCGCCACCAGGGAAGCCCCGGTAGTTTGTTTGTTATACATTTTTTTACATTGACTTAGATTTTTAAAAGTATTACTTAAAATATTTGTCTTGATTTTTGAGTTTTTTTGGTGCCCCCTTTAAACTCTGTGTTTGAAGCAACTGCCTTGCTCTTCTCACCCTGGTCCTTTTCCTGTAACAGTCATGGAGTTGGAAAAGGTATACTTTTCCAGTGAAAGATGACAATTTAGGCTTTGTAGAGTGAAGGGTGTGAGTTGGTGTCAGTGGTGGGGAGTTGGAGACTGTCCAAAGATATGGCTACTGCTGGACTGTGAAGTGGCTGAGTAACAGGCTAGAAAATTTGGTTTTGATTTTTTAAATGAATGTTTGGATGTCTTTTTTAAAAATTAAGAGTGGTAAAATCAGATTTAATTTTTGGAAGATCTCTTTATAGAGTACTCAGTGGAGGGGTCAAGACTTGAACGTGGCAAAAAATTAACAGTTGGTTTCATCAAACAAGATAAATACTGAAAGTCTAAATAAAAGCAGTAATGATAGATAATGGTATTGGAATTAATGTGATCTTATATTTTTTAATTAAAAGTTTCTCTTACTAATTATATAATTAATTTTTTTCTTCAAAGGATGCTCATTTGTCCAAGATTTTTAAAAGAAAAATCATCTTATTTTCCACCTTTTAATATTTTACTTTACTCTAGTTAAACTATAAAATGATGGTGAAGTGAAACGTTACACCTTCACCCCATAATGCCCTATCTGATGAACATTGCTTTATATGTCCTCAAAAAAATCAACAGCAGGAAACCTCAGAGTTGATTTTGTTTAGCACGTCACCACCTAGTGAAAAACACGCACATACACATGCACACACACGTACAAAATAAGTGCAAAAAGCCTGAGCAATTGAAAGTCATCTCCCAGTCACTCAAGAATTGCCTCTCATAATACTTTACAAACTCTTTCAGCCCTAATAAGGAGAAGGATCCTCCACCACATGAATGGTTAACTTACTCTAGTGTAGTTTTCTCATTTGTTGACTTAGCAACAGGCTTTGACTCTGAGAGTTAAAAAAATAGGCTGTAAGGGGTAAACATTGATTTACCTAATCAAGTAAGCATCCTTGAAGACAATTAGTTCAAATATAGGCCAACCAGGGTATGTCATGTTTTATTAAGTTGTGCTAGTTTTTTTGAGAGGGGTCTCAGAGTAACTATACTGGGAAATTAAGATATGAAAATGATAAGTGACAGCAATTAATGTTCCTGATCAATTTGCACTGTGACATCAACAAGAATCATAGCTATAAAAGTATGAAGTTAAAAGAATGGAGCAAAGGCTAAGGTAAGTTTGTCCTAGAAAAATATGAAATACTCTGGAAGGTAATAGGTAACTTTATTTTGGCAGTGACTTCTGGCCGACTTGGAGGATATAATTTAATAGATTTTTCTGAGTGTTCCTAATAGGCATCTTCATTATGAACCTCAGTGCTAAGTGTGTTATCTTGGAAGTTATCATCTCTTCTTTCAGTGGACAGAGAAAGAGTTGTTGAGAAGCCCCTCTCTAGTTTGGTAAATAGACCATCTTTAAGCAATTAGGAAACTGAGTATGTATCTGTAGCAGATGTTAGTTAGGCTCTGTCATCGTCTTCCCTCCCCTCCCCTCCTTTGTTTTCTTTCACACTTTGACAGTTTTATATTTTACATTTAGGTCTATAATCCATTTTGAGCTATTTTTTGTATAAAGTGAGAAATACAGGTTAAGGTCTTTTTTTTTTTTTTTTTCTCCATTGAATTGCTTTTGCACATTGCCAAATACCAGCTATATATATGACTATATTTGTGTTTATTTTCTGTTTCACTGGCCTTTGTTCTTTCACTAACATCACCCTGTTTTGATCATTGAAGCTTGATAGTAAGTGTGAAAATTCAGATACTGTGATTCCTACAACTTTGATCTTCTTTTAATTGAGCTTTTAGTTGTTTTGGTTATTGTAATTCTTTTACTTTGTCAAAAGCTTTTAGAATCAGCTTGTTTATATTTTCTGGGAAGAAGAATCATGCTTCTTCTGGGTTTTTGATTGGGATTTCATTAAATCTACAGATCAATTAAGGGAGAATTGACATCTTAACAATATTCTGTCTTCCAATACATGAATATATCTCTTTATTTCTTTTCAGATCTTCTTCAGTTTCTTTCATCTGTGTTTTGAAGTTTTCAGCATATATATTATTCATGTATTTGTCAGATTTACACCTCAGTATTTAATCCTTTTTGGAGCTGTTGTAAATAGTACTTTTAAAAATTTTAGTTTTTATTTGTACATTTATAGTATATAGAAACAGGGATGAATTTTTATATTGATATTTTATCCTGTGCACTGCTAAACTCACTCATTAGTTCCAGGAGCTTTCTTTGAATATACCTTGGAATTTTCTATATAGAAAATCATGTCCACTGCTAATAGAGGTGGTTTTATTTCTTCCTTTACAAACTAAGTGAATACCTTTTGCTTTTTATTCTCCTGCTTTTTTGCTATGGCTGGAATCTCCAGGAATATTGAAAAGGAATTGTGAGAGCAGACATCTTTGCATTGTTCCCTATCTTAAAGGGAACACATTCAGTTTTTCACCATTAAGAATTATATTACTTGGTATTTTGCAGATTCCCTAATCAAATTAAGGAACTTTCCTTCTATTTCTACTCTTTAAAGTTTTTTTAAATCATGAATAAAGTTTGAATTTTGTTGAACCCTTTCCTGAATTTATTGATATGATCATGTGGTCGTCCTTCTTTAGTGTGTTAATAAGATGCATTACATTGATTTTTGAGTGTTGATCCAGCATTGAATTCCCAGGATAAACCCCACTCAGTCATGATCTTTTTGAAATATTCCTAGATTCAATTTCCTAATGTTTTCTCGAAGAATTTTGTATCTATTGTACATTCATGAGGTATATAGATCTGTAATTTTATTTTCTTGTACTTTGTTTGGTATAAGAATAATGCTGGCCCACTAAAATTAGCTTGAAAGTCTTATCTCTACTTTTATTTTCTGGAAAAGATTGTGTAGAATTGGTATTATTTATTCCTCAAAAGTTTGGTAGAATTTGGCAGTGAAACCATTTGGGCCTGGAACTTGCTTTGTTGGAATGTTTTTGAATTTGATTTCTTTAATAGATATATGACTATCCAAGCTAGCTATTTCTTTTTGAGTGAGTTTTAGTAGATTTCTTATTTTAAGAAATTGGCTCATTTTATCTAAGTTGTCCAATTTTAAGGCATAAACTTGTTCAGAGTATTCCTTTACTATCCTTTCAAGGTCAGTGAGGGCTGTACTAGCAACCCCTCTTTCATTATTTATATTAATGGTTTGTGTTTCTCTCTTTTATTCTTCGTCAGTTTATCAATTTTATTGATCTTTTCAAAGAACCATCTTGTTATTCTATAAATGTCTTGCATTGTTTTTCACTTTTCAATTTCATTGCTTTCTGCTCTTTATCATTTCCTTTCTTCTGCTTGCTTTAGGTTTAGTTTGCTCTTCTAGTCTCTTAAGGTAGAAATTAGACCTTTCTTCTTTTCCAAGATAGGCATCTAATGCTGTAAGCTTTTCTCTAAGAAATGCTTTGGTACCATCTCACAAACTTTGATATATTTTATTTATTTTCATTTTTATTTCGTTCAAAATATTTTCTAATCCAACCTCCCTTTGCAGCCTCATCTTCTAAGACTTCCCTCATGTACCTTGTGTTGTAGACATAGTTGTTTGATTTTATGCTCTTGTTCCTTCACTTCTGATGTTTCTATTACTGTGACTGTCCTTTTTCTTAGTTCAATCTATCAGTCTTATCCTCTTCAAATGTCATATACTCCATGAAGCTTTCCCTGATCACTTCCCAGGGAAGTGATATCCCTTCTTTGAGCTCCCAAAGTATATTATACTTTGCTAATGTCATTTAATAACTATTTCCTTAGAGTTACTGCCTACTATAACCCATTTTCTTTGGCTGCAGAGGAGCATTGGTAACTTTACTCTGGGTAAGGCAAACAATGGTCAGAGGAAACAGTTTTCCAGATTTTTGGATTGCAGTATTTCCCTGAATGGTTGCATTATGTACTTGATTACGCCTACAAGTGCCAATATACCGAAATAGGTGGTGGTGGTAGAGGCAGCAACTAATAATTCTTCTTTGCCAGCTAAACTTACACCCAGAATGCTGAAGAATGGTTAAACAGTTCTTTGCTCAATGCTTCCAGTGATGAAAATCGAGAATGTACACATTGGGCATGTTTGTGAAAAATTATGTGTTGCACCTGTAGTCTGACTCATCCCTGTGTACCAAATAAGAATCCATTTTCTTTCTTCAAGTCTTCTCTTTCTTCCTCTACCACTACCCTTCCCTCCAACACACTCTGCTTTTGTCCTTTTTATTCCTTCTTTTCTCTGGCTCCAAGTCTCTACCTTCCCTCCTGTTCCAAATCACAGCCCTTCTCCCAGCAGTTAACAAGGCCCTTGCCTTATCTTATATCTTTCAAATCCTACACTACTGTATATAAAATAGATAACTAACAAGGACCTACTGTGCAGCACAGGGAAATATACTCAATATTTTGTAATAACCTGTAAGGGAAAAGAATCTGAAAAAAATAGATACATATGTATGTATAACTGAAACATTTTGCTGTACACCTGAAACTAACACAACATTGTAAATCAACTATACTTTAATAAAAAAATAAATAAAGCTGGAAAAAAATCCCAGATCATATGGATGAAGATTTGGCAATGTGAGTCATTGTTCTTCTCAGGGTGGTCCCTGGAGAGGTAGATGTTGGCTTAAGAGGTGGGGAAGGGCATTGGATTGCCTCCTACACTGGCTTGCTTTTTCCTTCTGTGTTACTTTTTCTGCATTTCCTGAGTATTTTAAAAAGGCAGTGATCTTACATCATTCATGTTGAGTTCTTATCAATAGCTGCCTTATAAGATTCATATGCTCTTTTTTATGTATCTCCCAACTCTATTAGTTTAATCTTGGAGGATACCATGTCTAATTACCTTTTCCAAATTTCTGTGTTTCTTTTCTCCTCCGCATTGATTACGGTGAGCAGAAGGAAAGGCACTTCATCACATATAATATTGTTTGTATACATATATACACTAGATTAGAATATTTCTTGAGAGTATAGATTAATTAATCTTTTTTATTCATGTGTTTCCAACTTATCATTACTTACCATGGTGCTGGATATTTAATTGATCCTCAGTTAATGAATAAAATTGAAAATGAATGAATACAATTAAGACATAGTAACAAAAAAAACAGGTAGAATACCTGGAAAAGTTTCAAAATGAAGAAATCTAATCAAATTTGCCAACCTGTTGAGGCAAAGAATGCAGAAGGATGTCTTATTAGAAATACAAATTTGGACTCCCTCTTGCAAGAGCACCAGATTCACAACTAACTTCTGAACAATCATTGACAGGAAGACGCTGGAACTCACCAAAAAAGATACCCTGCATCCAAAGACAAAGGAGAAGCCACAATGAGATGGTAGGAGGGGCACAATCACAATAAAATCAAATCCCATAACCGCTGGGTGGGTGACTCACAAACTGGAGAACAATTATACCACAGAAGTCCACCCCCTGGAGTGAAGATTCCGAGCCCCATGTCAGGCTTCCCAACCTGGGGGTCTGGCAACGGGAGGAGGAATTCCTAGAGAATCAGACTTTGAAAGCTAGTGACATTTGATTACAGGACTTCGACAGGACTGGGGGAAACAGAGACTCCATTCTTGGAGGGCACACACAAAGTAGTGTGCACATTGGGACCCAGGGGGAAGGAGCAGTGCTCCCATAGGAGACTGAACCACACCTACCAGCTAGTGTTGGAGGGTCTCCTGCAGAGGTGGGGGGCAGCTGTGGCTCACTGTGGGGACAAGGACACTGGCAGCAGAAGCTCTGGGAAGTACTCCTTGGCATGAACCCTCCTGGAGTCTGCCATTAGCCCCACCAAAGAACCTGTAGCCTCCAGTGCTGAGTCGCCTCAGGCCAAACAACCAACAGGGAGGGAACTCAGCCTGACCCATCAGCAGACAAGCAGATTAAAGTTTTACTGAGCTCTGCCCACCAGAGCAACACCCAGCTCTACCCACCACCAGACCCTCCCATCAGGAAGCTTGCACAACCCTCTTAGATAGCCTCATCCACCAGAGGGCAGACAGCAAAAGCAAGAAGAACTACAATCCTGCAGCTTGTGGAAGGAAAACCACATTCACAGAAAGACAAAATGAAAAGGCAGAGGACTATGTACCAGATGAAGGATCAAGATAAAAATCCCAGAAAAACAACTAAGTGAAGTGGAGATAGACAATCTTCCAGAAAAAGAATTCAGAATAATGATAGTGAAGGTGATCCAGGACCTCAGAAAAAGAATGGAAGCAAAGATCAAGAAGATACAAGAAATGTTTAACAAAGACCTAGAAGAACAAACAAACACCTAGAAGAATTAAAGAACAAACAAACAGACACGAACAATACAATAACTGAAATGAAAAATACACTAGAAGGAATCAATAGCAGAATAACTGAGGCAGAAGAACAGATAAGTTACTTGGAAGGCAGAATGGTAGAATTCACTGCTGTGGAACAGAATAAAGAAAGAAGAATGAAAAGAAGTGAAGACAGCCTAAGAGACCTCTGGGACAACATTAAACGCACCAACATTCGCATTATAGGGGTCCCAGACGGAGAAGAGAGAGAGAGAGGACCCGAGAAAATATTTGAAGAGATTATAGTCGAAAACTTCCCTAACATGGGAAAGGAAGTAGCCACCCAAGTCCAGGAAGTGCAGAGTCCCAGGCAGGATAAACCCAAGGAGAAACAGGCCGAGACACAGAGTAATCAAATTGACAAAAATTAAAGACAAAGAAAAATTATTAAAAGCAACAAGGGAAAAATGACAAATAATATACAAGGGAACTCCCATAAGGTTAACAACTGATTTCTCAGCAGAAACTCTACAAGCCAGAAGGGAGTGGCATGATGTATTTAAAGTGATGAAAGGGAAGAACCTACAACCAAGATTACTGTAACTGGCAAGGATCTCATTCAGATTTGACAGAGAAATCAAGAGCTTTACAGACAAGCAAAAGCTAAGAGAATTCAGCACCACCAAACCAGCTCTATAGCAAATGCTAAAGGAACTTCTCTAAGTGGGAAACACAAGAGAAGAAAAGGACCTACAAAAACAAACCCCCCCAAAATTAAGAAAATGGTATTAGGAACATACATATTGATAATTACCTTAAATGTGAATGGATTAAATGCTCCAACCAAAAGACAAAGCCTCACTGAATGGATACAAAAACAAGACCCATATATATGCTGTCTACAAGAGACCCACTTCAGACCTAGGGACACATACAGACTGAAAGTGAGGGGATGGAAAAAGATATTCCATGCAAATGGAAATCAAAAGAAAGCTGGAGTAGCAACACTCATATCAGATAAAACAGACTTTAAAATAAAGAATGTTACAAGAGACAAGGAAGGACACTACATAATGATCAAGGGATCAATCCAAGAAGAAGATAAACAATTATAAATAGATATGCACCCAACATAGGAGCACCTCAATACATAAGGCAACTGCTAACAGCTATAAAAGAGGAAATCAACAGTAACACAATACTAGTGGGGGACTTTAACACCTCACTTACACCAATGGACAGATCATCCAGACAGAAAACTAACAAAGAAACACAAGCTTTAAATGACACAATAGATCAGATAGATTTAGTTCATATTTATAGGACATTCCATCCGAAAACAGCAGATTACACTTTCTTCTCAAATGCACATGGAACATTCTCCAGGATAGATCACATCTTGCATCACAAATCAAGCCTCGGTAAATTTAAGAAAATTGAAATCATATCAAGCATCTTTTCCAACCAGAATGCTATGAGATTAGAAATCAATTACAGGGAAAACAATGTAAAAAACACAAACACATGGAGGCTAAACAATACTAAATAACCAAGAGATCACTGAAGAAATCAAAGAGGAAATCAAAATATACCTAGGGACAAATGACAATGAAAACACGATGATCCAAAACCAATGGGATGCAGCAAAAGCAGTTCTAAGAGGGGAGTTTATAGCAATACAATTCTAACTCAAGAAACAAGAAAAATCTCAAACAACCTAACCTTACACCTAAAGGAACTAGAGAAAGAAGAACAAAAAACCCCCCAAAGTTAGTAGAAGGAAAGAAATCATAAAGATCAGAGCAGAAATAAATGAAATAGAAACAAAGAAAACAAACGCAAAGATCAATAAAACTAAAAGTTGGTTCTTTGAGAAGATAAACAAAATTGATAAAACTTTAGCCAGACTCATCAAGAAAAAGAGGGAGAGGACTCAAATCAATAAAATTAGAAATGAAAATGGAGAAGTTACAACGGACACCGCAGAAATACAAAGCATCATATGAGACTACTACAAGCAACCCTATGCCAATAAAATGGACAACCTGGAAGAAATGAACAAATTCTGCGAAAGGTATAACCTTCCAAGACTGAACCAGAAAGAAATAGAAATAGAAATAGGAGATATGAACAGACAATCACAAGTAATGAAATTGAAACTGTGATTAAAAATCTTCCAACAAACAAAAGTCCAGGACCAGACGGCTTCACAGGTGAATTCTATCAAACATTTAGAGAAGAGCTAACACCAATCCTTCTGAAACTCTTCCAAAATATTACAGAGGAAGGAACACTCCCAAACTCATTCTATGAGGCCACCATCACCCTGATACCAAAACCAGACAAAGATACTACAAGAAAAGAAAATTACAGACCAATATCACTGATGAATATAGATGCAAAAATCCTCAACAAGATACTAGCAAACAGAATCCAACAACACATTAAAAGGATCACACACCATGATCAAGTGAGATTTATCCCAGGGATGCAAGGATTCTTCAATATATGCAAATAAATCAATGTGATATTAACCATATTAACAAATAGAAGAATAAAAACCATATGATCATCTCAAGAGATGCAGAAAAAGCTTTTGACAAAATTCAACACCCATTTATGATAAAAACTCTCCAGAAAGTGGGCACAGAGGGAACCTACCTCAACATAATAAAGGCCATATACGACAAACCCACAGCAAACATCATTCTCAATGGTGAAAAACTGAAAGTATTCCTCTAAGATCAGGAACAAGACAAGGATGTCCTCTCTCACCACTATTATTCAACGTACTTCTGGAAGTCCTAGCCACGGCAATCAGAGAAGGAAAAGAAATAAAAGGAATCCAAACTGGAAAAAAAGAAGTAAAACTGTCACTGTTTGCAGATGACATGATACTATACATAGAGAATCCTAAAGATGCCACCAGAAAACTACTAGAGCTAATCAATGAATTTAGTAAAGTTGCAGGATACAAAATTAATGCACAGAAATCTCTTGCATTCCTGTACACCAACAATGAAAAATCAGAAAGAGAAATTAAGGAAACAATCCCATTCACCACTGCAACAAAAAGAATAAAATCCCCAGGAATAAACCTACCTAAGGAGGTAAAAGACCTGTACTCAGAAAACTATGACACACTGATGAAAGAAATCAAAGATGACACGAACAGATGTAGAGATATACTATGTTTTGGGATTGGAAGAATCAACATTGTGAAAATGACTATAGTACCCAAAGCAATCTACATATTCAAGGCAATCCCTATCAAATTACCAGTGGCATTTTTTTTACAGCACTACAACAAAAAAATCTTAAAATGTGCATGGAGACACAAAGGGCCCCAAATAGCCAAAGCAATCTTGAGGGAAAAAAATGGAGCTGGAGGACTCAGACTCCCTGACTTCAGACTATACTGCAAAGCTACACTAATCAAGACAATACGGTACTGGCCCCAAAACAGATATATAGATCAGTGGAACAGGATAGAAAGCTCAGAGATAAACCCATGCTCCTTTGGTCAACTAACCTACGGCAAAGGAGGCAAGGATATACAATGGAGAAAAGACAGTCTTTTCAGTAAGTGGTGCTGGGAAAACTGGACAGCTACATGTAAAAGACTGAAATTAGAACACTCCCTAACACCATACACAAAAATAAACTCAAAATGCATTGAAGACCTAAATGTAAGAATGGACACTGTAAAACTCTTAGAGGAAAACATAGGAAGAACCCTCTTTTACATAAATCACAGCAAGATCTTTTTTGACCCACCTCCTAGAGTAATGAAAATAAAAACAAAAATAAACAAATGGGACCTAATGAAACTTAAAAGCTTTTGCACAGCGAAGGAAACTATAAACAAGAGGAAAAGACAACCCTCAGAATGGGAGAAACTATTTGCAAACGAATCAACTGACAAAGGATTAATCTCCAAAATATATGAACTGCTCTTGCAGCTCAGTATTAAAAAAACAAACCCAATCAAAAAATGGGCAGAAGACCTAAATATACATTTCTCCAAAGAAGACATACAGATGGCCAAGAAGCACATGAAAAGCTGCTCAACATCACTAATTATTAGAGAAATGCAAATCAAAACTACAATGAGGTATCACCTCACACCGGTTAGAATGGGCATCATCAGAAAATTTACAAACACCAAATGCTGGAGAGGTTGTGGAGAAAAGAGAACCCTCTTGCACTGTTGGTGGGAATGTAAATTGATACAGCCACTATGGAGAACAGTATGGAGGTTCCTTAAAAAACTTAAAGTAGAATTACTATATGACCCAGCAATCCCACTACTGGGCATATACCCAGAGAAAACCATAATTCAAAAAGGCACATGCACCCCAATGTTCATTGCAGCACTATTTACAATAACCAGGTCATGGAAGCAACCTAAATGCCCATCAACAGACGAATGGATAAAGAAGATTTGGTACATTTATACAGTGGAATATTACTCAGCCATAAAAAGGAACAAAATTGGGTCATTTGTACAGATGTGGATGGACCTAGAGTCTGTCATACAGAGTGAAGTAAGTCAGAAAGAGAAAAACAAATACCGTATATTAACGCATATATGTGGAATCTAGAAAAATGGTACAGATGAAGCAGTTTGCAATGCAGAAATAGAGACACAGATGTAGAGAACAAACGTATGGACACCAAGGGGGGAAAGTGTGGGGGGGTGGTGGTGGGACGAGTTGGGAGTTTGGGATTGACATATATACACTAATATGTATAAAATAGGTAACTAATAAGAACCCGCTGTATAAAAACAATAAAAAAAAGAAATGCAAATTTGGCTCCAAATGCATAAAACACATGACAGAAGAACAATACGGTCTTCTACAAAGTTGGCAAGCCTATTTTCTATTCACCAAATACATTCTCAATGGAAATAAAAAACAAGGAAATATCGAAGTCACTCATATAGATCTATATGGTAGAATTAGGTGATATGCAGTGCTTAATGTAATATCTATTTATGAAAATTAAGGCTTTCAAAATGCACCTGTCATCAAAGTGTTAGATACAAATACCTCATTTTTAGGTGTGAAGCTCTCAGATGAATACAAGTTGAAAATTGTATTGGCATACTAAAATGACTCAGAAAATTATATTATATAAAAGAAAAGCTTCTTATTCAGGAAAATGTGCTGAACTGTATTTCTAAAAGTGAATCAGTGTTGGTCCAAGAGGACTTAATTGAAGTTACCTTGAACATTGCCTTACTCTATTAGAAGCCTCTCAGATTAAGATTCTTCAGAGAGATTATAGAGCTGAAAGGAATAAGCATGATTCACATTTTTAATCAGGGGAACTTGTATTCCTTTATCTAGGAAAGCAAATCCTTCTTTTCATGCACCCTTAGGTTCTGCTTCTAAGTTTTTTTTCACATTGAGCTCTTCTTTCATATCCTGTGTCAGACTGGGTATCTTGGCAACTCCACTTTGGGTGTGGTCCTTGTCTGGGGGTAGTGATGGAACCTACCAGCAAGCCAGGGTGACTGTTATCCTGGCTTGCTCAGTTAGCTCTTTTCTATACCAAGATGAAGACTGAAGTTTCATTTCAACAACCCAGACATATGTATCTATTTTAACAATGGCCAAATGAAGTTCTTTAAAATAAGACTTTGAAATAATTGAGGTTGATTCTGAAGACACAAAATAAAGCTATCAGTAATTTAAAGGTAAGTTTTAAAATAGTAAATGTAGGCTTGTAAGTGATCAATTACAATATGTATACTCAGTAATCACTCTTCATTAGAGGAGAGAAAAACATTTTAGCCATGGATGGCTAGAAAACAAGGAGAAGTCCCAGTTTTTTACTCTGCTGTAATTTTTGCCCCAAATTGAGCAGCTATTGTTCATCTTCTAATAGAAATATTCAGAGTCTTAGTTTCGGAAAATTTCAGAGTTTGCTGCATTTGCTGAAGCACCATTTTATATATATAATACCTTTTGCCAAACTCTGGTATCATTTTTTAAAACAATTTTATTGAGATATAATTGACATTTATTAAACTACGTATATTTAAAGTATACAATTTGATAAATTTTAACATATGTATAAACCTAACATGCCATCACCACAAACAAAAATAATGAATATTTCAATCATCTCCGAATGTTTTCTTGTGCCTTTTTATAATCTGTCCCATTCTCTTCAGAATCCTCTTCCCCCTCCCTAGGCAACAGCTTATCTGCTTTCTGTCATTATGGATTAGTTTGTATTTTCCAGAGTTTTACAAAAATAGAATATCAGAGTATTTTTTTTTTTTTTGGTACTTTGAAAGAAGTATGCTTCTTTCATTCAGCATACTTTTTTGAGATCTATCCATGTACTTGCATGTATCAATTATTTTTCCTTTTGTTGCTGAGTAGTAATCCATTGTATGGATATACCTCAATTTGTTGATCCAGTCACCTATTGGTAGACATTTGGGTTGTTTTTCGTTTCTGGCTATTACAAATAAGTCTAAATTCCATAGACATCCATGTATAAGTTTATGTGTGGATTGATACTTTCATATCTCTTTGGTAAAAACTGGGAATAGAACTGTTGGGTCATATAGTAGGTATATATTTACCTTTTTAAGAAATCGTCAAACTGTTTTCCAAAGTGATTGTACCGTTTTACATTTCTAGTAGCAGTGTATGAGAATTCCAGTTGTTCTCCATCATTGCCAAGAATTGATATGATCAGTCATTTTAATGTTAATCTGCCTTTCCCTAGTGACTAATGATGTTGAGCATCTTTTGATGTGCTTATTTGCCATCCATATATCTTCCTTTATCTTCCTTGGTGAAGTGTCTGTTCAGTTGTTTAGTCCATTTTTAAAAATTGGGTTGTTTGTCTTATTGAATTATCAGAAATATATGTGTGTGTATATATATATATATGTATATGTTCATTCTGGATCAATGTCCTTTTTCAGAAAAATGTTTTTCAAATATTTTCTCCCAATAGTTTTAGAAGAGTAAACGTTTTTAAACTTAATGAAATAAATGTGATGATTTTATATTTGTGTCTTTTATATTATATTAAGAAATCTTTGCAAAAACAAGGTGATGAAGATCTTCTCCTAAGTTTTCTGCTGGAAATTTTAGATCTTAATTTAAGGTCCATGACCTATTTCAAGTTAATTTTGTATACGTTTCCAACCGTGCGGTTATCCAGTTGTTCCAGCACCATTTGTTAAGAAGATTCTTATTTCCCCATTGAATTGCCTTAGCACATTTGTAGAAAACGGATTGATCATATGTGTGCTGGTCTATTTCTGGATACTCTATTTCATTTTACTGAGCTCATTGTCTATGTTTTCGATAATACTACATTGTATTATTTATTGTAACTTTACAATAGACGTTGAAATCAAAAGGATAGATCCCTCAACTACCTTCTTTATCAAAGTCGTTTCGGTGATTCTCTGTACTTTGAATTTTTACAGAAAAGCCTGTTGAGATTTTGTTTGGGATTGCATTTAATCTATAGATCAATTTGGGGAAAAATGACATCTGAACAATATTGAGTCTTCTGATCCATGAATATGGTATATGTCTCCATTTACTTAGGTCTTTTTAAATTTTTGCAGACTGTTTTGGAGTGTTTAGTGTACAGGTCTTACACATATTATATTTGTTCTTTGAGGTTGCTCTTAAGCTTTGTTAGAATAAATCAGAGCAATCTTTAGCCTAGGTTAATTTGCTTCACTACCAAAGTAATACTCTTCTGAATACTTTACCCAATACCCTGTGGATTACAAGGTTTTCCACTGAATCTCATGGGAACATGAATTATTCCTAGCCCTAGGTGGGTTTTATTTGTTGTTGTTTTTGCCAGCAGCAGATAGTTTCTACTTGCATGCGTGTACTAACCAATACTCAACTGCATATTTAAGGGGGGCTTTCTTCAGATCTCAGGAACGGTCTCCATTCTTCAGAACTCTGCCTTGCAAACTCTGGCTTTCTTGGCCTGCTGCATCTCTCAGCTTGTCTCCTCAACTCAAAGAGATTACCAGTCTATGCCTGGGATCCCCATTTCTACTCAGACACTAGACTGGGGCAATTGAAGTGCTTACCACACTGTTTCCCTCAGTGATCACTGTCCAGTGTTGCCTGACATCCAGCATCTGAAAACCATTGTTTCATACATTTTGTACAGGTTTTTAGTTGTTTCAGTTGGGAAGTTATACCTGGTCCCTGTTACTCCAGTTTTGCCAGAAACAGAAGTAATACTACTTTTAAAATCTTCTTTCTACCCTTATCTTTTTGCATTTGTACACTTATATTTTGAAAGTTATTTCTCTGTACCAAGTATGTAAATTATGACTTTTTAGTTTTAACTACTGCTTTTGAAGTGGAAGTTTCAGGTAAGACTTGAATCCCAGTAGAGAACTGAGATATAATATAGAAAATGTTGTGCATTTGAAGGCTTATTACTCACACGATGAGGCTTTCTAAGGACAGCAAAGCAGGCGCCCAAGTAGGTCTGAAAATGGCTTGAGAGAGCAGGGAAAAGGAGACTGGCTTGGCTTTTATTGTGACCGGGGGGTGGGGCTGCTTACTGGAGCAGGCTTATATGGTTTGAACTTGTGCTGGAGCCAGAGGAGAGCTCTCTTATCAGCTTGCCCACATGTGGGACAGAAGAAGAAGTGGGAGTGGTGAGGCTTGAAAGCTGTCAACAGTCAAACATCAAAAATGGAGTCAGACTCATAATTTACAACTCACCCTGATATTTGACTGATGACTGAAATGGGTCATGTTTCATTTAATTGAATTTGACCTTGTTTAAGTAAGTCCTTATGGCTCTATATAGGTCTTGTAGCCTGAGGTCAGTAAGGGAGGTGAAAGCTTCATTAAATGCCTTTTGCAAGAGCCCAACATTGTGTATGTTGAGAAGTGAAATGAGCATCTTGATCACTTTCAGTCATGTTTAGAACTCTGAAGGGGATAGGGAGTGTGGCCTTGTATTGTGGCTTTAAGTATGTGCAGAAACATGTGAGATCTTGGTTTATATTTTGGGTATATATGAGGCAAGAGATTTCCGGATCTCTTTACTCTAAATAAAGAAAATAACCTTGAGTAAGAAATTGTTCTTGCTGGACTAGATGGACAAATAACAGTGGCTTAACCGTTTTGAAAAATGTGCAAGTGGTGCCAAAATTTGGCCAGGGCACCCAGTGCATGACGTTTTGGACTGTGTTGGCCCTTGGATCCCATCCACGGTTTGGGATATCCTAGTTAAAGCAGCAGCTCTTGAGCGAGCATCCATCACATGTTGGTGTTCATAAAGTACAGTTCATAATACTTTTCATTAAATACATAAAATACAAAAAAAAAAACCCAAAAAACCCTCCCGTTGCTATTCACTCAGCTGTTCCCAAGGGGCTTCTCAGATAGCCAAGGGGTCTTTGAGAGGGCTGACTTCCTCCAGAAATAAGGCTTTTGGCAAGGTACCAAAGGGGAGACCACCCCCTCCTGTAAGTAAGATATGCCAGAAAGGCGAGGTTTGTCTCTTTCCTGTGGGTACCGTTTCTATATTAGCAAAGAGGCCTTGGGGGCCTTGCTGAGCTTGCAGGGTGCTGCTTTCATAACCCAAGGCATAATGGGTATGGAGGATCATGGTCAAGGCCTGTGAGAGCTTTTTGTTTCCAGGATGACCCAGTGTACAGTCAGTGATTGTCCCTTTAATGGGGCAATCTAATGTGGCTGAGGAGGGCAGTTTTTTACCCCAAAAGTCCATGGGCAACTTGTGGCCATCATGGAGGGTCCATAGACTTCAACAGGCATTAGAGGGAGTTGGTAAAGCCTCAACATGGAGGAGACTCTGGGGGAACACTAAGGAGAGTGCTATAGTATTGTAACTCAGACAGATTCTAGAGCCCTTTATTGTGGGGAGTATCATTCAAGGTGGGTCAGCTTGTGAAAAACAACATAAATGGGATTAAGAAAAATTTAAATGAGGAATATGTTGCCATCAGACTCTAACTAGGCCAAAAAGATGTTGAGCTTGTTTTAGTGCTGTGGTTGCTTAGAGAGTTGATAGCTGTTTCTTGACAGTGGCGGGATAGAGTTGCTTTTAGGAATGTGACAGCAGCATGTACCACAGTGACTAGTCTTCCTCACATAAGTGACCGACCATAAGTAGTCTGTATACAACATGAGTGGGCCTGTATATTCCACAGTGTACCAGCCTTTCTCCTGAGCTCTATCTAGAATTAGGGCCAATGCCTGGTTGAGACATACAACCAGTGGTCACAGGGTAAGAGCTTAGAGTTAGTCGCAGCTTATGCTGGAATCAAACTCATGATTCAATCTGAGATATGCAGATAGGTCTGGTCCTATCCTACGGCACATGACCCAGGGTCACTTTTTAAGTAGGACCCCAATCTTATACTCCTGTCTCTAAATGTTAGTTTTCAAAACTTTCTAATTAGGTCAGTTAAATCTATGACAGAGGCTCAGTAGGACTCAGCAAATGCAGCACAAAGCAGCACAGCTCAAAGTGCAAGCTCGCCAGCAGGCAGCAGCATAGCTCAAAGAATGTGCTAGACAACAAGCAGTAGAGCCAGTTAGCCAGTTGTTTGATCCAGTACATTCCCTTTATACCAATTTGCATCACCATTGGAAAAGAAAAGTTAAATAGTACATGATTATACTAAACCAAGGAGCTCCTGATTTAGTATATCAGTTAAAAAAAATAATTGTTATTGGTAGACGTAGAGGTAGGATGAAGGCACAAAAGAAAGTGTAATCATCTTTTCTAGGGTAGAGAAGGATTTAAAGAGAAGGGAATACTTGAGCTGGTCTGGAAGGAAGATTAGAAGTTTTCCAGGTGGAAAACTGGTGGAGTGGGGATGGGTTGGATTGGTATTATAAGCTGAAAGAATTGCACATGCAAAGATGTGCAATAGTGCATTTAAATAACTGTAAGAAGCTCAGGATGGTTGAAGCAGAACGTTCACGTCAGCAGTTAGGCTAAAGCAGATAGTGGAGACCCTTGTGCTCCACTGAAAGAAAATCATGATAAAGTTTGCATTTGGAAAGGTCAGTATTGCAGCAGTACATGAATGACTTAGAGGAAATGTCTGGAAGCCGGGAGGCCCAAGGCTACAGTTAGCTCATGTGGAACTTCTATGCAAATTAGGTAATGGTATCCTTTCTTAAGGTACTTTATTTATTGGAAAATATTCATATCACTGATTATAATGGATGTTTTATTGTGAAGTGAGAAACTTTTATAAAAAACATATAAATCTATAATGCCCATAAAGTAAATGGTACCTTCATCAACAATCTTAAGTGTGGTGAGTGTGCAGAGCACAGACTATACAAACATGCATATCTATCATCTATCAAGGCCAAAAGCAGCAATTTAAGTTGATATAATCCAAGGGCTTGGTGATCTATGGTTACTCAGACTCGAAATTCTAGATGTAAAATTTGAAAAAGTGGTAGGACTCTTAAGAAGTCGCCAATCCTGCCCTGTCCCTTGGGAAATGGGTGGATAATTATGTCATCCAAAAAATGGGCAATAAAAAAACAGGGTGGTGGTTGGAGGGGTATATTAGGAAATGATAGTTTGGTTTAGCTTTAGACATACTAAATTTGTAGTGTTTTTGGACTTACCTGTAGGAAATCAGATATATTAATCTGTAGCTCAAGACAAAAAAGTAGATTGAAGTCACAGACTTGATAGTCACCAACATATTGGCAGTCATAAAAGACATGGGAATATGTCATGCTTAATTACAGGAAATTAGATGGTTGAAGGAACCAAAAGTAAGCATGGCTCCTTGTCTCTTCCTCCCATTTTTTCTAATATTGTGACAGGGTTCTTGTATGATTTCATACAGGGAGAAATTGAGTCTCCCAAACAACTGGTATTGGATTGTCATCCTTCTGCACTGATGTGTGGGGACTCAGAGACAGATTTAATTCAGTTTTAGAGAAATGAAGCAATGTGCCTTTTCTTGAATCTGCTCATTCATATTCTATATATAGAGGCAACAAAGCTTCCTGATTGAATACACTGGCTCTGGAGGCCAGTGTTCCTTCAACGTGAGAAAGTGACATCCCAAAGTGGAACATGGCACGTATAGAGAAGAACCAGCAAAATGAGGATAACACAGTAATAAGGGCAATCTGGATAGAGAGGCAGAGAGTGAAGCGATTAAGGACTTTGAGATGAGATTGCCTGGGTTATAATGCAAACTCTGCCTCTTACTTGCTATATTAACACGTTAATTCTCCTCATTGGGTCAATTTCCTCATCTGTAAAATGGGATAATAATGGAATGACCTCACAGAGTTGTTTTATTAATCATAGGATTAAATGAAGTGATATGTATAAAACTTTTAATTTAGTACCTACCACATTTGTTTTTAGCAAATGCTAGTGATGTGCATTTTGCATAAGGAATCTATGTGCTTGCTGTCACTGTGTGTGTCTTTACAGTATGTATAGAAAAATGTTGTAACTATAATTGATTAATTGATGCTTATTCTAATTTATTCACAAAGGGATTTGATGTGGCACTATCACAAGATACAAATATAAAGAAATTAGAATAAAAGGACAAATAAGTTGAGTCATATAAAGCCAAGAGGACACAGCAACACATGCCATAAAGTACAACACTGTATCTGCAAGTGGTCATATATTCAGCTGAACAAATTAAAAAAGGTGGAGTATACATTTTGGCTAATTCTTCTTTCCAAGATAGTTTCTGGGTTCATGCCATTCCTGTATTTCCACCCTGCACTCCTTGCATCTTGGCAACGGAGTAGTGTTTCACTCTCCCTGAAGAGAAAATGTTTTCAAAAAGTTCTTTTCTCCTGTCTTCCCAATTTTGGTCAAGTGTTCTACCATATGCCCAACTCTCAGAAGTAAAACTTTGGGCATATCTTGGTTCCTTTCTCCCTATATCTACTCCATTAAGGACATGTTTTCCTCCTTTGCAGTGCCTGTCCCATCAGATCTCACCTTTCCATTCTCACTGCCATCCCTTTGGTTTAGATCTTCATCACTTCTTGGATGTCCTTTATATTATTTTCCTATCTGTTTTTCCCTCTGCCGTTTGATCTCACCCTATTTCAGTCCCTCTAATACATCTTTATCAGATGTATCAGTAGCTGCTCCAAACAGAGGTATAATCCTATTACCCACTCGCTGGAAAACTTTGAGTGGCTCCCAAATGCATTCCAAATCCAGGATAAACACCTGAGGTACAAGGGATCCTCATAATCTAATCCCACTTTTTATTTCCAGATTAATCTTTTACCATGTTCCAACGCATAGCTGTGTTCTAACTGCTACCCCAGTGCTTTCTTCTTTCCTTGTTCCTGCATGTTTAGAGCAGTGTATTAATCGTCTCTGTGTTCCATGAAACACAGAGTGGAGTGCCTTGCTTAAGGTAGAGAGTTCAGGTAAAAACTAGTTTTCCTTTTTTGTGAATTGAAAACCCATGGAGTGCTGCCCCCTTTTGGTTACAGTAGCCTAGAGTCCAAACCACCAAATAGGGAATGATACTGAATGACTCATCTTTTCCTTTTGGTTCGAACCCTCATGGAAACAAACAAGGCAGGGTGAAATAATTCCATACTCTTTTCTCATTTTATCTAGCTTCAAAGACTGTTTAGGGAGATAGAAGATAAAATTCTGTATAGAAAACTTGGATCTCTACTGATACAAATCATGTATGTAAACTCAGAGCTGGAGTAAAGCCAATAGTACTTTGAACATTTCCAAACCCTAAGAATATTCAGGCTTTAACATAGACTTTTATGTAAAAGCTAGGGGATGATCAAAGGACATATATTCCCTGAAGACTTTGTAAGGTTAAAGGACAGCCTCCGGATTAAAGGGATTCTGAGACAAGTAGCAAGGTGGTTTTTCACACTGATACTTGGTGTTTGGTCAAGTCAGAAATAATGTACCTGACCTAGAAGATAAAGAGTACTTCTTCCTTTTTTATTTTAATTAATTTTTTTATTGGCGTATAGTTGGTTTACAATGTTGTGTTAGTTTCTGCTGTACAGCAAAGTCAGTTATACATATATCCACTCTTTTTTAGATTCTGTTCCCACATAGGTCATTACAGAGTATTTAATAGAATTCCTTGTGCTCTAAGTAAGTCCTTATTGATAAAGAGTACTTCTGTAGGACCTTGCTGGGTTCCCAGTTTGTGACTCCACCTGAGCCAGTCTTGAAGACCCAGCAGAAGTAGAGAGGAAGGATGACTCAGAGTCCAGTAAGAATGATGGCCACATGTTTAAGAAGGGATGACAGGATGATAGATGCACAGGAGAAACATCCCAAGTGCATGAGGTCTCTTGATTATAATATGAACGTCTAAGGCTGTTAATTTTAGAGCTTTATAACCATGTCTTTGTTATGAATCACACTGAATCTCTCGAGGTATAAAGACAATGAATAGTAGATAAGCATGCACTATAAAGAACAGGAAATCTCAATTAAGACAGGCCTTGAGCTTTATCTCAAATGTCAATAAAACCAAACTTCCTTGGATCTGAAAGGGAAAGGCATTCTAAAACTGAAACTCAGCGGTTGACAGGATGGTCCACACCTCTTGGAGGAGGACGGAAATGTTGTGGGCTGGTGCCTGATGCAATCTTGGCACCATCTTTGATTAGGAGCTAATGTTAGCAGAAAGATCAGGTGTCAGTCATGACCAGAGTTGTTCTTTACTATCTTGAGAAGGTCACTGGATTGCTGCCCCTTCTTTTTGGAAACCTGATCTGGGGACCACAAACAGCCACAATGAGCTGGATCACTGCCATGTGTTCTAAATTGGGCTGACAAGGCTGACTCAGTGCCAGGAGTAGACACAGGATGCAGCTTGAAATATTCAGATGGAGAGAGGGTTGGGTTCTTTTTCACTTTCAATAATGCTATTTGAAGAGATAAGATTGGATATGAACATCAAAGAGTAGGTTAAATGAGATTTGTCTTGCATTTGGATAGAGGAGATCCACAGAGGTCTGCCACTCTTCCATGTTAAATTTTAGGTTGTGGGTCACCTTGCTGTCTTGGGAGGCTGCTGTTCCTTTCCAATGTAGTGGGCCTTCTCTTTCACACTGTAAATTTAAAATTAGTTCAAATGTCCGTGAGAAACAATGGAAGATCCCTCTTGTGAGCAAGGATATGTACATAGCCATAAACACAGTTTCTGTTATTTCTGTGTGAATTTGCCAGCTGCACCTCACTAGAGCTGAACTTTTGCTACATAAATAACACCATCTGTTGTATCCCAAGAATTTCAGTCTCTAGAGAACAGGATCATAAACAATCGATCCTCCCCAGAACTTTCAGTTTGTTAGTTTCAGTAAAGCTTTCCCACAGCACTGCTTTACTTATTTTATCTGTTTTTAATCTAAGGATTTTATAATTTGGTCTCTCTAATGTTTTTTGTGGGTATGTAAGGAAAAAGTCTACCCCACCGCTTTTGGCAATGTGAAGAAAAAATGCATCCTTTAAGGTATTTTGCTGAATGGATCACAAATAGATACTCAGACAGATTAAGAGAGAGTTGGGAAGACGGAAGTATGTTATTCCATTTTTCTGATGGGAAAATGAGACATAGAGTGATAAGTTCAAGGTCCCACGTACCACAACTGTTAACGGCTAAACATGATCCAGATTTTGTGAATCCCAGTTGAATAATCTTTTTACTCAACACTGTCTTCAACTTGATGTTTATTTTCTTTGAAGGATGGATAGCAAGCATGTTTCTTAGTAAAACAAAGAGAATCCAATCTTTGACCAATTGACCAAACAAGACCCACCAGCTGGGAAATTGGTTGTCTCATAAAAGTGAAATTAGCTTCTTTCTGCTTTTCTCTTTTCTTTAACCTCTCCTGCCCTCTTTAGCAGAAATTGTTTAGTGTTATTTCATTTCATGGAAGAAATGAATTTCTAGGAGGCTTCTGAAACTAGAATATGTTTGTCTAGAAGACCAAAAGGGATTGATCACAAAAGTCTTCTCATTTTTAAAATTAATTAATTAATTAATTAATTTTTGGCTGTGCTGGGTCTTCATTGCTGCGCACGGGCTTTCTTTTCTCTAGTTGTGGCGAGCGGGGGCAACTCTTTGTTGCGGCGTGTGGGCTTCTCATTGTGGTGGCTTCTCTTGTTGCGGAGTGTGGGCTCCAGTAGTTGCGGCGTGTGGGCTCAGTGGCTTGCGGGCTCTAGAGTACAGGCTCAGTAGTTGTGCCGCAGGGGCTTAGCTGCTCCGCAGCATGTGGTATCTTCCTGGACTGGGCTCGAACCCATGTCCCCTGCATCGGCAGGCGGATTCTTAAGCAGTGCGCCACCAGGGAAGTCCCAAAACTGTTACCATTGAATGCTGGCCAGAGAGTGTCTCTATCCACAAAGCTGTATTAGAATCACCTGGGGAGCTGAAAAATGAAATACTAATGCCTGGGTCCCACACCCAGAAAGTAGAATTTCTTTGGTCAGGGTGGGGCCCTCTAACATAATTCTAAACGTGCAGGCCGGGTTAGAGAACTACTAGCTGATGCACCTTATTCCACAGGGACAATGAGCCTATGGATTCCAGTCTTTCTGCTAGGGTGGTCTTCTTAGGAATAATTTTAAGTGAAGCTAAGAAATCAGGTAGCAATATGCAAGGAGGCTCAGGAGGGATGGAAAACAGCTGAATGTAGTGGAAAGACTCACTGAAAACTGGTTTCCACTTTTTCCTGAGATTTGACTAGTTCTCCAGTAAAGCTTGGGTGGTTGGAAGTATGGAACATAGATTGACAGGGTTTCCTGACCATGGCTTCTGCCAGAGCTGGCCACAGCTCCTCTGGCACCGTTTTTATAGCAGGTTGAAATACTATAGACTCTGCCTTTTTAACTTGGATGTTTAACAATGCTGTTGTTGTTATGGTTTATTTTGGCACATAAAGGCATTAGTAGCAAGTATCCTCACTGAAATTGTATTTGGATGTGACTTATTAGGCTGCTCTATGCACACACTGATATTTACTGAGCTATTTGGGAACAGGATGTACCCTGCATCTTAAGTGACCATGAGCCTCCCCAGTCCAGTAAATACATACTTCAACTAGTACAATTTTTAAATATCTTAATGCTTAGAAGTAATAAAAAGAAATTCAAAGAAGTATAAAAAATAATTAAAGCTGATGTCTACTCTTTCTTCGGGACAACAAGGTATCACGGGTATCAAGTCAATGTTCGCAGTTTGGGAAGAATCTATTCATGAGTTTATCTTATGCCAAAACCATGGGCAAAGTGAATCCTTGTAGCTCGTTATGAGAATTAATCCAAGTTTTGTTTAGTGTGAGTATCGTTACTGGTTCCTCTTTAAAAATAGTTCTTCTCTTACTTTGTAGTTCGTGCTTTTCCCAGGCTGGTTTGGAGGAGCCTGGTAAGGCTGCAGCAAACAGGGAAAGGACAGCTGTCCACCTAAGGCACGCAGGTTCTCTGGTCGGAAGGCTTTCTGCTAGCATAAGGGAGTGCGCTGGGAGGAGATGAGGGTAGTTTCATCTGTAGGCGTGAGGTCACTAGCTCTTTACTTTCTAGGATAGATCCGTTCTGGCCATAAGACATACTTTAAGTTTATTTTTATATCGTGGCTTTAAAAATATTGGATATTGCCAGATACCTACTATTTTAGAACAAGGCAGGAAGGGCTAAGTGATTTTTTTTTAAAAAACTACTTAACGTGTTTCTTAATACATGTAAATTTACTCAAAAGAACCAAATATGGTATCGATTTATAAAGTTTTGTTCTGTTTGTTATTTCTCCTTCAAAATAAGAATGCCACATCCAAACAGTTAACCACTGACTTAGATGGGACATTAAAATTTTTTTTGACAATTGATTGGTTCCTTAAAGGCTTTGGTGTTAAAATAGTTCATAATGATTCTATTGTAACAAAGTGACGTAAAAGAGTAATGCTCAGGGCCAGCTAGTGTGAGTGAGTTCTGGTCCCAGCTTCACTACTCACTAGCTCTGTGACATTGAGCAAATTATCTTGATCTCTGTTCACAGGGGGAGAGAGGGCACAGGGACTGCTACACCAGCTTTAAATACTGTGGTGCACTTAAATACTATTTACATTTCAATGAAGAAATTCTAACATGAAATTTTATACAGATTTGCTTTCAAGAAATTCATCTCTGTGTGTAAATTATTACTTTAATCATCCCTTAGAAGAACCAGTTTATACTCAAGAATATATAGCAAATTTTTTGTGTAAGAGACATCAAGATGGACCCCCGCCACTCCCTGCCCACCCCCACCTTGCTCTTTCCTTCTATGGGAAAAATCTATTTCCCTGGCCTGTGTATCTTGGAAGTTCTGATACATTATTTTGTCTCTCTTGGATACCCTCAGCACATATGGTGAACTTTTTGATGAAACTAGTATGACAAGTCAGAGCCCAGAGCAAAACTTTCTGCTTGGCGACTGTCTCCGTTCTCACAGAACTTGCTCTGCGGCTGGTTTCTTACCTCCAGCAAAACTAGTGCAGTAACGTGAGGGCCCCAGCCTGCTTGTCCAGTCGTGGTTGCTGCATTGCCCTGACTGAGACGGCCTCAGTCCAAGATCAGCCAGTCACCTCCCCCCCACCAGAATTCTCTCTCAGATCCTTATTCCTAGTCCCTCCTTCTTCGCTTCACCATAAGACCTTACTTTCTCACAGAATTTAATGGGAAAATAGAGGCTATGTGTTGCTCCATTTGGTTAAAAGTGAATTTCCATGCAGGAAATGTTGCTTTCTCTAAAATAAGGTCCTGGATTTTACATAAAAAGGAAGTTTCTCCAAGATTCTGTGAAGCATTATCCGACTGAAACTCTTGTCACTAAAAAGAAAAAGAGCATGTTCTCTTAACAGACAGGTCTTTTTGAAGGAAAATGCTGTGTAATTCTAAGTGAAAAAGGACATGTATATTTTTGTCCAATGTATTATTACATTTTAAATGAGGGGAAATAGCTGTCAAATTAAAAGCTTCTGATAATTGATGAAAATAATTAAAACCTAGTAAGTGGTTTTTGGAAATTATATTTAAAATTTTTTAACCATGAAACTCCTAAAAGTAAGTACAGTGAGTCCATAGTATGTATCCAAATATTTCATGAATAAAAAGAAAGTTATTACTTAGACAGTCAGTTGAAATTGGAGAAAATGTCCTCTTCACTGTTACACAGTATGGGCTTATTCAAAATGTTTTTTAAAACATATCTGTTGAGCTTTAGAAAATTATTGGTAGAGTTATCACAGCAAGGTTTAGAGAATTGGATATCTGTAATGGACCCTCTAACCCCCTTATCTGGAAAATACAGAATGTCCTCTAGATGGAGCACCAGGACTTTTCTTTGTTAAGATAAATAAGTCTTACTTTTGTGAAAGGAACTTCAGAACTTCATTTTAAACAGAAAATAAAGAACCTATTCTTAACTTTGACATGTATTACCCAGAACATCTACTATTTGATGAAGGAAATGTTATATTTCAGACAACTTATCCTTGCATGTGCTGGAGTAAAATGTGTTTGATTTTTAATTCTCCAAGTAAGATTCACTGGGTTCTGGAGACTTGCTGTGGCATGTGCAAGAGCCAGAAAAGCTGCAGATGTTCGCTAAAGACTTGAGTATAAGTGAGAGGGAGGGATGGCGGAGGCTAAGAGCCACAGGGGTTAGGAAAAGTCCCTTTGCTAGATGGAAGCATTCTCCAGAGGTAGCTTCAGTGTCTACCGAAGAAGTAATCATGAATGTGAAATACAGAAAGGAAGTTTGAAGTCATCTAATGCATTCTTCTCATTTTACGAAAGAAGAAAAAGAGAATGAGAGAAGTAGATGTCTTTCTTTTATGCTGATGCAGTTAGTGATGTCACAGACAAGACTGACTAAGTAGTATGGTGAAGCTTTGTGGTTTTAGATGTCTAGCATCCAGTCCCTCTTCCTAAAAACACTGATTTTCTTTTGGGAATTATATTCCCCAAAGTGTATGGAATCTTGCAGTGGAAGCTGACGTGTCCCATGAAATTCCTTCTGTATAGCCAAGGGTTAGGTATGTGACCCAATCAGTTTTTGAGGGACTTCAAATCTTGAGCAGAGTTTTTGTAAGAAGATAGGAAAGAGTTGGAATTCATTTATCTTA